>NC_135717.1:140024460-140721487 GCF_964656455.1 Halichoerus grypus
AAATTACCACAAATTTAGAAGCTTAAACAATCAAAAACTATTCTTACATTTCTATAGAGTACAAATCCAATCTGAGACTCACTGGGCCAAAATCAAGATGTCAGAGGAGCTGCATTCTTTTCCAGAGTCTCTAGAGTAGTGTATGTTTTCTTGTCTGGAGAGGTGCTAGAGGATGCCCACATTCCTTGTCTCTGAGCTCCTTTTCTCCACCTTACAGGCAGCAATATTCCATCTCTCACTGTTCTGCTTTCATATTCACACCTCCCTCAGACTTGTTCGCCTTCTCCCTCTTTCATTTTTAAGTACCCTTGTGATTACCCTGGGCCCATCTGAGTGATAAAGAATAATCTTTCTTAAGTCAACTGATTAGCAACCTAAATTTCATTTGCAACCTTAATTTTTCCCTTTGCTATACAATTATATTCACATGTTCTGAGCAATAGGGTGTGGACATTTTTGAGGTCATTATTCTGCCTATAATGTTAATCTTGATTAATGAGGGTTTTTTTTTTTTTCTCCTTTTCCATTATGTACTCTCTGGAAGAAAGTCAGAATATACAATCCACACCTAAGGAGTGGGAAATGATTCTATACCTCCACAGGGGCAGAGTATAAAGTATTTGGAAGCTTTTATCTATTTTCTCCCTTTTGTTAATCATTATTTATCATTATGGACTCATGGATATTTATTTTATACTTTGGATTATAATCTAATACTGTTTAGTTTATTTTGTTTCTCAAGTTTTTCCAGCTTGGCTATTGGAAGTTCTCTCAGGTGACTCCTGTTTCCCCTCGACATACCCCCATAATTGCGGAGTTTTTTTGTTTGTTTGTTTGTTTTTTGGTCTGGTCTGTTTTGAGCACTTTCTTATAAGATGCCCCAGGTTTGTCTTACATACTTCCTGCTCCATTGCAAGAATCAGTCATTTCTCTAAGGAGCTTTTGTTCCTTTTGTAGAAGTCCAGAGTCTGCGTAATAGGTGTGTTTCTTGCTATTAGAGTGTCATTGTTTCTAGGACCTCTCAGCTACAGCATGGAATATAAAGATAGATATGTGTGCACTAACCAATGAGTATGAAGATATTTATAAGTATTTTCATATTTACCCACCTATATCTATATTAAGCTATGAGTTGATATTGATGTCTTCAAGTCTAATTAGTTACTACATGGATCTTCTAGCTGCCTCCCTTTGCTTATCTGTAGCTCCCACTCCAATATTGAGAAACCTTACTCCACCACTCCCTTCTATTTCTTTAATTGTTCGATTTGATCATACATATAAAGTGCAGTTGGAATTGTTAACCTATGTGCCCATGGGGAAAAACTTTAACAGCTAGAGTACATTTGTTATGTACAGTTCCTTTTGCCTTTAGTCTAATATACTGCATTAATTTCCGAAGTTACTTAAGTCAGCAACTTATTCTCCCACCCCATTCAGTGAGGTTGTTTCATGTTTGTAATACAGTTAGATTTTTTTGTCACATTAAGCATTTCATCCTGTGATTCCCCTACACCCTGGAATAATTTCACAAACATTTGCCTACACTGAGATTCACCGTTTGTGCTCTAAAGTTCTGTGAGTTTTGACAAATGCTCAATGTTCTGTATTTACCATTAGAGTATCAAACAGATCAGTTTCACCACCCTAAAAAAAAGTTCCTATTCTTCACCTAACTTCTAACCCTTGAACTCCTGAAAAACAGAGCTATGTTTGCCCTTTGTAGTTTTGCCTTTCCAAAGTGTTATATGATCGGTAATATACAGTTTGTAGTTTTCTTAGACTGGTTTATTTTACTAGCAATATGCATTTAAGATTTATCTATATTTTTGTATGGCTCGATAACTCATTTCTTTTTATTGCTAAGTGATACTTCATTGTATAGATGTACCACCATTTGTTTATCCATTCATCTATTGTAGGACATTTTGGTTGCTTCCAGTTTTGGTGATTATAAATAAATTTACTATAAACATGTGTCTGCAGGTTTTTGTGTAGGCATAGGTTTTCATCTCTATTGGGTAAATATGTAGAAGCCCAATTGCGGTATTGTATGATAAGGCTATATTCACCTTTGTAAGAAACTGTCAAACTGTCTTCTAGATCCAGGACACCATTTTGTATCCTCACCAGGAAGGGTTCTGAATGTTGACAGTTCCTGCTGTTCTGTGTCTTTACAAATATCAGTATTGTCAACGTTTTTAAGATTTTGGCCAGTCTATTAAATATGTAGTATTCTCTCATTGTTATTTTAATTTACAGTTCCCTAATGGCAAATGATGTTGATCCTTTCTTTATATGCTGACATTGCCATTTTTATATCTTCTTTGATGAGGTGTCTGTTCAGACCTCGTGCTCAATTTTTTTTTTTAAATTGTGTCGTCTGTTTTCTTATTGCCGAGTGTTAATACTTCTTTGTTATTTTGGATACATTTTTTTCCCCAGATATGTGTTCTGCAAATATTTTCTCCCAGTCTTTAGCTTGTTTTTTCATTCTCTTAACAGTGTCCTATGCGAGAATAAATTTGTTATTTTTTTAAATGAAGTACAACTGTCAAATTTTATTACATGAGTCATGCTATTGGTACTATATTTAAAAACTCATTGCCAACCCGAGGTCATGTGGATTTTGTTGTTTCCATCAGAAATGTCAATGCTTTCAGTTTCACCTTTAGCTCTATGATCTACTTTGAATTAATTTTGTATGAGGTATAATTTTGTTTAGGTAAAATTGTTTGCATATGGACTTTCAATTGTTTCAGCACCATTCATTGAAAAGACCATTATTACTCCTTTGAATTGCACTGATAACTTTATCAAAGATTAGTTCACTATATTTGTGTGTATCTATTTCTAGGTTCTCTATCTGTTCCATTGATGTATATTTCTTCTTAAAATATTATGCCACAGTAATTACCACACAGCCTTATAATAGTTCTTGAAATCAAGTAGTATGAGACCTCCAACTTCATCAGTATTGTTTCAGGTATTCTAGGTCCTTTTCCTTTCTGTATACTTTAGAATAATTTTGCTTCTAAGAACTAACTTTCTGGGAATTTATCAGGGATTACATTGAAACTACAGATCAAGTTGTGAATAAGTGAAGTTTTAATAATCTATATTACCTAGTGATTCTAGTAACCCAGGGGTGGGAGAAGACTTCTTTGCATTGTTTCTGATTTTGAGGGGAAAATGTTGAATTTCTTACAATTAAGTATGATGTTAGCTGTAGGGCTTTTATATCAATTCTTTATATGAGGAATATAAATAAGAAAGTTTACTTCTATTCATAGTTTGTCAAAGGTTTTTTTTTTTTTTTTTCCTTTTTTTCCTAACTTGTCTACTGGTTGATACTTGTTGATTGGGATCTTAGCTTAGCCAGAGGTTGTCACAGGGGCACAGATATATGACCTCTCCAAGTGGATTGGGCTTCCTCACATCTCAATACCTGGTTTCTAAAGACAAACACCCTAAGAGAGAGCCTGATGGAGGTTGTCTCAACTTACATGTCCTACCCTTAGAAGGCATGCAATATTAATTTCACTGCATTCTAATTATTATAAGCAAGTCACTAAAGTCAGTCCATAGCCAAGGAAAAGGGGATTAAACTCCATCTGTTAATGGAAGATTATCAAAGAAATTATGGAAACATTTAAAAAATATTCACAATGACTCACATCTCAAAATTGGAAACATTAGCACAAGTACTGTCTGTGAAATGAAAATACTAGCTAATATACTAGGTATGGTCTGATTTTAATTATGCTTCTGGGGCTTCTCAGCACAGGTGTCTAAATTAGTCTCTGTACATACTTTTCAAGTCAGATGAGCACTGGGAAAACAACAACAAAAATAGGACATAGCCCTTGGACGTGAACATGCTATAGACAAATTCAGGAGAAAGAGAGATGATAGAAGAAAAAGTCAAGGACCAAGAAAGACTCCATGGGAGTTTTGAATTCTGGTACCATCTATGCATTGCCTTCTCCTAAAGAAAATCCTGACGTATAATGCATAGTAATTCTTTTAATTGGAAGTGAATTGGTCTCTCAACTGTGTGACTGTTGGACAAAGTTGTTCTTTAATTAATGTATCTGAATGTATCAGCTTGATCTATCAGACTGATAATGGATATCTCAAATAACTAAACTTTCATATTTCAAATGGTATATTTGTACACATTTTACCTTAAAATTTTTATGATTTATATATCCTTTTATGACAATTTAGCGTTGTTTGGTACAACTAGATTTAATATTGCTGTGTTTTAATTGGTGATTTATTTTCTACTTAAAACAGTGTTCTTTAAAATAGAAACATCACAAAATTTGGAACATAGAAAATGAAATCCTACATAGATCTACTAGTGGAGAAAACTAATGTTAACTGATTGGTATACAGTCTATCTTTTGTCATGCACATAGTGATATTTATAAAGACTTTTATAAACAAAACTTTACATATTCACTTGTTTCTTTGTGGGGAAATATGTATATGTGCAAGATAAGAGTCTGAAAAATATAATCCTATGCATTTTGGTTAATGTATATAGAACCATATAATAAATATCTTGAGACATAGAATATTTACATCATAGCAATAGGTCTGCTTGTGCTACCATCCAAGTGAAGTTTTCTCTCCATATTGTGATTTTTTTTACCACCATACATAATATTGCCTGTTCTTGAATTCATATATGCATACTTTTATTTCTGTTTTCTTTCTCTCAAATACTGTTTTTGAGATGCATATATGTTGTTGCATGTATCAGTAGAACAGATTTTTTCTTACTGTTGAGAAGTATTCTATTTCATGAAAATAAAATAATTTTTATCCATCATCCTGATAAAAAATGTGTTAGTTTCCAAGTTTTGGCTACTTCAAATATTCACAAAAATTGCTGCCAAGTGTTTTGCAATGTGGTTATACCATTTTACCCTTTGACCTGCAATATATGAGTGTTCTCTTGTTCCACATCCATGGCAGCTTTTGATATTGGCAGTCTTTATTTTAACTGTAGTAAAATACATATACCATAAAATTTACCATAAGTGACATTAGTACATTCACAGTGTTGCTCACCTATCACCACTCTAGTTCCAGAATGTTTTCATCACTCCAAAAGGAAATCCCAGTCCCATAAACAATCATTTCCATTCTTTGCCTACCCCAAAATCCCTTTTTTTCCTGCCCCAATCTCCCCCTATTCTCTTTCTTAGACTCCAAATATATGAAGTTAGACTCCTGACAGGGCCTGATAAGCTACTGAGGCTATATTCCTGTTTTTTCAATTGTTTTTGTGGTGGTAAGGGGTGGTCTTCTGATGGAAGTATTTTTATTAATTTGTCTCTAAGGCCCTTTCTTATTCTCACATCTGCTAAGTCCATATACTTAATTTTTTTCAGATATTATAGTTTTCAGTACTAGGATTTTCACTTGATGCTTATTTATATTTCTCATTCCTCTGCTGAGAGTTTTTATCCATTTACTCATTATATCCATCTTTTATTTAAGTCTTTGAATATTTATAATATCAATGTCTTTGCCTGCTAATTGCAACATGTAGGTCATTTTGAACATCTGTTTCTGTTACTTGCTTTTGTCTTTATTTTGTACCATAGTTTCTTCCTTACACTTCTAAAAAATATTTTGAAATTATGTTCTGAACATTGTGGTTGTTGTAGAAAATCTGAATATTGTCTTCCTTAAAGAGTATCAGATTTAGGGCGCCTGGGTGGCTCAGTTGGTTAAGCAACTGCCTTCAGCTCGGGTTATGATCCTGGAGTCCCGGGATCGGGTCCCATATCGGGCTCCCTGCTCGGCAGGGGGTCTGCTTCTCCCTCTGACTCTCTTCCCTCTCGTGCTCTCCGTCTGTCATTCTCTCTCTCAAATAAATAAGTAAAATCCTTAAAAAAAAAAAAAAGAGTATCAGATTTAGTTGAATCAGGCACATCAGTGACTACCAAATCATTTTAACTTATCAGAATATTATGTGAGTGTGTTGTTTTATTTTTTCTCTATTGTATATAACTTCTACAGCTCTCAACCAAGGACACATGGAGAACCACTATGTGAGTTCTGTACCCACTTCTCTGTGCAGTTTTCTTCTCTTTTGTGCCTTGCCCAGTCAATTCCAGCTACCTCAGCAGCATCTCTGATATCTGCCCCTCAGCTTAGCAAGACTTCCGTGCTCTGCTTTGTCTCCATCTCCTTGTAGCATAGTCTAGAGAAAGTTACCATAGGCAGAAAGTGAGGGTAAACGTGCAGCTCACCTGATGTGTCTCCCTTCTCTGGAGAATCAGAGTTAGTTATGTACTGCCTGTGTATGATCTGTGTAAGCAGTTTTCTCAAAATTCTGTCCAGTTTTATAGTTGTTTGCAAAGAAAGGGCAAGTCTGGTATTAATTACTACATAATCGGTAAGAGAAGTTTTGATTAATGGACCTTTTATTATTTAACAACCACACTGTATTATAAAATGATAATAATTGGTATTTATAAAAATGTTTTCTCTACCCTTATAATATTTTTGTTTCAGGGTGATATATATTTTTTAAGCTTTGTATATTTTTTCCATATTCTTTCTATGAAAGATACTGTTGGTTAAAATAAATTTAGAAAGGTAATTTAGAAACTCCTTGAAGGGTGGTAATTATATTCTGCAGCAATAAAATGGTAAAAAAGAGATATTAAATATTGGAATGGTAAGTTAAATTGATTGGGATGATAATAAGGGAAGTAGTGTTATGGAGGATAATACAAAGAAAATATACTGGAGGAGACCATACAGTGAGGAAGGTTACTGCAAGCTCTAAATAACATAATAATTCAGGAGTAGAGAAAATTAGAAGGTAAGAGATAAGAAGACTCTGCTTGTTCAATGTATATAAGTATGTATAAATGTATTTGCCACATTTCACTTCAGAAACTTTTTACATAAAGGTTACAGAAATGTGAACACTGTCATGGAATACAAGTAGATTATTAAATCCAGAGTAAGGAAAAGTTTTAGGTCAAAACATTAAAATCCAAGACCATGTTAAAGGAGCCACAGATTTGGCTATGAGATTCCCAGTAAACAAAGGAAAGAAGAAAAGTGAACACAGTATCCATAATGCTGAAAGAAAATCTACATGTTCAGGAAAACATTGCTAGTTTTTTGGTTCCAAAGCAAAAGACAATTTCTCTGATGGGTTCTTACAGAGGTACCACTTTCAAACATATACTCTGAGAGCACCTTGGTATTAAAGACAAGGATACAATTTGTTCAAATAACATAACCACATCTTCTGATGCCCAGGGGTAGTGTCTTTTCCTTTACGCTACTTAGCTATTCTGACAAAAATACATTGACACATACAAGTATGTTTTATTATAAAAATATTGGGTAGTATGTTCTCCTTGGTCTGCAATAATGGTCCTTAATATTACTTGTAAATACACTTCAGATTTTTTTTCATCTTCAGCTATATTCATTCTTTCTTTTATGTGTAGATCTATATATCATGTAGATGATTGGATGGACAGATGGATAGATGGATAGTTGGATGGATGGATGGATTAGGAGGATGAAAAACACCCAAATCCTAAATAATAACTTCCTATATTGGAAACAAAAATGTATTTCTTGCAATGACAAACATTCATTTACCAGGATGCCAGTTGACCAAATGGGAGATTTAGGAGCAGTAATCTTCCAGGGAAATACTGGATCAAGGCTTATAATTGACCTTTTTGATATTTATTATAGTTCAGTCTTCTTGCTTCCTAGCTTTCTTTAAACTCTGAAATGTTGGGACTATGCTAAGCTCAACAGGAACTTTATAGCTTTAGCCTTCCCAGATATAAGGACATATTTGCATAGCATGAACTTTATATTGACTCTTATGATTCCTCAATAAATGTCTTTGATATATTTAAAAATGAATAAAATCCATCTTACACAAAACTGAGATGGAAAATTAAAGACAAATTTTGATTTTTATTAATTCTAGACTTATAAGGCACCATCTTGGTAGAACTAAGAAAGTTTTAAAACTTCCGACTCCCACATTTCTTGATCATGATCTCGATCTCTAGATGAGTAATCTTACAATGGGAAGTAGTAATGAATATTGTTTTTAATTATTTACTTTGTCAACACACGTCTTTTATTTTACTGTCCAGCTCACATGAGTATGAGTTATTGTCATTTATGGGAAAAAATTAAATTACAACTCAAATTCAGAACACCATGAAAAGATTAGGTAAAAAAAGGAGATGGAGGATTGCAGTAACTGAAAAAAGGTTTTCACCAATCTTTTTATGTGTGACTTTTTATTTAAAAAATGTGCTTCAAATTATCCCATTCTCATAATTCTAGGAACTAGGTGAAACCTTTATCAAAGCAAACTACAAAGCAGTTTATATCATGACAAACTGACTAGACAAGAAACATGGGAGAAAGACAGGAGTTATGATGTGAGACTACAGTTGATATTGTTCCTGGCTAGATTAAATAAGTGTGATTTTTGAATCATTTTTTCTGACTCTAAAAGAATGATTTATATGAATACATTTCATAAAACGTAAGCAATAATTGAATATATGACAACTCTACTTTGTCAAGGATTTTTCTTTTGAACTATACTGCTGGATATTTTATTTGGTTGGGATATCTCTAAAGTGATAAGTATATTCTGGTCCCTTTATTAAAGATTTTTTTTCTAGGTTGTAAGCAAGATTTATAAACTTACCTAGGAAACAACATATATTTCCTGTTTTCTGAAATATTGCATGGACTTTTCATTTAAAATAATGGAAAAAGTTATTTGTTAAATGATCTATGAACATTGCTTTCTTCAATTATAATTCTTTAATAAATTTTTGTTTATTCATAAATTTTGTTTTACATTCAATTTTGGTCATTTATGTTTTCCTAGAAAATTACCAATTTGACAAAAATTTTAAATGTATATCAGCATAGAACAGTATTTCTAAAAAATTTAGAGATATTAGATTCAAGAGTTGTTAACAGATATACCAAGAAATATTTTTAATAAATTTGTGTATTATAACAGGCAAATCAGAAATCAGCAATATGTCTTAACCTACCTTTTAGTCTGAAAAATCCTACAGTCAAAATGTCTCCTTATTTTTGTTTAACCTGGCATGTCCCAAACATTCTTGAACATTGACACTTCTACCACCATACAAAAACATTCCTACAAAACTTTGTGGGACAATGGCTTAGAAACACTAGCATACAGACACATGAAGTGATCTCCCATATTTATTTCTCTATTATATATTGCTTTTATAATTACAAAATAATAAACGTTGCAAAATATATACAAACATAAATGTGCATAAATTTAGTGAAAATCTTGATTTCTCACCTTCCATATTTTTATAGATTTCTAAATGATTATTTGCTTTTTTAAGTAGTAATATATTACACATATATATTCCTAGCTGTAGATTTTACTGTATAATTTATATTGTTTTATTTACAATGTTTCCAATTCTGTTTTATTTTCTCATTTGAAATAATAACTGAGACTGTTTCTTTTCTTAATTTAATAGTGGATGAATATTTCTTATATAAACTTTTTTCACTAATATCCAGTTTGTTACACTGTAGTTAGAAATTACACCTGTATAAATCAACTTTTAAAAAAAATATTTGAGTATAGTTAACACAATGTTGCATTAGTTTCAGATGTACAACTTAGTGATTTGAGAGGTTTACACATTATGCTATGTTCACCATAGATATATAATCTGTCCCATTATATTACTATTACAATATCATTGATTATATTTCTTATGCTCTGCTTTTTATTTCTGTCACTTATTAATTCCATAACTGGAGACCTATATCTCCCTCTCCTCTTCACCCATTTTGTCCACCCTTCTCCCCAATGGCAACCATCAGTTTATTCTCCGTGTTTATAGTTCTGATTCTGCTTTTTATGTTGTTCATTTTTTTTTAGATTCCATTTATGAGTGGAATCATATGGTATTTGTCTTTCTCAGTCTGACTTATTTCACTTAGCATAATACCTTCAATACCTCCAAGGGCATATATATATATATATATATATATATATATATATATATATATATATATATTACATAGCTATGAAAAAGGATGAAAAGATATATATATATATATATATATATATCTCACAGTTTCCTTATCCATTCATTTACTGATGGACACTTAGGTTGCTTCCATGTCTCGGCTATAGTATATACTGCAGTAAACATAGGGGTGCATATATATTTTTGAGTTAGTGTTTTGTTTTCTCTGGGTAAATACCCAAAAGTGGAATTAGTGGATCATATGGTATTTCTATTTTTAATTTTTTGAGGAACCTCTGTACTATTTTCCACAATGGCTACATCAGTTTACACTTCCACCAACAGTGCACAGGGTTCCTTTTTCTCTGCTTCCTCACCAACACTTGTTTCTTGTCTTCTTGGATTTTAGCCATTCTAATGGGTGTGGAGTGATATCTCATTGTGGTTGTGATTTGCATTTCCCTGGTGATGAGTGATGTTGAATATCTTTTCATGGTCTCTTGGCCATCTGTCTTGGTCTTCTCTGGAAAAATGTCTCCTCAGATCCTCTGCCCATTTTTTAATAGGATGTTTGGGTTTTGGGTGTTGAGTTGTATAAGTTCTTAATATACTTTGGATACTGACCCTTTAATCAGATATGTCATTTGCAAATATCTTCTCTCATTCCATCTTTTTGTTTCCTTGATCATTTCCTTTACTGTGCAAAAACTTTTTTTTTATGTAGTCCCAATAGTTGATTTTTGCTCTTATTTCCCTTGCCTTAAGAGACATAGCTAGAAAAATGTTGCTAGGACTGATGTTGTAAGATAAATTACTGCTTGTGTTTTCTTCCAGGATTTTTATGGTTTCAGGTTTCACATGTAGGTGTTTAATCCAATTTAAGTTTATTTTTGTGTATGGTATTACAAAGTAGTCCAGTTTCATTTTTTTTCACATGCAGCTGTCCAGTTTTCCCAGCATCATTTGTTGAAAAGACTGTCTTTTCCCCATTACATATTCTTCCCTCCTTTGCTATAGATTAATTGACCATACAAGTGTGGGTTTATTTCTGGTCTCTATTCTGTTCCACTGGTCTTTGTTTCCATTTTTGTGCCAGTACCATAGTGTTCTAATTACTACAGCTTTGTAGTATACCTTGAAATCTGGAATTATGGTACCTTCAGCTTTGTTCTTCATTCTCAGGATTGCTTTGGCTATTCAGGGTCTTCTTTGATTCCATATAAATATCAGTATTATTCTAGTTCTGTGAAAAATGCTGTTGGTATTTTGATAAGGATTGTATTGAATCTGTAGATTGCTTTGGGTAACAAGCACATTTTGCCAATATTAGGTCTTCTAATACATAAGTATGGAATATCTTTCCATTTGTTTGTGTCATAAATTTCTTTCACCAGTGCTTTATAGTTCTCAGAATACCAGTCTTTCACCTCTTTGGTTAAGTTTATTCCTGGGTATCCTATTCTTTTTGGTACAGTTGTAAATGGTGTGTGTGTGTGTTTGTGTGTGTGTCTGTGTGTGTGTTTTAATTTCTTTTTCTACGACTTTGTGGTTAGTGTAAAGAAACACTACCGGGGCGCCTGGGTGGCTCAGTCATTAGGCGTCTGCCTTCGGCTCAGGTCATGATCCCAGGGTCCTGGGATTGAGCCCCGCATCGGGCTCCCTGCTCCGCGGGAAGCCTGCTTCTCCCTCTCCCACTCCCCCTGCTTGGGTTCCCTCTCTCGCTATGTCTCTCTGTGTCAAATAAATAAAACCTTAAAAAAAAAAAGAAACACTACCAATTTCTGGGTATTTGGTATCCTACTATTTTATGAATTCTTTTTTTACTTCTAGGATTTTTTTGGTGGAGTCTTTAGGATTTCTGTATCATGTGATCTGCAAATAGTGACAATTTACTTTTTTTACCAATGTGGATGCCTTTTATTTTCTTTTCTTTTTTTTTCTCTTTCAGCCATTTCTTTTTATTTACAGCTTGTGTTCAATGCAAATCAATTCCATAACATGAGAAGTTACTATGAATCAAAGTATAAATACACAAACACAATACACAACCCAAAATAGATGTACGGCATTCAGGTATGAAACAAAATGGAATGTTCATTCACACAGACAGCAGTGAGATCTGTTGGATATGGTTGTTCTGGCGTAAGTTCATAAAGATGGGAAAAAAGGACTTTGGTTATCAAGACTACTGTGGCCACATTAGATACTGGAACATCTAAGCATCAGTGTGTGACCAGGCGAACAGAAGACCTTAGAGTGTCTATTTTTAAAAAGGTTTCTGTGCCTCAAGGCAGTTGTGAAAAGATTTACTTTCCAGAATCAAGCCCACTTTAGGCTTAGGACCAGGTTCTAACTATCCAAAAATATTGACTAATAGAAAGTGCTCCAAATGTGGCTATTCTGATTCAGAGTTTAAAGAAAAAAAAGTATTTATAGAAAGAGTGTAAAAGTTTTTCTGAATTTAATGTAAGTAAGCTTCTCAGTCTTCACTTCCCAAATACTTGATTGACAGTTTTGGCTCCTGCACATATTTTGCCTTTTTAATTTCAAGATTTGTCAATTTTACCTTCAAAACAGATCATTTTTTAAACTGTAAAAAGTATTAAACATATACAGAAATAAAAAGCATTTTGAAATTAGTTGAGGTCAATGCCCTTTTACTCTTTGGAACCAGTTTAGCAAAATGAATCTGGCACTCTTGTTGAATAGGAATAAGTGATCAGTATATAAGCAAAATTTACTCATTATGCTTCAATCGGGGGCCGATTCCAAGCCATCATTGCCCTGGCACATGTCAATTACTATATAAAAAGTCGAATGCAATGTCAAATCCAAATCCAAAGCCTCAGAGGAGAGTTCAGTTCCCAAGAAACAGTAATAGCCTTGAAACGTAAAAAACTTTTATCTAGAGTTCATAGGCATTAAGTTAATACTGCTGAAACAATGTGTTGAGGATTTACAGTAACACCTGGAAGTTCCTTCTGATGTACATATAAAAAGAATCTGGGAAGCTTTTTGTATTAACTGTTTTATGACCTTAAAGATTTAATAAGCCAAATGAAAACTGAATCTGTTCACATCCCATCTTTTATATCTAGGTAGGATAAAATCTATTCTCATTTTCAAGGTAGAATTTTACATGTCTGCACTCCTTAAGCCACATTTAGAGAAATTATCTCTTAACTAATCTTGGATGTTGTCTTTTCATCTTGTACATGAAACTCCAGTAGATTTAATAGACATTCATCATCTAGTCAAACCTTTCACATGTTCTTCAAACCAATCAAATTTGGAATCCTCAACATTTTCTCTGTCAATAAAATAAGGTATGGAATTAACAGATTCAATGAAGACCTGTTTTTTCCTTGTCCTGCTGGATGTCTAGATGCCATATGGATTGGGTTTAGAAGATGGGGAAATAAAGATGTTTCTTGGCCTGAGTCTTTTAACAGTAGAGATGTAGAAGGGAGAATGAGATCAAGAAGAGACTGGCTGTTGACTTCAGAGCATTGGTGTGGTGGTGGTATCAGCTGGATTTGGGGCAGTCAAGGTACTCTGGGAGAAGGTACTTGAAAGTGTTACAACAGTTGTTTGATTTGAATAAATCTACATGAGTAGGAGCAGCGTCAGAAGCAGCAGCCCCAGTCCGAGCCTGTCCACCATGGCTCTGCCCATGTCCACTCTGTTGGTGCATGGCTTGTCTCATTGGACGCGGTGTGAATGGAGAACCACTGGCTCGGGGTGAGTTCAAGCAAGGTCTTCTTTTTCTTTTCTGGTTGCTGTTGCTAGGACTTCTGGTACTATGTTTAATATAAGTGGTGAGAATGGATCTTGTTCCTGACCTTGGAACACTCTCAGTTTTTCACTGTTGTGGATGATGATAGCTGTGGGTGTTTCATATATGGCCTTCATTATGTTGGGGTATATTCTTTCTAGGCCCATTTTGTTGAGATTTTTTTTATCATGAATGGATGTTGAAACTACTCAAATGTTTTTTCTGCATCTGTTGAGATTTTTTAGCCTTTTTGTTGTTGATGTGGTTTCTGATTGATTTGAAAAATAGTTGATTGAAGTCTCTTTGCATCCCAGGAATAAATCCCACCTGATCATGGTGAAGGATCTTTTTAATGTATTGTTGTATGCTGTTTGATATTTTGTTGAGGATTTTTTCATCTATGTTTATTAGGGATATTGGCCTGTAGTTTTTTGTTTGTTTGTTTTTTGTCTGATTTTGGTATCAGGGTAATGCTGGCCTCATTCAATGTATTTGGAAGCTTTTCTTCCTCTTCTATTTTTGGAATAGTTTGAGGAGAGTAGGTATAAACTCTTCTTTAAATGTATGGTAGAATTCACTTGTGGATCCATCTGGTCCTAGACTTTTATTTTTTGGTAGTTTTTGGATTACCAGTTCATTTTGTTACCTGGAGTTGGTCTGTTCAGATTTTCTATTTTTTCTTGGCTCAGTTTTGGAAGATTGTATGTTTTTAGGAATTTATCCAATTTGTTCTAGGTTGTCCAATTTGTTGGCATGTAATTTTTTAGAGTGTTCTTGTATAATACTTTGTATTTCTGTGGTGTCAAAAGTTATTTCTCCTCTTTCATTTCTGATTTTATTTATTTGCATCCTTTCTCTTTTTCTCTTGATGGTTCTGGGTAAAGAGTTTCAATTTTATCTTTTCAAAGAATCCGCTCTTAGTTCATTGGCTTTTTGTATTGCTTTTTGTCTACATCATTTATTTCTGCCCTGATCTTTATTATTTCCTTTCTTCTCACCTTGGGTTTTGTTTGTTCTTCTTTTTCTAGTTCCTTTGGGTGTAAGGTTAGATTGTTGGAGTTTTTTCCTGTTTTTTGAGGTAGGCCTGTGTTGCTATATACTTTCCTCTTAGAACTGCTTTTACTGTGTCCCAGAGATTTTGGACCATTGTGTTTTCATTTTCATTTGTCTTCATGATTTTTTTTTTCTTTGATCATTTCATTAAGCCATTAGTTGTTTAGTATCATGTTGTTTAGAGTCCACATGTCTGTGTTTCTGCCAGGTTTTTTCTTGTGATTTATTTCTAGTTTCCACTGTTGTCAGAAATGATGCATGGCATGATTTCAATCTCCTTAAATTTATTGAGGCTTCTTTTATGGCCTAATATGTGATTATTCTGGAGAATGTTCCATGTGCACTTGAAAAGAATGTGTTTTTCTGTTTGGGGATGGAATGTTCTGTATACATCTGTTTTGTCCATGTGGTCCAATGTGTCATTCAAAGATACTATTTCCTTATTGATTCCAGTCTGGATGATCTATCCATTGATGTAAGTGGAGTGCTAACATCTCCTGCTATTACTGTATCTCCATAAGTTTCTCTCTTTATGTTGGTTACTATTTGCTTTATGTATTTAGGTTTTCCAGTGTTAAGTATGTAGATATTTATAATTGTTTTATCTTTATGTTGGATTGATCCTTTTGTCATCTTTGTCTCTTGTTACAGTCCTTGTTTTAAAGTCTATTTTGTCTGATATAAGTGTTGCTACACTGGCTTTTTTCCCCCTCCCTTTGCATGGTGAATATTTTCCAACCCTTCCCTTTAGTCTATATGTGGTCTGAGGTGAGTCTTTTCTAGGCAGCATATAGATGGGTCTTGTTTTTTAATCTATTCTGCCACTCTGTGTCTTTTGATTGGAGCAGTTAGGCTATTACCTTTAAAGTAATTATTGATAGGTATGTATTTGTCGTCATCTTTAGAATTTGTTTTCTAGGTTTTTTTGTAGTTCTTCTTCCTTTCTTCTTCTGTTGTTCTCTTTGTGATCAATGAGTATCTATAGTGTTTTGTCTTTCTCTTTATTTTATTTATTTTTTTTAATCTATCATGGGTTTTGGGTTTGTGATTACCATGACTTTCATATATAACATTCTAAGTGAATAGTAATCTATATTAATTTGATGGTCATTTAAGTTTAAACACATTCTTAAAAAAAGAAGAAAATCTTTTTCCTTTTCCCCTTTCTCTTTCCTTTTTACTCCCTTCTTCACATATTTTACATCTTTTTATTCATATTTTCTTATGTTTAATTGTGGCCATTTCTTTTCCACTTAAAAAAGTCCCTTTAACATTTCTTGTTAGGCTAGCTTAGTGGAGATAAACTCCTTTATCTTTTGTTTGTCTGGGAAACTCTTTATCTCTCCTTCAAATCTGAATGATAACCTTGCTGAGTGGAGTATTCTTGGTTGTAGGTTTTTTACTTTCAGTACTTTGAATATATCATGCCAATTTCTTCTAGCATGCAAAGTTTCCATTGAAAAATCAGCCAATAACCCTATTGATTTTTTTACCTTGTAGGTAACTTTTTCTTTCATGATCCTCATGATCCTTTAAAGATTCTCTCTATCTTTAAACTTTGACATTTTAATTATTATGTGCTGTGGTGTGGACCACCTTGGGTTCATCTTCTTTGGAACTCTCTGTACTTCTTGGACTTAAATGTCTATTTTTTTGCCTCAGTCAGGGAAGTTTTCAGTTACTATTTTTTCAAATAAGTTTTCTACACTTTTCTCACTCTCCTTCTGGGACCCCTATACTGGGAATACTCATTCACTTGATATAGTCCAAGAGATCTCGTAATCTATCCTAATTTTTAAAATTTCCTTTCACTTTTTGCTGTTCAGCTTGTGTGCTTTCCATTACCCTGCCTTCCAGATCACTGATAGTTTTTCTGCAACCTCTAATCTACTGTTGATTCTCTCTAGTGTTTTTTTTTTTAATTTCAATTATCTTATTCTTCAACCCTGTTGTTTTTTGTTTTGTTTTGTTTTTCAAATATTTTCTATCTCTTTGTTGAAAGTTTCATTGAGTTTTTCCACTCTTTTTCTCCAGCCTGGTGAGTATCTTTACAGTCATTACTTTAAATTCTTCATCAGGTGTATTGCTTATCGTTGTTTCATTCAGTTCTTTTTCTGAGGTTTTTTTTCTTGTTCTTTCTTTTCAAATATATTCCTCTGTCTCCCCATTTTGCTTGACTTTCTGTGTTTATTTCTATGGATTAGCTGAAATGACCACCACTTCTAAAGCTGAAGGAGTGGTCTTGTGTATGGAGTTGACTATGCAGCCTATGTGTGGTTGACGACTTTTGCTGGCTGGCCTGCTGGAGCTGTGGCCGTATATGCTAGTTACTCTTCTAAACCATGACACGTCTCTCTCTTGCTCTTCTCTTGCCATTCTCTCTATCTTTGGTTGTTAAGTAGCTGTTCAGTCCGCCCTCAGTTCTTCAGGAGTAATTGTTCTATTAATAGGTGTAATTTGGTGTATTCCATGGAGGAAGTGAGTTCACAGTCTTCTTACATTGCCATCTTGAACTGGAACCATAAATCTGACTTATAGGTACTTATGAAGTATTCTGTTTCACCTGGTATATAATAAAATTTGTAAATGTTTGCAAAAATATAGTCTTTTCTTGTAAAGTAAAATATTTAATATGAATCAGTTTATTAATAATGTATTCATTACACAATATTCATACAGCATTCATTAAAAGAAAAAGTACATGAAAAGTGACAATGTTGTGACTTTTCCAAGTAAAACATTAAAAAAAAGGGGGAGGAGGCAAGAAAGAATTAAAGGTACTGGAAAGAACTATTATCATTAATAATAATCACATTAAACTTCCACCTGGTGGATTTATCTATTTTGCCTAATTGTTCTGTCTAAACTTTGATTGTATTTTGGTCAGTTCAACTAGTCAAATTCTCTCCAATTTTTGTCAAATCTATGAGTTTTTGATTTAGATTGAGTCATTTATTCCTTCAGCATATATTACAGACATTTATTAGTTAATAAAAAAGTTAACAAAAATCCAAAAGTCCCTGCTCTCATTGAACTCATGATTCTATTTTTGATGCTCTAATATTTGACATGAAAATATAATGAAGGGTATGTATTAGTAATATACCTATTCAGTATAAGATGTTAACATTTAATATTTGTACTTTGCTTCCTTAAATTTGTACTTGCCTGCTAAAATTTTACCTATACTTCAAAAACTTTTTTTTACTTACTTCTCCCATTTCTTTGTCGATTATATGTTGTATAGAGAATACACCATTCTTTTATACCTTAGATATTATTGTTTGTTCTATTTTTTTTCTGTTTCTGTTTAGTTCAGTGCTCTATTTATTGGTATACAGCCTGAAGCAGGCAGCTTTCTAATCTCTGGGAATAGAGCAATGTAAATTATATCCTAGTTTCCCATTTCTTTGGAATTTACCTTCATGTAGAGAGAGACAGGTCATTTTTAGAAATTAGTAAGTGCTATGAAAATAATAAAGCAATTGAATGAGATAAAGGGGATCAGGGAAGCTTTTTCTCGGTAGGTGGTATTTGCTGCTTTCTGAATGAAGATCCAGTTATGCAAAGATTTAAGAAAATAGTGTTCTAGAAATAGGAAAGATCCAGGTACGTAAGATGTAGGAATTTAAAGAAAGCCATTGTAGCTGGATTTCATGGAGCAGGTGGGAATGAAGTTAGAGGGCACATAGAAGCTAGAGAACTAAATTCTTTGGAATCATACAGCGAGTTAAGTTTGTCACACAATATTAAAATAAGACTGCTCCTATCATGAAGTCTGGCCTCAAATCCGAGAGCAATTAGTGCAAAGCAACCTGTCGTTCTAGGTATAGAACTTTTTATGCAAAACATGCAAAAAAAGTGTCCAAAACTGGTTCTGTTACTATCAGTCCATCTCCCACCACAATATTATATGAGCAAAGGCTATGAATTCTTTAGAGAGAGCAACCTCTATGAAGAGAATAAGCAATTCTGTGAAAAGAGTGCTAGTTTCCTACTCCTTCCCCAAAGGCACAGACCTGTCACTCCCTCCCAGCCAAGAAAGACAGCTTACAAGAGCAAGTTGTCCTGGAATTGGAAAGGCACTGCAACTGGCAAAATACGGGATGGCTGGCAGCTGGCTGGAGGGGCCTGGCCTGACAGAGGTGAGGGAGATATGCTGGAGACAGACTGAGGCTCAGAGATGAGCAAGTAAGGTTGCTGTGGGTCTTCCTGTGGAGCACTTCTGAGGAAGATAGCTGGATGAGAGTCAGCCTGATGGGAAAGGACAACCTCACTTAATTGGGTTTGTGTGGTGAGGTTCTCCTGAAGGCAGAACAGAGGGAGGGCCAAAACTGATCACCAGAGGAAGACCTACTTACATCAGGATGCTGCATGTGAGATTCCAGTGACGGGTTCCAAAGAGCCCACAGAAGTACTGCACAGGCAGAAAGAACAAAAGAAGTGATATATATTTATTTTAAAGATTTTTTAAAATTTTTTATTGTTATGTTAATCACCATACATTACATCATTAGTTTTTGATGTAGTGCTCCATGATTCATTGTTTGCATATAACACCCAGTGCTCCATGCAGAGCATGCCCTCTTTAATACCCATCACCAGGCTAACCCATCCCCTACCCCCCTCCCCTCTAGAACCCTCAGTTTGTTTCTCAGAGTCCATAGTCTCTCATGGTTCGTGTCCCCCTCCGATTTCCCCCCCTTCATTCTTCCCCTCCTGCTATCTTTTTTTTTTTTTTTTAACATATATTCTATTATTTGTTTCACAGGTACAGATCTGTGATTCAACAGTTTTGCAGAATTATTTATTTGAGAGAGAGAGAGAGAGAGAGAGCTCAAGCAGCAGGGAGGGGCAGAGGGAGAGGGAGAAGCAGACTCCCCACTGAACAGGGAGCCCGATGCGGGGCTCCATCCCAGGACCCTGAGATCATGACCTGAGCTAAAGGCAGACGCTTAACTGAGCCACCCAGGTGCCCAATAAGTGATATTTAAATACCTGGTACAAATATGTTTCCAGGTTGCTGGACTATAATAGCATCCTCCGCATAAGTTTGTGCATTCTTGTAATTTTTTATTCTTGCTGAAGCTTGAGAGAAAGGAGGGAAAAAAAGAGAAAACTTGGAACTCACCCCTTTTCCCTTGGTAGTTTGTGTCAGACATCAATGAGGGAAGAAGGAAAGAAGCTTTGAAAGGAAAGAGGAAGTCAATTTTTGCTTTAGACCAATGGGGAATTTATGAATTAAAAAATGAGGCTTTTAGTATCTGAGTGACTGAAAATCTATGAAATCTAGATGGTATTCAGGAGCCAGGAGTATGAAAGAGTCTATTTTAATAATTGTATTCCTACAAGTTTATTTTGTTCAGTAAATTGACTGCCAGCACTTCACTATACATACAAATATTTTTAAACCTAGATCCATTTATTTTCATAAGGGACAAGTTTGTTCCTTCTGTACATATTTAGTCTCTTGGTGATGTTATCTGAGAAGTACATTACATTAATATTTTTAAATTGTTTATTTTCCTGTTAAGAATAATGTTTAAGCTTTGTTATTTTTTAACCCTAGGAATTTTTAGACTACATCCTTCTATATCTCAACTGAAATCCTTTTAAAATCACCATCTCTTTGTTCTTCCATTCTTAATATAATTTATCACTCAGTCAGTTGAAGTATCTGTTTGACTAATTTTTTAAAGGAAGTATATTGGCCTCTTTTTTTTTTTTTTTTTTGACACATTTATTCTGTGTCATGATCAGACTATTACATTTAGCAATTGATAGCATGGGTGCCAAAAAAAAAAAAAAATCTACATTAAAACCTTTTGTTGGAATGCTTTACACTTTCCATGGAACAGAAACTAAAATAACCTCTTATATAATTAGTCACAAATACAGTCCTCGAGTGTTTTGCCCATACATGAGTATTGTCTAAAACATGTCTTCTTTGTAGCAGCGAGGCCCTGCCACCACTGTGCTTGGCTGAGTTCACAAATCTGTTGTGACCTGTAGCTTCCCTGTCACTTCTCTGGCTCTCCTCTCCTGCTAACCCTTGTTTCCTGGCGGTAATTAAGACCTTCTGCCACTGTCATAGCCACTGTTGCTGCTGGAACCGCAAAAGCCACCTTGGTTTTGTGGTTTGGCAAAGTATTGTCCTCCACCACCAGAGGGGCCAGGGTTTCTGCCTCCAAAATTTCCTCCTTTCTTGGGCCCAAAATTTGAGGATTGATCGTTACAGCCAAAATCATTACATATTCCATCTCCCAAGTTGCTTGTACTACCACCGCCATAACCACCCCGCCTCCTCCGTTGTTATAACTGTCTTAGCTGTCACTCCCGCCAGAGACACTGCCCTGTTTCCATAACTCTGTCCACCACTTTCATAGCCTCTGGTTCCTCCAGAGTAATCAGGGCTGCTGCCTCCATAACCACCATCAATACCAAATCCATTATAGCCATCCCCACTGCCATCATATCTACCACCACCTCAACTACCACCACAGCCACCTCACCCATTGAAGTTTTCTCCATGACCAAAGTTGTCATTCCCACCAAAACCACCTCCATGACCACCACCAAAGATTCCAGAACAACTCTGACTTCTTTGGGTGGATGAAATGCTACCCATCTCTTGCTTAGATAGGGCTTTCTTTACTTCACAGTTGTGGCCATTCACAGTATGGTATTTTTGAATGACGATCTTGTTTACAGAGTCATGGTGGTCAAATGTTACAAAAGCAAAGCTTCTCTTTTTGCCATTGCCTCGGTCAGTCATGATTTCAATCACTTCAATTTTCCCATTCTATTCAAAATAATCTCTTAGATGATGTTCTTCAGTGTCTTCTTTAATGCCATGAATAAAAATCTTTTTCATAGTTAAGTGGGCACCAGGTCTTTGAGAATCTTCTCTTATGACAGCCCTTTTTGTTCTACAACACTTCCATCCATTTTGTGTGGCTTTATATTCATGGCTGCATCTACCTCCTCCACAGTGACATATATGACAAACCCAGAACCTCTGGAGTGCTTGGTGTTTGGATCTCTCATTACCACACAGTCCATAAATATTTCCCATTGCTCAAAATGGCTCCTCAGACTCTCATCCATTGTTTCAAAGCTCAAACCTCTGATGAAGAGCTTCCATAGATGTTCAGGCTCTTTGTGAGACTCTGATTTAGACATGATGTTGGTGGGAGGGGAGATTTTAATGATGCTTACTCAGTCAGAAAGTATATCGACTTCATAACGTCTGAGAATGGTGTCGTATTACCTTTGTAGAGGAATGACAATTTGGTTGGATAAATATTTTTTAAACATGGAATCTTTTTTATTTTAAACATTTTTTTTGCCTGCTCAATATTGCACAGATGTCTGCTGAAAATCTGATTTGGGTTCTAAAGGTATTTGTGGAGTTTTGTTTTGTTTTTCCTTCATCCTTTTTATTACCAGAATTTGTCTAAAAGGAATCTTATTTAAAATTGCTTTAAAAAGAAGTTTAGAACTTTTCCCCGGTCAAAAATGTTTTATTCTTAAATTTATTTGATCACTGCTTCTAATCTACCTATCCTGTTTCTCATTCTGAGAGATGTAGTCTGTGAAAGTTTAGAGTCTTTATATCTTGTATGAGCTGGTCTCGAAGACAGACAAACCCTGTTTTGAATCTGTAGTGATGTTATGAGTATCTTCCCCATTGCTTCTCCAGCATTTATACCTTCATATAAGAAATTCATTCTGCATGCATACTAACATAGATTTGCTAAAGCTTCGAAAGGCTGGTGTTTTCAGCACCAATACTGGTTTTCCCTTTTTGTTTTTTCCTTTTGGCCATGTGGAAATCTGAGAGAGAGTTATATCCACCTGTAATCTAATAACAAGCTTATCCAGACATCCAAAAGCACTTATTTGAAGCACTGTTATATGTTACACCCTTATAGAAATGTCTATATCCATGTTACTAATGCCTAAGATAAATTTATATAAGTAGAATTATTGGTGCAAAATTATGAACATTGAAACCTTTTGTTTTTTTTAATTCCAGTGTTAGTTAACATATGGTGTTATATTAGTTTCAGGTGTAAAATAGTGATTCAACAATTCTTTGCATTACTCAGTGCTCATCTTTCTTTTTTTTAAAAGATTTTATTTATTTATGTATATATGTATGTATGTGTGTGAGAGAGAAGTGGGGAGGGGAAGAGGGGGAGAATCCCAAGCAGACTCCGCGTTGAGCATGGACCCCAATCCGGGCTTGATCCCACAACCCTGGGATCATGACCTGAGCCAAAATCCAGAGTCAGACGCTTAACTGAGCTACCCAGGCCCCCCCACCCA
This sequence comes from Halichoerus grypus, assembly GCF_964656455.1. Taxonomy (NCBI): domain Eukaryota; kingdom Metazoa; phylum Chordata; class Mammalia; order Carnivora; family Phocidae; genus Halichoerus; species Halichoerus grypus. The sequence continues at coordinate 140,047,684 of NC_135717.1, forward strand.
GGGTCATCTTGATAAGTGTTCGGTTAATCACCTTCACTTATTTCACCTATCTACCCACCCACATCCTTCTCTGGGAACAACGAAATCTTTTGATGGGCATTATCAAAATACATTCCAGAAATGTAATGTCAAATTAAAAGTCTTCTATCAATAGATAATATGTTTTTGTGTGTGTGTTTTGATGGGTTAAAAATTGTATCTCAATATTTAAGCCAATTTAAATTTTCTTCCAGTGGGGTTGAACATGATTTAATAAAATGACTTGATGCTGTGTAAATTGTCTTTTCAGGTCTTTGATCTTTTTAAAAGTAGATTCCAATAAGTCACTTATAAAGTGAGATCAGTTTTTTGTATAGTAAGTATAATAATGTCCTATTATATTATTTACAATAGGTTCACCACTATAACAAATAGACCCTTAAAAGAATAATCTTTTATTGATATGCAAATTTATACTTTGCATAGTTGCAATTATTCTACATATGAATTTTAACAGTGGTCAACACAAAAATCTTTAAATGTTCCATCTTTGTCAAGAATTCCCTTTTTGGAGAGGGCAAATATTTCGTTGTTGTTTAGTTTTTCTTCGAGCATGATAATTTTAAGTCATTTTTAAAAAAACATAAGATGGTGCACCTGAGTGGCTCAGTTAGTTAAGTGTCTGTCTTCAGCTCAGGTCATGATCCCAGGGTTATGAGATCCAGCCCCGCGTCCGGCTCCCTCTTTGGCGGGGAGTCTGCTTCTCCCTCTCCCTTTGCCCGTCCCCTCTGCTCATTCTTGCTCTTGCTCTCTCTCTCTCTAGTTCTCTCTCTCAAATAAATAAATAAAATCTTTAAATAAATAAATAAGTAACATAAGAAATTTCATGTGAATTGTAGGATTAAGGATTTGGCTCAAAAATCACATTTTCCATTAGTCTAAAAAATCAGAACCGAAATTTATCCAATCCATAAGAGAAAAACTGCACAAATAAAATGAATCTCCAAAATCAAGAACCAACTGTATTAAAACTTAAAAAGTTCTTTTATACTACATGTCCTTTATTTTAGGTTGATTTTTTTTTTCTCTGTAAAGCTCCATGAAAACAGGGTCTACTTCTGCTTTCATCACCAACTTATCCTAAATCTTGGCAGAATACCTGTCCTATTATAATATTTGTTAAATATAACAAGAAATCTTAAAGAAGTATACGTGTGTAGGTGCACGCATGTGTGTGTATGCATTAATAGTGCATCCAATAAGTGCATAGGCGGTATGTTTTCTGAGTCCTTGTATGTCTGAGTACCTAATTATCTATTAACATGGGGGAAAAAAACTTGGTTTTCTATAGAATTCTTGAGTTTTAAACTTGTTCGTTCAATACCTTTAACTGTTACTCCATTGCCTTTTAGTAGTTTATTATATATGGTATAAATTCAAAGCTATCATCTTTTTGTTCAAAGTTTATAGGCTTTGATCCTCCTCTCTTTTTGAAATTCAAAACTTTTACCGAGATATGTCTTGATAAGGATCTTATTTGACTGACTCTGGGGGGAGCACAGTGGTCCCCTTTTATCTATATACCTAGTTCATATTTTAATTAAAACAATTTTTCTTATTTTTAATATATTTTCTGTTCTTACTTATTCTTCACCCACATTTAGAATTCCTAATTTCCTTTCCATCTTCTTTCATATTCACTACTCTCTCTCCCTCATTTCCATTTCTTTTTTTTTTTTTTAAAGATTTTATTTATTTATTTGACAGAGAGATAGAGAGCACAAGTAGGCAGAGAGGCAGGCAGAGGGAGAGGGAGAAGCAGACTCTCCACTGAGCAGGGAGCCCGACGCGGGGCTCGATCCCAGGACCCCGGGATCATGACCTGAGCCGAAGGCAGCCGCTCAACCGACTGAGCCACCCAGGCGCCCCCCTCATTTCCATTTCTTAGATTTTAAAATAATTATTATAAAAGGAGAAACATGAAGGAGAAGAAGTAGCAGCAGCAAGTCTTTGCCACTGGAAAATAAAATAAAAACTCTTTAAAAATCACCTCTTACACCAAGGTGAAATAAAAAACATAAATTGCAAAACTTCTGAACAATAATTATTATTTATCAGTATCTATGGGAAGCTGCTGAAATAGTACTGAGAATAAACTTCAGAACATTGAAATGCCTATATCAATAAAGATGAAAATAAGAATTAAAATTTTTTTCAACAATTCAAAAGGTAGACTAACCAAATAATTGAAAAAAGTAAAATGAAGGATTTAATAAAAGTAAATGCCTAAATGAATAAAAATGGAAATAGAAAAACAGAATAGCAAAACATATATATTTTTAAATGGGTAAAATAGATACAACTAACACTATTTTTTAAAAAATTAAAGATGGAACAGTTAGTGTGACTTCAGACCACAATCTTGCACAAGAACCAACTTGTGGTTTACAAATTCTGAAGGGAGATTCCTCCACTTGACCTAGTGTCAGGTTGGAGGTAGACCTGTTTCCTTGTTGACTTCTTCTGCATGGTGAGGTTTATTTGAAAAAGAAAAAGAAGGAAAAAGAAAAATACTGCTGCAACATGAAATTTAGTGATACTTATGTCAGCTGACTTTGTATAGTTATTTGTAAGTAATTTTGGTGAAAACAAAGATGAAATGTGTAACTTTCTTAAAAACTATAATTATCAGGTTGCCTGGGTGGCTCTATCAGTTAAGCATCTGACTCTTGATCCCAGCTCAGGTCTTGATGTTAAGGTCATGAGTTCAATCCCTGTGTTGGGCTCTGCGCTGGGCTTGGAGCCTACTTAAAAAAAACAAAAACAAAAACCTGTAATTATGAAAAAGACACCAGAAGAGAGAGAGAGAGAGAAAAAAGGAAACACCACACTATCATAGGAATAATTGAGAAAGTTACCAAAGAGTTCCTCTGCAAAATGACCAAAATCAAAACAACACTAGGAAACAACAAGAAAATAAGACTGGCATATATAGATTCACATTGTACATCTGCCAGAACTTGAAAATATCTAGCTAAATGTTACTTACATGTTGCAGAGAATAGGAAAAAGAATGTCATTGAAATCTGATATTGACTGCACAAATAAAAAAATTTCATTTACGCATATTCATGGGAATAATCTTCAAGTACTAAGAAATACCATTCAATAGTACATTAAAAAAATAATGTCATGACAAAAATGTGGTCCATTTAAAGAAGGCATAATTTGTTCCATGGTAAAGACCCATTAATATAATTAATTATATTATTAGTATGTTATTAGTTCTAACAAAATCATGTGGATTTTTTTTTCTCTGTATATGGCCAAAAAAGTCATGGGACAAAATTCAACCTTCATTCTGGATTACAATTTTAGTTCAATTAAATAGGAATTGGTGGATATATTTCTAGCATAGTGTACTCTTTTGTTTTTTGGCTTTTGTTTTAAATAATTATTTTCTTCCCAGAGCAAGATTTGCTTGTGGGATGAGTATACCTTCCTGTTCCACTGATTTTAGACTTGACTCTACAACTTGCTTTGACCAATAAAACAAGGTAGAAGTACTAGTTTTCAGTTCTAAGCAGATACTTCAAAAAAGGCATGTTTACACTCTCTTTTCTTGAACTCCTGACCTTCATATGAAAACAGTATGTTCCAAATAGTGGAACATTTATTTCTTTGATTCCTGTTTCTTTAACCTGGATCTTAGCATGAGAAGATACATACAGTAAACTTGAACCTACATCCCGGAGCTAAGCCAACCTGAGATCAGAGGAGGCGGTCAAAGTTACAGTCAACCCATCAATCTGAGAAGGAGAAATAAGTGCTTACTATAAACCTCATTTAATTTTAGGATTGTTAGTAGAAAATGTTGGCTAATATATTGAAAAAGTAATACATTGAGCACATGTTAAAGGCATTTCTTCAAAGTCTGAAAAGAGTATGCCACTATTATTTTTATTTAACATGGTAATAAGCTGTTAGCCAATGACTTTAGATAAAAGAATGCAGTTAGAGGAGAGGGAATAAAAATTGAAAAGAGTCTTACAGATAGTGTGATTATATTCCTGGAAACCTGAAGAGAATTAGTGGAAAAACTACAAACTATAAGAGAATATGATAATCATGAGAAATAAACAGAAATGAATATAATGAGTAACCAATTAGAAGATATACCAGAGAAAATACTATTTTTCCACAATAACAATAAAAAAATAGAAAAGAAAATAACTAGGTACAAACTTTTTAAAATTGTGTAAAAATTATATGAGGAAAAGTTTAAAACCCCAAAAAGATGCAAAATAGTTTCAAACAAATAAAAAACAAAAACACATAATTGCTCTTGGATATGAAAACTCAACATCATAAAAATGGCATTTCTTCCTAAGTTGTAAATGTGCATGATTTCTATAAAAATATCAATAGGTTTATTTTTCCATATTAATTATAAAATCCATATAGAAAAGTAAACAAGTAGGAATTTCTAAGAAACTCCACAAAAAAAAGGAATATTGAAGGGTATAGCCCTATCACATATTAAAACATTTCCAAATATGTGAGGAAATAAGGACTTTTTACTAAATTTGTTGTGAATAGTCACTTAAGAAGAGATAAAATTAGATTTGTATCTCACACCATACCACCCAATGAATTCCAAATGGATCAGAGATAAAAATGTGGAAATGTAAACCACCACGTACTTAAAGAAGGCATTGGTAAATTGTTTATAACCAGAGAAAATTTTAATTATGACTCAAAACATTACTAGGTTTGAGCACATTAAAACTTGAATTCCAGGAAATAGTAAAAAGAAAATACAAATAATTACACATTGAGAAATATTTGAGACCTGTAATATACACAAAAGGCAAATGGTTCTAATATATGAACAGACTGTTCAGAGAGGAAGAAATAAAAATGACCCTAAACATGTGAAGAGATAGTCAAGCTCATACATAATAATAAACATAAATATTAAAATTATATTTTTCAGATCTTTGGCCAAAATCCACAAATTTGACAACAAACTCTGTTATATGAAAACAGTAATACTTAGGGCACCTGGGTGGCTCAGTTGGTTAAGCGACTGCCTTCGGCTCAGGTCATGATCCTGGAGTCCCGGGATCGAGTCCCGCATCGGGCTCCCTGCTCAGTGGGGAGTCTGCTTCTCCCTCTGACCCTCCCCCCTCTCATGCTCTCTCTCTATCTCATTCTCTCTCTCAAATAAATAAATAAAATCATTTAAAAAAAAAAGAAAACAGTAATACTTATACATTGCTATTGGGGATGCAAAGTGATTCAACACTTCTGGTGAAGAATGTGGCAAGACCTAGAAAAATTGCTAGGCATTTACCAATGTACTCAGTAGTTCCCTTCTAGGAGTCCTAATATAGATCAGCAAAAATATGAAATTACTTATGCACAAAGTTATTCTTTGTGGTACTATTTGTAGTGGTCAATTGTTGGAAATGACCCAAATATCCATCAGTTTGGTACTGATTGGATAAATTATAGTCTGTGTACACAGTCAATGCAATGCAGCTGCAAAATGGAATGAGGAATATTCCTATAAATTGAAATGTAGCAATCTCCAGGATATAGTGTGAAATGAAAAAAGCAAAATGTCAAACAATAAATACAATATGCTATCTTTTGTATAAGAAGTATATAAAGTATGTATGCCGATTTTCTTATTTTACCAAAAAAAAAAAAAAATCACTAGATTGGTAAATTAAAAACAATATTGATACCTGTAAAAAACTAAGGAGATCAAACAAAGGATTTGGTGAAAAAAAAGTCACAAAATATAGTTACATTATTATTTTTGTTACATTATTTTCTGATACTATTTTTGTTACAATCATACATTTCTGGACTAAGCATGAGATCACTGGATAATATAAAAGTCATCTCTTTAAGGTGAAATGTTTGCATCCTTTTCAGGTCATCGTGCCAATTTGTTTTTAATTGAAATTTTGTTGGCTTTTTGATTATTGGAAATTTTTAACAGAATCTGACAGTGAGTTGACTATTAGTCTTACTTTTTCCATGTAGTAATTTTCTTCTTTTTTTTTTTTAAGATTTTATTTTTAGGTAATCTCTATACCCAATGTGGGGCTCAACCTCATAACCCTGAGGTCAAGAGTCACATGCTCCAGTGACTAAGCCAGCCAGGTGCCCCAGTAATTTTCTTTTTTTTAAATCTTTTCATAGGCATCTTTAAAAAAAATGGAAAAGTTTAGGGCGCCTGGGTGGCTCAGTTGGTTAAGCGACTGCCTTCGGCTCAGGTCATGATCCTGGAGTCCCTGGATCGAGTCCCACATCGGGCTCCCTGCTCGGCAGGGAGTCTGCTTCTCCCTCTGACCCTCCCCCCTCTCATGTGCTCGCTCTCTCTCATTCTCTCTCTCTCAAATAAATAAATAAAATCTTTAAAAAAAAAAAATGGAAAAGTTTACATTATACTTCTCATAAAAATTCACACACTAATTATGAAATTCTAATTATCTTTATGATATATTTTAAGATCTGACATGGTAAGTAATCTCAGTCTCCTTTTTAAAATGCCTTGGCTGAGCTTGTTTATCTACTTAATTTAGTTAATATTCCAAGTCATACCTGCAAAAAAATAAAACTTTCCTCATTTGACATTTTGCTTCAAATTGCTTAAGCCCAAAATTGTTGGAAAAGACTTTGCAGATTTACATTATTTGTTTTTACTATAGAGGCTCACAACATGCCTTTTGATTTCTAAGATTTCTCTCCTATTTAATATTTTTTCATAATTTTTATAATATAGTTTCATGTATTTATATTAAAACTTTTCTGATTATTTTATATTTTTTGTACCAATTATAGTATAGGACAGCTATTTATTTTGGTATGATTATTTTATTCTTCATAGTAAGATAAAACCTATCTATTCTTACTTTACTATTGGGGATTTTCTATGCTATCCTATTATTAGTTTCTACTTTAAAAAGTGGGAATTCAAGCAGATCTCTTAGGAACACATTCCAATAATTAATAACCCTCATTGTTAGGAAACATCTTTTACCTCACTTAAATTTTTAGTGCTTCAACTCAACTACTTACACTGTTCCTCATGAATTGAGAGAGTTCATCATCAACATTTTGCTGTATCTCTCAGTGTTCATTTTTCATGTGAACATTATTTCTCCTTTTTCAATTATTTTCATATATACTTCAAAAATATTCAGTAAAGAGTCAGCTCATCTTAATAAATACATAATGGGCTAAATTTCAATTATGATAATTACTTCTAATTCCCTTATATAACCATACTTATACCTGAAAAGGTTTCAGGTGGCTTTTGACCTGATTTTTTAAATTATTTAGTAGTAATTTTTACCTTTATCATATAAAGAAAATGCTAACCAAAAAAGATTATTCTAATTTTACTCTAAACAATCATTAGGCCAAGAAAATTCTTAGGAAATGAGATTTCTGATGAAAATAAATATACTTAGAAAACTAGTTTAGCCACATAAAATTATTTTTCTAAAGCATTCTGCATTGGAGGTGATATTTTTTTTAAAGATTTATTTTAGGGCGCCTGGGTGGCTCAGTTGGTTAAGCAACTGCCTTCAGCTCAGGTCATGATCCTGGAGTCCCGGGATCGAGTCCCGCATCGGGCTCCCTGCTCGGCAGGGAGTCTGCTTCTCCCTCTGACCCTCCCCCCTCTCATGTGCTCTCTCTCATTCTCTCTCTCTCAAATAAATAAATAAAATCTTAAAAAAAAAAAAAAAAAAAAAAGATTTATTTTAAAGAGCACGTGAGCGAGGGGGGGTAAAGGGAGAGGGAGAGAGAATCTCAAGCAAGCTCCATGCTCAGTGGGGAGCCTGATGTAGGGCTCAGTCTCACGACTCTGAGACCATGACCTGAGCCAAAATCAAGAGTAGATCACTCAACCGATTGAGCCACCCAGGAGCCCCACCAGCCGTACATTTTTAATTGAGTTAGATAATTAGTCAAAGGTAAATATGAATACTGGAAAATATATATGAATTAAAATGGACTTTGTTAAATACATAACATCAGTAGTTAAATACATAGTAAGGCAATAAAAATACTAAATATGTGAGGTATTTTTTAACTTACATTGAAAACTATATGGTTTGATATTTTCACTTTAGATAAGAGGAAAAGTTTTTTTAATTGAAAAGAACATTATTTTCTAGGCAAAGATTGGTTAATCCAAGAGACCTTAAAAATGAAAACTACATTGATATTATTATATATACACATACTTGGAACATTGCTTTCAGAAACAGTTCTCAAGACTTGAGACAGAAAATTAATTTTGTTTGTTTTAGTTAAAGTTTGTTGAATGAAAGAATGACTGTATGCATTTAATAAAATCAGCTTAGTGTATTTTTAATGAGAGAAGATTCTGAAAATATCAATGAAAGGCTTAGTTTCATATTAATTTTTATTTCAAAATTGATTTGTTCCTTTAAAAAACTGGAAATTATTAATGCCTAGAACAAATGATCTGACTAATTTTCAATTCAAGTCAATGGAAATAAAAATGGCTTTTTCTCTCGATAGTTCTCTAGCTAGGTCTATTTTGCTTCAAGGATTGTCTTTATCAGTAGAAACATAAAATGAATATAAACTCTTCTCCTGTACAATATAGATTACTCAGGTCTAAGCCTGTGATGGACAATTATTCCTTCTTCACAGATTGCCAATGACCTAAGCCAAAAAATAAAAAAAAAAAAATCAGCAATCAAAAAGAATTATGTTTTGAACTTCTAAATACGGTCTACTGTGATTGCTCATCATAATTAAAATCAGAAATCTTTCAAGTGTCACTAATTTAAATAAGGCTTTTGTTGTTTTATAAAATCCAATGGACCATTCAGAATGGCTGAATCAATTTTTCTCCCTCACCATGCCACCAGGGATCTAATTCAGTCATTACAAAACAATTCTTCCTTTATTCCTATGGCCTAAGCAAAAGTGAGTTGAAATGTTAGAGAAAAAAATGAATATCATTAGTAGAAACCAGAAAGAGATATTTTACTCATTAGCTTTGATTTTCATTCTCCTAATTAACTTGAGCTCTTAAATGAGAATGGATTGTAGAGCAGTGGGTAACATGTTTGTTATTCAGTGATAGAGAAACGCAATACAACTGATGATTGACTTTGCTGTGAGGTATAAAAGCTCTTTCACAAATGGTGTGCCATTTCATTTTTGGAACAAGCAAGAAAGTAAAGAAATTTATGGGTAATGAAATCTAATAGAGAAGGTAAATTTAACATGGGTCTGCTCATTCCCAAATGAGAGAGCTCTATTCTCTGAGACTTACCTGCTGTGATAATAGAAGGAAAGAACGAAGGAGATGATGTTTATCTGAGACATATGTATTTTATGTGGTCACTGTATATTCATTTGTTCAATACAAATTTATTGAGTTCCTATTTGACAATTACTGATTATAGGCACTTAGATACAGTGATGAAAAACTCCTTGCTCCTTGCATGGGGTTTATAATGTAGAAGGAGAAGACAAAAAATAAACATATAAATTAGAAAAAGTGCCATGTAAATGGACTTATAATTTTGCTAAGATAGGATAGTTTATAACAGATGAATGTTCCATCACAGAACCAAAAGAGAAGCCTGATTTAAAAAAAAAAAAAAAAAAGTTTAAACTATTATAGGCATTGAAACACTAAGTACTGAGTACTTAGAGGACATAATCTCTGAGATGCAGCAGCTGTAAGGTTAAGCAAACCAACGTTTTACAGTTACTTCTTTCCTTCAGTTTCTAAAAAAAGGGCAGGAGACTGATGAGCAGAGAATGGACCCAGGAAAAGGCCTCTACTAATACTTAGAGAAGGAGTATAGCTTTTGTCAGCTCTACAAGGATAGAATAATAAAAAATAAAAACACAATGAACCAAGATTTCAATAAGATGGGTTGTGCAGAGAACTAATATCAATGTGCTGTCAGTTTCCACTCAAGATATTTGGCAAATTTTAAAGCTACATGAAGCACAAGATTGAGCAAGCAAGAAAAAACTCGCAACAATCAAAGAAAAACTGTGATTAGTCTACACATGCAAAGAAAACTAGGATTAGAGTTTAGAACTCACCAGTAAATACCCCAAATGTAGTTGGAGGGCCACATGTAAAGGAGCTTACCATCTATATGTTTTCCTTTAGGAGTGTTATGGCTTCGGGTCTTATATTTAAGTCTTTAATCCATTTTGAGTTAATTTTTGTGTATGGTCAAGTTTCATTCTTTTGCATGTGGCTATCCAGTTTTCTTAGCACCATTTAGAGCAGACACTGTCATTTCCCTATTGTATATTCTTAGTTCCTTTATTATAAATTAATTGATCATAGAGGCATAGGTTTATTTCTGGGCTCTCTTTTCAGTTCCATTGAGCTATGTGTCTGTTTTTATGCCAGTACCATACTGTTTTGATTATGATAGCTTTGTAATATAGTTTGAAATCCAAAATACCATTGCAAGTTGTCTTTGAGTATAGTTGACACACAATGTTATATTAGTTTCAGGTGTACAACTTAGGGATTTGACAGGTTTATACATTATGCTATGTTCACTACAAGTATAGCTCATCTGTCCCATTACATCGCTATTATAATATCATTAACTGAATTCCTTATGCCCTGCTTTTTATTCCTGTCCCTTACTCATTCCATAACTGGAGGCCTGTATCTTTCTCTCTACTTCACTCATTTCGCCCAACCTCCCACCTATCTCCCCTCTGGCAACCATCAGTTTTTTCTCTATAATTATAGTTCTGATTCTGCTTTCTTTTTGTTGTTCATTTTTTTAGATTCCATTTATAAGTGGAATCATATGGCATTTGTCTTAGTCTGACTTATTTCACTTAGCATAATACCTTCAATACCCACAAAGACACAATCTCATCTTTTTTATGGCTGTGTAATATTCTTTGTTGTGTGTGTGTGTGTGTGTGTGTGTGTGTGTGTGTGTATACCACACTTTTCTTATCCATTCATTTACTTATGGACACTTAGGTTGCTTCCATGTCTTGGCTATAGTAATACTGCAGTAAACATAGAGATGCACATGTATTTTTGAATTAGTGTTTTGTTTTCTCTGGGTAAATACCCAAAAGTGGAATTAGTGGATCATATGGTATTTCTATTTTTAATTTTTTTGAGGAACTTCTGTATTATTTTCTACAATAGCTACACCAGTTTATATTTCTACCAACAGTGCACAAGGTTCTTTTTTCTCTACCTCCTCACCGACACTTGTTTCTTGTCTTCTTGGGTTATAGCCATTCTAATGGATGTGAGGTGATATCTCATTGTGGTTGTGATTTGCATTTCCCTGGTGATGAGTGATGTTGAATACCTTTTCATGGTCTCTTGGCCATCTGTCTTGGTCTTCTTTGGAAAAATGTCTTCTCAGATCCTTTGCCTATTTTTTAATAGGATGTTCGGTTTTTGGGTGTTGAGTTGTATAAGTTCTTAATATACTTTGGATACTGATCCTTTAATCAGATATGTCATTTGCAAATATCTTCTCTCATTCAGTCTTTTTGTCTTCTTGATCATTTCCTTTGCTGTGCAAAAACTTTTTTTTTTTTTTTTTATGTAGTCCCAATAGTTGATTTTTGCTCTTATTTCCCTTGCCTAAAGAGACATAGCTAGAAAAATGTTGCTAGGACTGATGTTGTAAAATAAATTACTGCTTGTGTTTTCTTCCAGGATTTTTATGGTTTCAGGTTTCATATGTAGGTGTTTAATCCAATTTAAGTTTATTTTTGTGTATGGTATTACAAAGTAGTCCAGTTTCTTTTTTTTTCACATGCAGCTGTCCAGTTTTCCCAGCATCATTTGTTGAAAAGACTGTCTTTTCCCCATTACATATTCTTCCCTCCTTTGTGGTTTTATTTCTGGTCTCTATTCTGTTCCACTGATCTTTGTTTCCATTTTTGTGCCAGTACCATAGTGTTCTAATTACTACAGCTTTGTAGTATACCTTGAAATCTGGAATTGTGGTACCTTCAGCTTTGTTCTTCATTCTCAGGATCGCTTTGGCTATTCAGGGTCTTCTTTCATTCCATATAAATGTCAATATTATTTGTTCTAGTTCTGTGAAAAATGCTGTTGGTATTTTGATAAGGATTGTATTGAATCTGTAGATTGCTTTGGGTAATAAGCACATTTTGACAGTATTAGGTCTTCTAATACATAAGTATAGAATATCTTACCATTTGTTTGTGTCATAAATTTCTTTCACCAGTGCTTTATAGTTCTCAGAATACCAGTCTTTCACCTCTTCAGTTAAGTTTATTCCTGGGTATGCTATTCTTTTTGGTGCACTTATAAATGGTGGTTTGTTGTTGTTGTTTTTTTTATTTCTCTTTCTACAACTTTGTGGTTAGTGTATAGAAACACTACTAATTTCTGGGTATTAGTTTTGTATCCTGACACTTGACGAATTTGTTTTTTACTTCTAGTAGATGGCGTCTTTAGGATTTCTATGTATAGTACCATGTTGTCTGCAAATAGTGGCAATTTAACTTCTTTTGTACCAATAAGGATGGCTCTCTTCTTTCTTTTTTTTTTTTTTTTAAAGATTTTATTTATTTATTTGACAGGGAGAGACAGCCAGAGAGTGAACACAAGCAGGGTAAGTGGGAGAGAGAGAAGCAGGCTTCCCGCCGAGCAGGGAGCTCGATGCGGGGCTCGATCCCAGGACCCTGGGATCATGACCCGAGCCGAAGGCAGACGCTTAACGACTGAGCCACCCAGGCGCCCCTCTTATTTCTTTTTCTTGTCTGATTGCCGTTGCTAGGCTTCTGGTACTATGTTTAATAGATATGGAGAGAAATGGATCTTGCTCCTGACCTTGGAGAGAAAGCTCTCAGTTTTCATCATTGAGGATGATGTTAGCTGTGGGTATTTCATATACGACTGGGGCTGGTGTGCACTTGAGGACCCTGGGTTTGCTGAGGTTACAAGCTCCCTATGATGACTGGACCCACCATTTATGACATTTGGATTTGCCAGTTAGAGTGTCAGGATCCTCCAGTTATGGTGTCTAATCTCGTCCTTTATGGCATCCAGACCCTGCTCCAAATGGGCTTTTAAGGTGGAAGGGGCGGTTAAGCTTCTGCCTTCAGCTCAGTCATGATCTCAGGGTCCAGGGATCAAGTCCGCGTTGGGCTCCTTACTCAGCAGGGAGCCTGCTTCTCCCTCTGCCTGCTGCTTCCCCTGTTTGTGTGCTCTCTCTCTCGCTCTCTCTCTCTCTCTGTAGCAAATAAATAAATAAATCTTAAAAAAAAAAAGTGGAAGGGGAGAGAGCATTCCCACATCTCCTCAGCCCTCTTAAACTGTAGCTTTTTTTTTTCCTGTACCCTATCATGACTAGGGCTGGTGTGGGTTTGTAGACACTGGGCTCACTAATGTTGCAAACTCACTCACCAGTTGTGGGGTCCAGACCCTGCTCCATTCTAGGCTTTTAATGTGGGGCAGAAACATAAACCATGTCGTTCTCCAGTCCCTTTGACCTGGAGAGGTTTCCTGTAGTTTCCCTGCCACTCGGAGAGTTCTAGTGTTGTCTCTTTTATATGCTTGTGCCTCTTTTAAACCATGGTTTGTTTTCTGTGCCCAAGACAGAGAGGGATCTGTTCCCGGTCCCTCAGTACTATCCCTCCGCACTGCTGTTTGCAGCACTGGGGATGGGAAGTCCGTTTGTTACCAGGTCTCTATCTCTCTTGCTATTCTCTTTCCATTCTATCTTTGGTTGTTCAGTAGTTTTACTGAAGGAGGATTTTTTTCTGTTAATTGATGTAATTTGTTGTGTTCTGTGGAGTGGGTGAGTTCAGTGTTTTCTTGCATTGCCATCTTGAATGGGAATGCCCCACCATTGGAATTTTGATAGAGATTGCATTGAATCATAGACTGCTGTAGGGTAGTAGGGGCATTTTAACAATATTCTTCTAATCCATAAACATGAAATATAATTCCATTTATTTGTGTATTCAGTTTCTTTTATCAATGTCTGTTAGTTTTCAGTGCACAGGTCTTTCACTTCCTTGGTTAAATTTATTTCTATGTATTTTATTCTTCTGATGGAATTGTATATGAGATTGTATTCTTTATTTCTTTTTCTCATAGTTCATTATTAGTGTATAGAAATGTAACAGGATTTTGTATATTGATTTTGTATCTTGCAACTTTACTGAACTTGTTGATTAGTTCTAACAGTGTTCCTTCTTTTTCTTTCTTTCTCTCTTTCAACTGCTGTAGCTAAGACTTCCAATACTTGGTGGAATAAAAGTGGCAAGAGTGGGCATCTTTGTCTTGTTCCTGATTTCACAGGAAAAACTTTCAGATTTTCAACATTGAGAACAATGTTAGCTGTGGGCTTGTCATATATAGCCTTTATTACGTAGCCTTTATTATTATTATGAGGTATGTTTCTAATATACTCACTTTATTATGTTAAAGTATGTTCCCTCTATACTTTGTTGAGAGTTTTTAAATCATAAATTGATGCTGAATTTTGTCAAATTCTTTTTCTGCATCTATTGAGATGGCCATATGATTTTTATCCTTCATTTTGTTAATGTCATGTATCATGATGATTGATTTGCAGATGTTGAACAACACTTGCATCTTGGAATAAATTCCACTTGAGCATGGGGTATGATCTTATTAGTGTATCATTAAATTCAGTTTGCTAGTATTTTTTGATGGTTTTTGCATCTATGTTCTTCAAGGATATTGGCCTGTGCTTTTCTTGTGGATTCCTTGTCTGGTGTTTTTACAACAGTGATGCTGGCCTCATAACGTAAGTTTGGAATAATTTGTCTTTCTCAACTTGGAAGAGTTTGAGAAGGATTGGTATTCATACTTCTTTGAATGGTGAGTAGAATTCACCAGTGAAGCCATCTGGTCTTGACTTCTTTGTTGGAAGGATTTTGATTACTGATTGAATCTCTTTACTAGTACTCCATCTATTTAGATTTCCTATTTTTTCATGATTCAATCTTGGCAGGTTGTATACTTCTGGGACATTAACCATTTTTTTTAGGTTGTCCAATTTGTTGGCATATAATTGTTCAAATAGTCTCTTATGATTCTTTGTATTTCTGTAGTATCAGTTGTAACATCTCCTCTTTCATTTCTAATTTAATTTATTTGAGCCCTCTCTCTCTTTTTTTTTTTTTTTGATGAATCTAACTAATGGTTTGTCAGTTGTGTTTATCTTTCAAAAACCAGTTCTTAGATTTATATTTTCTATTGTCTTTTTAGTCTCTATTTCATTTGTTTCTGCTCTGATCTTTTTATTTCCTTTATTGTATTAACTTTGGGTTTTGTTTGTACTTCTTTTTCTAGTCTCTTGAGGTGTAACATTAGGCTTGTGTTTTTGTTTTGTTTTGAGATTTTTGTCCTTTCTCAGGGTAGGCATTTATCACCATGAACTTCTCTCTTAGAACTGCTTTTGCTGCACCCCAAAGTTTTTAACATGTTGCATTTCCATTTTCATTTGTCTCAAGGTATTTTTTCTCTTTTGATTTATTCTTTGACCCATTGTTGTTCAGTAGCATGTTGTTTAATTTCCACATATAATATTAAGTTTCCAGTTTTCATCTTATAATTGATTTCTAGTTTCATACCATTGTGATTGGAAAAGATGCTTGATATGATTGCAATTTTAAATTTATTAATACTTGTTTCATGGCCTAATATATGCTCTATTCTGGAGAATGTCCCATGCACATTTGAGAATAATGCATATTCTATTTCTTTTGGCTGGAATGTTCTGTATTTATCTGTTAAATCCATCTGGTCTAATGTGTTATTTAAAGCCAACGTTTTCTTATTGATTTTCTGTCTGGATGATCCATCCTCAATATAAGTAGGGTATTAAGTCTACCCTTTTTTATTATACTGTCTATTTCTCCTTTTACGCCTGTTAATATTTGTTTTATAAATTTAGGTGTTCCTATTTAGGTGCATAAATATTTACAAATGTTATATCCTCTTGCTGGATGACTCCTTTATCATTACAAAACTCCCTTCTTTGTCTCTTATTACAGTCTTTGTTTTAATGTCTATTTTGTTTGAGGTAAGTATAGCTACCCCATGTTTCTTGGGCTTTCCATTTGCATGGAATATCTTTTTCCATTCTGTTGTTTCTCTATGTGTGTATCTTATAGGCAGCATATAGCTAGGTCTTATTTTTTTTATCCATGTAGCCACTCTATGTCTTTTGATTGGAAATTTTAGTCTATTTACATTTAAAGTAATTACTGGCAGATATTCACTTATTGCCATTTTTAAAATTGTTTTCTGGCTGTTTTATAGTTCCACCTTGTTCTTTTCTTCTTGCTTTCTTTGTGGTTTGATGATTTTCTTTAGTGATATGCTTAGATTCCTTTCTCATCATCTTTTGTATACCTACAGTAGGTTTTCGGTTTGTGGTTACCATGAGGCTCCATATAACAACATATACTTGTAGCAGTTTATTTTAAGTTGATAATAACTTAAGTTTGAACATATTCTATAGCTCTACATTTTTAGTCTCCCCAACCCTCTGCATTTTATTATCATTTGTTCACTTTTAACAATTTCTTTTCTTCTCTTATTTTGTGCACTAAATGCATAAAAGAGCTGTGTTGATATAAACAATTTCTTTTCTTCTCTTATTTTGTGCACTAAATGCATAAAAGAGCTGTGTTGATATGAAAATTATGATAGTTACGTCCATATGTGTCTCTGAAGGTAAAATAGAGCTCTCAGTTGACCTGAAATGTGCATGCAGCATGAATGGAAAAATAAACCTTTTTGTTGTCTTATGCCTCTGATACTGTTACTGTGAGTTACTGACATGTGACCTGACCTTACCTTGTCTGATACATTTTCCAAAATGATCCGCCCATATATCCACTCTCCACCCTGTATATTTCTTCAGACATACTGGCTTTCTTGATGTTCTGAAACAAGACAGATCCATTCCCAACTCAAGAGCTTTAAATATGGAAATCTCAAAGTTGAAATGCATTTCCGTCTGATATATATGGGAAACAATCCCTCACATCTTCCACATCCTATGTCAAAAAGTTACCTCCTCAATAAGTCCTCTCCTTACTGCCCTATTTAACATTTCAATTTTTGCATAATCCCTTTCCCTCCCCCTGCTTAATTATATATAATTTATCACCATCTAATATATATGTATATATTGCTCTTTTTTTTTTTAATTTTGTTTCTCCACCAGAACATGAGGGCAAAACTTTTTCTTTACTTTTTTTGAGAGAAGTTTTAGGTTCACAATAAAATTAATAGGAAGGTAAGAGATTTCCCACATTCATCCTGTCCAAACATATGCATAGCCATTCCCATTATCAACATCCCTCACCAGAGTGGCACATTTATTACAATTGATGAACCTACATTGACACACCATAATGACTCAAAGTCCATAATTTACATTACAGTTCACTCTTAGGGTGTACATGCTATGAATTTGAACAAATGTATAATAACATGTGTCCATTATAGTATCATACAGAGTATCTTAACTGCCCTAAAAATCCTCTGTGCTCTGCCTGTTGACTCTCCCAACCCCAACCTTTTGAACCACTGATCTTTGTATTATGTCCATAGTTTTGCCTTTGCCAGAATGTCATGTAGTTGGAATTAGACACTGTGTAGCCTTTTCAGATTGGCTTCTTTGACCTAGTAATATGCACTTAAGTTTCCTGTGTGTTTTTTTATGGCTTGATAGTTTTTGTTGTTGTTGTTTTAGCACTGAAAAATATTCAATTGTCTGGATGTACCATGGTTTATTTACCCATCCACCTGCTAAAGGATATCTTGGTTGCTTCCAAGTTTTGGCAATTATAAATCTGCTATAAACATTTTAGTGCAGGTTTTTGTGTGAACATAAATATTCAACTCCTTTGGGTAAATATTAAGGCGTGTGATTGCTAAATTGTATGGTAAGAATATGTTTAGTTTTTAAAGAACTACCAATTCCTTCAAAGTGGCTGTACCATTTTACATTCCCACCAGCAATGAACGAGAGCTTCTGTTGCTCCATATCTTCACCAGTATTTGGTATGGTCAGTGTTACAGATTTTGGTGATTCTAATAGGTTTCTAGTGGTATCTCATTGTTGCTTTAATTTGACAGATGATGTGGAACATCTGCTTATTGGCCATGTTGGTATAACATTTTTTGGTGAGGATCTGTTAAGGTTTTTGGCCCCATTTTTTAATTGGCTTGTTTGTTGAGTTGTAAGTGTTCTTCATATATTTTAGATAACAGCCCTTTATCACATGTTTCTTTTGCAAATATCTTCTCCCATTTGATGGCTTGTCTGTTCATTATCTTGAAAGTATCTTTCAAAAAGCATAATTTTAAAAATTTTCATGAAGTTCAATTTATTCTTTTTTTTTCCCATGGATCATACTTTTTGGTGTTGTGTTTAAAAAGTCCTTGCCAAAGCCATGGTCATCTGGATTTTCTAGGTGTTATTTTCTAGGGATTTTATAGTTTTGTATTCTACATTTATGTGTATGATCTATTTTGAGTTAATTTTTGTGAAGGGTTTAAGGTCTATATTTGCATTCGTATTTCTGCATATAGATGTCCAATTGTTCTAGCAGGGCTTTCTGTCTCTTCTTCTTCCCCATTGCCTAGAAAAGTCCTTGGTGCATAGTAGGGTCTCAATAACTTTTTTTAAGTGAAAGAATGTACATTTATGTGTGTATATCACAAAAATAGAAATAAAATAAAACTTCATCTGGATTAAGAAACATTCTCTTTTTAAATATGATTATTTATGGGGAGATTATTTAGTGCCAGGAATTTATTTACTAGTGAGATAATTTCTTAAACTTGTTTTTTTATCTAAGACCTGACACTAGAAACTTTGAAGGGGGTAGGAGATTCAATTAATGGATGAGAATGAAAATAATTGGAAGAGGGAAAGAAAGGAGAAAGAAAGCCAGACTGGCCAGGTTAATAAGTAATCAAGTATTTGAGTCTTGAAGGTCTTTGTGGCCAATATATGCTAAAGACTAGCTGCTATCCCTGCTTTCTAGAAAATAAATATGCCTTTGAGAATCTCATCAAACTCTGGTCAATGAGTTAGATCTTAGAATAGATTCTATCTGTTTTAGACAGACAAAACAATATAGTATTCATTTCACTTAACTATTTTAGAGCAAATTCATTTTCATTAGGGGAACATTGAATTCTTGCTATGTTCCAGAAAAACTGCTAAACATTTTCATTTTAATTATGTCATTTAATCTTCATCAAAATCTTATAAGAGACAGTGCCAGTTTAGACACCAGCTCTGCTTTGACTATGAAGCATGGAGAGTTTTGTCACAAAGGGTATTTTGAGGGATAGTGCAGAAAGATACCACAATAGGACATTAGGTGGATCCCAATAGGACATTAAGGACTGTTTTGGTTACCTAGGGAAAGGGGTGAAAGGAAGCTTGTTAAATGGCAAAACCTATGCATAAAAACTTATATTGTTACTCCAATCCTTTGGATAAGGAATATGATCTGTTGCTCAAAGTGTGCAACATAAGCAGCAGCAGCCGCATGACCTGGCAGTTTGTTAGAAACAAAGAATCGCTGACACATTTTACACCTATGGAATAAAAACCTGAATTTTTTTTTTTTTTTAAATATTTTATTTATTTATTTGACAGAGAGAAAGACAGCGAGAGAGGGAACACAAGCAGGGGGAGTGGGAGAGGGAGAAGCAGGCTTCCCGCGGAGCAGGGAGCCCGATGCGGGGCTCGATCCCAGGACCCTGGGATCATGACCTGAGCCGAAGGCAGACGCTTAACGACTGAGCCACCCAGGCGCCCCTAAAAACCTGAATTTTAACAGTATAACCAAGTGAATCTTATGCACCTTCATGGTTATGATACACTACACTAGGAGATAGAACAATCTGGATATGAAGTTTGGTTCTACCTTTATGACCTTGGCCAACTACAGACCATATTCCTTATCTAAAAATAGGTGAATGCAAAGATATTGAAAGGGTGATATATGCAAGATTAGCCTGTTATAACATTTGGAATCATTACAGAAAGAGTAATTGAAATCTTATATGTATTTTTCCTACTACAAAATGGTAAATCTTAGTATGAAGCAAGTACTTTTATTACACCTTTACTAACAGAAACAGTCACAAGGTGAACAAAAATAAGTGGATAATGGAAACAACCAACCATACCATATCATACTCCAGTAGGGCAGTAGGGAGCGTGGTGGGAAAGCCCTTGAGTTTTAGAAAGTTTTTTTTTTTTTTTGCATATGGTTTCTGCATCAGTTAAAATAGGGTTTGGCCATGCCTTTCCCCTACTAAACCAAGATGGTTACTGAGGAGGAAGGTAAAATACAAAGAAATATAAATTTTCTTATTTCCTGTAGAAATTGAGCATGATTGGGTAAGATTGCTTAAATCGTTGTGTTGAACTAAGTTTGAAAGATTTTAGATATTTGGCAAAATGTTGCTCCTCCCACCACACACACAGACACACTCCTGCCTGGTAATTGCCTATAAAGTATCAAGAAGGTGCTCATGAGATCAAATACAGATCAAATACAACCCATATCAAATACAGATAAAATAAGTAATTCACTCTCCCCTCCATACTTGAACTATACTGTGAGCTAAATTTTGCAACATTAGTGTATTAACATTTGGAATATAACCCATTCATGACCTACTACCTATGCTTTTAAAAATTTTGTTATATTGTTCTGCTTAATCAGATGAATATCTGATAATACTAACAGTGTTTTAGATTATTATTTAGAATAATTTACTGCTAATTTTATGAGCAATTTTATATACATTGGTACTTCACTGAACCTGGCTTTTAAAAATTATGTTCAGTTGCCTTTAATGATTACTTAATAATAAATTTAATCAAGGCTTTTAAGAAGCACATATAAATTTGAAAAAAAAATAATAAAAGGAACCATACAAATAGTGGTTGGGTTGTTTTTAAATTAAGGACATTATATATAGCTGCTATGATTGAGTTATGCATATGAAACTGAAAAATCAAATTTATTTTCCTCTACTGGTTTTTATGGTCAAAACCACAAAGCTATTATTTTATTTTTAATTATAGTCTTTTCAGGTCTTTTGCATTCCATTCCTTTTGAAATGTATATAGTTCACTATGTCAGTTTTCACCTCAGAGTGACAATCTCATTTTCTAGAACTTCTGAAAACTCATGAACCATACTTCTTCATGAGTTTTTAAAACATTATTTTCTTTTGACCTGCCATATGAAAAGAGTGAAAGTTAGTAACAATAATAAGCCTATTTCTATGGAAATGGTCTAGATATTATTTAATCAATCTTGCTAGATGCTGAACAATTCATGAACTGCTTGTTGAAATTCAATAAGCAGTTTATGAATCCTTGAATTGAGAGATTCTGTTTAAAAAAATCAGAAACTGGTAAGTTCCAATGGTGACAAATGTTAAGCAGTCCAAATTCAAACTGGGTATGAAACATCTCCGTTTTTAAACTCATCGTGAGTGGGCTCATGGCAGTGAGAATAGAGAAGGTGTGACTATGAGGTAATGAAACTCATTTTCTTTGTAAAGCAGTCTCTCTGAACAATTTCAGATGAGGAGTTCCAAAAGTGTTTCAAGCCATGGTAGCATCATTGTAATTAATGTACAGTCTCTCAGGATGATTTCTTAGGTCAGAACTCATTCTGGTATTTGTTAGCAGTTTGCCTTGTTTTTTCCTTGTCACACTTTTCACATTGGTGTAAGATACTTTGCATCTGGAAGAATGCCTTTTAAAGGCCCTTGGAAAGGATGGTGCAAGGAGCCTCGTTCCTATCTGGAGTGTAGGAAAAAGAAAATACAATCACATCCCTTAGTACTATCAGTGTGCATCCTTATCCTGCCATGGATACATTTTTTTCAATTTAAATTTTAGTTAACATACAGTGAAATACTGGTATCAGGTGTAGAATTCAATGTTACATTTTTAATTGCTCTCCTTAACAACCTTGATCCAAAAGCTTTAGAAGTAAACAGCTCTCTACCATTATCCTATTACGAGTGAACAGTCTCTCAATCCTGACCTAATTTTTAGAAAGGAAAAAAAAAAAATCAAAAAACAAGCATTTAAAAAAATCATTCTGAAATACAGTTTCTACAAACATTTTCCTGTGGGTGATCTTACTAGCTTATTAAACATTTGTAATCACAGAACTTAAAATATGGAACCACAAGCTTGTGTTAGCAGTGTGTAATCCGAGTGCTCGCAGGATATCCAGCACTCACAGTGAGCTGATTTCTAGAACTGTCGCTGCACCAGCTGTCCGGGGAGCGGAAGCTGCCAGTCCACCCTCCTATCTCCCTTGGAGGAGAATAGGTGGTAGCAACAATCCATGTGGGCGGAAACTGAGGAAATGGAGAATAAAGTAGAGGAGGAGGGGAAGGTGGCGCACGCACGGCTGTGATGGAATAAATGACACAGCTTGAATTCAACAGTGCTTCTGTTCCTGTTTTCAGACTGATGATGTGCAAAGCCCTTTTTTCTCCCCCTCCTTTTTAAATTAGCAAACATAATCCTTACTAAGCACCTGGCCGCTTTGCTCCTAGACTGCATCGTTGTCTGTCTCCTTTCATCTGTCATTTTAATGCAAAATATGAATGCAGTTTCACTGCTTTAAGAGAGCCACTGGGAGCCTACTGATATTTTTCCAAGGACAAGAACACTTAAAAATACATCTTTTATCAGAATTTCAAGTATTGGAATAATAGAGGAGTGATGACAATAAACAAATGGCTTAGGGGAAAATCATAATCTATTTTCCAAAAGTAACAGTTTTTAAGAATCCTATTGCTAACACAAGTCATAATTAAATTGTTACATAATTAAAATGAAATAATAGACTATGTTACTAAATGTTATGCTTTCAATTTCTCTCTCTCTCTTTGTTTTTTCCAAAAGGATGAAGAATATAGGATGTAGCAGAATTGGACTGAAATGAATAGTCCAATTACACAAACATATTTTTGGTTCATTTGGATAAATATTAAAAAATTTTTTACATCAATATATCAGCATGACCTTTTCTTCAACAACACAAATGTTTAAATCCCCTTTGGCTGCTCATGTGAATTCAGCCCAACCACCAGGCTTGTACCTGGTTGCAATTAGCTGTAAACACACAATTCCCAAGGTAGACTGCTTAAGGTTGGGTTGAAAGGCTGCCATTAGTATTTCTTAGACACAGTCAGATAGGTTAGTGCTATATCAAGGCTAAGCATCCTCCCATCCAGGAAACGTGTCTAGCAGTGCTAGTTTCTGACTCTAGCCATATTCTTCATAGGATAGTCTTTCATCAGACATTATTTGAGTTGAGTATATACACAAAGAAATATGATCTGAAAGCTTTAAAAGCTCCAGTTCTTTTGGGTCCTGAATATAGTCATCGAAGTGGCAGTTCAGCCAAGTCTGTGCCTATGTCCTATACCATGAATCAGGAGCACCCTTCATGCGCCCACTTCACTTTAATGTATGTGAAAGCTTACATACAAAAAGCAGGGCAATAGCTATACAGAAAAAAGGACAGGTAAATATAAACATAGAAAAGATGTCAAGTTGGACACATACCTTCCAGGACACTTGGTTATGGAAAAAAAGAGTGTGAAATTGATGGGATTGAAAAAATTATGCATGGGAGGAAAATGTCCAACTATGTGGACATTGCAGAATGCTTTTGGGAATTCTCCATTCAAATGTGGGTGTAGACACCACCTTATTTCATTTGTGATACATGTTTTTACAAGTTCCACATTTAAAGCATGTTCTAAAGTCTGTGCTACAGAACTAATGTGAAAATAGCCTATTTCTAAAATTATATTCCTGTTGCTGTTATTGCACGCATCTACTTTTGAAAATAATTAGACTGCTTAATATCTTAAAAACTTAAGTTGAGAAATCTCCTGAATAAAATATTCACCAGGATTTCCATTTGACAATGTGTGAAATAATGGATCCCGTACCCTATTTATGTTATAAAATTGTAGGTCCACATTTGACGTAGAATTTTCTAAGTACAGACTAAAGATCTTTGGTATGTTTTATCATTTTAGCTGTATTGGGCACTATCAAATTATCATAAACTCTGATAAAAGCTAACCCAGTTGAAGATCTAGTTCTTCATATAAAAGATTATAGTTAATCTAAACTATGGATGGATTATCTCAGATTCACAGAAAATACATTTCCGTTTTCAGAGGAGATAACTATTTCAATAGACTATTTAAACACTTCCACAACTTTTAGTAAGATTTTTTTGTGAAGTAGTATATACTATTAAGATCATGCGATTTTGAATTCAGGTTGATCTGGATTTTATTCTGTGGTCTACCACTTACTTGCTTTTTAGGCCTAGACAATCATAAAGTCGTGAAGTCTTGGTTTTCAGATTTATTAAGTGGAGATGGCAACTTATCTCATGGAAATTTTCATGAGGATTTAAATGATATGAGTAAGTTGTTAGGACAGGGAACAGAGGTATTGACCTAAAATCAGGAAGCTGAATCAGTTCATATTCAAAAAGAAATTAAGGCAATCTAAGATGCAAGGAAGATCAAGCCAAAGAGAAAAATGATCTTGTTTCAATGAAATAAAAATGTCAGAAGTAGTTAAGATGAGGTCTTATCCCCCACCAATAGAGAATGTAAAGAGATAGAGTGAAAAGGAGAGACTAAGTATTACATAACTCAGCAATTCATACTGAAAGTTTTCATCATCAGGTCAGTAGATCAAATATGATCTCAGGCAGTACAGAAGACTCTAAATATACCAGTTTTTCCTGCTGTGAAAAAGACAGTATAATTAAGCTCTCATCCCACCCAGGTCCACGCCAGACTCGGCTCACCCAGGAATGAGTCACTGCTCTGATGGCGCGGAGTGCTCTGGGCAGAGCCAAAGTAGTGATTAAACAGCTCAGAGCTTTGGAGCTTGAGGGAACCTCTGCTTTAATTCTCCCTCAAGCTTAAATTAAGGCTGATTCTGGAGGCTATCCAGTGATTGCTAGGGATTTAAGAGGATGGTCTTCTGCAAACCATCCACAGGAACTGATGCCAACAGACTCTTCACTGAGCAGATGAAGTGCGGGTTGGGGAGCTCTTGGGCTAATTTGTTTCTCATATATGATGAATGTTTTCAAATATAAATTATTAATTGTGCTTTAAAATTGACTGTATAAAATGAATTTTCAGTTAACCTACACTCCAAATGGTCTGCAACAAATAACTAAAGACATGAAAACATTTCTTTACTCAACATGTGATTAAGTTATTCCTTTGAATAAAACATTACTTTTTCCCCCCGGGCTCTATAATATACTAATTAACTCTTGTTTTATCACATGAGAAGACTTTACTATAAGAATCCAAAAAGACCCTTTCTAAACTGCTCACAATAATCTATTTTAAGTTGATTGGCCCAGAAGGTTATAGTGGATACTAATTAGTTTCACTGGTTGAACATGATGATGCTGCCAAGATCCATGGCTTAAGTTTTGCATATTTAGGTTATCCATAGATTATTCATGCATTGTGTAACCAAATTATCCATGGATATTTGTGCATTGCCTATCCACTGTGCATGGGGAATTTTAGATCCACACCCACATTTGTGCACATTCATGGTGATACGAATTTTTAAAACATCTACCATATTAAATATGTGAGGAAGATTGTATTCAACCCATCACCACTCTTCATTGTTCAAAATAAACACATTTGGGGGAGTTATGAGGACAAAATTCATTTATGTACAAAGTGACTCATATACATTTAATTTTGGACTTATATACGCTTATAATCAAAGATAAATGGACCAAATTTACATAGAGTATATATTGTTATCATGGTAAGTAAGTTCCTTTAAAAAATATTTGAACTAGAGGGATATTTGTGTAGCTCAGTCAGTTCAGTGTCTGACTCTTGATTTTGGCTCAGGTCCATGATCTCAAGGTCCTGAGATGGGGCCTCATGCTCAGCGGAGAGTCTGCTTGAGATTCTCTTCCTCTCCCTCTTCTCCTCCCCTGCACTCTCTCTCTCTCTCTCAAAATAAATACATAAATAAATCTTTTTTAAAAGATGTATTAGAACAGTTGAATTTCATTTTCAGTTGTAAGTAACTGGAAATGTTTTTCTTCCACTGGAAAGAAGAATATACAGTTCATCATGATTAAAATCTCCCACCCTCAGGCTGTACCCCTCTCATACATTTATAGTTTCTATTTTTCCAATTTGATTCAAGGGGCCTTGAATAGTGAACTACATAATGAAAGTTTTAGAGTTGAATTCAGATCATGGATCATAGTCTGGAACTCAAATTTCAGCTGCTTCATTTGGGGCAAATGTTTAAATCCTCTCAAACTTTTTTTTTTTTTTTTTTTTTTTTTTTGGTAAAACAGTTTCTAAGCTGATAAGTTTATAAGGCATTTTTAAAAAGAAACAGAAGTATTCCCTGAATTCCTTCATTATGCCTAGCTAAGTCTTAGACACTCAGTACTGTTTGTAAGACCACATTGTCTCTCCCTTTTTTTTAAACAATTGTTTGTTAAAAACATTGTTTCAGGTGTAAAACATAATTATTTAATATTTGTATGTATTGCAAAATAATCATTACAACAAATCTAGTTAATGTCTGTCACCATACATAGTTACAATTTTTTTGTGATGAGGACCAAGAACTACTCTTTGAGCAGCTTGCAAATATAAAATACAGTGTTATTATAGTCACCCTGCTGTACTTATTTTTTTATAATTTAATTTTAGTCTTTTGACCCCCTTCACCGATTTTGCTCCCTGCTCTCCCAACCTCTGGCAATCACCAATCTGTTCTCTGTATCCATAAGCTTTTGTCTTGTTCTGTTTTGATTCCACAGGTAAATGAGATCATATGGTATCTGTCTTTCTCTGACTTATTTCACTTAGCATAATGCCCTCAAGGTCCATCCATGTTGTTGCAAATGGCAAGATTTCAGCCTTTTTTAAGGCCGAATAATATTCCATTACATTCCATATATGCCCCCCCCCCCCACACACACACACACAAGCACAACCCACATCTTCATTATCCATTCATCCACTAATGGATACTTTGGTTGTTACCATATCTTAGCTGTTACAAATAATGCTACAATGAATATGGGGATGCATGTATCTGTTCTAGTTAGTGTTTTCATTTTTTTTTTTAAATAAATACTCAGAGCTGGAATTTCTAGATCATATGACAGTTCTATTTTTAATTTTTTCAAGTACCTCACTACTGTTTTCCTTAGTGGTTGCACCAATTTACATTCCCATTAACACTGCACAAGGGTTCCTGTATCCTCACTGGATACTTTTATATTTTGTCTATTTAATAATAGCAACTTTAACAGGTATAACCTGATACCTTGTGGTTTGATTTACATTTCCCTGATGATTAGTGATATTGAGCTTCTTTGCTTATTGTCCATTCATGGGTCTTCTTTGGAAAAATATCTCTTCAGATTTCTGCCCATTTCTTAATCCAATTGTTTGGGTTTTTGCTATTGCACTGTATGCGTTCTATATATTTTTTGACTATTAACCCCATATAAGATATTTTCTTTCATTCAATATGATATTTTTTCATTGTGCTGATGGTTTCCTTTGCTGGGCAGAAGGTTTTCAATTTAATATAGTCCTACTTGTTTTTTGTTTTGTTTTGTTTTGTTTTGCTTTTGTTGCCTTTGCTTTTGGTGCCAGATTCAAAAAATGATCACCAAGATCGATGTCAAGTTCACCATCTATGTTTTCTTCTACGAGTTTTTGGCTTCAGGCCTTACATTTAAGTCTTTAATGCATTTTGACTTAATTTTTGTGTGTAATGTGAGATAGTGGTCCAGTTTCATTCTTTTGCAGATACCTGTCTAGTTTTCCAAGCACCATTTATTGAAGAAACTATTCTTTCCCCAATGTATACACTTGGCTTTTTTTTCATAAATTAATTGCCCATATACGTGTAGGTTTATTTCTGAGTTCTATATTTTGTTGCATTGATCTAAGTGTCTATTGTTTGCTTATGCCATACTTTTTTGATTACTTTAGATTTGTAATATAGTTTAAACTCAGGGATCTTGAAGTTTCCAGCTTTATTCCTCTTGAGAGACAAAGCCTTTTTTTTTTTTTGCTTTGACTATTCAGGGTCTTATGTGATTCTATATAAATTTTAGGATGCTTTGTTCTATTTCTGTGAAAAACACCGTTAGAATTTTCATAGGATTGCATTGAATCTATAGATTGCTTTGGATAGTATGGATATTTTTAAAAATTCTTTCAGTTGGTGAGCACAGAATATCTTTTTACTTATTTCTGTCATCAATTTATTTCACCTATGTTTCATAGTTTTCAGTGTACAGATCTTTTACTTCCTTGGTTGAATTTATTCCTAAATTTTTGTTGTTGTTGTTGAAATTGTAAATGAGATTGTGTTCTTAATTTTTCTTTCTGACAGCTCATTATTAGAAATGTAGGGAAATACAACAGATTTTTGTATACTGATTTTACATCCTGAAACTTTATTGAATTTGATTATTTATAACAATTCTTTAAGTGAAATCTTTAGTGTTTTCCATGTAGAATATCATGCTATCTGCAAATATAGCTTTCCAGTTGGATGTCTTTTATTGTTTATTTGTTTTCTTACCTAACTGTTGTGGCTAGGACTTAAAACACTTCATTGAATAAAAGTGTCAAGAATGGGCATTTTTGTCATGTTTCTTATCTTAAAGGAAAAGCTTTTAGCTTTTCACCATAGAGTATGGTGTTAGTTGTAGGCTTGTCATATATGGCCTTTATTATGTTGAAGTTCATTCCCTTTGTACACACTTTGCTGAGATTTTTACCATAAATACATACTGAATTTTGTCAAATGCTTTTTTCTGCATCTATTGAGATGATCATAGATTTTATGCTTTGTTTTGTTAATGTTATGTATCACATTGATTGATTTGAGGATATTGAATCATCCTTGCATCCCTGACATAAATCTGCTTGATCATGGTGTATGATCTCCTTAATGTATTGTTAAATTTGAGTTGAGGATGTTGAATCATCCTTGCATCCTTGGCATAAATCTGCTTGATCATGGTGTATGAACTGTGCAATGTATTGTTGAATTCAGTTGGCTAATATTTTGTAGAGAATTGTTATATCTAGGTTCACCAAGGGTATTGGCCTGTAATTTTTTTTTCTTTTGGTGTTCTGGTCTGGTTTTAGAATTAGGGCATACTCATAAAATTAGTTTGCAAGTGTTTCCTTCTCCATTTTTTGGAAGTGTTTGGGAAGGATTGGAATTAATTCTTTGAATGTTTAGTAGAATTCACCAGTAAAGCTGTCTGGTCCTGCACTTTGGCTTATTGGGAAGTGTTTAATTACTGATTCAGTCTCCTTACTAGTAATTTGTTCGTATTTTGAAATTTTTTATGATTCAGTCTTGGTGGGTTGTATGTTTCCAGGGCTTTATCTATTTCTTCTAGGTTGTTCAATTTGTTGGCATACACTTGTTTATACCAGTCTGATAATGCTTTGTATTTCTGTAGTATCGTCTCCTCTTTCATCTGATTTTGTTTATTTGCGTCTACTCTCTCTCTCATAGTCTCTCTCTCTCTCTGGTGACCCTAGCTGAAGGTTTGTCAGCTTTATTTTTTCAAAGAACCAGTTCTTAGTTTCACTGATCTTTTCTCTTGTTGTTTTTTTTTAATCTCTAGTTCATTCATTTCCACTTTGATCTTTGTTCTTTCCTTCTCCTAACTTTGAGTTTGATTTGTTTTAGTTCCATGAGGTGTAAAGTTAGGTTGTTGACATTTTTTCATATTTCTTGAGGTAGGCATTAATCACTATGAACCTCCCTCTTAGAACTTTTTGCTGCATCCCATAAATTTTGGTATGTTGAATTTCCATTTTCATTAGTCTCAAACTATTTTTTTTGTTTTCTCTTGATTTCTTCATTTACCCATGGATGTTCAGAAGAATATTGGTTATCTCCACATATTTGTGAATTTTTCCAGTTTTCTTATACTTATTTTTATACCATTGTGATGAGCAAAGATACTTCACATAATTTCAATTTTAAATTTATTAAGACTTTATTGTGGCTTACTATATGATCTATCCTGGAGAATGTTCCATTTGCACTTGAGAAAAATTTGTATCTTTTGCTTTTGGATGGAATATTCTATATATATGTTAAGTCCACCTGGTCTACTACATCTTTTCAAGCCACTGTTTTCTTATTTATATTCTGTCTGGATGATCTATTCATTGATGTAAGTAGGGTTATTTATCCTTCTAAACTACATACTTAAATTTACTAATTAGCTCTTCTACTTGTCCTTTTAACTTTATTAATTGGCTTTTACACTTGTCCTTACCTTAAATAACAATCAAAGTAGATGTATATAACTGGCTACCATGAATAATATAAGATAAAATAATTTTGGTAAGAAAGTTAAAGGAAAAATTAGTTCAATGGTTAATGAGAATTACGTATTTATTTTATTTCTTGTATTTATGTGAAGCCTTTAAAACTTTATAACTAATATTTTACATTTTGTAATCCAATGTATGACAACCCCAAAAAACTAAAAACTAAAATCCAACATCCAATGACATTTCCAGTAAAACTCAGGAACAGATTTTCTTCTCTCCTTATCTCAGTCAACACCAGATCAATTTCTTTTTCATCAGATACAACAGCATTGCAAATTCTTTTTGTGAGTGAACTTGCATGCTTTTGATCAGTTACTGTTTCTGTCCCCTTATGTTATTTAAATGAAAGAACAACCTTAATTGGAAGAAATTCATTTATTAAAAGGATTTGTTAAATATTTTTCAAAACTTTTACCCTTCTATGAGAGCTGCAAAATGACAAAGAACATAGTGATTTTTTTCTATTCATGTCTAATCAGATTGTATAATGTGGAAATAATGTTAACCTGCTTATCACATCTGGAATGCAGTACAAAATGCATAACCATATGGAAGATTTATCATTTGAATTAAAATACACGAATGAATTGAAATACTGAAACTGTGTATATATCGCTTAATAATTGTCATTAATTTCTAGTGTTTGTTTTCATATAATTTTTCTTCTTTATTCTCTTATATTATTTGTTCAGATGTCTGACTCTCCAGCAAAAGCCCTATCTTCCTCAACTGGTATTTCCATTTAGCCACTATATTGTGCTTCACCTAGTGCAGGAGAATGTTTATTATAATAAAGAGTTATGTGAATAATGGTAGATAGACTATTATGTACATATTAAAGTTCTTTGAAAGAATATTTAGTAACAGAAAACATTTAAAAAACAATCTAAAAAGACCAAAGCATGATTTAAATTTATCTAATCATAAATATAATTCCAATTTTATATAGAAATACATACACATACATATGAAAATGCTAAAGATTAGTACACCAAGATGATAGTCTATATGCCGAGGATTGAGAGCTAGAAAGTGAGATTAGAGATAATATTACTTTCCTTCCTTATATATTTTATCTCCAAAATTTCTACAATGAATATGTGTTATTTTTATAATTAATATGCATTAAATCATGTTTTAAAATATTTTTTGAATATTTTTTATAACTAATAGAATTTAGTGTAAACTTTTTAAAAGCTACTGCCTTACTTCATTAATATCAACCTGATTTTCCCAGAGACAGTCATGTACCTTTCATTACTCTACCAGGAATGGAAAAGTACAGCTAAGTTCCTTGTTTACTATTACAAGTTGAAGAAAAATATTACTTCACCTTCTCCTAGTTATATCTCCAATTTAAAACTGCATATATTGAGTAGGAAAAACTAAAGTTAAAAAAAATTCTGATCTGTCAACTTTGGAATATTTCAATATGAAGATAATATCAATAAAATTTTATTTGTGAAGGGGTTACTGGTTTCCAGTTTTACACCAAAAAAAAATTTTTTTAAACAGAGTTGAAAAAGCACCAAATAGAATTACATTTTGATTTTCCCTTTTAAACTTTAGTATGAGCTTTAAATCAGTGTGCAGAACTTTTTCAATTTTTATATGTTCTTTCCCTTGTGAAAGTAATAAATGCTGAAAGTTTCTATAAAATATAAGTGCTGCTTGATACATTGCTAAAACAAAGCTACAAAGAGCATATCGCACAGACAAGACCCAATTGGGCATGAGTTTTAACTGTAATCTTAGCTGACATTTATCTAAGATTGTCTTCTACTTTGTCATTGCAGTATTACAGGTGCAAGTTTGGCCTATAAATCAGAGGTTCTCTAATTCTTTCTGAAAAATCAAGGTTGATTTATTTAAATTTATCTGGAATCTCAAGGCCATTAGAGGATGGATTATTAAATAGAGATGTATGGCTCTCTGCAAGGTAGCCGACATTGCACTATGGTCCATAAAAGCTCTATATTTGCTCCAGGCTTTTAACTTACCAAGGCTCTCATTTTCAGAATAGAAGGTATAAAAAAAAATCCTCACTTTATTGAAAAGCTTCAACCTATCCTGTTTTACTCATAGAAAAATTCTCTTAAACTGACCTTGGAAAGCTTTCTAAGAGATTGTTCTTTTTAAAATGAAATCTTCCATTCAAGAATTCTACCCAGGAGGTTTAGAGATGGTTTCATCTCCATTAGGTACATGGAGACTCTGAATAGATAGGTAAATTTTCTGGTCCATTGTGTGGATCGGTCAGATTCCTGTCTCCCAATTTACCACTCTGATAGTATTTTCTCATTCAGCGTGCATGGACATGAGGACAATGACATATGTGCACATATATTAAATTACTGCCATCCTTTATTAAATTTACATCTCTAAGTGTTTGATTTTCAAAACAAAGATTTGGGTCCTTTAAAGAGCATCCAAAACAAACCAAGAATGACAAAAATCTAACTTTGTCTTAAAAAACCATAAACAAATCTGAGATTGAGTAACTATTTGGTTATACATCCTTATGCTTGATATATTCTTATTTGAAATTTTGATCTAAATTTAAAATCTCTTGTTACACAAAATTTTATATAAAGACGAATTGCAGTTGATTTTCAGTTCATTTAGTGCCTCAGTAAAACAAACTTTATTAAATTCCAAGTCTCCAGAAAGTATTGGGTTTTTTTAAGCTCTAATTGTACTTTTAAAAACTCAGTCCATAATTTTCTCTTTTGAAGGAAGGTAACAATTTTTTAAAAGATTTTATTTATTTATTTGAGAGAGAGAGAGAACACAGGTGTGGTAGGAACAGAGGGAGAGGGACAAGCAGACTCTTAACTGGAGCCTGAGATGGACCTTGATCCCATGACCCTGAGATCATGACCTGAGCTGAAATCAAGAGTTGGATGCTTAAGCGACTGAACCACCCAGGGTGCCCCTGAAGGAAAATATAAGTTAAAACTTATTTGCCAAGATTACCAACTAAAGCAAGTATTATGACAAACACCGTTTTTACTCTAAAATTATTTAAAAGATGAAAATTCCAGAATTTATAAGGATAACCTCTATCATGAATTTCTTTTATTAAAATAATAATAAATAACTTAATGAAAGTTTCAGAATTATGCCAGCTAAAGAAATCTTTCATAAATGTTACAGAGACTTAAAAGTCTTCACTTCATAAAGTACTATTTTAGTGCTTACACTTTGACTGGCTCCCTTCTGTAAGATCAATGTGAGGTGATAAACTGAATACACCCATGAATGGAGAAAACCATACAAAGCTTCGAGGCTTCTGTTTTGAACTAGTGTGTGCTTCCTGTGTCAGGTGTGGAGAGGAAGGACAGGGAATAAAATACTTGGCTTGGGTCATGGCAATGCCGCGGAAAGATAAAGTAGAAAAAAAACTTAGCATCATGTTCTTGCTTCTTCCTGCCATTACGTAACTTGGGGCAAATAGTGCCTGCCTGACACTGGCCATGATTCAGAGCACTAGTCAGAGATTTGCTAGGAGTAATCTGAAGCCTTACGCATTTAAGAATTTGATTAAAATAGATAAAACTAACTAAATTTAGGCACTGCTTCCCCACCTCTCTTTTTCTAAATTTACTGGCCTGATAAATTCTAATCTAAGGAGGGTCTTCTAAAGTTTTACCTGGGGAGAGAATAAGGGTAAAGCTTTTTCTGACTCTAGGTAGTAAAGAGTGAATTGTCCTTGGTTTTCTGTGACTCCGGATCTTCATCCTAGGGCTTATTTGCTCTTTATTCCTTCAGCTCTTTGGAGCTGTCATGGCCTTTCGCCTTTGTCTGACAAATAGTTGATATACTAAGGGTAAATGAGCTCACTGGGTAATATAAAATAAAAAATCAACCTCTCCCAGCCCACCATTTATTAAATGAACTCTCCTTCACTCTGAAGGTAATCTTGAACTAATAGATGAAATCACCCAAACTCATTTATCCCCCATCCATAAAATAGTCTGTTACTGCTGGTCCAGAAAAATATCAAAAAGCTTATCAACAACAGTAAAAAGAACCCATCATTCACAAAAAGCTAGTGTGAGAAGAAAAGATAAAGTAAAAATCAAATTTTTTCAGCTAAAGAAATACTCCAAACCATGAAGCAGAAGACTACTGGCACATAACATCAATATAAATTAAATCCAATTAAATAATCACGGCAGTTAAGGTACACCACAATGAATTGGAAATTCAAAAACTGAAAATACAAGTGGAAAAAAACATTCAGGAAGTTAATTGAAGAAAAACAAAATCAACTCAAATAAATATTAAGACATAAAGTGCCTAAGGAAGGTAAATATTACTGAATGTACAGTGAGATACAGAGAATATAAATACAAAAAGGGAACAGAAATAAAATCTGAAAAAAATAAAATATTTTTTAAAAGATATCAAAGACAGGCACAGGAGATCCAACATACATACAATTAGAATTGAAAGACTAAAAACAAAATAATGATAGAGCTAAATACTTCAAATTTTTCTGAAATAAAAGCAGACGTGATCTTTCTATTAAAAGGATCCCTCTTTGTACTAAGGAAAATTAACCTGGTGGGGTCAAGTCCAAAATATATCAAAGTAAAATTATTAGAAAAAAACTGCTTCCAGACCAAAAAAAAAGTCACTTATGAAAGAAATTGGTATAAATAAAACTTATTTTGTGAAATATCTGTTCAAAATTCTTTCTATTGTTTAAACTAGGTTGGCTCTCTTATTATTGAGTTATGAGTTCTTTATGAAGTCTATTATTATGAAATTTTATCATACACATGTTCTCAAATATTTTCTCCCAGTTTGTAGCATTGCATTTTCACATATACTTGTCAAACATTTGAAATGTGGCAAGTATGACTAGGGAAATGGAATTTAAAAATTTAAATTTAGTTAAATTGAAATACAAATAGACAAAAGAAGATAGATGAATGCCTAATCAGCACTTAAAAAAATGTTCAACACCATTAATCATTTGATAAATGCAAAATAAACTATGAGATACCACTCTAGATCCACTAGTACAGCTAAAATGAAAGGAGCTGGCGATATCCCAAGTGTCTATGCAAATGTAGAACTATTGGAAATCTCATCTATGGCTGGTATAAATTCCGCATTAGAATACACCTTACCAGATGATCCAGCAATCCTACTCCTAGGTATTTAACCAAGAGAAATGAAAATATATGTCCACTCAAAGACTTCTAAGTGAATGTTCATAAAGTTTTATTCATAATGTCCACAAACTGAAATAACCCAAATGTCTATCAACTGGTGAATGGATAAACAAATCATGGCAAATCTATACAAAAGGAGCAAACTGATTATTCACAACAATAAGGATGAATGTTAAAAGCATATATTAAGTAAAAGAAGCCTGAAACAAAAAATCATATACTATATAATTCCAACTATATAAAATTTCACAAAAGGCAAATTTAATAATAATTGTCAGGGTTGGGATGGATATGTGGAGGGGATTTACTGCAAAAGGGCATGATGTAACTTGTTGGGGGTGATGGAAATATTCTATACCTTGATTATGGTAGCAGTTATATGAATACATACATTTGGCTCAAAACTTATGCAATTCACTTAAAATTGATGAATTTTACTGTGTGTAAAGTATACCTCAAGCTGATTATAATATTCCTAGAAATGAATGATTTTAAAAATAGTACTTAAAAAACCTATAGATTTCAAAACTGTTGCTTTGTGCAAATCTTACAGCTTAAATATTTATATTACAAAGGTAGGAAGCACCAAAATGAATGAGTTAAACATCTAAATTCTTTTAAATTGCTATAGAATACACCCAATTAAATGAAACAAAAGATAATAAAAGAAAAATTTAAATCTTAATATATATAAGAACAAATGTAATAAAGAGGACATTATAGCAGCTAAGAACAAAAACATAGGCAAACTTGGCAAGATCAATTAGGTTTTCAGTGTGAGTTCACTGATGCTTATTGCATTATTTATTAAAATTAATGACCAAACAAAAGTGTGTTAATGGATAGTAGTGACAATGATAAGTATGTTCAATGAACCAGAGGTTATTTTTCATCTAATTCTGTGCATCTGAAGTACAATGGAGAAAAACACTGTTTTGGAAAACCTTGATACTTTTCTTTACAAACTCAAATAACAGTAACAATGGCTGATACAATTGATTCTTGAACAATGTTGAGGTCAGGGGTGCCAATCCCCTGCACGACTGAAAATCCAGATGTAACTTTTGGCTCCCCCAAAATTTGACTACTAATAGTCTACGGTTGACCAGGAGCTTTATTGGTAACATAAACAGTCAGTTAACACATATTTTGTATGTTATATATATTAATACTGTGTTCTTATAATAAAGCAAACTAGAGAAAAATGTTATTAAGAAAAGGAAAAAGCTGCCTGGGTGGCTCAGTCAGTTAAGCATCTGCTTTTGGCTCAGGTCATGATCCCTGGGTCCTAGGATCAAGTCCCAAGTCAGGCTCCTTGCTCAGCGGGGAGCCTGCCTCTTCTCCTTCTGCTGCTCCCTCTGCCACTGCCCCTGCTTTTGCTCTCTCTCTCTCTCAAATAAATCTTAAAAAAAAAAAAAGAAAATCATAAGAAAGGGAAAATACACTTATAGTACTGTACAGTATTTATTTAAAAAAAAACACATAAGTGACCCATGCAGTTCAAACCTGTGCTGTTCAGAGGTCAACTGTATTACTTTTTAGACATGTATGTGTATCAAGATATTACGTTTGAATTTTCTATTTTAAACTTCCCAAATTTTCAAGAGACTATGTTTTTAAGGAAATATCAAGATTATTAACCATATTAATTTTTAACAACTTCATTAAATTTTTGAAATAGAACAACACAACAGGATGCAAATTTGTATGTGGTTACAAATAAGTACTATAAAATATTTCTGCCCAGAGAAGTGCATTGTAGCACACACACACACACATATTTTATATCGTATATATACCATTTATATTACATATAAAAGTACATATATATTTTTGCAGCTTCTGTTCATTATAGTAGTAGGAAATATTTTTTTAAAGCTTTCTGATACAACTACTCATCTCTACCACTGCAAAAAAATGTGGCATATATGGAATTTGTACAGTTTATGAAGAAAAACCATTGGAGAACATCAATATTAGCCCATTTACTTTTTCAGTGCATGTGATTACAAAACCAGAAACATAACTTTATTGCATCCCTCATTTTTTTTTGAGAAATATAACTAAAGCTCTTCATTTATTGGCATTCTTTTTTTTTTTTTTTTAAGATTGTATTTATTTGACAGAGAGCACGAACAAGCAGGGGGAGTGACAGGCAGAGGGAATGACAGGCAGAGGGAGAGGGAGAAGCAGGCTCCCTGCTGGGCAAGGAGCCTGATGAGACCCTGAGATCATGAACTGAGCCAAAGGCAGACGCTTAACCAACTGAGCCACCCAGGTGCCCCTACTAGCATTCCTTGACAGTTTCATAAGAGTTGACAAGAGCCAAATTAAAAAAAGAATTTTTTAGACCTACACTGGCTCTTCTTATATATAAATATGGCTTTAAAACTTCTTAGTTATCATTTAATCATTAAACAGTAGATCTATCTTAATAAAACTAGTTCCACACTTAAAATTAAACTTATATCCTCATTTTTTATATGCAAATCAGTTTCCTCTCTCATATAGCCTCACTTTGCAAAAGCACCTGCATGAATTTCCATTGGAATAATCACTTTGTGTGCTTAAGTATTCAGATTCTAAGAAGGCAATAAGAATCCCACATGAGATGTAATGCAAAGCTGCAGATACAAATCCATCAACAAAATTTTAGTGACTAAAGTCCAAGAGAAGTTTAGTTCTTGTTCACTTATCAATTAAAGGGTTGAATTCTGATCTTCAGACAGTTTTTCTGTAAGTAGTAATTCGGAGACCTAGGATTCATTCATCTATGGTCCTACTGTACTGTGGATTCTCATTATCATTTGCATCCAGCTATTGGAGGGAGAAACAGTGTGCATTTTGCTCTCACATTTTTTTAACCCTTGTTCTAGATAAGACACATAGCGCTTACACTTGATCGCATTGGCTAGAACTCCATGGTATGCTCATACCTAACTGCAAGGAAGGCTGGGACATGTAGTCAATTTGTGTGTCCAAGAAGAAGAGCAAATAGATTTCAATAAATAGGAGTCACTGACACTGAAATTAATTCTATGTTGTATTTTAACATCTGAATGATGAAAAGTGAAAAAGCTAAGTTCCAGTGATGGAAAATGTACATAGCATGATGTCATAACAAGAGGATGAATTAAGAATGATTATAGCCATTTCTACCTTTAACAATTGAGTAAATAGGCAAATCATTTTGTAAAATTCCATTTTGAGTTTTGTGACTGGATTATCTCTAAGATTAGCTACAGCTCTAAAATACTATAATTAGACTTTTGACAGTTTCTGAGCAGTTGACTGAGACTTAAATGTACAAAGTTCCAACAAATTGAAAAAAGGTGAAGAATAATTTCTGGAATGAATATTAAGTTTCATGTGACTGATTTTTATCACGTATCAGAGTTAAGCTATTCTTTTTCTAGGAATTAAAGTGAAAGTCAGTAATTATATTACATACCAATTGATTTTAGTCACCATTTTTCAAAAATTATGTATTTTTTTTCGAACATTGTGTGCTGACATTGTTATTTCTGGCACATTGTAAGTAATGAATAATCATATGCTGAATGAATAAATGCATGACTAAATGGATAAAATGAAATTTAACTTTGATAGCCTGAATTTTTGTCAAAAATATCCCTTACCTTATAAACTATCTCCATGGTTAATAGAAAAAAAAAATGCATACAAATAAAATACACATAAGAAAAAGGTTCCTATAGAATTTAATACTTAAATCCAGTGCTCTCTTTTTCTTCAGATGATGTTGTAAAGAAAATTTATATTGTTTTAATAACTAAACTAACTCTAGAAAAAGTCTAAAAACTAATTTTACAACTGGGACTGGTAGATGTATAGACACAATGTAGTTCACATGAAGAAGACTTCATTTTCCCATAACACATTACTTACAAGAATTAATAATTTTTGGAAGAATTTCCTAAGGGAAAGAACTAGAGAACAAATGTATTATGTAAATGTGAGAGGATTTAGATTCTGAAGCTGGCTTTCATATTCTTGAATATAGCTGTCATCCCACTCCCCTACCAACTTAGAAGAGAATTTCCCTTTCTCCAGTGTTTATGGGAGAGAAAATTTTACTTCCATTCAGGCAAATGTAGGCAAATTTTCTCTACATTTATATAATTCTTGTATTTGTTCATTTCTTCAACAAATATTTTTTTATTACACACATTTTCTTATAGTTTGCTTTTTTAAAAGATATAATTGGCATATAACATATTAGTTTCAGGTATGCAATGTAACAACTGGATGTTTGTATATATTATGAAATGATCACTGTAATAAGTCTAGTTAATATCCATCACTCTACAGAGTTACAAACTTTTTCCTTGTGATGAAAGCTTTTAAGATCTACTCTCTTAGCAACTTTCAAATATACAACAGTATTATGAACTATAGTCACCCTGCTATATATTATATCCTCATGATTTATTTATTTTGTAACTGGAAGTTTGTGCTTTTTTATCTCCTTCACCCATTTGTCCAACCCTCCACCACCCCTGCCTCTGGCAACCACCAATCTGTTTTCTGTGTCCACAAACTCAGAATTTTTGTCTATTTTCTACAGTCCACATGAATGAAATCATATGGTATTTGTCTTTCTGTCTGATTTATTTCACTTAGCATAATGCCCTGAAGTTCCATTCATGTTGTCACAAATGGCAAGATTTCATTCTTTTTTATGGCTGAATAATATTCATGTGTATGTGTGTGTATCACATTTTCTTCATTCATTCATGAACACTTAGGTTGTTTCTATATCTTGGCTATTGTAGACAACATCGCAATGAACATAGGGTGCAGATATCCTTTCGTGTTAGCGTTTTTGCTTTATTTGTATAAATACCCAGAAGTGGAACTGCTGGATCATATGGTAGTTCTATTTTAAATTTTCTGAGGCACCTCCGTTGTGTTTTCCATAGTGGCTGTACCAATTTACACTCTCACCAACAGTGAACATCCTCACTGTCACTTGTTATTTCTTGTTTTTTTGATATTAGTCATTCTAACAGGCATGAAGTGGTATCTTGTTGTGGCTTTAATTTGCATTTCCCTAATGATTAGTGAGATTGAGCATCTTTTCATGTACTTGTTGGCCATCTGTATGTCATCTTTGGAAAAATGTCTGTTCAGATCTTCTCATTTTTTAATTAGATTGGTGGTTTTGTGTTGTTCTGTTTGTTATTAAGGTGTATGAGTTCTTTATATATTTTGGATATTGACCTCTTATCTGATACATGGTATGCAAATATTTTTTCCCCTTCAGTAGGTTGCCATTTTTTGTGTGTGGTAATGTTTCCTTTTCTGTGCAGAAGATTTTTAAGTTGATGCCATCCCACCTGTATATTGTTACCTGTTATTTTTCATAGATTAATTTACTATGTATGCATGGGATGATTTCTGGACTCCTTATTTTGTTCCATCTGTCTGTGTGTCTAATTTTATGCCAATACCATATTGTTTTGATTACTATAGCTCTGTGATATAGTTTGAAATCAGGGAGCATGATGCCTCCAGGTTAGTTATTCTTTCTCAAGATCGTTTTGGTTATTTGGGGTTTTTTATGGGTCCATCTTCAAATATTTATCAAACATTTTCTGTGGGTAAAAGATAGCTTTGTTCTAAATACATACTAGTGAGGTAAACATGCGTGCTCTCATGTGATGTATAATGTCCAACAATAAATCCCACATTATAGTATTGGAGTCAAAAATTTGGCATTCAGCAATTATAATAACACAAAACGTTAGAAAATTAAAATTAATATAAAGAGAATAGTTTCATGTAGAGAGTTAAATGAAGTGAGGTAATGGAGGGTTAAACCCTTTTCTCTACCTTTTAGTATCCAGAAGAGTGTGGAAATCCTAGGAAAAATACTACAGATCTAAAAATAAAAAAGAACCAACTTTGAAGATAGGTATTGCAAATTCTATTAATTCATTTATTCATTCTGCAAATATTGAGTTCTTACTATGGGCCACACACACAAAGATTAATATGATATTCTCTAGATAAGAAATATAATTGGAATACAATGTAACAATTATAAAAAAAAAAGAAGCATGATGTTATAAAGAACAGGGAAGGGCCACTTAATACAAGCAAGCATATGTTATAATTTAAGAAAACTTGGATACTTTATAATTTAAGAGAACTTGGGCACATAAGAAAAAATTCCAGGAAGGATCAAGGTGTAAAATAGATATTGTATACAAAAGGTGCTGTATTTGAACTAGAGATTCAAATCTGACAGCTCACTATGAATTTGGACACATGATGTTAACTCTCTGAGCCTCAATTTCTTCATACGTGTCACAGAATTAGACCTATTGCAAAGTGTTGCTGCAAGGATTTAAAATATAGGTCCAGGTACTGATTCATAATAGATCTTCTATAAATGGTCACCAGTGTTAGGATTATGTATGGAGCCTTATAAATTCAAGTAAGAGTTGTCAAGGATGTTCCAGATAGAGAAAACACAAACAGAAAGACTGTAATAATAGAATGACTTTGTATTAGGTCTCTAGGTAACAACTGAGAAAGTGGTAGGAGGTGGGCTGAATAGAGAAAAGATTGGTAAAGGTAAAGTGGTAGAAGTTAGATAATGAAGGACTTGTATGATAGGATACAGAACCAGATTTTTTGTTACAGAAAATTACTCTGGTGACAACTGGAGTGTGAATTAGAGATGAGCACTGTGGCAGTTAGATCATACACAAAACATTTGGAGACATGTACCCATTGCTCCTAGTGACCAGGCACAACAACAGGTGATATTAATAGACAAATGAAGAGATACCTAATTTTAAATCCAGGAGAAAGATGATGAAGATTGACATAGTGGAAGCAAAGGGAATGAAATGTGAACAACAGATTTGGGAGAACTTTGGAGGTATAATTGACAGGAATATATAACCCCATGGATGTGAAATAGGAGAGGCAGAGAAGGGTCAGTATGATTCTCAACTTGCTGATTGAATCACTGGGTAGGTTAGAGGCAGGCTAGCTCTGAGTGAAGAGCGTAGTCTCTATAGGAAAGACTGCTTGGGTTCAAATCCTGGCTTCATAATTTTGTGACTGACATAATAGTAACTCCTCCACTTACTAGTGTTATGCCAGCTGTAGAACAGGGGAGACGTGAAGTTCAGTAAAGTGGAGAAATTTTTCTAGAGTAAAACTTTTGATAATAAATAAAAAAGCTCTAAGCAGAAATATAAGCAAGGTCTGTGGGGAGGTTTGTCTGCTGTCCTGCCCAATGCAGGAGCCACCAGCCACATGTGGCTAATAAAGCTGGAAATCCAATTTTAAAAATTTAGCTCTTCAGTCACACTAGTTGTACTTTAAATGCTCAGTAGTTACATGCATCTAGTGACTAACATATTAGACAATTGTACAAAATATTTTCATCACGACAGATCAGTTGGACAGTGCTGAGCTCCTTTAAGAACTTAGAAAGAACAAGATTAGAACATTTTAAAGAGAGTTCAGAGGAAGAAGGATATTCCTGGACCTTTTAGGGTGAGTTTAGAGTGCAGACATATTTTTGTTCTCTGTGAATGTTTGCCAAATACCCTCTCCACTGGAGAGACACCGTATCATTCAGTCTCATTCTAGCCACCTGACAGTTTTTCCAGTGGGTTATTAAATAAAGTGGTTATTTTAGATTAAGGAACAATATTCATCAGCTCAAAATCACAGTCTTTGACTCAATGCTGACCTTGCTATACCACACACAAGAACACAATTTTCCAGAAAAGATAGCACCACCCCTGTACCCCCAACTCACTAACATACCCCAAAGGGTGCAGCCAACTAGATACCTGATATTAAGCATATGACATTGTACACCTTCCATTATGGAGAGGACATGAAAGAGGCATATATTCTAGATTAGATGTTTCTCTGCTCATCATGTTATACAAGCACAAATGTTTGTAGACTTGCTAAATGCCTTATCCATTCTTCTGGTATGATGATATCATCACCTTAAGGAAATTGTGTTATGGAAAAAATGAAATTCAGAATTATGATTCATAGGCCTTATCAGTTAGCTGATGATCAAGAAGCAGCTGGTATTATAAAATGATGAAATTTCTATTAATTTTTTTTCCAGCATAAGAATTCAAATCATTTTTAGGTTTGGATACTATCATATGCCTAGAGGATGTGCTACATGGTCTTTATGTATGTTGTCTTTCTCTCATAGCCAGAACTCGTGTGTTAGGTCTCCTAGCGTGGAGTTTGACATGTACCTGCCCCTAGGAAAGTAAATGACCCACTTGTTTGTTTTATGTAACTGAAATGATATTTCTACCAATTAAAAACTGATATTGCTACTTGGCCAGTTGAGGTTCTGCATGTCACTCAGTGAGCAATCCTAAGCTGAAGGTTACAGAGTTGCCATGGGCAATGGATCTGTTTTAAGGAAAACTGGGTTCTAATTTCCCTACAGGAATTTCAGCCCTGTTTATGCTTCTCTACATATTCCCTCTTTCATACTTACTACATTTTAACATTATATAAAATTTACTTATTTATTAGTATTTAATGTTCTATATTATGTATTACACATTATTTCATTCTTGAATGTTAGTGACTCAGGGACACAGAGATTTGTTTTGCCCACCAAAGTATCCCACT
The DNA here is from genome assembly GCF_964656455.1 of Halichoerus grypus. Classification (NCBI taxonomy): domain Eukaryota; kingdom Metazoa; phylum Chordata; class Mammalia; order Carnivora; family Phocidae; genus Halichoerus; species Halichoerus grypus. Next base: position 140,092,054 of record NC_135717.1, read on the forward strand.
GTATAGAAGAGTGCCTAAAATATATGAGTTATTAAAAAATATATATTGAGTGAATTGAAGCATGAATGGAACCAGAGACTCCCCTAATGTCACCTGTTTAGTTAATAAAGACAATGGAAGACTGCTATAATCCATTACAAATAGGATCAGATCTCACAAGAATATTCTGCATCATCCTTACAAGTTGAAACAAATAAAACAAACATAGTCAAGGTTCTGGCTAAAGGCAAAAGTAATAATGAGTTGATAATAGGGTTAAAAAGTCATAAATGCTGTGACCCCAAGACAGAAGAGGACTACGACTGCACAAAGTAAGGGTATTGTCTCTGCTTGCATTTTTCCTTCTTTTCTCTCTTTCTTCCACTAGCATTTGTAGATCATTTTTATTGAGATGGGATAATAATAGATTTAAGGAAATAAAAGGTGTCACCTAGAAGTCTTGGACTTAGAAACCTAGACTCTTGGGGCTGTCTATGGTAACTGATGAGATTTTGGATTGTTTGCTTTTCTGGAGAGAACTGGGTATGTTTGCAATTTTAAGATTGGTTATGTTATGGGGAAGTATTATTTTTAGAGACGTAGTTTAGGTAGAAAGATATATGAGGAAATCAAGTAACCAACAGAGAAATTTTGTTAACATTTCATGGTTTGAGCAATCATCAACATTGAACTCTCGTTCTGGTAAAAGAGGAAACAACATGTATTTTTTCCATTTCTCCCTATGGAAACAGAGAAATGATACTTATCAGCAGTAAGGGTATATGAAAGTACCTAAAGTTCAGCCTTGGATGTTTTATCTGAAATGAATGATGTAAAGAAATAAGATGGTTGACATTTATTAAAGTTAGCTTTGACTGTGACCATACATAGAAATACCCTATGTATTTTATTTAGTAAGTACACATATATAGGTCTTAATATGTGCCAAGTCCAGCTCTAAGTGTTTTACAAATACTAACCCATTTAGGAAATTCATTAGTCATTGGTGCTCTTTGCCAAATATTCTGGGCTCAGTAAGATTGCACTCCCTGATGTCTTTCTGATATAACCAAGTGACCAGTTTTGGCTAGTGAGTTGTAAGTAGAAAGGATATGTGTCACGTTTAGGACTACCAACTAGTTACCAATATGATACCCTCCAGCCCTCTCTTAATGGCCATTTACAATGCTCCAGAGAATATCTCTTCCTTCAGCCTGGATATAGAAGTCTGGATGACAAAAACATGGAGCTGTCACCTAGCCAACCCATAAATGAACATGTTCCATGAGCATAAAATGAATCTTTGTTTTTAAGTTAGTGAGATTTGGAGGAGTTATTTGTTATCAGAGCATAGCTTTCCCTAGCCTAATACCAACCCTTATGATTAGGTACTGTTATTCCTATTTACAGAGAAAACTGAGCCACAGAGAGGTTAAGTAACTTAAACAAGCTGGAAGTAGGAAGCAGCAGAGCCAGAATTCAAACTCAGGCTGGCTTCAGAGGCTATACTCCAACTGATAGGCTGTGCTGCCCCCAGAGACTGTCATTTATAAAGGATAACTTCTGTTCTTTCTGATTTTTGGAATTCCAGACTTTGTTACTGTAGGTCTTCCAAAATTCTCCATTAGCTACCCATTATTAGTGCAGGCCCTCCAATAAGTTTAACTTTTTTTTTTTAATAGCCAAAGTCATTTTGGTGCTTATAAGCCAGAACCTGGAAAGAAATATATGTGTGTGTTTATCTTAAAAGCAACAGGGATTTACTGAAGGAGTTTAAGCAAAGGAATTTCATGACCCAATTGTATTTAAAATAAGCCAGATGACGTTTATATATATGTCACAATTAATTAAATGTATATTAAAACAAATTGATTAAAAATAACTATGTTGATAGGATATCTCAAAGTTTCCAACAAACTGAGTCATAAATCTCAGAGAATTTTAAATAATTGGAAAACATAATATAGTAATATTCTCATTGTAATGCTAACCTCAAATGCCAACTCAGACACAGTATACTCTTTCCAATCCTTAGAAATGGTTTCTATAAAGGTATGACTAAGGAAATATATTCTGAAAGTCCCACAGAGCTACTTTTCTATTCACTATTGATTTTAAAGTGTTTTCAAAACTTCTGGTTAAACATTTGGAATTCTATTTTAAAAGTAACAAAAGAAGCTCTGAAAAACTAAGGCTGGATTTAACATTTAATAAAACTGCCAATTGCTTTTCAATTTGGTAGCTGAAAAAATATTTAGACAGTGAATTGAAAGTTTTTATGCCTATCATTGAAAAGTGGCATTTATTTCCAGAATGTCTAAGGTAGAAATATGTAATCAAGCGGAGGTCTAAGAAAATTTTTGTTTACAGTGGCTCATACTCAATACCTATCTCCTAGAAGTGAGACAATACATGTTGCCAACTTTTGTCTTTCATTGTTTCCATAATTGCCAGACTCTTTAAGTCAGATTTAAAAAAACTGAAAATAATCAAAGCAAAATCACAATTTCACCCATTACACTTGAAAACTGCAGAGAAAGTTCTCTATTGTCTATATTGTGCCCTTCCTAGAGAATAAAAGTCTAGATGTTACCACACAAAACCAACAATAATTTTTAGTTTTTAGGGTTCCTAAGATAAGACTAATAAATACAAAGAATATAAATTTCATTTAGGCCATATAAAAGAGAAGCTATGCTTATAAAGCTCTTTTTTTGTCTTGTTTATAGAAGAGTTGGATATATCCATGTGTGCATGTTTATTTTGATTTGCTATTATGGGTTTTTTTTTTTTACAGTTATTCCAATTGCAATGACTTCTTTCTATGTGAATAGAGAATATTAATAAATTTAGGGCCATTGTTCCTACAAGGTTTGCCAGAGAGCAACGCGTTCTTTTCATAAAACTACATTTGCATATTTGCACTTAGGAAGAATGAATTAACATATGCAAATCCTATGGCTTTTTGGGGGTTTTTTTGGTAGATCTTGCTGCATGGCCCTCTATTGACTTATTCTACTTAGAGTGAGGTTTGTCCATTTGTTTAAGGTCTAATAAGATTGCTAAGCAATTAAGCAAGGACCTATGCTTAGCAAGTACTGTTGGGAATAAAAACCAGGGATACAGTGAATAAATTTTTGTCATTAACATTGCCTAGTCATGGTATAAATTTTTAACATAAGCTTTCTCCAGTGATAAAGAAGAATGGTCAAGAATTTGCCTGCTGAGGTAAAACTGTAGGCTAGAGATGATCTTCTTTTGCCCCAGCATGAGCAGGCCTGGCAGTTTATATGCCCAGGACCACTGGGACCTTGAAAGCATCAACTATTAGAAAGGGGACTGAAAGCAGTCATGAGACGGTATGGCTTGGATATTAGTTTTAGTAGAATATTAATGGGCATGGCCTGACTCAGAAAGCGGAGTCCTCTCAAGTGTGGAGACCCTAAAACAGTGAATTGACAGTGTCTATTTAGAATCCAGTACAAAACACCTAAAATAGGAACTAAGATGATTTTACTATTTGTGTACTATATTTCTCCAATAGTGAATATAAAGAAACAGAGCTTTGATGTTTGTGCTGGGAATTTGACCATTATTAATCTCCTCATCTGTCTAAATACTTACTATGTGATTATTACATGGACAAAAATGTAACAATGAAAGGAATAAGCATTAATTCCAAATTAAGGTTATCACTGAAGTCTGTCAATTGCACATTTTCTTAGTCCCTTAAAAGAGGAAAGAATAGTCCTTATAATTATATTATTTATTTACCTGAAAGGAACGGGAAGAACTAAACATATGGTTTAGAATCACAATTAGATGGTTCCTTGCAGTGAGCTCAGTAATCCATGATAATTTGATACAAACTGACATTTGGGTAAAACTGTGACAAGGATAAAAGCCAATTTTCTTTGGGAAATAAGTGAATAATCTCCTACAATCCGGAAACTGGGAAAAAATAGGAAGTACGGGCTAAAATTTAGATTCGTAGCTGAATATAAGCTCATAAGTGTTATAGCACTTTCCTTCCTCCAGATTTTCAGCAGGACTGTAATTCACAGTAGCCCCTTAGATCCCTTTCTTTTTGCCTTACGCATTTGTTTATTTTTCTTCAAAATGTCCCCAGTGACTGCAGACATTTTTCTTAACAGGTGATTTTTCAATGAAATGTCATTTTGGCTTTGTGAGTATCCTTAGTGGCATGTACCAAATGACTCATTTCATTTGTGACCAGAGCCAAATTCAAATTTAATTTTCCAGAGGGGACAAGTTAATGTATAACCTATTGTGCCACCTGGCATCCTAAATTAAATTTCCTGAACTGTTTTTACTGAGAACAGAATCAGGTATAGGTTTTGTAAAGGCATTTTCAACTGTCAGCTGTGCCTTCAGTCACTTTTATAGTTATATAATTAATCCATTTGTTATAATCACTAAATAATAAATACCCAGGATTCTAAATTTTGAAAATGACAACTGGATCATTTAGTTCTATGGAACTACAATGGCATATATTCTAAACATTAGTGAAATATGCAAACCTCTCACCTGAACTGCCATTATAAATCATATACTAGATATTGTGCATCATGAATCCTATCACAGAGTGAAATGTTCATTAGAGTCAAACCCAAACCAGTTTAATTCCAAAGCTCATATTCTTTCTACCACATAATGATAGAGTTATAGGTGTTTTGTTGCATTTTATGAAAAGGGTGAACATTATGAAGTTAAACATTGAAAAAAGAGTTTTCAGACTACTTCAAAATGGTGTCTAGCTACAAAGTCCTAATAGCTTATAGATTTTAAAAAAAACAACAACCTGAGGCTGTGTATATCCAGAGTTCTGAGTTATTATTAAGGCCGCTTGCTGTACTGAGTAGCCTGTCATGTTACTAAAACCCTATAATTATAACACAATATGTGTCCTATAACTTATCAATTTACATTCTAGCAGCAATTTGCTCATTCATGTCCAAATACTCAAGATTGCTCTATATGTTTGGCTAAACCCAAATAAGCCATTTTAAATAGTAAACAAAACATTTTACACTGCTTTGTTTTTTAAAAAAATAAATAAGATATAAATTCATGAAGGAAATTATATTTTCTTCTTTATTCTTATTTCAGAAACAGTTACTCCCTTTCTTATTCTTAATCAGAAGTTAAGACTACAGATCCTGAATCAGAGCAAATCTCAGGTCCACCAGCTCTCAGCTGGACAACTGCGGGAAGTAGTATGACCTCTCTGGGTTCTATCTAAACAGTGGGGATGACAATGATGATAATAACAAGAAGTAGAACACTGACCTCTTTTAGTAATTATGAGAATTAAACAATTTTATTTCTGTAAAGAACTTTAGGCTCTCTGCTCCTCCCCAAATAACAGACAGCTGCATCTTCTGGTGTAGTGCCAGAGACACGTGGTGAAGGTCAGAGTGAATGGATTTGGCCATATTGGGCACCTGGTCACCAGGGCTGCTTTTATCTCTGGCAAAGTGTATATTGTCATTAATGACCCCTTCATTGACCTCAACTATATGGTCTACATGTTCCAGTATGATTCCTCCCACAGCAAAGTCAACAGCACAGTCAACAGCACAGTCAAGGCTGAGAATGGGAAATTTGTCATCAAGGGAAAGCCCATCTCCATCTTCCAGGAGCAAGAATCCCACCAACATCAAATGGTGTGATGCTAGTGTTGAGTATGTTGTAGAGTCCACTGGGGTCTTAGCACCATGAAGAAAGCTGGGGCTCACTTGAAGGGTGGGGCCAAGAGGGTCATCATCTCTGCTCTTTCTGTTGATGCCATGTTAGTGATGGGCATGAACTACAAGAAGTATGATAACTCCCTCAAGGTTGTCAGCAATGACTTCTGCATCACCAACTGCTTGGCCCCTCTGGCCAAGGTCATCCCTGACAACTTTGGCATTGTGGAGGGACTCATGACCACAGTCCAGGCCATCACTGCCACCCAGAAGACCATGGATGGCCCCTCTGGGAAGCTGTGGAGTGGTGGCCAAGGGGCTGCCCAGGACATCATCCCTGCACTGCCACAGCTGTAGGCAAGGTCATCCCTGAGCTGAATGGGAAGCTCACTGGCGTGGCCTCCCATGTCCCCACCCCCAATGTGTCAGTTGTGGGTCTGACCTGCTGCCTGGAGAAAGCTGCCAAATATGATGACATCAAGAAGGTAGTGAAGCAGGCCTTGGAGGACCCCCTCAAAGGCATCCTGGGCTACACTGAGGACCGGTTGTCTCCTGTGACTTTCACAGTGACACCCATTCTTTTATCTTCAATGCTGGGGCTGGCATTGCTCTCAATGACCACTTTGTCAAGCTTATTTCTTGGTATGGCAACGAATTTTGTCCACATGACCTCAAAGAGTAAGAGGCCCTGGACAACCAGCCCCAGAGAGAGCAGGAGGAAGAGAGAGGCCCTCAGCTTCTGAGGAGTCCTTGCCCCAACTCATCCCCTAACACACCAAGAATCTCATGACCTCTACACAGTTTCCATCCCAGACCCCCTGAAGAAGGGGAGGGGCTTGGGGAGCCCTAGTTTGTCATGTGTCATCAATAAAGTATACTGAACCCCCCAAAAAACAAACTTCAAACAATACTTACACATAGTGAGTGCTCAAAAAACATCATGTACTACTATTAGTAAAGTCTTCATATTTATAGTGCCTTAGCATGATCACTGATCTATCTGTAATACTCAGTTCTCACTCACTACTATATTTTTTTCCTTTTCTTCCTTTTTGCCTCAATTCTTGTGGCCATAGTTGGTAAATAATAATTGCAAAATATTTAGAAATAAAATATGTGATGTCTTTCCATCTAAGCACATGTGCTATAAATATTTTGGAATGCTTTTCCTCAGTCCCCACCAAGTATACATATATACACTGTTATCATGTTATATATACAATTCTAAGTCTTGCTTTATTCACATAATGTTAAAAAAATTTTTAAAAATCTCTTCATTACAAAAATGGCTTAAGCTATAAATGTATAATAGGTTTTAATGGTTTAAGCTATGAATTTACACTAGGTTATTCAACATTCTTCCCATTGTGAATCAGTTAATTTACTTCTCTTTTTCTTTTTCTTCTTTTTTAAATCATGATAGCTAATGCTATGATTCATTCACTCACCAAGTTAGAATCTTTTCTGGCTAGATGATAAAGTAGGGAACAAAAAGGACAAAAAGCCCTACCTTCGTGGAACTAATGTTCTAGCTGACGAAAGAGCAATACACAGATGACCTCTCTATACATATAAAGGAATGGCATGTGCTATAAAGAACATAAAGGTAAGATATGGGTATACATGGTAATGGGGAGTCTCTCTTGTAGAAAAGCTGAATTGGAAAGCCTCTCTCTGAGGAAAAGATATTTGAGCATTAATGATTAAGTCATAAAAATTCTGGTGTGTAAAACTTCTTACTGCAAATCTTTTTGAGTATTTCTATTTTTTATGTGGATGAAAATCAATAAATGTAAGAAATGTACATAATTTCATGTCATATCCTAAAGTCACTCCTCAGCAAGGACTTAGCATAAAAAAATCTAACATTATACCTCATTAACAATAGCGATATAAACATACTCAACTCAGTGGTTCCCATATAAGAGGTTCAAAATATGGCTCAGAGAGTTCCATGAGTACTGAGGCCAATTTCCTTACCTGGTAGGTTAGAGGTCATAGATCTGAAAACCAACTTTGGTTTCATATTTGCCAGCAAAATCCTCGCCTGTCTATAAAAGAAAATGTAATCAACATCCGTGAATATGATTTGAACAGGTTCATCTCTTTGGGTTCAAGTTTATTGGCAGCAGCATACCTACTTATCTTTATACTTAGAAAACAATCCAAAATCTCCTGTGGAATCCCAGTAGGCAGAAACCTGCTCTATTCAGCAATATGTAACATGCAAAAGGTTTCTGACAGTCAGTGCATATTGGAGATTGCCTTTGCTTAGAACTTTATATAATCACTTACAGTCAGCCTTCCTGGAGAAGTTCCCACATTCAGCACTATAGTCCTTTGATCATAATGCAATAGGACAAATGTCAGGAAATACATTCCCATAAAGTGAAATAAATCTTGTTTTTTAACCCAGAAATGACTATAAACATTACCTTCATGGAAATTTCTCTCATATGCATATTTTCAGCTTCTGCAAGAACACTGAATGACAATTAAGTAGTGGTGTTTTAATTGAGGACAAGATTAAACCTTACTTACCAGATTCTCACATAGTGCAAGCTGATCATTTTGGTCTGTATGCTATAGTCAAGACATGACACATTGACCTCAAAGCATTCGAGAATTGTTTAATTTTCTTTGACTAAAAGAAAAAATGAAATGGATTTTAGTAAATTGTCTTGAGAAAGAACTATACAGTATTTATCCTTTTGTAGTATGCTTATATATTTAGAAATAGCATTTTTCCTTTACTTTTCCTTTTGTAATATAACACTGTAGGTTTCTACCTCATATAGATGGGAAGTTGCAGAGCTTAAAAAACCTAAACAAAGACTTAGGTATAAGTCCAAGCCTCATTAGATTCAAGAGTAGGAAATAGTGATTAAGAAAGATAAAAAGCAATGAGATGAGAATGGACCTAGAAACTATAGAGAATTATGTTAACATCAGGCACGTAAGGGTCAGAAGTACCATGCCAGGAGAAAGCAGAGTAGAAAAAGAAACTTAAACCATGAATAGAAATTAAGAGGCAAGAGGGAAGGAAGAGAAAATAAATGTCAGTAGAGAGGATTATGTCAGACCCCCCCCCCAAAAAAAATGTCAGAAAGGGCAGAGAGGGGAAGTAAAAGATCTAGAAAAGAGGCAAAAGACCCAAAGTCAGGGTTCTTTTGACTGAAAATTACACAATCTCACTACAACTATGTTGCAATTAAGAAAATATCTCAAGGATACATAAGTTTCTCAGAGAATGCAAGACCTAAAAGTTCAACCAGATCTTTCCAAGGACTAGCACCAGGAACTAGAAAGCTGACAGTTTCAAGGATTCTTTTTCTTCCACTCCTCCCACTGGCTCCTGGTTGGAAGTTAGGTTTTTCTAATGTCTGTCTTTCTTTGCTAGTTATTTATCTACTTATTACAATCAACATTAAAGAGTGCTAGGATTTCTGTATTTTAATCCAAAATTATCAAAGAAGATTGTCCAATCCAGTCAGGTTCAAGGATCCACCCTTGGTATAATTGCTTCAGTCATCCTTCATGAGGGAGTGATAATTAAATTGAGATGAGTTAGTCTTCCACCTGTGGGAAAGTTCTCAGAGAAGGAAGTCCTGGAATAGGTAGGAAAGTTTAAAGATAGCAACTTCTTAGAAGTAAAGAAGATAAATTAAAGGAGTAATGGGAAAAGAATGCCTGCAGTCAGTAAAGTAAAGGGAGTTTTGAAGAAAAACAAACAGGAGAGAATGGGAGAGACAGCATATGTTAAAGAGGGATCAACACAATTATAACCACAGTACTTCCAACTGACATCTATGTTTGTGAAAACTACCTAAAGCCACAGAAACTGATTATCAGCTCTACGTTTTTAGGAAAAATGGAATGCCTACTGATGAATTCACATAACTTAGTCTTCCACAACTGACATATTGAGGGCAAGGATTGACTTTTTTTTTCTGATTGTGGTGAGAAAATTAACAGGGGATCTACCTTCTTAATAGATGTTTACATGTACAATACAGTATGACTAACTATAGGCAAAATGTTGTATAGCAGTTCTCTAGAACATATTTGTCTTGAATAACAAACTAGATACCCTTTGATTAGCACCTCCCCAATTATCCCTCCCTTCAGCCCCTGGCAACCATTCTTGCCTCTGCTTCTATGAGTGACTATTTTAGATACCTGATAGAAGTGGAATCAGTGTTTGTCTTTTTTGCGACTGGCTTATTTCACTTAGGATAATGTCTTTAACTTTCATTCATGTTGTCACATATTTCAGGATTTCTTTCTTTTTTAAGGTGGATGATAATTCTTTGTGGGTATATATCGCATTGTCTTTATCTGTTCATCTATTGATGGACATTTAGGTTGTTTCCACATGTTGGCTATTGTAAGTAGTGCTGCAGTGAACATGGGAGTGCTAATATATCTTCAAGATCCCAATTTCAATTATTTTAGTTAAATAGTCAGAAGTGGGATTGCTGAATCATACAGTGGTTATATTTTTAGTTTTTTAAGGAACTTTCATACTGTTTTCCATTGAAGCTGTACCATTTTGAATTCTCAACAACAGTGAAGGAAGACTCCAATTTCTCCACATCCTCACCAATACTTTTTGGTTTCTGTCTCTTTGATAATAGGCATCCCAACAGGTGTGAGGTAATATCTCATTGTGGTTTTGATTTGCAGTTCTAGATAGTTAGTGATGGTGAGCATCTTTTCATATATTTGTTGGTTGTTTACATATCTTCTTTGGAGAAATGTCTAGTTCAGTCCTTAGTTTTTTTTAAAAAATCGGGTTATTGGTGGGGGTGTTTTGTTATTGAGTTGTAGAAATTCATTATATATATATATATTTTTTTTAATTTTAAAGATTTTTATTTATTTATTTGACAGAGAGAGACACAGAGAGAGAGGGAAGCAAGCAGGGGGAGTGGGAGATGGAGAAGCAGGCCTCCCGTGGAGCAGGGAGCCCGATGCGGAGCTCGATCCCAGGACCCTGGGATCATGACCTGAGCTGAAGGCAGACGCTTAACGACTGAGCCACCCAGGCGCCCCTCATTATATATTTTAGCTATTAATCCCTTACTAGATACCTGGTTTATATCAAATATTTGTCCCATTCCATAGATTCCCTTTTTGTTTAGTTGATTTTTTCATTGCTTTGCAGAAGCCTAGTTGATGTAGCCTCACTTGTTTATTTTTGTATTTGTTGCCTATAATTTTGGTGACATAACAAAAAAAATATTGCCAAGACCAATGTCAATCTTTTTCTCTATGATTTCTTCTAGGAGTTCTACAGTTTCAGGTCTTACATTTAAGTCTTTAATTAATTTTGAGTTGATTTATGTGTAGGTATACGGTATGGCTCCAATTTTATTCTTTTGAATGTGGCTGTCTAGTTTTCCCAACATCATTTATTGAAGAGGCCATCTTTTCTCTATTTTGTATTTTTGGCACTGTTGTTGAAGATCAGTTAACCATATATGTGTGGATTTATTTCTCTATTATGTTCCATTGGTCTATACATATGTTCTTTTGTCAGTACCATCGTATTTGACTACTGTAGCTTTGTAATAAAATCTGAAATCAGAAAGTGCAATGCCTCCAGCTTTGTTCTTTTTTCTCAGGTTTGATTTGGACATTTGGATTCCTTTGTAGTCTCATATGAATTTAAGAATTGCCTTTTCTATTTCTGTAAAAAAATCCCACTGGGATTTTGATAGTTACTGCATTGAATCTATAGATCACTTTGATTACCATGGACATTTTAACAGAGTTAAGTCTTCCAAACCATCAACATGGGGTGTCTTTCCATTTGCTTGTGTTTTCTTTAATTTCTTTCATCAGTGTTTGGTAGTTTTTGGTGTACAAGTCTTTTACCTTCTTTGTTAAGTCTACTTCTAACTATTTGTTAAATTTTTGATGGTATTATAAATGATTGTGCTTTTTTTGATTTCTTTTTCAGATTGTTGTTAGTGTGTGGGAACCCAACTGATTTTTGTATGTCGATTTTGTGTCCTGTAAATTTACTGAATGTATTTATTAGTTTTAACAGGTTTTTTTTTTTTTTAAGTCTTTAGGATTTTCAATGTATAAGATTATGTCATCTGCAAACGGGCAATTTTACTTAGGTCTTTCTGATTTGGATGTCTTTTATTTCCTCCTCTTACCTAAAAGTTCTATCAGTCGTTAAGCGTCTGCCTTCAGCTCATTCAAAATGTTGAATAGAAGTGGCTAGAATGGGCACCTTTGCCTTGTGCCTCATTTCAGAGGGGAAAAAAATTAAGTTTTCACCATTGAGTATGACATTGTTGCCTTTTCATATCTGGACCTTGTTATATTAAGGTAATTTCCTTCTATTCCTAGTCTGTCAAGAGTGTTCATGATGAAAGAGTGTGAATTTTATAAAACACCTTTTTTTCATCTATCAACAATATCCTATGACTTTTATTCTTCTATTAAAGTTGATAGCTATATGTTGAACTATCCTTGCATCCAGGGGTAAATCCCACTTAGTCATGGTGTATGAAACTTTTAAAGTGCTATTGAATTGTTTGCTACAATTTTGTTAAAGATTTTTGCATCTATATTTATCAGAGATATTGACTTATAGCTTTTATTTCTTGCAGCATCCTTATCTGTCTTTGATATCAAGATAATGCTGGCCTCAAATATGAGTTTGGATGTGTGTACCCTTCTTCAATTTTTTGGAAGTGTTTGAGAAAGATTAGCATTAATTCTTCTTTAAATGGTAAAATCCACCAGTTACATCATCTGATCCTGGGCTTTTCTTGTTGGGAAATTTCTGAAAACTCAATCTCTTTATTACTTATAGGTCTGTTTCTATTTCTTCATGATTAAGTCTTGATAAGTTGTATTTTTATAGGTATTTATCCATTTCTTCTAATTTTTCCAGTTTGCTGTCATATAATTATTCATAGTAGGCTCTTACCCTTTTTATTTCTGTGAAATCAGCTGTAAAGTCTCCTCTTTCATTTATAATTTTTATTTGAGTCCTCTTTTTTCCTTAGGTAATCTAAAGTTTGTCAGTTTTATCTTTTTAAAAAATCAATTCTTTTATTGATTTTTTTCTATTTTGTTTCTATTCTCTATTTTGCTTATTTGCTCTAATCTTTATTAATTCCTTCCTTCTGCTAATTTTGGCCTTAGTTTGGTCCTTTTTTTTTTTTTTCTAGTTCCCTGAGGTGTAAATTTAGGTTGTTTATGTAAGATCTTTGTTCTTATCTTTTTCCTTTCTTTTTTTTAATGTTTATTATGAAAAACTCCTCTTAGTACTACTTTTGCTGCATCCCATAAGTTTTGATAGGTTATGTTTTTATTTCCATTTTCTCAAGATATTTTCTAATTTCTCTTTGATTTCTTCTGTGACCCATTGGTTCAAAATACTTTATTTTCAAATTTTTCTATTTTCCATTTTTCCTTCTGCTTTTGATTCCTAGTTTCATCCCATTGTGTTTGGAAAAGGTACTTGTTATTGTTGCAATTTTTTAAAAATTTGATAAGACTTGTTTTGTGAGAAACATGCAATCTATCCTAGAGAATATTCCATGTGTGTTTGAGATTATTATTCTGCTGCTTATTTTGTATATGTCTGTTAAGTCCATTTGGTCTATAGTGTTCAAGTCTGCTGTTTCTCTATTGATGTTCTATTTGGTTGTTCTATCCATTATTGAAAGAGTAGTGTTGATTTCTCCTACTATTACTATATTGCTGCCTATTTCTCCCTTCAATTCAATCAATATGTTTTCAGTCTATATGTTTTCTTTATATATTTAGGTGTTCTGATAGTGGGTACTTACATATTTATAATTGTTATATCTTCCTGTTGAATTGACTCATCATTATTTAATATGCTTCTTTGTCTCTTGTGACAATTTTTGACTTAAAGTCTATTTTGTGTGATATAAGTATAGCCACTCCTGCTTTTTTTTGTTTACTATTTTCATAGAAGCTTCTTTTCTATCCTTTCATCTTCAGCTTATGTGTATTCATAAGTCTAAAATGAGACTCTTGTAGCCAGCATATAGTTGGATTTTTTTAATCCATCCAGTCACTTTTGATTGCTTTTGATTGGACAGCTTACTCCATTTACATTTAAGGTAATTATTGATAGGAAAGTAAATAGATTTAAAATCAGTTTTGTTAATTGTTCTGTTTGTCTTGTAGTTCATTTGTCACTCTATTTCTCTCTTGCTGTCTTCCCTTGTGTTTCATTGATTTTTTTGTATTGATATGCTTTCTTTCTTTTTTCTTTCTCTATTGTGTAACTTCTATAGATATTTTACTTGTGGTAACCATGGAACACACATAAAATATAACAGTCTTTTGTAAACTGAAATCTCATAGAAAAATCCTACACTTTTATTTCTTCCCCCCCAAATATACTTTGTTACTTATGTTGCAATTTACACCTGTTTTTAGTTTGTATCCATTAACATATTTTTAGATATAATTACTTTAATACTTTTGTCTTTTAGCTTTTATACTAGAATTAAGTGATTTACCTACTTCCATTATAGTAATATGAATTTTATACTTAGTTATCATGTTGCTACCTAGCTTTTTATTTCAACTTGAAGAACTCTCTATAGCAACTCTTGTTAAGACTGATCAAGTAGAGATTAACTCCCTCAGCTTTTGTTTATCTAATAAAGCTGTTCTCTCTCCTTCATTTTTAATGGACCAATTTGCCTGTAAGGATTTTTGCTTGGCATTTTTTTTTCTTTAACACTTTGAGTAAATCATCCTACTCTCTTCAGGCCTAAAATATTTCTATTAAAAAAAAAAATCTGTGTGCAGTCTTACAGGGAATCCCTTGTGCATGATAGTCTTATTTCCCTTGCTGCTTTCAAAATTCTCTCATTGTCTTTGACTTTTGACAAGTTGATTATAATTTCTGTCAGTATGGGTTTCCTGGATCTAGATGTCCATTTTATTTCTCAGGTTTAGAAAGTTTTCAGTCATTATTTCTTTGAAGAAGCTTTTGGCTCTTTATTTCTTCTTTTGTGACTCACATAATGCATATACTGGTCTTCTTATTGATATCCCATGAATACGTTAAACTTGCTCACTTTTTTTTCTTTTTGCTCCTCTAAATAACTTAAAATGTCTTCAAGTTAGCTAATTCTTTCTTCTCAGTCTAGTCTGACATCGAACTCCTCTCTTAAATTTTTCAATTCAGTTCTATTCTTTAGCTCCAAAATTAATGTTTAGTTCTTTTTAAACATTTTTCTCTTTGTTCAAATTTTTACTTTATTTTCATGTATTATTCTGAGCACATTGAGCATAACGAGTGTTTTGTTAATGGTTATTTTTAATTCTCTGTCAGGTAATTCATATACCTCCATTTCATTAAGATTATTTTCTGGATTTTTATCTTGTGACTTTTTTTGAGGGGGATCATGTTTCTCTATTTTTTTTCATTTGTCTTGACTCCTTGTGTTAGTATCTGTATGTTAGGCAAAAGTGCCACCTTTCTCCACTTTGTGGATTGGCCTCATACAAGAGATGATGTTCATCAATCCAACCAGTCAGAGATTTTGTAGGCTTCTCAAATATTTGTGTTAGTCCAAACCACCATTTTTGTCTTTATTCTTTACAAGAGACAGAAACTAATCCTTTGGGTGGTAACTGGAAAAATCAGAACATCAAATGCATTGTCCAACTCTTTCTCTCCCCAGGAATAAGCTAGGAACTGGAGTTTTTCACTAGTTGTGTGTGTGTGCGTGTATGTGGGGTGGTGGTGGTGGTGAGTATTTGTGTCATAGTTCAAATAAGTTTTATTCTCAGTAGTTCTAACATCCAGAAAATGCCATGTCCCATCAGTGCTCTGATTTATGCAACAGAGAAGTCAGTCCTTTGGGCAACCTCTGGAAAAGTTGGAACTTTTGATATGCAGTCCAATTCTGTCCCTACCCAAAGAAAAGCTGGGAGCTGTTTTTGTTGTTGTTATTTTTAACCTGCTTGTTCCATGTTGAGCAGGAGGAGGAGCCATGGTAAGTGCCCATACACTAGTTTAATCTGTTGCCTTGTTCTCTGTTGATCCCCAAGGTCTAACATATGCTGAGTCCCATCAGTTCTCTGAACTAGGCAAGATAAAAGTTAATCCCTTGATAGCACCCAGAAAATTTGGAAT
This sequence comes from Halichoerus grypus, assembly GCF_964656455.1. Lineage (NCBI taxonomy): Eukaryota > Metazoa > Chordata > Mammalia > Carnivora > Phocidae > Halichoerus > Halichoerus grypus. Next base: position 140,107,900 of record NC_135717.1, read on the forward strand.
GTTGAATGTGTGATCCTACTCTCCCTCCCCAGGAAAAAGCTAGTGGCTAGTTCTATTTCTTTTTGGTTTCGGCTTGCTCACTCTGTGCTGAGCCAGAAGGAGCTGTGGTGAGTGCCCACACAGTAGTTCAAACCACCACCTTTGTTCTCTGTATCCACAGGGATCTAATGTAAGTGAGGTCCTGTCAATGCTTCAAGACAGGTAATTAATGCTAATTTCTTGGATGACATCCAAAAAAGTTAGAACTTTGGATGTGTAGTTCATATCTTTTCCTCCCCAGAGAGAAGGTGGGAGCTGGGTTTTTTGTTTTGTTTTGTTTTGTTTTGTTTTGTTTTCTCCCCACCCACTGTTCTGTGTTGAGTTTAAAATGTAGCTGTGGTGAGTGGATGTGTTCAGATTAAATTGCTGTCTTTGTTTTCTATAGTTCCAAGGTTCTGGCATATGTTGATTTTGTCAACACTGAGACAGGTGAGATAGAAGCCATCCCTTGGGCAGCACCCAAAATACTTGGAATGTTGTCTGTGTGGTCTAATTCTCTCTCTCTTCAGGGATAAGTTGGGATCTAGAGGTTTCTTCCGAATTATACGGCAATGTACCAAGGGTGGGGATCATGGCAAGAGGATGTGTCAATTTTTCCATCAGTTTTGTAGCTGGCTTCATACTTGCCCAGGCTGCAAGAGCCTTTCATCTCAACTAGTTTCTGGATTTCTCACAGTAAGAATTGATCTGTGTATTGCTGTTGAATCAATGTGTCCATTGGGAAAAGAAAGTCCAGGGCTTCCTATTCTGCTATCCTGCTGACATGACCTGAGTCTTACTTGTTTTTATGCCAGCACTTTGCAAAATATCAGACACTTCATGCTTATGGATTAAGGATAGAAAGTAGCATACTATTGAAACTTTTGTGCTATTGATTTATTGAATCATATATTCATTTAAAAAAATGAGTCTCTTGTTTACTAAGCACCTTTTTCCTTAATATGAAAGATTCCCCATAGGAAAGACAAAGATAAAATGGCCAACTCGACATACCTAATGCACAAATTGTTCCAGGCTAGGTTTCTTGAAGAAGTCAAATAAAGAGTGTCTTTCTTTTCTGCCTGGATCCTGGACAAAATGAGAGGCAAGATAAAAGGCCAGCAGATGGAGAATCAACATCTGTCCTTTACTACTGATAAAGGTTAAGAAGGACATAATGGAAAAATCAAAATTGCTTACTGGATTCACAGAAGGAGACTGATTTACCAACTGGGCAGCTTTACACTGGGTCAACCACTCTTACAAAAGAACCTGCCACCCGAGAAAAATAAAAAGGAAATGTGGTATCTCTGAGCACTCCTAAAAGGCAGGAAACAAGAATAGTTTACCCGTATAGCACTCCAAATTAATGTACACAAGTCTAAATTATAATGAGTGTGATACATTAATACTGAAAGCAAAATATCAATGGATTATTTTTAAAAATAAGAATCAAAAAGTTTTACTAGATTTCCTTAAAGATTTAATTTCACTCATTAATGTTGTCATTGATTTCTGCTAGTAATTAATACATCATTACAGTTTTTATTTATTTCTTAATGACAACAAGGCTTTGGTTATGATTCTTCTACATTAATTTAGTGGAAGCTATCCAATGGCAATCTATTAGATTTTCCCAGTTAAATTAGCATGATGGACTTTTAATGGATCTTTTAATAAACTATGATCAAGAACATTGTGAAATCAAAATCACTCTCAATGACATTTTTGACTTTGCGTAGTAACAGTCCTCGGTCATTGATTCTGGTCCTCTGAGTAATAACTCAAAATGAATTATTAATATATTTCTCTACTGTTAGCAGTGACAAAGTGAACATGGAGTAGGCCAAATTTAACAAGTTTTTTTTAAATACGCTATTTAATTAGTTAATCTAAAGTTTTTATTTCCTGTCATTGTGGTTCTCCAACTCTGTGATCTTTCTCATTAAAATATAAACAGAAGAGATGAGATTTGATTTGGAAGTGAAACAGTAATAGATGTACTATCTATTTGCATTTATGTACTTTATGTCTTAGGGTCTTGTGTTCAGACCACTCACAAAGGCAAATCTTGAGTTTAACTTAACCTAAGTGTAAAACCACATTTCCTCTGGAATCTGAATTCTTAAGATTTTCATGTTCAGTGGAGTCGCTATTTCTCTTTGTTCTGTGAAAACACACATCTAGACTCCTTGAATTAGTGAAAGCAGGAGAACCTCAATAACTGAACCTGGTTTCTGTCTTAAGAGAAGGCTGCTAAGCTGCATGCTGAGATTCTCCTAGGACATATTTGAAAGAAATTTGTGCAGGTGGTTGAGAGTTGTCCTTTATGCAGCTGTGGTAATGGAATGAAAATTGCTTACTCTGGGAACACTGAATGTATCATCTTTAAATTATCTGTGCACCACTTAAATAGTTTACATTGCTGTAGGGATAGGAGGGCTCAGTTGTGTTGCCATCCTGCCATCAACACTGCCTATAAACACTGAGTATTCTACAGAAGCAAAGAAAATCATACTTTATTTTTTATTTTAAGCTTTTATCACATTTTTATTGCTATGTAATATATTGTGACTAAGAAAAGATGGCATATACATATAAAGACAAAAAGGGATTTAGGAAAACTTTTCCCGTAATCTATCATTTAAATATAAACACTGTTAATATTTTAGTTAATAACCATTCAGTATATTTATATAAGAAGTATATGTGTTTTTCCGTATTTTCCCTCAAACACTCATGTGAGAAGGAATCATGTAACACTAATATATCAAGAATACTCTAGGGTACCTGACTGACTCAGTCAGTAGAGCATACAACTCTTGATCTCGAGGTTGTGAGTTCAAGCTCCACAGTGGGCCTAGAGCTTACTTAAAACATAAAAAGAATATTCTATATCACTAATGCTGTATTTTCTAATTAAATACAAATATGGAGAATTAGAAAAAATGGAAGACAAATATAAATTGGATTGCTATAAATCCTTGTTCTCACAACTACTGAAAATATATTAAGATATAGGTATATATTCCATTTTCCCAATTTGTATTCTGAATAATTGGTATATTTAAATCATATATTAAGAACATATTCCATGTCAATAGATGTAGAGAAACACCAGTAGCATAGTGATCAAAAGCATTGTCTCTAGAGTCAGATTGCCTGGTTTTCTGACATAGGGCTACCACTTACTTGTGAAGCACAGAACAAATTGCTTAACTCTATTGTACCTCACCTCTATATTGGGAGATGAAAGCACTACCTCACTGATATAGGCATTGTAAAACAATTAGTACACAGTATTTTATAAAACATAATATAAAATCTTACAATTGTATTTATACTATTACTGAATAGTTTGTCAAGGGAGTAGATATACCAGAGACTATTTAACCAATTCTCTTTTGATGGATTTTCATAGCATTTTCAATTTTTCACTGCTAAGAAGAATGTATAGTCCTTATACATTCATCCTGATACATTTGTGAAATTACAATTTTATAATGCATTGTACTAAATGGGAAGTCAGAAATTATTCATTTGAGAGAATTTTAGGAAATACAGAAATGTTTAAAAATTATTATTGGAATATAGTTGACATGCAATGTTATATTAGTTTCAGGTGTACAACATAATGATTGGACAGTTCTACACATGACACAGTGCTCACCACAATAAGGGTAGTTACCATCTGTCACCATACAGTGTTAATACAATATTATTGATTATATCCTCTATGCTGTACTTTTCATCTCTGTGACATTTATCTCGTAACTGAGGTTTGTACCTCTTGATCCCCTTCACCTATTTTGCCCATCTCTCCATGCCCTTATCCTCTTGCAAACCACCAGTTTGTTCTCTGTATTATATCACTTTTAAACTCTGAAACATAAAGGAAAAGTATTTATGTGAAATGCACAGTGAAGAAATGAAATAAAATCTTACTAATGTGTTTAACAACAACAGGTTTTCTAATATACAAAAAAAGGACTTTTTAAATAACATGCAAAATCTTACAGTAGAAAATGCTTTCATAATAATTTTTAATCAGAAAACTCCCCCCAGTCCATTAAAATGAAAGCAAAAGAAGTGAACTGCAGTTTCTGTGTCTGAGAGCAATGAAATCTCTTCAGTACAAGCATTAACAGGCATTTGAAAGACTATAGAAAAGCATAGTATTGGCATGCATTACAAATGAAAAGGGAAATTGGCATATGTGTGCTATTTGCTCCATCTTTTCCTGAATCTCACTAAATGCAAAATACCCCATCTCTATAATCCTGTAAAGCTGAAACTTGTAAAGCCAAAGGGTCTGTAATTGTTAAAGTTAAAAATAACTTTTAAGTAGCCCAGAAATGGATGTTCTAAACTCTGACTTGTGTATAAGAACTATTTAGCTGTATAGGCAAACTTGGACATGTGATGCACTACAATTTTGAAAGCACACAGAAAGTTTAAGGGACTCAGGGTGATAAGTGATTATAAGAGGAGGGTAAAGGAACAGGGTAATAATGTTAAAAAAGAAGAAGAACTTGTAGTTCTTCCTCAGACTTAATTTGTCTAATATTGTGGAGACCGAAGGAATATACTGCTATTTCATCGAACGGGGTCATTTGAACTACGATGTCCTGAAAATGTGTCAGATTTAACTAGGGGATCAGAGTAATTAGATTCAGTATAAAAATGTTTCAATAAATTTCTGATATAGATGTGAAACTGCATGTAGCTCCCTTAAAGAAAAACTTTGGTTCAGCACCCCATCCACATTGAATTAGGATACATATTCCAAGTGTCTCATAACTATTCCCTTGATCTCTCGTAACCATACTAAACAGGGCCATCAAAAGTGATATTCTTGATACTTAAAACATAATGTCATTCTCTTGTCCTACTCTCTCCTTCTGGGCACATGGTATCATCTTTTATTTCTTGTTGATTTTTTTATTGTGGTAAAATATTTATAATATATAACATAAAATTCACCATCTTAACCATTTTAAAGTGTACAATTCAGTGGCATTTAGTACCTTCACAATGCTGTTCAATCATCCCCGCTATATAGTTCCAGAATGATTTCATCATGCCAAAAAGAAACACTATACCCTCTAAGCAGTAACTCTCCATTCATCTGTCTCCTCAGCCCCTGGTAACAATTAAAGTGCTTTGTGTCTCTATGGATTTTTTTTTTTTTTAAAGATTTTATTTATTTATTTATTTGACAGAGAGAGAGAGACAGCAAGAGAGGGAACACAGGCAGGGGGAGTGGGGGAGGGAGAAGCAGGCTTCCTGCGGAGCAGGGAGCCCGATGCGGGGCTCGATCCCAGGACCCTGAGATCATGACCTGAGCCGAAGGCAGACGCTTAATGACTGAGCCACCCAGGCGCCCCTGTGTCTCTATGGATTTAACTATTCTGTTTATTTCATATAAATGGAATCATGTAATAGGTGGCCTTTTGTGTCTGGTTTCTTTCACTGAGTATAACGTTTTCAAGGTTTATCCATCTTGTAGCATCTATCAGTACTTCAGTACTTTTTTATGGATAACCAGTATTCCATCATCTGTGTATACCACATCTTGTTTATCCACTTATCAGTTGACTGATTCTTAGGTTGTATCCACACTTTGGCCATTGGGAATGGTGCTGCTATGAATATTTGTGTTTGAATATCTGCATTCAACTATTCTGAATATATATCTAGAAGTAGAATTGCTGGATCATATGATAACTCTATGTTTTACTAACTGAGAAATTGCCAAACTGTTTTCCATAGCAGCTGAACCATTTGACATCCCCACCAGTAGTGTATGAAGGTTAAAATGTCTATACATCCTTACCAACACTTATTTTGATTTTTTTATTATTATAGCTATCCTAGGGTGCAAAGTGGCATGTCATTGTGATTTGTATTTTAATCTCCCTAATAACAAATGATATAGAGCACTTTGCATGTGCTTTTGGCAATTTTTATAACTTCTTTGGAAAAATGTTCATTGAATTCTCTTGCCCATATTTTAATAGGATGTTTGTCTTTTTGTTGGTGGGTTGTACATTTTCTTTATGTATTTATGTATTTTTAATACTAAGCACCCTGATCAGATATGATTTGCAAATATTTTCTACAAATTTGTGAGTTGTCTTTGGCTCTCTAGTATCCTTTGCACGAAAGCTTTAAATTCTGATAAAGTTTCATTTGTCTTTTATCTTGGGTTGGTCATCTTCTTTGTGTCATAGCTAAGAAATCATTGTTAAATCCAAGGTCATGGTTTACCTGCTTTATTCTGATAGTTTTAGCTCTTAACTTTAGACCTTTGATCCATTTTGAGTTAATTTTATATGCTGTGAGGTAAGGGTACAAATCCATTATTTTTGTACGTTGTTATACAGTTCTCTCAGTACCATTTATTGAAAACACTGCTCTTTCCCGTATAAATGGTCTTGGCACCCTTGTCAAAAATCAATTGGCCATAGATGCTTGATTTCTGTACTCTCAAGTCTATTTCATTGGTTTGTATGCTTATCCTTATGTCAGTGCTACACTAAGTTTGATTACTGTAGCTTTGTAGTTAGTTTTACAATCAGGAAATGTGAGTTCTCCAATTTTGTTTTCCTTTTTTGATATTATTTTGGCCACTCAGGATCTTGAAATCCCTAATTAATTTTAGAATCGGATTTTCATTTCTGCAAAATGGTCATTGGACTTTGTTGGAGATTTCATTGATTCAGTAGATTGCTTTGAGGAGTACTGCCATTTTAACAAAATTAAGTCTTCCAGTCCATAAACATGATACATCTTTCCATTTATTTAAGTCTTTTAAGACTTATTTAATCAGTGTTTTGTGGGTTTTGGTGTACAAGTTTTATACTTTCTTTTTTGAAATTATTCCTGAGAATTTTATTCTTTTTAATGCTATTATAAATGGAATTCTTTTTTAAATTTCCTTTTTTGGATTGTTTATTGATAATGTATATAAATGTAAATAATATTTGTGTGTTGATGTTGTATTGTGCAACTTTGTTTCAATTTGTTCATTACTCTAATAGTTGCATTTGTGGATTCTTTAAGATTTTATATATATAAGATAATATCATCTGCGAATAAAAGTGATTTTACTTCTTCTATTCCAATTTAGGTGCCTTTTATTTATTTTTCTTGCCTAAATGTGTAGGCTATAACTTACAATACAATGTTGAAGTGCAAAAGTGTCTTTTTCCTGATTGTAAGGGAAAAGCTTCAGTTTTTCACCTTTGATAATTATGTTAGATATGGGTTACTTATAAATAACCTTTATCTTGTTGAGAAAGTTCCTTTCTATTCCTAGTTTGTTGAATCTTATCATGAAATGGTGTTGGATTTTGTGAAATGTTTTTTCTGAATCAATTGAGATGATCATATTTTTGTGGGGTTTTTTTGTTTGTTTTTCGTTTGGTTGTTGTTTGCCTTTCTTTGTTAATGGGGCATGTTATATTGATTTTTGTATGTTCAACTACTCTTACATTCCTGGAATAAATCCCACTTGGTCATGGTGTATAATCATGTAAGTAGGCTACCAGATTCAGTTTGTTAGTTTATTGTCCAGGATTTTTGGATTTTTGTTCAGAAAAGATATTGGTCAGTTTTCTTGTGATGTCTGGCTTTTATGAGATTAACTTCATAGAATATGTGAAGAAAGTGTATCCTCTTACAACTTTTGAAAGAGTTAAAGAAGGACTTGAGTTAAGTTTTCTGTAAAAGTTTGGTATAATTAACCATTAAGTAATCTGCTCTTGCACTTTTCTTTGTTGGGTGGTTTTATAGGGGCATTTCATGAAATTTTAATTTGCAGTTTTCTTATCACTAATGATTTGAGTACTTTCATATACTTATTAGACTTTTTTCTTATGTGAAGTATCTGTTGAACTTTGTCCCCATTTTTAAATTGTTAGCTGTCTTTTTATTCTTGGGTTGTAGGAATTGTTAATATATCCTAGACATAAATCAGGTATATATTTGTGAATATTTTTTTTCACAATGTGTGGCCTGCCTATTCAATTTATTGTTTCTTTAAAAGAAATGTTTAATATTGATGAAGTTTAATTTGTCAGTATTTTCCTTTAACAATTATTAGTTTGTTCTAAGATGCTAGAAACTCTGTTGTTCTGGATTTAAGTCCTTTGTCAGATATATGAATTATAAACGATTTCTTTTAACTTGTGTTCTGCCTTTTCGCTCTTTTAATGATGTCTTTTCACGATCAGGAGTTCTTAATTTAATGAAGTCGACTTTGTCAATCCTTCCATTACTGATTAGCATTTTTTGTACTCCATTTAAGAATTCTTTATCTTGGGATGCCTGGGTGGCTCAGTCGGTTAAGCACCTGCCTTTGGCTCAGGTCATGATCCCAGGGTCCTGAGATCTAGTCCCACATCAGGCTCCCTGCTCAGAGGGGAGCCTGCTTCTCCCTCTGCCTGCCACTCCCCCTGCTTGTGCTCTCTCTCGGACAAATAAATAAATTTTAAAGATTTTATTTATTTGACAGAGAGAGACACAGTGAGAGAGGGAGCACAAGCAGGGGGAGTGGGAGAGGGAGAAGCAGAAGCAGGCTTCCTGCCGAGCAGGGAGCCTGATGCAGGGCTCCATCCCAGGGTTCTGGGATCATGACCTGAGCCGAAGACAGGCAGACACTTAACGACTGAGCCACCCAGGTGCCCCAATAAATAAAATCTTAAAAAAAAAAAAAAAAAGAATTCTTTATCTCAAACTCATCAGGACATTCTCCTATACTTTATTCCAGAAGTTTTACTGTTTTTCCTTTCACATTTAGGTCTATGATCTATTTCCATTTAGCATCATTTGTTGAAAATAAATCCTTCCCCCTGGAATTAATGATGTGCCTTTGTTACAAATTAGGTGATTTTCTCTCTGTGTATATATACATACGTCTCTGGACTGTACTTTCAGTTCTATTGGACTGTCTGTTCTTGTATCAATAAAGTGAATATTATGAATATGAAACTTTATAAAAAGTTTCATACTGAGTAGTGTAGGACTTTCAACTCTGTTGAACTTCTTTGATAATTTCATGGAAAATATAAAACCTTTAGAGTTGCACATAAATTTTTAATTAGCTTGCCAAGTTACATTAAAATTAGTATTAAATTGGATCTATAAATCAATATGGGACAAATTGACACCTTAACAACATTTATTCCTCCAATACAAGAATATGGTACATTTTTTTCCATTTATTTAGGTTTCATTAAATTTTTCTTAGCAATGTATAATATTTAATGTAGAGATTATACCCATATTTTGTTAGATTTATTTTTAGGTGTTTAATATCTCTTGATGTTATCATAAATGGTATCATACTAAATGTCACTTCTTTTTTTTTTTTTTAAGATTTTATTTGAGACAGAGCACAGTGATGGCAGGGGTGGGGGAGGGGCAGAGGAAGAGGGAGAAGCAGACTCTCCACTGAGCAGGGAGCCTGACGTGGGGTCTCGATCTCAGTACCCTGAGATCATGACCTGAGCATAAGACAGATGCTTAACAGATTGAGCCACCCAAGAACCCCTTAAATGTCACTTCTATTTGTTTCTTATGTATAGAAATATATTTTTGTATATTGGCCATTTATCTAGAAAACTTGGTAAATTCATTTCTTCTAAGACTGTTGGCATACAGAAACATAATTTGCAAATTACATATTCTTTATTTCATATACATCTCTCACATAGTTTTGTATCAGTGTGTCAAGGTGCAAACTGTTTTCCAGAAGCTTCTACGTATGATGCCAAAAAAGAGTTGGTCCAGAGGTACTCGTGTGACATATGGAAGACAGAAGTAAAGCTGCAGCTGTTATTCACTGAAGGTTCATATGCTCAGATGTCAGACAGAATCTGACAGATGTGTAACAGAAATATTCTCAGTTTCTAGTTTGTCCTTGTATCTCTCTATCCCATGTCTAGGCTTTTCCCCCCAATAACACTCACAGACCCATAACCAGACTGTTGGCTACAGACCTACAGAAATAAGTAAACAGGCAACAACTTCCCATAAGCTTCATGTGCTAATTCCCTGTTAAACCTTAAACTTGTAATTATAAAGGATAAACAACTTAAACCTCTAAGAACTTTGCAAAGAGCAAACAAACAATAAAAAATATTGTAAGGCATTCAGAAGAAATATTTTTAATGAAGAAAGGATATGAAATAAATTTCTACCTTATGATGGGTTCCCTGAAAAAGGCTTGAGATAGTATAAAGAAATAGTTCTTTAAGATAATTATTTAAGGAAAAAATACTATAATTGAACCACAAACAATTTATATTTAAAAATTAAATGTTAACTTCTGGGGATATTAACAATACAGATTGCTTAATCATTTTTTTATTTGGCACTGTTCAATATGTGGTTTGCAAACAGGTAAAATGTCACAAAAATTTAAAGCATAATATAAAAAAATTCTGTATGTAAAGTTTGAGATTAAGCACATCTATTCTAATTGAGATTAAACAAAAAAATCCAGTTCATTTTTTTTAATATTTTGAAAACTCATCATTTTAAATGAAAGTATAAACATATGGATTGTTGAGAAACCCATACTTAAGCAGAAAAATCAAGGCATTTTGAAAAGAATAAAACAATTATAAGCAATAATCATTGAATAGATGATATGAAGTTCTTAATTCTTTTAGCATGAATGTTTACATTAGACATGCCAAAACATTCAACCTTAGTTAGATAAAAGACCTAAGAAAGCTGCATCTTGTAGACACATCATTTAAGAAATCAAATCATGGAGGGGGGCGCCTGGGTGGCTCAGTTGGTTAAGCAACTGCCTTCGGCTCAGGTCATGATTCTGGAGTCCCGGGTCGAGTCCCACATCGGGCTCCCCGCTCAGCGGGGGGTCTGCTTCTCCCTCTGACCCTTCCCCTCTCATGCTCTCTGTCTCCCATTCTCTCTCTCAGATAAATAAATAAAATCTTTAAAAAAAAAGAAATCAAATCATGGAAATCTCAGTTGTATATACTTCAGTTTTTACTACAGTCACTCTCTTACCAACAAATATCTAATCTATAGCCTTAGGAATAGGCAGCACAGCAAAGTTAATTTCCTGAATTACTGTTATTTACTGGTCTATTGCTACCTGGTTTCTGAATTTCTCATTGACTTCCTCCAAATCAATTCCACGGTCTTCTGATCTATTAGACATGCACAGAATCTGCTCTCCATCTGCTCAACACCACAAATGTTAAATTCTTACTTTAACCTAATACCACCAGAGGTCTTTCATCTCTTGGGAAAACCTTTTCAGATCATTGAATTAAAATAGCTACCTTTGGGGGCACCTGGGTGGCTCAGTCGTTAAGCATCTGCCTTCAGCTCAGGTCATGATCTCAGGGTCCTGAGATCAAGCCCCGCATCGGGCTCCCTGCTCAACGGGAAGCCTGCTTCTCCGTCTCCCACTCCCCCCTGTTTGTGTTCCCTCTCTTGCTGTGTCTCTCTCTGTCAAATAAATAAATAAAATATATTAAAAAAAAAATAGCTACCTTTGCCTGATTGCTCCAAATTTTGTTCATGCTTACTAGCAAACCCTGAACCTAGTCCTAGGTATGCTCCATTCTAGATTAGCCTGCCATCGGTGCATGCTCTCACACTACCATTGCAGATAATACAGAGAGAGAATGGGTAAAGAAATGGATAGAGCTTCCAGGTTACACTCCTGTTACCCTTAATTGTTCTGTAATTAGGAGACCTTTCAAACAATCTGACCCTCAATTTCATCCTTTGTTAAGTGGAAACAATAGAATGACATGAGAGGGCTATAAGATTAAGATGATATGGATAAAAATACTACATAAACACAAAATATTGCCATTATAAAATACGCTGATTTTGAAAATATCTTTGTAATATTCTGAGATAGGACTGATTTTTTTTCCTTTAGTAATAATATTAAAAGTGGTGGTTAGGAACACTCAATATGGGATTATTATTATTAAACTTTGAGGTATATTAGATTATATGGGATTTTGTGAATTCTCTAGAGGAATATTTGGACATATTTATATTTAAAATATATGTGTGTGTATGTACACACATATTGAACATATATATGTATTTAATTCCAAACAATTGCTTCACAAATAAACTTTTTATTGATTGATTGATTGATTATAAGTAAATGTATCTCTTCATGGTATTCTTTATATGAAATTAAGATCTAAGGAACTTTTTAAGCAGGGCTAAAGTTGTTCTTGCTTATTTCCTTGTTAAAAATTTTATGCTAGAGTAATAGTACAAATGACAAGATTTTTTCTTTCTTATTCCTCTATATGAATCCAATCACAAATAACTCTTTCCATGTCTTTAAGTAAGTGATTTAATCTCTCTGGACAAACTTTTTTCACATAAGATGAATGAAGCAGTTGAACTATGATTTTCTATATATTCATTTAATAGAAATCCTCCCTCTGATTTCAGAGGAAATTAATATAAAATTTAATGTTGCTCTTGCTCTTTTAGCAAACTTATTTTCACCACAATATATTTCTTATAAAATAAAGTATTTGAAAAATATATCATTTGTTTTCTTTCTCAGACCTTTAGCTAACATTAGCTCAAACTACTTTTATTTTGCCCTTGAGATAGATTCACCTAAATAATATTTTCCTTGCTAACCTCAATAGCCTGACACAGTATATTACTTTTTGAGTCACTGTCCTCCTTTTCATTTCCAATATTTTCTTAGTCATAACTTTAAGAAAAGGCTTTTATAAAGCCACATTGAATACTGCTAGCTCTTTATTTTCTTTTCTTCGGAAATTGTAAAGTATTATAGTTCTATTACGGGGCTCTTACTCTCTGCCCCAGTGACTTGACTTCCATCTGTATTCACTTTTTCCCCCTAGCTCAACTCTGAATTCTCTTTATTTAACATTGTGGGTGCCCAGTTTAAAAAATCCATGTGGTTAATTTCTTTTTATCTAATTCTGATACAGAGAGCCCTGATGTTTTTATCCTTACCAGTTAGCTATAAAATTATTAGCAGTACTGCAAGGCCAAATGATCTTGAGAAAAAGGAGTGGAAGGGAAAACAGAGTGGGTAGTTCCTCGCCTTTAAGTGTCATTAAAACAAGTGGATGGCTCCACTTGTTTGCTAGAAAACAAAAACACAGTGTTCATGAGTTTTTTAGCACTAGAATTAATTTTTTCTTAATTTAAAAAAGTAATATAAACTAAATTTTAATGAAAAAACAGTACTTAAGTGCATATTCTCTAAAAATAAAATTATTCATTTCCTAAAAGATTACAGTCTAAAACTAACATATGCCAGATAGATAATCATTGACATTTTATGTATAAGCATGTTCTTATAATATGGATTTAATTTTCCTCTAACGTCAATGTTCACAGGTGAAGAGTGTACACCTCACTATTGGCTTAAATAGACTGAACAGTGGGAGAAAATCAAATCTAGAAATTGGAAATCTGAAAAAGTACAGTAGTAGCAGTGACAATAATGATAAAATAATAATAATGGTTAATATCTTTAAGTCCTGGATGTGTGCATGGAACTAGCACTTTATGTGCACTGCTTTACTTTATCTTCACAAGAAAACTTAAGGATATAGGTTGTATCTTTATGTATGTATTATAGATGAGAAAATGGAGGCTTGGAAGGGGTTTTGTACATTTTCAAGATCATACAGATAATTAGTGGTGAAATTGGAATTCTATCCAAATTCTTGCCCCAGAAAACAAACACTTAATTCTCTGTCCTGGAAAGAAAGAAGGAAAAAAAAAAAAAAAAAAAAAAAAAAGCTGTATCTTGAAAGGCAATGGCAGAAAGTATATAAACATAAAATTTAAAAAATAGCTATAAATTTATACAAACAATAGGTAAAATTTAGAAAACTTGATTATTTTTTCATTTTTTTCACAAAATGATAGTTATGAATGGATTTTACCAGACAACTAATGGGTTATTAAAGGTATAATGTTTAATGACATGTGCAAATCTTGATTAAATGGAACTCTATAGTACCACTGTATAGGATATACAAGCCTTTACACCAACATGGAGAATTTTCTTGGTACCTCTCTTATGTATCATTTCTGTGGTCTACAGAAAGCCTTGGCTAGGTTTACACTTAATGAATTTCTAGTTTCTAAAGTCTCTAATTCCCACACTTGCCATAAGACACACTTTTCTCCTCAGTGCCCCAATCCAATTTAGTTTCTATTCTGATTGAGTAGCCTAAAATAGATGGCAAAGGGAACATTAAAGTTGTAAATAAATGAATCCATTGAAAAATGAATAAAGAAAATGATGAAATGAGATCTTAATTAGAGCAAAAAATGTGAAGAAAAAATGAACAATAGTATTTTTTAAAGCAAAGAACAGAGAAGCAAAACATTAAGCAAAACAGATGAAAACACTTTTAAAATAGCAAATGATATTTTAAAAATCCCATACAATGAAGGGATAAATTAAATGTCAGTAGCTTGGGGTCTAGATTAAAGAGTATCTGAGAAATGAAATTAGAAAAGGACAAATGACCTGATCTTTCCTTTAATGGAGATAAGTCTTCTATGAAGGACAAAGAGGTGATGTCAACCTCGTAGTACCAGGTAGAGGTCTTCAGCCTATCCCCAGAGTTTGGGAAGAACATAAGAATAGGAGAGAGAATAAAAATCTTATTCTTGCAAAAACTAGAGTTTATCTACATCCAGTATGTTAGTAGAGTCTTCTTAATATTCATGAACAAAAATGGTATTAATTGTAAATTTAATCTCAGTATACAAGTAAAACCCATTTCTTGTTAGCCAATAGTCTCCTTCGAGGAACTTTGAGATACAAACATCTAATACCATTTAAGTTGTCTAGGATTCTAATCACTGAGAGAGAATGTATGTTGGGTATGATATGAGGTAGGGTGGTAGACAGGAAAAGAAATTGGCTAAAATATTGATAGGACCAGAGCCTGGAACAGAGATAACTAAACTGGATTCATATTCTACTTACTAATTTCTTCTAAAATTAGTTTACTTGTTTCTACATGCAGCTGTTGGATGCAACTATTAAAATCATGTAGCTTTTAATAAGTGGGATCTAGACATTGTGCTGGGAGTATTTTTAGAATAAAGATTTCTTTTAAGTGGATATTATAATGATCCTCTCATACAAAGACATTTATTGGAAAACATATTAAAGAGGTAATTTATTATTCTTATCTTTCTCCTCCTCCCCCTCCCCCATTTTCCCCATCAAATACTTAAAATTTATTTTAAATTAACATCTATTACCTCAATTCTCCCACTACGAAACTTTTCTAAAATAAGATTTGAGAAATATTTTAGAAAATGGAAGCTAATAATTTACATAAAATTACAATTTTGCAGGACACTCAAAGTATTTGTCATTAAAAGGATTAGTTTATATCAAGGTTGTCTTCTCTTACCCTACACTTAGAATAAGTATCGTAATCTTAAACATTACATAAATAGGAGAGATTTAATTAAAACTTCAAGAAATGTGTTACTGTTAATTGAATTCTTGCTACAGTTACCTTTGCAAACCAATGTTAATGAAACTCCAGTTCAAAGTGGATGGGTTTGGGGAATTGAGATAGCTATTTATGTCCTTACCTGAGATGCCATGATACTCTTGTCAGTAAAATAGAGAGCCCAATTAGGAGAGCTCTCATTTATAGCTATTGATCAAGTTTACACCAACTGCTGGGATTTCTAAACAAAACGAATCAGAGGTTCAAAGGCCATAAAGCAAGGTCAGTGAGTGAGAAAGGGAAAAACTTCTCTGCCTTTTGAAAGCCTTTCACCTGTGGAGCAGAGAATGGATTTGCTCCTACCTGAAGCCAGGTTCCGCTCCGCCCCTCACCTAGCTCGCTGTCCCTTCCCCCACTCTCTGAACGTCCCAGTTTGGTATCTCTTGGTATGGTATTACCAAGCTATAAATTGTCCGAGAGCTTAGAGACAATCAGGTCAGCACCGCTCTCACAAGGGAAAAGCTTCTTACTTCCGAGCAGAATCGTTCACGGGGAAGAAGAGGAAGGCGGGAGGGAACCCATGCTTTAGTCGTCACTGTGCTGGGGAGGGTGGAGAGAGATGGGGGAGGGGACTGACAGAAACTGCATTCCCAACAGGGTCGCACTTGGCCCAAGTCTACAAACTTAGTGGTGGCTGCAGTGGAAACTCCCAGTGCACTCTCCACCGCCTGGCTGCCGCAGCTGCTGGGTGGAGTCGCGCTCCCCGGCCCCACCTATGGGACGGATCTTCCCCAGCATTGCTGGTCCACAGCACCCTTCACGAAAAGTCTGCAGGCATCCATCTAGCAAGACTCAGATTATTCTGCCCACCACTTCCACCCCAGAACCCCGACAGAATACTATGATTAGCCCAGAGGACCCCCTCCCTGTGTCTCAGTTTGAGGATCCTTTCATATCCCCCGCCCTGCTCTGCTTTTGCAGCTCTGCTGGGTCAAATGGCCAAAGACAAACTTCTGCCTCTCCTTCCCCGCTCCCACCTTTTCAAAAACCCACAGCCTGCGAGCCCACACACATCGGAACTCCTAGGTTGCTGTTGCATTCTGGGCATGCTCAGTATCAGAGCAGGTTTTGATTGAAAGTTAAAAAAAAAAAAGAAGAAGAAAGAAAGAAAGAAAGAAAGGAAGGAAGGAAGGAAGGAAAGAAAGAAAGAAAGAAAGAGGGGAAAAGCTTTGTATTATGCTGTCTCCTTCTCTTGTGCCTATGGCTTGCTGAACAGGTTGCAGGGCATCCCTGAGCCTACCCAAAGGGTTTATCAGATGCCCTTGATTCCGTCTCCTTGGGATCTATCCCTCTCTTAGTTCACCCGCTCCCCCAGGCCTCCCGAATCTCCCTCTTCTGGTCCCTGTCCGCTATGGGGATGGAGAGACACTAACAGAACTGGGATGGGCGATGTTGGCTGAGCGGATCCACCTATTATTAGTGCGCCCGGATTGGCTCCTTGGAGCAGCGTACCCGAGGTGGAACCAATCAGGAGGTTGGGGCTGGGAGCTGATGGGCGGCCGCCTCCTCACTGGAGGGATTCCTGGAGAAGCTGCAGTGTGGGGATGCTCTAGACCGAGTACTGCCCTCGGTGTCTTTTCACCTCCTCCTCCTGCAGCGGCGGCGGCGGCAGCGGCAGCAGCACTTAGCAGCGGCAACTTGAGGCTGCACCCCGGGCCAGCCCCCCAGGGTGGTGCTCAACTGAGAGGGGGGCTCAGCGCCCCAAGGGGTGTGTGTAGGGTGAGGGTGGCCAGCTGGGACCAGCTGGTGGCCCTGAGAAACCTCCCACACACCCACACCCACACACCCCTTTTGTGTTGCAGGCTGCCCCTCCAAGAGCAGAGGCAGCAAGAGGACGCGTGTGTCTTGCACAGATCCACGCGGGGAGAGCAGTGGGGACGGAGACCGGCACCACCTTCTGGTCCTCCAGGTAAGACAGCGAGACTGGCAGCGTGGCCACCTCGGAGGTGCCCATTTGCTTGAATCCGTCCGCAAGATTTTACTCTCGGTACACTTGGGTTTTGGTGGTGGGAGGCTGCGACCTGGGGAGGGAGCCCCGGGTTGCCTATTGTGAGAAATATAATGAGCCACATGTACATCTCCTGGAAAAGCACTTTGCACAGCGCCCGTGATTTAGAGCCTGGAGTTGCTGTTGGGCATCCCCCATCTTCTTGCTCCCTCTTTCCTTCTCATTCTTTCTTCTCCGACCCCCACCCCCAGTCTCAATCTCTCACCTCCCCCGCCCCTCGCTCAGTCTCTCTCGCGTCTTCACCCTCCTCCCATCCTAAGAAGGCACAGGGTTTCTTTCTCATCCTGGAGGGGATTGCCTTTTCTCAGAGGAAAGAGGGGGGTGGTGAAGAAAAGAGAAAGATTTCTTTTTTCACCGCCCCCCCCCTCCCGGGGTGGGGAACCGAGGTAGAATACAACCTCTACGAAAATTAGAGTACAGAAAGCAATTAAACTGAATAAAGGGAGTAGACAAGCCACCCAGCCCGGGCTGTCAGAGAGGGGAAGCATCAAGTTTGACTTGATCTCCTCCTTGCAAGAGGCTGTGCCTCTTACTTGATTCCTTCAAAGGAAACAGAAATAAACCACTGATCTAACCCACTTTCAGCTGCTTAATTGTTGTTGCTTTTAAGTGCTAACCATCTGATTTTTCCTGTTTCCATCTGTCCTGTGGGACTGATTATTTGGTATTGCCCATCAGTGGTAAGGTCTGAACTTTCAGGGGTTTCTCATGTAAAGAAAAAAAAATTAAAAACAGATTATTACTTTCCTGAGGTTCTCTGGTATGGCCTTTTTGTTGGGGGGCAAAAAATGTAAAGTTTCAAAACATTTGTAAGTGACACCAGTGTTATCAAGAGGTTTGGAGTTCTACTTTGAGAAGGCTAATCTTCTAGTTAGTTTTGTGTACATGTTGATTTTCACTTTATTGAATATTAACCCTTCGGTGAAATAAAGCAACTGTTTCACTTTTCTGTTAAAACTAATTTTGTGTATGAATTGCCACTTCATTCTACCTTTTCTCTATGTTTGCATTTTATTGCCTGGATATCAAATTCATGCCTTGCCTTATTTTCCTTTAATGAGAATATTTAATGGATGTAAACATGGTGTTTATGCAATTTCAGTACTCCATTTGGAAGGCACATGGAAGCTCAGTTGGCCAAGAATCCTCTTGTACTGGAACAAAGTTTTGAAAGTAATGGTAGGAAGATAGCCTCAAATTTTAAAAATCTTAAAAGGAAAATTGTTTTTGTTCTCGTGTCTTACTATAAGAAAGAGAAGGATAGCAAAACAACTATGTTCCCTGGCTGCCGGCCGGCACAATAAGTCAAGTGAAAGGTACTTGTTGGACAGAGCCTTGACAGCAGCTTCAGCATCTAATTCCATCATCAGTGATATAAGCTTTCCTTTCCTATTATTCGTCAGAGATGGCTAAGTGATTATTGTCAGATGGGAGGAGGTAGAGAGAAGTGCCTAGTTGAATGTAATGGGAAAGCATTCCAAGTGGGTCCTACATGAGCAGAGAGAAGCCAGCAGATGTTAGTGTCCAGATGAATCCTTTCCTTTGATTTAGCAGGGGAAATGCCAAGTCTTACATTTTTTTCTATGTGCACACTTGGGATAAGAAAAGGCAATCTTCTCTCTAACTCTGTCTGCTCTTCCACACTCATTTACGTACCCCAGAAAGTATTTTTTTCAGCACATATCTTTAGTGTATAAGTTTATACACTGACTTAGAGAAGAGCTGGTTTCATTTACCATCAATGTAATGCATATTTTCTAAACCCATTTTCCATTTGAGGCACTTATCTTTCCTATCTAAGTAGAATTACCTAGAGTCACAAAAACAAGATCTTCTGTCTAGGGCTTTGACACTTAAATGCCTTTTTTTTTTTTTTTTTAAATTTTTAATGTAGTATCTCTGTTGAAAGCTAACTAATTTTTAGAGGTGCCACCTTTTGGATACAAGGACAAAAGGACAATCACTTAATCGCTTCATGTGTGTACAACTGAATTAACAAGTTTAGACATGAAAAGATGTACAAAAAGGAAACCCAATTACTTCCCATGTGAGCAAATTAAGATTTTGTTTGCTTATTTCTCTACCGTCTAAGGAAAGGTAAAAGTTTGGGCTTGATTTGTGACATTTATTTTCATTTCTCTTTACAAATGTTAATTATAGCAAGGACATGTAAGAGAGACGCATATAAGTATTTAGTTTTTCACATACTTCTGAAAAATTAAGCCTTTATATTCTAGAAGTCAGAACTAATTCCAATATATAGTAAGTGGGTTGAGAGAGACTTGAAATGGTACATTGTAGGAAATTATTTCCCTGTCATCCCACAAAATGTTCCAGTGTGATAATTTCATACAATCTTCATATTTTCTCCTTTAAAAAGAATATCTTAGCAAATCTTATTAATGTTTCAGAGCAAATATGGTAATTAAACTTTAACATATTTTTATCAGAACTAAAGTCTGCTCCTATACAGAGGAAATCCTAAACTGTTAATTCCATAAAATACCACACAATAGAGAGTTGTTGCAGAGTGGTTTGAAGCTTCATTTCCTAACAGAGAATATTATTCTATTTGGTCAAATGATCAGATAGTTCTAATCAAGAAATATGAAAATGGAAAACATGGTATTTACATGATAAGATTTGCATATTAGGCTTGGTGCTAACTGAAAATAAAACTAGAATATAGTAGCTTGTTTTAATTATATTTGCAAAATGAAATAGAAGATTAATAAATGCAGAATGTGTTAGAAATCTGAAAGTTAATTTGAACTTCCCGTTAACCTAAAGACACCATGGACATGATATCAATTCATCTCTTTCGAGGTCAGTTTATTAAATCAATTTAGAGAAATTCCCCGAACAGGTTTTGAGAAACATTTAATCTTAAAGAACTCAACTTAAGACAGATAATTCTATGAGCCTGAAATACTTATGGCTCTTATGATTTCCAGTTTGTGCAACAGCCGGGAAGAGATATCATTAATGCCAAATTGGAACATAACATTTCTTTTTCTAATGGTAGTGATTAGATGATTTGGGGGAGGGAAAGCAGAAATAAAACCGTTTGATTACATAATGGAACAAATTTGGTCTGTTATTACAAAAAGCCAAGACCAAAGTTTGACTTTCTGCCATAGAATAATGTAGGTGTGGGTCTTGCAAGGGTTTTTGCTAAGTAATAATGCTTTCTAAAATTACATATCTGATCTACTTGTGGATTTTTAAATTTTTTAAATGATTTGCTTGTCATAAATCCATCTGTATCAAAAGTTTAATGTATAAGAGATGCTTTTTAGCTGAATTTGTTTTCCATTGAAGTTGGCCAAAGCTATTGAAACAGGAATAAAGTATATGGCATCTAAATACATAAGTATTTATCATTTAGGGACGTATGTATGCATATATATGTGTGTGTATACATTTTTAAATTATGTAACATTTTCTAAAAGGATTAGAGATTAATGGACAGTATCAAATAATCTGCTGAAGCTAGGGAGTACTCCTGTAAAAAGTACCATTCAAAGAAAAATAACAGTGTCTTGGGGATGCTTTTAACAGTTCTTTGGTTGAAAGCCTAGGAATACCCAGAGGCAAAATTAACAGGGGGTCTAGATCTTTCCCTTTATATAGCTCTTCCATGGCTTTGGCAAGAAGTTATTTTTATATGAATCAGTATTTAAAAAAATTCTCAGTACAAGAAGATGCACTTCTATATACAGGTAACAAGCTGAAGTCATATTTTCACATGATTTGGACATAATGGAGGGATAAACTTTTTGTTTTTCTAAGGCTTCTATCAGGTGTTTCTTTGAACATTTGCATAAAGGTAAATTTGTTCCCAATCTTTTACATAATTGAATGACATGGTTATCATTGCTTTTTCAGGTTAGTGGGTGTGGATTGATATTTTAATAATTACTCTAGGTATGATCAATATTTTTTGTAGTATTTTTGAAAACTTGATTTAAACCTCTCCATTAAGTATGGTCATTTTTTTAAAGCAGGGATTTAATTCCTCCAGTTAGAAGAAGACAGTATTTTTCCTTTAGCTTCTCTGTCATTTTAAGAGTTCTTGAAGAACTATTTTATATTGACTATAAGAAACTATGGCAGCAGGGCATATGAACGTCAATCTACTCATGTTAGTAATAGGAAAATAAGCTTATTTTAAATTATATTGCAAATATATTCATGCTATCTATTGTAAGTAAGAAAACATGCTGTCCTTTCTTGTATCTATGAATAAAACTTCAACCTTTACTGTTTTAGTGTGTACAATGAGAAATATGCTATGTTGTCAAGAGAGTAAGCACTGGAGATGCTATTTGTGTAGTTTTAAATAGAATTATAGAGGTCCTTTTGCAAAGAAGACTCCTTTTAAAATATCTGTTTCCTTAATTTAAAAGCAATATTTAAGAGAGTTCTAAAACAAATTAAAGCCCAATTTAGAATAAAAATAACACATTTATAATAGTATTAGAAATGAATTTTCTGCCACATCCTTAAAAAATGCAAAGCAGATTTAAAAAATTATTTCTCTAATTTCTGTAATTTTTATATTTATTTTAATTATAAATTCTAGTTGTGTAGAACTAGTTCTTATTCTCTCTGGGCTTCCTTTGTCTCTACAATGCTCAGTGCTTGGAAGTTTATGAGGCATGCTGGTTTCCATAATTTACCAGTAATGTAAATGAGGGGAGGTCACAGTTCATCTTTTTGGTTACTGCTATTGTGGAGATACAAAAAAATATACTGGTCATTCCTGTATTGGTCTCACATGTAGTATGTTGAACATACTAATTAGACACATAGGGAGTAATTTTGTTAAAGAGGAGCTCTGGAAAATTGTAAAGCAGATGAAGATAATAAATGCCCTTTATTTCTTAGCTGTTTGTACAAAATGGGAGCTGGAAAATTTCCATGCAAAATGAGAATGGCCTTTTTCAGCTAGTGTAAAAATCTGGTGAAACTATTTGGTTAAGGTATAATTTCTTAACAGCCATGTAAGACAACATTTCATCACACATACCAGATAACAACTGTGCTAGAATAACCCCAAATACTGTAGGTAAGATATATGGCTAAGTGCCTCAGTCAGGAATTAATTTTTGGTTGAAATATGTAATTAATCAAATCCAGATATTGTACTGAAACTTGGGTCTTACCTCATCCCAGTGAACCTATTTCTCTGTGAAATGTAGCTTTGTTTTTAATTCTAAACAGTGTAGAGCTCATATAATTATTATATTTTGCCAAAGAATATTATGAGTAAAAGGAGTTGTATGTTTTTTCTAAATAATTCAACTAGTTACTCAAGGATAAAATGCACATAGGCACTTAAACACAAATAGAATCACAGAGTTACTTAAATATAGAACATTCTTATACTACAATTGCTTAAATAAGACCCACTATTTCTTGTCCTTCTCCTACATCCTCCCTGACTACAACCATCTTTTCAGTCACATGGGAATTGAGGGGAAAGGTACGCAAGACCACCTCGCACCTCTGATGAGAGTGCCCCCCGGGTGTGGCCTCCAGGGGGCGGTCTCTTGTTTTTATCTGAGGTCCATTTCCTCTCTGGGCCAGCCTTGTGGCCCAGACTTCACTTGAGCTTGGAAGCAGGTAATTGGACTTACTAATTGCTACTTAGAGATTTGTGGGCATATTTTCATCAACATGAGGCAAAAACACTCAGACAAAACATACACAGCTATACCAAAGTTAGTACTAACACTTTTAAAATGTGATGTTGATCTTCTATGTTTTATGATAACGGATAAAAGAGCTTTTATTTCATATAATTTCTTTTCATTACTCACAAATTATCCAAACAAATGGTGAGATTGTTAAACCATGAATCAGTGTAACTTTTTATACTTATTAACACAATGGATAAAGCTGAAATTATTGTTAAAAAGAATTTCAGATACTTGGATAGGTTTTAGTACTTCTGAAATACATACTTGTGTCTTGTTCTGGAGCCCTTAAGCATTTACATAACTCATCCTTATCATCACAGATAACTGAGAATTGGTTTGCTTTTCTGTGGAACTTCTAGATATTATTGTAAAACACCACCTAAGATTGCTTTTAGGGTGGATTTTTTTTTTTAAAGATTTTATTTATTTATTTGACAGAGACACAGCGAGAGAGGGAACACAAGCAGGGGGAGCGGGAGAGGGAGAAGCAGGCTTCCCGCTGAGCAGGGAGCCCGATGTGGGGCTCGATCCCAGGACCCTGGGATCATGACCTGAGCCGAAGGCAGACGCTTAACGACTGAGCCACCCAGGCGCCCCTAGGGTGGATTATTAATCATCTGTTTTCTGACATAATTTTATGTGAGCGTTACTGTAAATGTAAACAACAATATAGTATCACAGCAGCAGGCTGGACTCACGAAAATGTCCATTTAGAATTGTGTGCTCTCTCCTTGAGAAGGAGAAAGAGCCAATCGAGTGTATTTTTTTCTTTATGATGTATGTACCCCAGTATTCTAGCAATGTAAACAATGGATAGGACCTTGGTCACCACCTGTGAAATATGGACACTGCTTACTTGAGAAAAAAAAAAATCAAATTTTTTTTTTTTTTTAGACAAATAACTTAATGACTTTTGAGACAAGGACAAGAGGTATAACACAGGAGAAGAAGGCCTAGCTGAGCTTCTCTAGCCATCAGGCTTTGAGTTAGCAGGATTATTAAGAACAGTTGACACAATTTCTCAGGAGAAAGACAAGGTAGCAAAGCATTGAATCTGTTTCTGACTTAGATTCTCTGCCAGATCCTGGTTTACAAGGCTGGCTTTCTGCCTAATCCCCAGCATTTTCATCAGATTTGAGGAATGAATAAAGTGAACCATTGGGCATTACAGCATATTTCTAGAGCACCAGAATCTCTTCTATAAATAGAATAACATCACCATCCTATTTTAACCAGAGTCCAAACTCCAAGGCCACAGTTTTTATATTTAAATATATATGAATCAGACCACTATATGCCTAAAAATGCTTGAGTTTTATCTGTCTGGGTACAGGAAATTCTCATGTTAAAAGCTTAGTTAACAACATGATAGTACATGTATCTATTTTTAGTTTTTTATTTAAAATTAATATGTAAAATGTAAAAAACCAAGCAATCACCTTGAGATACATCTAATAATTCAAAAAAGTGACTTGTCAACAAAAAGCCAACATACTCCTAAATTGACCAAAACTGATCTTCTTTTAAATTGTGAAAACATAAGGACAAAAAGTACTTGATAGGCAAGCTTCCATTTTTTTTTTTTAAATGAGATTCGTAGGTACTTCCCAACACTTATAAACACCACAAAATGCATATTGATGATTTGGAGAGCCAACTCCTTTAGGAAAGAGTAGACAGGTTCTGTTATGGCTTTGAGAATCTGTTTCATCCTTTATATATTGAACACATAGTGACAGTTTTATTTCTCTTGACTTCTGGACCTTTGGACTTGTATGCCTTGAAGCATATTACTACTCCCTTCCGGCATGGAAGAGATTTGCTCAGCTTTCCGGCTAAGAGTAATCTTGTAACTCCCTTGCCTTTCCTTATATTTTCTTCCTTCTTCACCTCTTCCCTTCCTACCCTCTCCTTATTCTTCCTTCTTTCCTCTTTCTATCTTAATGAATTATCTTCTTATAGAACTGGGAGCTTAGTACTCTAGGGCCCATACTAATCTCTACCAGCTGGATTTATTTTTTTTTGTCAACAAGCAAGAAATTTATTTCTTAATTTGTATACATTTTAGGTTAGCTTCACAAAACAGCTGTATAGATAAATAAGGGAGCAGCCTCTTAATTTGTTTATGGAATGTGCCATGATTTGAATGTTTTTAAGGTCTTACAGGTAAAGTCTAGCCTATTGGTAATTTCTAGACCAAATTTGATTACAGAGAGATAGAACAATAATGTTTGAAAGTCCCAACAAATGGCATGTCCTATTAGGCACTTTTTTTTCCTATTTTGTTCTTCTAATGATAACAATTAAATCACTGTTTTCATGACAGTTAATATAGCACTGTATTTTTAAGAATTTCATTGCCTTACTTGATTTTGATGATGAAGAGATTCTCCATTTTACAGATGTGATAAAGGAGACTAAGAAATTAAGTTACCTGCTTGCATTTACACACTTAGGAAGCCTTTTATAATTTTCATCTACTGAATCATACTGCCTCAGCATTTAATTAAGAAAAAAAAAAGTACGGGGCGCCTGGGTGGCTCAGTCGTTACGCGTCTGCCTTCGGCTCAGGTCATGATCCCAGAGTCCTGGGATTGAGCCCCGCATCGGGCTCCCTGCTCCGCGGGAAGCCTGCTTCTCCCTCTCCCACTCCCCCTGCTTGTGCTCCCTCTCTCGCTGTGTCTCTCTCTGTCAAATAAATAAATAAAATCTTAAAAAAAAAAAAAGTACGTTTTCAAATTTTCTCACTATATATGAAGTAGTTTGCTATTTCCTATCAAAATTAGAAACAAACATCTGTGGTCCATATATACAATGGAGTACTACCCAGCCATCAGAAAGGATGAATACCCAACTTTTACATCAACATGGATGGGACTGGAGGAGATTATGCTAAGTGAAATAAGTCAAGCAGAGAAAGTCAATTATCATATGGTTTCACTTATTTGTGGAACATAAGGAATAGCATGGAGGACATTAGGAGAAGGAAGGGAAAAATGAAGGGGGGGAAATCGGAGGGGGAGAGGAACCATTAGAGACTATGGACTCTGAGAAACAAACTGAGGTTTCTAGAGGGGAGGGGGTGGGGGATGGGTTAGCCTGGTGATGGGTATTAAAGAGGGCACGTACTGAATGGAGCACTGGGTGTTATACGCAAACAATGAATCATGGAACGCTACATCAAAAACTAATGATGTAATGTATGGTGATTAATATAACATAATAAAATAAAGTTTAAAAAAAAGAAAAGATAGGGAAATTTTAATATTTTGTCATTACTCTTGTGACCCTAACTTTGAAATAAATTGTATTTGTATTTTAAAATTATTCAAAGGACAGTTTCTAAAATGTAAGAGAAGTCACTAAGCTTGAGTCACTAGGCTCGGTTGGCCCTTAGTCATTGCTGTATCACTGCAATTTGAAATGTCATCACACTTGTTTCCTTATTTGTGAACTACAGAGTCCTAGGCCACCTCCTAAGTGCACAGAGATGTGATTGAGATAATGAGTACTGTAGCTTTACCCCAAGTTCTCCATCTTCATCTCTCATTATGTTCCTCATTTGCACTCACACACGCAACTTGTTACTGCTTCCTGAACCTAATATTAATGGAATTGTTCAATCTATCGATGCTTTTCTCTTCTATTTCAAGATGGAGAATGCTAAGCAAGGAACAATATCCAAGCCCAATTATTATTCAGTCTTCATGTGAAGCCCATCAGTTGGCAATTCTTAGTGTGAAGAAATAAACACAGTTGGGAGTGATTGCCAAGAGCCATACACGTTGTGATGTGGACTAACTTGATTGACTCTCTAGCTTATCTGATACAAGGAAACAGGAGTTTTAATTGGGAAAGGCCTGTAGAAAGAATGCAAGATTAATTAGAGCATAGGAGAGGTATTTATGGGGATTTTTGGACAAACACAAGCTAATCATATTCTCGTGTTCTTACTGCACGTCAGGCACTTTTCTGTGTACTTTCTATGTTTCATTCCATTTAATATTTCCAATAATCTTAAGAGGTTGGTACTAATTTGTAATATTTTAAATGAGAAAATTGTGGGGAGAAAAGTAACTTGTCAGGGTCCTATGACTATTACATAGTAGGATATCGATTGAAACCCAAGCAGTCTATTTATAGAACCAGTACTCAACCATAAGCAATTATCATATTATCATTAAGCTCCTCAGTGGAAGAAGGGGAGCAAGTGGTGACCAAGAATTAGAGGTGCCTAAAAGAGATTGAAGAGACACAAGCAAACTTTATCCACTTCATAGTTTGAGTCAATATGACCATCATGGTGATGTGATAAAAGCATGAAACTTAGAGTGTTATAGACCTGGGTACAAATACCTACTCTGTCATGGTGAGCTTCAGTAAAATATTTCACTGCTAGAGGGTTCATTTCACCAGGAAGAGAAATGTAATAATGTTTGCAAATTGTCTCATACTTTGTTAGTGGGTGCCGATCTGACTGACCACCCTTGTCACCCATTTTTATTAGTCAGGAACTATTTCACTTGCAAAAATTCCACCTAACTCAAAATGATTTAAGAAAGAAAAGGGATTTTAGAGCTCGTGTTACCATAAAGTTCAAGAATATTTTGGATTTAGTCTTGCCTGGAAATGGGAAATCAAACCGTATGATCCCCTACTCCCTCCCCGCCTCTTATCTTGGTTCTACTTTCCTCTGCCATCACTTTATTTAGACTCAGGCTCTTTGTTTACAGTGGTCAGAATGCACCAAGTGACTATAGGGTTATGTAAGAAATTTTGATGTAAAGAGAACATCTTTTTTGTCAAAAAATTCCGGGATAAGTTTGATGGGAACAACTTGGGTTACTTGCCCTGAACCCATGAAATAGGATATTTATCTAAGCTGAGCATTGTGCCATCCCTGGATTTAAAAGTTGGACATAGCATTACTTAACTAAATGGAAAGAGTTTTGCTGTTACAAGAAGGAAAATGACTAGATTTAGGGCAGGCAAAAGCAGCAAAGATCCAGTTCATAAGGTATAGGCACTGACCCTGAGAAAGGATGCCAGCCGGCCTTAATGCTGGACCAGGCTCCTGGAGAGCCCCTGTTTTTCCAGCCACTAACCCCTCAGTCTGTGGGTCATGGGAAGATCCAGGGAATTCTAGGGAAAGGTCCATAGTAGTTGAGGTTGTGGAGAGTAGTGGCACTCAGAGGCTTGAAGCAATGGCCATTTACCAACAAATATGGAAATACTCAATAATTTGACAACAGGTATGGCTAAATCTTTGCGGAAAGACAATATCAGAGGCTGAGGGCTAAGTTGAGTGTCATCTAATTTTGGGAGTCTTTACTGTCTTTCTTTTTCTTTTTTAATATAGTAGCAGGTACTTCTAGAACTTAAGGATTCGTAAATTCTGAGCTCAATAGAGCTCAGAACAGCCAACTGAAGATATGTACAGGGCCAGCTCTGCATAGGTCAATACTTTAAATTTTTGTTGTGTGTGTATGTGGGGGGAGGGGGGGTTACTTCAAATTTATAACTACCCTATTGGCCTAACCACCTATATATTGCTACAGATGCAACAGAATGCATTTGCACAAAAATATAATACATTTTCTCCTTGCTGTACCCTGAAATGAAAAGGAATTATTTAGGAATAATGTGTGTTTCTTCAGGAACTACCAACATGTTTTTATTACATGCCAGGCACTGTTTTGGATGCTGGGAATCCAGAAGCGAACACATCAGGCAAGCTCTGTGCTTTTTAAGGCAGCTTGCATTTTAGGGAAGGATACAGACAATGAAAACCAACATCAGTAACAGCAAAACACAACTAAGATGGTTTCAAAAAGTGAGAAATGCTATAAAATAATAAAATAAGGCAACATTGGGGACTCTGGTCAACTAAAACTATGTAAGTTGAGGCGTAAAAGGAGAAGGGGCCAGCTACGTAAAAATTCCAGGAAGAGCACTGCGGGCAGAGGAAACCGGGTGCAGAAGCTCTGTAGAGGGAATGAGTTTGGCCTGCTCATGGAAGACACAGAAAGCAAATATAGCTGAAGTATAAAGATACTGGTTTCATGAGTAGAACTGTGATTTAATATTTTAATTAAAACAATCTTTAAACCTGATTAAGGAAATTTTCAAAACAGTATGATCGTACATAACCTCAAAATCACTTATCTGTGTAATACATTTCCAGTCTGTGTTCATAGGCTTACATTTTTTTAAAAATATTTTATTTATTTATTTGACAGAGAGATAGAGAGCACAAGCAGGGGGAGCAGTAGAGGGAGAGAGAGAAGGAGGCTCCCCGCTGAGCAGGGAGCCCAATGTGGGGCATGACCTGAACTAAAGGCTGACTCTTAACTGACTGAGCCACCCAGGCGCCCCAGAGGCTTACATTTTTTTATGGTTACAATCATGGAATACATACTATTTCCACCCTGACTTTCAAATGCATTCTTAGAAGTCTTACAGGTATATATTTTCACTCTCCATATTCATCTTTAGAAGTGTAACTCCTTTTGTGGCATGTATTCCTTAGACACTTTCTATATATCATCTCTTGAATCTTGATAACCTTTCTTGTTTTGCCCTCCATTTCTAAGGGAATTGCATACATGGCCTACCCCCAATTTTATCATTTCTCTGAATTTAAGTGAACACCTTGGCTTTTTATCACACTAATGATTTTTTCAATGTAATTTCCTTTTGAGTATATATTCGATTATATCCTACAAAACTCTAATTTAGATTTTGAAACAAAAGTAAATAAACACTGGAAACATAATGAAACAAATCATTTTGTGTTGATTGTCATTTAGACAACACGGGTCTCAGAGCATTAACCGGAAATTATTTTTCCTTTATCTAGTTTCATATCCTGATTTCAAGAACTCAATAACCCAAGTCTACCTAGGTCACTTTATGATAGTAAACCGGGTGCTGACAGAGGTATATTAACTTTTGTGAGATTGCAGTACCACTCAATACACCACAGCAGTAATGAAGTAATAATTAAAGTGTCAATCTTAAATGGTCTTTTTTCCCTTAAGATTCCTCTGGACATTATACTCTGATAATAACCTATTTTGAAAATGGAGTTTTCTTTGCTGAAGTTGCACAAAATCACCTGTGTGTGAATATAGCAAGAGTATTACGATAAGTATTATGATCAGTATTCTGGTCAATAAGTGATATGCTTGGTTTTCCTTATCTGTGGAATCAAGGCTCTATTGTATCCTACGTACCTTATGTTTTAGTACAGATACATATATACTTGCATATATTCGGATTTTTTTAAATATTGCTGATTGTGCCACTAACTGCAAGTGTTTCAGGATTTTGCAATGATATTTTTTTATCATCTCTGACTTGCCGGTGCCTGAGAGACAGTTGGAAGAGTGTTCTATAGAATTATTATGTATACTTAATACACAGACACACACACATAATATGAACAGAAGTTCAATGAAATATTTTTTTTAAGATTTTATTTATTTATTTGACAGAGAGAGAGAGAGAGCGAGAGCAGGAACACAAGCAGGGGGAGTGGGAGAGGGAGAAGCAGGCTTCCAGCGGAGCAGGGACCCTGACGCAGGACTCGATCCCAGAACCCTGGGATCATGACCTGAGCCTAAGGCAGACGCTAATGACTGAGCCACCCAGGCGTCCCTCAATTAAATATTTTTTCATGGTGTTGTGTTCTAGTATTCTTCTTCAGTTTTCTTTTTTTCTAATTCATTAAATAAATCTGGTCATGGCCAAGTAAGTTAACAACCTACTAACAGGTAGCAATCTGTAGTTTTAAAAATACTTCTTGTAAAAGTATTACCAATTTTCAAAAAATTATAGTACATTTAAAAATTCCATTAAGCATATGTAAGTACAATGGATATACAGAAATTTACAGTGGCTTATTTTAAATATAAGGGATCATCCTACTGCAAATGCATGAAGTGTAATAGAATTTCCATACCAAAATTATAATGTTCTTGCTATTATATGGGTAATTTTGTGTAAATTTGCAGTGGATTATTGTGTTATTTTATTTTATTAATTTTTATTTAAATCAGTTAACATACAGTGTAATATTAGTTTCAGGTGTACAATTTACTGATTCAACACTTCCATACATCACCCAAAGCTCATCACAACTGCACTCTTTAATCCCCATCAACTATTTCACCCATTCCCCCCACCCACTTCCCCTCTGGTAACCATCAGTTTTTTCTCTATAATCTGTTTCTTGGTTTTCCTCTGTTTTCCCCCTATGATTGTTTGTTTTGTTTCTTAAATTCCACATATGAGTGAAATCATATGGTATTTGTCTTTCTTTGACTGACTTATTTCGCCTAGCATATTACTCTCGCTCCATCCACATTGTTGCAAATGGCAAGATTTGATTCTTTTTTTATGGCTGAATAATATTCCATTGTGTGTATATATATACCACATCTTCTTTATCCATTCATCAGTCAGTGGACATTTGGACTCTTTCCATAATTTGACTATTGTTGATATGTTGCTATAAACATCGGGATTTGTCAATGTGTTGTATTCCTTTTTTGGTTATGGGTAAATTTTCTTGTAGAGTAGAGAAAGATACACAGATGTGCTTAGATTATTATTGCTCTTCCCTTAAAGTAGTGAGTAGAGAACTAGTTTATGGAACTAATAGACAATAAAGACTGAGCATAGATATTTAGAATTTTGTGTTCAAATTTAAAAACAAGCAAATAATATAAAAACCCTCAATCTGTCACTAAATTAGTGATGTGATTTTACTAGATGATCTCTCTGACACCTTTTCATTATTCCTTTGGTTTTCCTACTGTCTGTGTGAATTTTCTCATAATGGTACATAAGATTGGAGATTATGTCCTCAATCTTTCAGTCATTTCATTCATTGCTTGAAAATATTTAAAGAGCACAAACTCCCAGACATCATCAACCACTTACAGAAGAATGAAATATATTTCATTTGAGAGATAAAATACTTAGATGTGTACTGTAAATAGTCAGGATAGGGTAGGATTTACTTTGGTTAAGAACAATAGGAAAACCTCAGTGGCTTAACACCTAAGCCTTATTTCTTGCTTCTACTACTTAACCATTGTGGATCAGCGTGTGTGTGTGCGTGCGTGTGTGGGTGCACTTGCCTGTGTGCAGTGGGGGGGCAGGGGGGGAGGAGTGTTTCTCAGATCTACATAGTCATTCAAGGACCCAGACTGATGAGGGCCTCAGTGACTTATAACACTGTCATCTCAGCATAATATTTAAGGATTCATTGCAGTACGGAAGAAAACACTGGAAGCTTTCTCACCAGCATTTAACCACTTTGACCCTATAAGAGGCATAAATAATTTCTGGTCAGAGATGATTAGTCAGACCCAGTCTCCATGTCCAATAACTACCAGGGCGCAGAATGTATAACATAGCCCAGGGCTTGGAAGGAGAGGATTTTGTCAAGTTCTTAAAGCTTCTTCTCTAAGTTGCAGCTGGAGAGTCAAAGCTTTATGAAACCATGTAAGAATGATTGATGAATTAGTTGAGAAAGCGATGGCTTCATAGAGGAGGAGATGCATGATCTGCCCTCTGAGGGACTTTTGTATTATTATGAGGGATGCTTAGTTCATTCTTTAATGAAAGCTTCTCTTTTCTTGACCTGAATCTCAAACAATGGGTATGTATTTGATTAAGAATGCCAGCATTCCTGGGGCTTGTGACTGGCTCAGTCAGTAGAGCATGTGACTCTTGGTCTCCGGGTCCACATTGGGTGTAGAGATGACTTAAAAATAAAATCTTAAAAAAGAAAAATGCCAGCACTCCTGGCAAATTTGGAGTGTAAACTAAATCACTTCTGACTTACTAGGAGTCCTGACATGAAAATAACTGCCGATTTAACAGATCTGTTTGGATATGTTAAAGACTCCTCACATCCATCACATCCGAACCTGAACTCATTCATTTCACCAACAAATCTAGTCCTTCCCCAATATCTTTGATCCTAATGAATGATTCTACCATCCAACTAGTTGTGTTATTAGAAACTTGCTTTCATAGGTCTCTCATCCTTAGCCTTCTTGATCATTTTTGGCTCACAAATATCTTTTAAATTTATTTATTGTTCTCCACCTCCATTGCTACATCATAATCAAATCAACCCGGCCTTCTTAATTCTACTGTTAACTTGACTTTCAAATCAATGCACTATCTGGATGCTGCTACTCCCCAGCCTAATTTCTCATATTATTTCTCTCATCTTCATGCTCTGGTCACTCTGGTCTTCTTTCAGATTTTTAATATTCCAATATTCTTCCTGCTTCAGGATCCTAGCACATGCTGCTCCCTATGCTTCGAGTACTGTGGAATGTATCTGCTATGGGCAGACAATAACACTAAATTCAAAAATGTAATTTGGCTGACTTTAAGAATAAATTTTTATTATTTATGTTTGAGAGCAAATGTTCAGCTTTTCCATATTATAAGAGAATGAATTTGTCACTTTTAAAAATTAACTGCAGAACTGTCAAAAACTGGCCAACTGTGGTGGAGAGGGATTTGAACAGTAATTGAAACTTTTTTAAAAATTTTTTTACATTTGGGGAAACTCTAAGTAGAGTTTAAGTTTGAAAATTTTGAATACTTAACTGCTTTTAAAGAAGAAATGTATTTAGGAGCCCCTGGGTGGCTCAGGTTAAGGGTCTATCTTCAGCTCAGGTCATGATCCCAGGGTCCTGGGATGGAGCCCTGCGTTGGGCTCCCTGCTCGGCGGGAGGCCTGCTTCTCCCTCTCCTCCCTGCTCATGCTCTCTCTCACTCTCTCTCTCTCAAATAAATTTAAAAAAATAAAAATTTAAAAAAAAGAAGAAATGTATTTATAAATTCATATCTTATACTTGAGGGTACTCATGAGACTAAATTTAAGTAAAGGAAATCTTAAGTGGAATGTAAAGAGGTGCTTTACATTTATATTTTAATGAATTTTAATCTCGGGATTCTTTTTTCCCAATTATTTTGATAATGTGTTTTCTCAAAATCATGGCATCACAGATTTTTTTTCTTGTTTGTTTCTTTTCTTTTTAATGGGAACGCTCTGTGATATAACATCCTCTGGGTGTGAAAACACATTTTCAGAAAATATCTGGAAAAAAATGCAGTGAAAAATAAATCTTCTATCTAAAAATAAAATAGTGAGACTGTAACAAATACAGGCTGATATGATCTTTAAAATTCTTTGATTACTAATTACTCATTTGAGAATAATTGTGTCAAAAAAAATCTCTCAGATATGTTTTCATTTCTATACTTTTTTTCCAACAATAATGCATTAAATTATAAAATTATAGCAATGAAGAATTAATGTTTACTATCACAGTGCAGAAACTCAGATTGAACTTGAGTGCTCTATGAGTGAAGGAACCATTTTTATGTTGTTTCTAATTATATCCACATTGTTGACCTACCTAGCAGTCCTTAGCACTTACTAATAAGTAAGCACTTAAAAATCTTTGATGGATATTACTGGATGAATCATCCTTGATTTTATTTTCATTTGTTTCTCACTCATTCCTATTGTTCTTCAAACTAGTATAGTATCTTAATGTGTGATCTTGGTAATAAGAATCTTCATGAAGTGGAATTAATTATAGTTGACTCTCATTTTTATACAAGGCAAAAGATGACGACTTTATGTTTAGCAGTCTTTACTTCCCCAAATAAATTGTCCGGAGAGCTCACTATTAAATTCCAAATGAATGTGTGTTGATTTAAGTGTTCATTTTGTGATAATTAAGAGTATAAACATGTTGAAGGATATATTGCAATTCTACTTTAATGGGACCACTATTTCAGATTATTTGGGTCAATGCTATCTTTCAAATAGATAATCATTCTTTGCTTTACCTTTTCCCTCCCTCCTCTTCATCTTTTCTTACTACTCTGTTTTTAATCATTTTCTCAGTTATATCATAAATCTGTATCACATTCAAAGCACAAAGAGTTCTATTACTGAAAAACAAAGCTATTCATTCTGTATAGATTTTCAATATATGTTTAATTCTTTCTATTGGAAACTTTTTTAAAAAGTATGGTTTTTTGCTAGTAAAGAGCAATGCTTTTAAAGAAATATTTTAACTTTTTAAATGAAAATGTATTCTATGAAATATTTAAAATATTCAAATAATCCAAAAACGTGTAAATTGAAAAATAGTTCTTCTTTCAGATCCCTTGTTACTTTTCAGATGTAAGCACTATTAAGAGCTTCTTATATCTACTAATATGCAAATATATATTATATTTAAAATCAGTATTCCATTATATACAATGTGTGTAATGCAGATTTTAAGTTATTAGATGATTTTATTTTGGATAATATTTTATTTCATACAAACTATAATGATTTTGAAATGTATATATTTTTAATATTAGAGCTATATAAATTATTTTTGGTTAATGTAACATGAAATAATTATATAAAATATGTTAAATGCAAGTGATTTGGTTTACTTTAAGCTAATTCAGTTTTATAATTTTAAGTATTTTCTGGTAAAATTTGTAATGATTGTGTCAATATACATAAGATATATTAAATGATTTTATAGATCTGATTATATTTAAAGATTTTTTTAAAGTTCCACTTTTATCATATTGCAAAGTATTCTTGGGTGACAGATATTATAACATCTTGTTTAAAATTAATATTTCCATCAATTATTATTGTTAGAGATCATAATCTTCTATAGTATTTTTAATGTTTGAGTTCCTTTATATGTTCAGACACTACTATAATAAAAATTTTATAGTCACATTTAATATATCTTTGCTTGGGGGCTTCAATATGCTAATCTTAAGGATTTTAAAGTATTTCAGAATGTAAATTTTTTAAGAATTATCTTGCACATTTTAGCTATATGACAAATATTTTAAAACAAAAACAAACAATATGGAAGATATTTGAAGGAACATGAAGTGTTTAAGGGTCTTTATAAAATTCATTAAATTTAATAATAATAGTTTACATGTAGAGAGCTTTACATGCCATGTGCCATTCTAAGAATTTTTGTGCATTACTCATTTAATCCTACTTCAACCCTATTGTGAGGTTTGTAGTATTCTCATTTTTTTTAAGATTTTTATTTATTTATTGTGCGTGGGCACAAGCAGGTGGAGCAGGTTTGTAGTATTCTCATTTTTTTAAAGATTTTTATTTATTTATTGTGCGCGGGCACAAGCAGGTGGAGCAGGTGAGGGAGAAGCAGGCTCTCCGCTGAGCAAGGAGCCCAGTGTGGGGCTCGGTTTGGGGCTTGATCCCAGGACCCTGGGATCATGATCTGAGCCAAAGGCAGCCGCCTAGCCAACTGAGCCATCCAGGTGCCCCAGTTATGATCATTTTGGAAATGAGAAAATTGAGGTCACAGAAATGATGCTATTACTTACAGTCATACCCCCACTGGCAAGTGTTACAGCTGGAATTCAATGAGGAGCCTTTGGCTTTAGAGTTAATAGGATCTAGACCATTTATTCTTTCATTAATTCAGAAAACTGAGCATTAATTTAAAAATACTCAGTATCAGCAACCTAGCAGCCCTCAAAGAGCTTACCTTTTATTGGGAGCAGAAAACAAGTGGAAAAAAGAAAGAAAAAAAGAGAGAGGGAGGGAGGGGGGGAGGGAATGAGGTAGGATGGAGGGAAGGTGATATGTTTTATGTAGCTAAGTGCCATCAAAGAAGTAAAAACAAGCAACAAGAACAATAACAAAACAAGGAAAGAAAGTAGAGAGTGCCAGTTTTGGGGGGATGAAGGCAGAATGCATTTTATTATTATGTCTTTTTGTACTGAAAAGAAGTATCCTTTCTGCAATATAAAGTTGAAATTTATTTCAATTACAATTCTTTTCTTACATGTTAAAGCTATTTTAATCTGTAGCAGCATAAAATTATTTCAGAATGGATCATTTTTAATGATTCATTATGTATGAAGTCATTTGTTGATGCAATTAGCTTTTTAAAAATTGAATTATAATTAGTATAGTGTTATGTTCGTTTTAGGTATACAATAAATGATTCAACAATTCTATACACATCTCAGTGCTTATCACAAGAAGTGTAGTCTTAATTCCCTTTATTTCACGCAGTGCCCCCCACCACCACCCACCTCCCCTCTAGCAACTACCAGGTTTTCTCTGTATTTAAGAGTCATTTGTTTGTCTTTTTTTTTGTGGTTACTTCATTTGTTTTGTTTCTTAAATTCCACATATGAGTGAAATCTTAGGGTATTCTCTATCTGACTTATTTTACTTAGCATTATACCCTCTAGGTCCAACAATATTGTCCATCATTCATTTTTTATGGCTGAGTAATATCCCATTGTGTGTGTGTGTGTGTTTGTGTATGCACACATCTTCATTATCCATTCATCTATTGATAGACACTTGGGTCGCTTCCATATCTTGGTTTTTGTAAATACTGCTGCAATAAACATAGGGGTACATATATCTCTTTGAATTAGTGTTTTCATTTTCCTTGGGTAAATACTCAGTAGTGGAATTACTGGATGATACAGTAATTCTATTTTTAATTTTTGAGGGACCTCCATACTGTTTGCCACTATGGCTCCACCAGTTTGCATTCCCACCAACAGTGCAAAGGGTTCTCTTTTCTCCATATCCTTACCAAAACTTATTTTTTGACTTTTTGAGTCTAAGCATCCTGACAGATGTAAGATGATATCTCATTGTGGTTTTGATTGCATTTCTCTGATGATGAGTGATGTTGAACATCTTTTCATGCATCTGTTGGCCATTTGTACGTCCTCTCTGGAAAAATGTCTATTCAGGTCTTCCATCCATTTTTAATCAGATTATTTGGGGTTTTTGGTGATGTATAAGTTTTTTTCATATATTTTAGATATTAATCTTTTATTGGATATATCATTTGCAAATATCTTCTCCCATTCAGTAAGTTACTTTGTCAACTTGCTGACAGTTTCCTTTGCTGTGCAAAGGCTTTTTATTCTGCTGTGGTCCCAATACTTTATTTTTGCTTTTGCTTCCTTTACCTGAGGAGATGTATCTAGAAAAATGTTTCTATGGCCGATATCAGAGAGAAAACTGCCTATGTTTTCTTCTAGGAGTATTATGGTTTCATGTCTCACATTTAGGTCTTTAATCCATTTTGAGTTTATTTTTGTGTATGGTGTAAGAAAGTCCAGTTTCATTCTTTAGCACATAGTTATCCAGTTTGTCCAACACCATCTGTTGACAACACCCTCTTTCCCCCATTGTATGTTCTTGCTGCCTGTGTCATAGATTGACCATATTAGTGTGGGTTTATTTCTGGGGTCTCTATTCTGTTCCATTCATCTATGTCTCTGTTTTTGTGCCAGTATCATATGGTTTTGATTACTACAGCTTTGTAGTATGTCTTGAAATCTGGGATTGTGATACCTCCAGCTTTGTTCTTTCTCAAGACTGGTTTAGCTATTTGGGGTCTTCTGTGGTTCCATACAAATATTAGTATTATTTCTTCTAGTTCTGGTATTTTGATAGGGATTGCATTAAATCTATGGATTGCTTTGGGTCATATGGACATTTTAATAGTATTGGTTCTTTCAATCCATGATCATGAAATCTCTTTCCATTTATTTGGATCATCTTCAATTTCTGTCATCAGTGTTTTCAGAGTATAGGTCTTTCATCTCCTTGGTTAAGTTTATTCCTAGGTATTTTATTTTGGGGGGTACAATTGTAAATTGGATTGTTTTCTTTCTGCTAAGTCATCATTAGTGTATAGAATACAACAGATTTCTGTAAATTAATTTTGTATCCTGAAATTTTACTGAATCCATTTATCAGTTCTAGTGGGTTTTTTTTTTGGTGGAGTCTTTATGGTTTCTATATATAATATTATGTCATCTGTAAATAGTGAAAGTTTTAATTATTCCTTACCAATTTGGATGCCTTTTATTTCTTTTTCTTATCTGATTGCTATGGCTAGGACTTCCAGTACTATGTTGAATAGAAGTGGTGAGAATAGACATTCTTATCTTGTTCTTGGTCTTAGAGGAAAAGCTCTCAGTTTTTCATTGAAAAAGCTGTGGGCTTTTCATTTATGGCTTTTACTATGTTGAGGTATGCTCTCTCTAAACCTATTTTGTTGAGAGCTTTTATCATCAATGCATTTATCAGAATAGGGTGGTAGGTGAAGACCACATTTGAACAAAGCTTGGAAGGAAGTGGGAAAGTGAACTTTGGTAAGAGATGCATGGTGATTTGAGGAAAGCAGAGGCCATTGTGCTCTGGTTAAAGTAATGGAGAAAGCAAAAATTTATTTCAGTGAGGTAACATGGGACCAGATGGTGCAGGGCACTAGGTTGACTTTGGTTTTCATTCTGAATGAGATGGGAAGCTACTGGAATGTTTTGAACAGAAGGGTAAAATGTTCCAACTGAGGTTTTTTTTTTCCCCAGGGATCATTTTTGCATAAAATGATTTTGCTGGATTGACTGAGTGGGGCAAGAGTGGAAACAGAGAAAAGTTGCTTTTTGTAGGTTTATGTTTGAAACAAAATTGCCCTATGCCTTCTCTCTAGGTGTTTCCTAGATTTTATGGCCTCTATATACATTGAGAGCAGTAGAAAGTTCAGAAATATGTTACTGTAGAATGTTTATTTAAAAATGAGCTTAAGGGTGCCTGTATGACTCAGTTGGTTGAGCATCTAATTCTGGGTTTCGGCTCTGGTCATGATCTCAGGGTTAGGGGATCCAGTCCCGCATCAGATCAGGCTCTGTGCTCAGAGGGGAGTCTGCTTGAGATTCTCTCTCTCCCTCTCCCTCCACCCCTCCTACCATTTGTGCTCTAGCTCTCCCTCCCTCTTCCCCTCCCCACTTCTAATGTAATGAATAAATAAATCTGTCTTTAAAAAAATAAAAATAAAAATGAGTTTAATTTCCATCATGCAAGCTAGAGCTTATATCAAAACACAGATTTTATTTATTTATTTTTTTAGCATTTTATACATGCATTTCCCAGCTACCATGCCATCTAGTTCATTGTCTTGGGGCAAGTAGATAAAAGTTGGGTTAACTTTAAGGCATCTGGGAAAGTGGCAGAGGAAAAAAAATTCCCTACACTTGAAAGACTTACTAATGTACTCTCTAAATCAGAGGAAGAGAAACATTAAGGGTTCATGAATATAAAGTGAGTGCAATTGGTTCTAAAAGCCATCCTCCATAAAATATCTGGATTGGCATTGATTTTCAAGAAAATTGTTTTTAGACAAAATGCTTTTGCTTTTCGATATTTTACATTTAATTTCATTTAAACAAAAATACATCAGTGTCAACATTTAAATGATACTCTGCTGAAGTCTGATTTTGAAAATGGTCAGCCATTTGATATTATTCTCTAAAATTAACCATCACCTAAATGTTGCCTATAGTTAAATGCATATCAACAAATTAGCAGTTAGAAGATATTTATAATGCCTACAAATGTGATGATCTATATTTCAGTCAATATGTACTCCTGATGTTTTAGGTACCCAGGCAGCAAGTATTTTTCTGTTGCTTACTATGAGATGAGAACTCAGCCACATATTCCAGATTTTTTTTCTAAAAGCTTTGTTTTTTCAAGGAGAGGATAATATAGTTAAAGAGCTAAGAAAGACCAAAAAAAAAAAATATATATACTTTCCATCAAAGTATAAGACAGTGTATTATTTGTTGGTAAAGCAAAAAAGAATGGATAAATAAAAAACATACTGTATAAATAGATATGAGGTATTTAAGGTTAAGTCATTTAATAAGGTTTCATAACCTATAAGTGCTGTTTAGTCATGTGATCTGGGAGCATCACAAGTCAGGAAGATAGAATGTCAGTCTGTAAAATCAAGATAATAACCTCCTATGATACTTAAACTTTCTACCTTATAATATGGTTGTTTGTATACATTGTTTACTTTTTCTATTACAACATGAGCTTCTTGAGAATAGGGAAAATGTCTTGTCTTTACATCCCAAACAATATCTTATACATAGCTGATATTGAATACTTACTGATTGAATGAGGTATGTGCATTCCTCCTACGATGGTAATACATATCCTTTTATTAGGAGAAATACATTATTATTGCTTGTTTGAGAAGACCAATTATGTTTCTCAAATGCGGTAATTTTGGCTTACAGAAAAAAGTCTTACCTTTTCTAGATGGAAATAAACTAAGTTTTATTTTTTTTTAATTTTATTTTTTTAGATTTATTTATTTATTTATTTATTTATTTGTTTGTTTGTTTGTTTAACAGAGAGAGACACAGCGAGACAGGGAACACAAGCAGGGGGAGTGGGAGAGGGAGAAGCAGGCTTCCCGCCAAGCAGGGAGCCCGATAAGGGGCTCGATCCCAAGACCCTGGGATCATGACCTGAGCCGAAGGCAGATGCTCAATGACTGAGCCACCCAGGCGCCCCTAAGTTTTATTTCTAAAGAGAAATTCTCAAGTATTGTAATCCAAGACCAATATTAGAGCATTTAAACGAAGTTATGTTGAGATTATAATTAGTAATCAAACTTATTACATGAGAAAAGTGAGATATAAATTAGTAACAGTACTAGTAATAAAAAATATAAATTGGTAGAACCTCAGACATAAAAATACTTTTTAAAAAAGATTTTATTTATTTGAGAGAGGGAGTGTGAGCAAGAGAGAGAGAGCACGCGCGCACAAGCCAGGGGAGGGGAGAGAGGCAGAGGGAGAAGCAAACTCCCTGCTGAGCAGGGAGCCCAATGTGGGGCTCCATCC
This sequence comes from Halichoerus grypus, assembly GCF_964656455.1. Taxonomy (NCBI): domain Eukaryota; kingdom Metazoa; phylum Chordata; class Mammalia; order Carnivora; family Phocidae; genus Halichoerus; species Halichoerus grypus. Next base: position 140,149,967 of record NC_135717.1, read on the forward strand.
CAAGACCCTGAGATCATGACCAGAGCCGAAGGCATATGCTTAGCTTAACTGACTGAGCCACCCTTTAAATCATTTTTAAAAAATACTTTAAATTTTTTGTGTGTGATTTGGAAAGATTATGTATTGCCCTTGTATGTAGAAGACTACACAACTATGTAATGTAGGTTTAAGTAAATTGCTCATATTTCAACTCATTTCCCATTTTACTTCCATTTTCTTAATATCATTGTGTATAATGCCCTAGTTAGATGGATAGACCCATTTTCATTTTTAAGCTTTAATGAAACATATTCAAGCTGCTATGATAATAAAATATATTCAGCCTGAGAAATAATGCATGCAAAGTGATTAGATGATGCTTGACACAGACAAATGTTCAATGAATGATAATTTTATCTGTAATGACTATTATTATTCTTATTAATCTTGTTGGAGTTGTTCACTTTCTGAAATGCTTCAGAGATCACTTCTTCTGGCTACCTTCTGAACTCTATATGGTTCAGCCTACCTCTGCCTGGTGATTGGTTATTATCTTTGGTAGCTTCTGAGTCATGCTCCATCAGGAAACCAAGGGTGTGATTTGCATCCCAGCATATCCTCCTTCCTCCTGCTCACTGTCACTTCTATTTTTACTTTAGAGCACAAGGTTCTTTAAGGCTGCTTATATTTGAAGTTTTCCCACATACACAGATTTACTACCTGTTTCCTTATAAGAAATGTGTACTTGGTAATAAATTTTTACTAGAAAACAGCAGCTATAGCTAGATTAATACCTAAGGCCAAAGCTTTTCATTTCTCCTAAATCCCCTACTCCCCCTACTCATTCCTGTCCCTGGACTATTACTAATTTTCTGCCCCATTTCTCCCAGGGTTCCTAGTCCAGTTAATTTTCTTAAACCAATCAAAAATGATTTGAGGGCGCCTGGGTGGCTCAGTTGGTTAAGCAGCTGCCTTCGGCTCAGGTCATGATTCTGGAGTCCCGGGATCGAGTCCCACATCGGGCTCCCTGCTCAGCGGGGGGTCTGCTTCTCCCTCTGACCCTTCCCCTCTCATGCTCTCTGTCTCCCATTCTCTCGTTCAGATAAATAAATAAAATCTTTAAAAAAAAAATGATTTGAGTACCTATAGCTAATCCATTGACAAGCATGTATTGAATTCTTACTTTATCCAGGGATGTTTGCTCAACACTAATTCAGGATATCTTATTCTGGCATCCGTGTTGCCTCAAGGGTTTTGGAATATTCAGAATTCTATACAAAAAGTGGTGTGTATGTTTGCATAAGCAGTTTTCTAGGAGATTGAGCTCATAGCTTCCATCAGATTGTCAAAGGATGAAGACTCTAAAGAGATTATGATATACCCACTAGAGAGGCAAAAATAGATAAAACATATTTTTCTGTTTGAGGAGCTTGCAATATAAGTGAAATTGACATAGTAAATGGCAATATAAAAATAAGGGTGAGGTGGTATACAATACGATAGGTAAGGACAGAAAAATCACTTAGTGATAAATTGGAGGGAGGAACGGAGATATGATCTGGTTTAGAAATAAGTTATGTAGTAAAGTTTCATGGGACTTCCATCCTGTGGGGAAAAGAGCATGAGTAAGGCCTTACTGATTATAGTGTTTGGGAAGATAATGAAGAGGCTATGTCTTGAATAATACTGAATTATTTTTTTAAAAAAAGTTATTGAGGGGCACCTGGGTGGCTCAGTTGGTTAAGCAACAGACTCTTGGTTTTGTCTTAGGTCATAATCTCAGGGTCATGAGATGGAGCCCCGCCAGGCTCCACACTCAGCAGGGAGTCTTCTGTCCCTCTCCCTCTTCCTCTGCCTCTCTCCCCACATGTGCATGCATGCTCTCCTTCTCTCTCAAATAAATAAATCTTTTTTAAAAAGTTACTGAATACATGAGATATTAATAATTCCCATGGCTTAAAATGTTGAATAGTAAAATGATGCATGGCAGATTATCTTTTAACTAATCTTCTTTAGATTTAAAAACATTTAGGTTCGAAAACCTTAAATAATCTTCAAGAATTTTTTTGTAAAATAACTCTTAATAACAACCGTCAGCATAATATATCATTAAGAAACACATTGTGCTCCATTTCACAAAAACACTAAGTACAGTTCTTCATTAGCACATTGTACTGACCTAGACTGAATGTTTATATTTCACTTTTCTTAAATATATTTTCTTCAGAGCTTTACAGTTTCTGTCAGTTGCAATCAATCTGTCGTTCTCCAATTTACTCTTTCCAAAATTGACCCCCTTTCCCGAGATATCTTTCTTGATCTTTTCCTTACATCATATTGTTCATCTTCACTCCCTACTCTACTTGAATTTCCAGGACCTCCAATGTCCTAGCCAGAGTTCAACTCTTTTCTTTCCATTGATGTAAATATTGCCCTACCTTCAAGGCTTAGCTGAAAAACCTCAGCTGGAGTGTTTCTAAATAAAAACCAGGAGAAAGTAATCATGCTACTAACATGACTACTGATAGATTTTGGAAATGTAGATAGTTCCTATTTTACACTGTGTTTTCCTTATAGACTTGGTCAAGAATAGGAAACTAGTAAATGGCTGGGCTGGGCATAAAACTCAACACTTTGGCTCCATACCCAGCTAAGATTGCATTTTAGAAAAGAAATTTAAAGACTGAATAGTTTCTAATACCTGTTGATTAAAGGGAAATATATCTGAAGCAAATTTGTCAAGATAGCAGAAATTCTAGATGTTACTGAATTTTAAAGTATCTATCATGAAATGACAGTTGGGTGGTATTTACTTATATATGGAAGAAGACATTTTAGCAGCTTTTTAAGGTGTAAAACTTAAAGGTGCTCAGAACATGTAGGACAAAAGGAAGCTTGGCCAGAAATGTCCCTAGAAACCTGTGACAACTTGAATTGTGCTCAAGAGGCAGGTCACAAATCACTGCTTTACTGATATCCGTTAAGCAGTTTTTTCTGTCTTTCGAAGCTAAGTAGTGGGTACCAAAATAAACAGACCTCAAAATGCAATACGTCTCATCTCTTGGGTGTCTTCCTAGATTCACAAAGCCAGGGCTGTTAAACTTAAGTGTTAAGAATTATTCAAATAAATTCTCTTATATATGACAAATATTCAAGAGATGATAAATCTAAGAAAACGATGAATAAATTAATAGCTATATCATAATTGTATATAATAGCAATTATCCATTCTGTTCCTCTCAATGTATGTTATTTATGTCTTAGTGCTTATAAATCTAGGGTCCAGGCTTGTCTGGTTTCTTTCCATACCTCCTATGGTCTACCTGAACTCAGGCTGGTGAATCCTCACCAAGCTTGAACTATGCTTTTAAATGCAACAGTGCTTTGCATGGTTTGATAAAAACCAGTTGGATTCCTTAACTTCTTAGAGTTGCTAAAATGGAAAACACCATCTTTTTGTGTTTTTAACATAAAAACAACCTACCTAGTGCCTATCATTAACTTTAGAAATAGTAATTTTATTATTTGTCAAATTATATTTTGAATTCTACAAATAAAAGTCCTCAGAAATTAGCTTAGTCACACAACCAGCGGAGCAGTAACTGCTATTAAAAATGTAAAAAAAAGTTTTTAAACTGTTCAATATAAAAATAGGGAAAACAGTTTAACAATCCAAAAAAAAAATCACCAGCATTGAACCCCAAATAACTGGTTTACATCCCCTTCCCTACTTCCCTGCATACACACTTTAATTATGATGAGGGGGAAGAGTTATTTTTGAGAATTCCACAATATTTTTGAGATAACTAAATATGAATTGTAGTTTAAGAAGGATTGCTTTGATAGAGAAAATAGAGACAAACATAAGTCAAATTCTAAAATTAAAAACTAGCATGTATAAGTATTATTATGATCTCATTATGATTTGTGCTTACTAGTAACTAAATTGCCCAACTATGTTGATCTGCTGATGGCCTTTGCCAGCAGTTGTTTACCAAGATGTAGAAGGATTGTGCAGACAAATGGATGACTGCCATTATTGCAACCAATATAAAGACCTTGAGCATGAGCATACACGCAAAAACAATTCCAGATTTACTGGCAGTTGCAACATCAAAAGCAAGAGTAATTAATAGTGAATGAAAATGACCTTTTCAAATCTAATAATTCTTGTCTTATTTGGGGGAGAGGGCTTTCTATTGGCTGATTTATCAGAATATATAAACACTGACAGTAAAGTTATTGAGCATCTACACCAATATTATTTCTGAATATAATAATGTACATATTTATAAATTAAACTTTTTTTAAAATGTGCAAGATTTTATTTCAATACTAAGCATAATTTCCAAAACCAGCTTATCTAGGCATATTTCTTTCCATCTGTGTTAAAGAGAAGGAAAACATAAAAACCAACATCACTGAATACTCAAAAAACAAAAAGCCTGAAAACTTAGACACTCATGAAATATAGGCTGTAAGAGGATTTTATAGAAAAGTTGAGTCAAAGATACTAAGCTTTCTATCTGAATAAAATTTAATATACTATTATTTCTGCCAAATGAGGCCAGTAGGTGATGTGTTAGTAAAAACAAACTTCTTTTAACTGAAACTAAAACCTAAACCTAACAGTAGGTTACAGACTGGAGTTATGTCCCATTATACAGAGAACTGAAATAAATGAACAAACAAAAACCGTGGTACGTTAAGTTAATAAATTAGAAATGAGTTTAATGCATACTGTTTAGATATATGTTCCTGTCATAATCAATAATATAAAACCTAAAAAAGTACCATCTGTTTTTCTTTGAGACCTCAATTTTCAGGGCCCCTCATGCACACAGATCCTTCCAAGGTCATGGGGGAGGGAGGCTAGGAGTAGATATATTTTTTGGTAAAGTTTGGAAAAATAAGACATTTTAACCATAATTAGTGGTATAACTGTGTTCTTTCCACCTAACTTTGTGTCCATATTGCTTTTACTGTCTTCTGATGGTCCCTCAGAATTATACAAGCGTCAGGACATTCAACACCAGGAACTGCTCCTCTATGCTTTCCCTCTGCCTAGATCTCGCTTCTCTCTTACAAATACCTCTTCGATGCTGGGTTCTGATTTGTGAATATCACTTTGATCATCTCTCTGTTTAGTGTCAATCTTACTCAGTCTTAATTTATGGTATATGGTATTTCTTGCTTTTTGCCACCAGCATAATCTAGTGACAAAAACTCCCCGTCAACCTCATGATGTCATAGTTGTGTGACCACGCAAGTCACTTACTCTCTTACTCATTTCGTGAGGATCAAAATAACAGTACTTGTTTCATGGACTTGCGGTCAGGAATAAATGAGACAGTGCTTATTGTAAAGCTTGGACAATAGTAAAAACCCAGGAATTAGTTCTTAACATTACGACTATTTAAGCCAGAAGTTATGATATTCCCTCCTTTGAGATTTCCATAGCATCCCATAAAATACCTTAAAAATAATTATGTATTAAAATAAATTATTCATGAGAGAATTGATATTTCAAGACACAGAATCAATTTGAAGTACAAAATGAGAAGAAACAAAGTATTATCCTCATAAAACTAATTTATGATATTTAGGATTAGAGGATTAAGTAATCAACATAGTAAATAAGGCAATCAAAAATTCTTTGGTATAATACTTATCCTGTTAAATGCTTAATGTAAAATAATATTTGTTTTAGTGATTCCTAAAGAGTTGGCGTTTCTGTGTTTCCCACATCCTTAACAAACTCTAAAAAAAACACATTTGGTGGCTTGAACTATGGTATTTTCATTTAAAAAATAAAACATGTTATCATAGAAACATTTTCATTTCTCTGTGATTGACATTTAAAAATATTTTTAAAGTTATTTTATAAAAACTTGTTTCTGAAGTTATTCTATAAAAAAACATGCTTTTTGTTAAATCCAATATATTTTAATAGGACCATATATTTTAAGCCAGAGGACACAGTAATGAAAGATTGTGATATGTGCAAAGTATCTTAATAATACGAGCTAATTCTAGTCTCTCTAGAACAATAAAAAGTGCAAGAGTAACAGTGTGTCAAATGCTCTAAGTTTATTCCATATTTGAACTTATGGACTAAATCGCAGTTTATAGTTTCTTTGACTAGTTGGGATTCCAACCTAGAGAAATCAGGCTTCCCACTATACTGAGGACCTACGAAAAGTGCAGTCAGTGGTGTAGGAGAAATGAACAAAAGAAACCTAAGGACAGGAGAGAAGCTCAGCTATTTAGCTGCCATCCAATGGACAGTTACTTTATCCTTGAGCCTTTTCCTGAATTGTAAAATGGGAATGATTATACCAACTTTAAAGATAGGTGGTTCTTAAAGCAGCTAAATCAGTTTCTGTATATAGTCCGTGACTTTGCTATATGACTAAATGAATGAAAGAATGTGTTTCTAATATCCAACTCTGCATATCACAAAATCTCTTTAATATTCTCCTGTTCTTAATCGTTCAGGATAAAGTTAGAACTTCATGTATTCTTTTCTCCTAAAGTTGCTACTTGCCCCATCTGAATAAAGAACTGGCTATTTCTACAGTTGTGCTAAATAGTAAATGAGTAGTGTCTTCACACGAATTATAAGAAAAATACATTGGAAAATGTACTTGAAAAGAGATAAGAAAATATATGATAAAGAAATAACTAGGAAAATTCCTAAGGTAAATTATGAAGGAGAAAATTTTAGCTATCATTTTCTGTTGAACAAACAGGAAAATGCAGTCAAAAGTCTCTTTTCCAAGAGAAATTTATCTGAGACCACCGAAAATTTTATTTGAAACTTGTTCTGAATATAAAGAGAACATTTTCTGAAACATACACAAGGTGAGCTTAATTTAGAATGAACAGTGGCATGCCTCAGTGGCTCAGTCAGTTAAGCGGCCAACTCCTGATTTCAGCTCAGATCGTGATCTCTGCGCTCAGTGGGGAGTCTGCTTCAGGATTCGGTCTCCCTCTGCCCTACCTCTTGCTTGCTCTCTCTTTCCCTTTCTCTCTCAAATAAATAAATCTTTAAAAAAATAAAAAAAATAAATTAAATGGACAGCAACAACCCTCCCCAAGGCAGAAATATTCCCAAACTACATATCCTCATGTAAATGGAGACTTTGCAGTATTTAGGATACATTGATATTTCTATTAATGGTTTATAATGTAGATACCAAAGCCATTTAATTAGTTTTGTTTAAAATAATATAAAATATTAAGATACTAAACATGTGAAAGAAGATATCTTTGAATTAACTTCATTTCTTCTTGATAAATTCAAAAAGAAAGTAGTAATTTTATGTCTTTTACAAAGGATAATAGGAATTTTAAATCTCAACATACAAAAAAATCATTTTTTTAGAAAAATGAGATGAATTTCAATTAATGGAAACCTGTAATTAAAGAATTTACCTAACTTAAATCTCAGAATCTCACAATAATGTACCTAAGTCCTTTGACTTATATGTAATACCTAAGTAGATTTATACCCAGTGTTGGTAGTCAAAGACAGCATTTTTAAAATTTTATTTTAAACTTTTCCTATTTTTTTACATACCGACAGAAGTAGTAGACCGTGCATTTAAATATGTAACACATTTGATTAAACTAAAATGTGCTATGGAGTAGCTTTTGTACTTTCTTTGAAATATCATTTGAAAAAATATTAAGTCTAATTTATTTTTATCAAATGCCAAGTATCAGGCTATTATTAATGTCTTCTGAGCTTAAGAGAAAAGTTTCCTTCCTTTCTCATAGTTCAATGGTATCAACATAGAAATATGACTTAATAAACTCTCCTTAGAGCACTTTGGGTAGGATTAAATGTTTGGTGACCAGGAGTTGAAGTTTTTTTTTTTTTTTTTTTTATTAGACCAGGTCTTGGACACTGTGCAACACTTGGAGGTGAATCTTCATCATTGCATAGAACCCTGTAAGCTTGAAAAGTGATAGTCCAAGACCACTGTGTAGAGCCATATGCCTCAGGTTGTCCTGATCTTTTAAAAGCACTGGACAGATGATGCTTTGACTCTGGCTCACATTAGATGCCATCAACTAATTTGCTCCATACAGTTAATAAGGATCTATATAATTCATTAAGTGCCACAGGGGAAACTCTATGCTATGGCTTTACATCTATCATCGCATAAAGATCACAATTAACCTATTGATAAGTGTGTACCGCAAATTAAAATTTTGGTAGAGGGGAGGTTCCCCTTCCTAGTGGTTTTGGAATTTTGTGTTGGTCATTGAATACAGTGCTGAGTCTTTGGCATTTTCACCAGGTTTTATTTTGTGGAGATAGTCCCCACAACATTGGGCAGAGCTAAAATTCTCGAGTTAGGAAATGAACCAAATATAAAGGCCCATTCAGGTGTTATGCATAGGCATCCTTCCTTATCTTCAGCTCCCTAAGGGGTGAAACATCTCAGACTGAACCATCCTATTAACCAAAACTCCTAACCTTACTAACCAAAAATTTCTTATAGCATTCATAAGTGCTTGAATATTAGCGATTTTGGTTTATAGTGATATACATTATATCTTTTTTTCGGTCTATATGGTTGAAAACGTGTTGTCTGGAATAAGAATCTTATGCTAACAACCTTGAGCAAATTACTTAACCTTGCTGACTCAGATTTCTTACCTGTAAAATTAGAGTCAGAATACTACTACCTCACAGACTTGTTTGGATGATTTAACTGACTTAATAAATGCCAATGTTCTTGGAACGATGCCTGGAAAGAGGTAACAATAAATGTTAATTATCATTACTGTTACTGTTTTTATTGTTATTTTTTCATATGCAGGACAACGGTATAGCATACCAAGACAAATCAGGGGGAAAGTACCCAGTTGGTGTTTTTAGCCAGTTGGTGCAGGAACGTTTATTTTCAGTTTGATTGTTTTATCATTGTGTCAAAGAATAACAAACAGCATAATCTCTATTCTCACAACTTCCTCAGTCCTCTGATCATCCCATAGTCACAGAAAGTGGGACTTGAATGGCTTTCATCTCGTTTGTCTTAGTAATAGACCCACAGTCCATCAGGAAACAAATGCCATTCTATGGCTCTCGTTAAACAGAATTCATGATTGTCTTCCCCTAGGACTGCCTTGCAACCGCAGATGAGAATGGCAGCCTGCCAGTGGGCCCTGCCAGTTGGCTTGCCACTGCACTCTGGGTTTTGGAGAACAGGAGCACAGATATTTTTGATTCTGCAGGCCAATTCAAGCACAATTTACAATGGGGAAGAAAATCTTTAATGGCAATTTCACATGCATTGAAGTTATGTCTTTAACATTAAAAAATGCAATTTATTTATGTGTATCCTTTCAAAATGGATACTGGTAAATTATCAGCTAAAACTGGACATTTATGAAAGAGCATGTTTTCCAGCACTTAACTGCAGAACCTGTAATGATACAAAATGTTGGGACTATTGATAGTGAAGTGTTTCATTCATCCCTGCTTTGACTCATCTCTTCAACATATTTAGTGAGTGCCCACTCTCTGCCCAGTATGTAGCATGAGACTGCATTTACTTCATTATGGATGGCTTGGAGTTGGCAAATTCTGCTGTGATACTGCTACTTACACTAGACTAATACTAGAAAATGTTGCTCACTAAATATCTCCAGGTTCAAACAAAATGTGAGGTTACGAGTTTGCATTTAACAATTAATATGTGAGGTTATTGATGGTTTTCTCATGATTGTCTCTTGTGTAGGACTTTGCTTTGTCTTCTGGTATATTCTTAGAGCTAGAACATTGTCTCGTATGAGTTGAGTGCAACACAATAATTGAATGAATAAATATGGCAATCTACGTAATGCAGATCGTCCGTTAGAGGAAGTAAGCTAATGATGAAAAGCTATAAGCCCTGGGGAAAAAAAAAGTTTTTATTTCAAACTCTATGCAGTAATCTCCAGATAATTTTTCTTTATATTTAAAAATGTATTTTATATATTAAACATACATTAATGTATTATGTGGTAAAAGATGTGTGTCTGTAAGTGTGGGTAGAGATGGATACTGTCTACACCATGTAAAATTTTTAAAATGTACTTAGGAAATATTAACATTTTTCCCCTAAAAAGATTTTTCTTTTTTACTTTCTTCTAATTCAAGAAGATTTTTCTCTTTGAAACTTAATGTAGCTTTTAAAAATGTTCTGCGCTCTGTTTAATCTATAAACCTAATATGGATTTTTTGAAGCCGGCTCTTGAAACACTATACAAAAACTTTTTCTCTAATATCCTTACTTCAATACGCTTTATATTTTATCAATACTTTTTAATGGAACTCCAAAATAATTTTATATCTAGATTATTTTATAGGTAAAACAGAATATTTTCCCAGTATAAAGACCTTTTGAAGGAAGTCATTAATTTTGTATAATTGAATTAAGCTCCTCATTTTTTTATCTAAGTTACCTTTAGAAACACAAATTAAGAAAATCACGTGAATAGACTCCTATCTAAATTAAAAATATCATTATCTTATTAATTGTAATTGTAGTTCAGTAAGACCAACACAAATGTGACAAAACAAGTTAAATAAACGGTCATTGGAATTTGCTAATAGATCCCCTGGTGATGATCAAGAGGCAGTGGGTAAGGATAGCTATATTTCCATAGTTTTCTGGCAGAATACATGTTTTCATTGGGAAAAAGATACTGAAAAGATGTTTATTTACTATTCCTTTGTTCAACAAATCTTATTTTGGCCATTTTGCCAGACACCCTTCTGTTACTAGGGCTAGATTGGTGAGCCAGCTAGCCAACACACTGCTCTCATGGAACTTACATTCAGGAAGAGAAGACAGACATTAATAAGTACATCAGTAAACAAACATGGTGAAATCAAGTAGATTTGAGTGGGAGAAGAAAATAACAAAGGCTAGAGAATGACTGTGGAACGATGCAGCCAGTTTTGATTGGATAGTCAAGGAAATTTCATTTGACCTGAGACCAAAATGACAAGATGCCAGCCACTGGGAGATCTGTGTCAGCTGCTCCAGGCAGAAGAAAGAGCTAAAGAGCTACAGACCCCAAGGGAGAGGCTTGAGGATGGTGTGAGTGAGGGATGGAAAGAAGGCATGTTAGGCGTATGTACAACTAGGGAAAGAACGGGGGGGAGGTTAGCGATAATAAGTAACACCCCCTGAGTCCTTGAAAGCCATGGGCAAAGTTGGACTATACCCAAAGTACAATGAAGAATTGTAAACAGCATAATGTCAGGCCGTTGTTTATAATTTAGGGAGACAATTCTTTTATGTGAAGGAATATTTGCTTCAGAGTCCTTAAAGTTATAAGCATTTGGATCCTTGGACATAACATTCATGTTAATGTAAATACTCAACACTGTCAAAATGTACATAGGGGTGCCTGGGTGGCTCAGTCGTTAAGCGTCTGCCTTCGGCTCAGGTCATGATCCCAGGGTCCTGGGATCGAGCCCCGCATCAGGCTCCCTACTCGGCGGGAAGCCTGCTTCTCCCTCTCCCACTCCCCCTGCTTGTGTTCTCTCTCTCGCTGTGTCTCTCTGTCAAATAAATAAATAAATAAATCTTTAAAAAAAAAAAATGTACATAATGTTACATAAGTACATAATGTACTTAATGTGGTTTATCAGAACACTGGAAGGCAGTCAAAATCACTTGACATATTTTCCTTTTCATCCATTTGCACAAATGCATTTTTTAAGTTCTTTTATACTACAGTAATTTAATTAAACATCCAATTTATTTATTTATTTACTTACCTACTATGCTGTGCCTTTGATTCCCATGACTTACTTATTCCATAACTGGAAGCTTGTATCTCCTGTTCCCCTTCACCTATTTTGCCCATCCCCTGTTCCCCTCCCCTTTAAAACCATCAGTCTGTTCTCTGTAGTTCTGATTCTGCTTTTTGTTTGTTTCTTGCTTGACATTTTAGATTCTACATGAGTGAAATCATATGGTATTTGTCTTTTCAGTCTGACTTATTTCACTTAGCATAATACCCTCTAGGTCCATCCATGTTGTCACAAATGCATGATCTCATTCTTTTTATGGCTGTGTAATATTCCATAAACACACACACACACACACACACACACACACACAGCCCTTACATCTTTATGCATTTGTCTATCAATGGGCATTTAGTTTGCTTTCATATCTTGGCTATTGGAAATAATGCCACAATAAATATAAGGGTGAATATATCTTTTCAATTAGTATTTTTGCTTTTTTTAGGTAAATACCCAGAAGTAGAACTATTGGATCATATAGTATTTCCATTTTAATTTTTTGAGGAGCCACCATACCATTTTCCACATTAACTATACCAATTTGCATTCCTATCAACAGTGTACACTGGTTCCTTTTTTTCCATATCCTCTCCAACACTTGTTATTTCTTGTCTTTTTAACTTTAGCCATCCTAACAGGTGTAAGATGATATCTCATGAGATTTTGATTTGTATTTCCCTGATGATGAGTGATGTTAAACATCTCTTCATGTGACCATTGGCCATCTATCTATCTTCTTTGGAAAAAATATCTATTCAGTTCCTCTGCCCACTTTTAACTGGATTATTTATTTGGTCTTTTTTTTTTTTTTTTTTTTTTTTTTGGTGCTGAGTTGTATAAATTCTTCATATATTTTGCATATTAAGCCCTGTTGAATATACCATTTGCAAATACGTTCTCCCATTCAGTAGGTTGCCTTTTTGTTTTGTTAATGGTTTCCTTCACTGTGCTAAAGCTCTTTCTTTTGATGTAGTCCCAGTAGTTTACTTTTACTTTTATTTTCCTTGCTTTAGGAGACACACCTAGAAAGATGTTGCTATGGTCACTGTCAGAGAAATTACTATGTTCTCTTGTAGGATTATATGGTTTTAGGTCTCACATGTAGGTCGTTAATCCATTTTGAGTTTATTTTTATGCTTAGTGGAAGAAAATGGTCTGGTTTTTTTCTTTTGCATGTAGCTGTCCAGTTTGTCCATGTCTCCAATCCACTTATTTAACTATATCCTTCCTACATAAAAACTTTAGACATTATTTTTAAAGGCGTACATATATGTATGTCTTTCTGGCTGACTTGATAACTAATCCATTGCTTCTCTAACTAGAAAGAATAGTCATGAACAATGTTTCCAGTTCAACTATTTAACTATCAACATTTTTCATGAAGACAAAATCTTGTATTTTCCAAAAACAGAAATTTTGAATTGAATTTGCATCTCTTCAACTAACTTTTTCCTTTAAAAAAGATAGTTTTCTTACTTGATTGATGAAAATTAAAATTGGCTACCAAGTTTTTGAGATATTATTTTGGTCTAGTATTTTCCTTCTCTTAATTTTCCAGACATGAATATCTGCCAAGCAAACACTATATTTAAACCCCTGAGAAGTTCAAATGGGATTGGAGACAGCAAAGGGAGTTCTTTTATATTTCAGTATCCTCTGTAATTAACATTTATGTCTCAGCATTAATGAAACTAAGCTTTTGCCTGCTTTTTATTTTCATTTTAGTGGTGAGGCCATTATTATTTGTAAGAAAGGACAGTCTAGCTGTTAAAAGTAACACAAGTGTAAATTGGAGGATAATTGGAAGAGATAATGTGCTGTTAGGAAAACATGTCCAAATATTTGTTTGTGTAGTTGTTGACAAAATGGTGATCATCAGGCCAAACTAATTCTCCTTCACAAGCACCAACTGGTTGTTGTTGAATGGCCTTCACAGTATTCATGTGATCACATTCCATCATACATGCTTGAAACTGCATCTTAAAATGGAGAATACTCTTTTTTTTTTTGTACACCTTAAATACATACAATTTTTATTTGTCCATTTTACCTTAATAAAGATTTTCGGGGGGAAAAAAGCACTCAGCAGGAAAAAGGTCAATAAGAACCTTTGCTATATAAATATTACTCCAGCATCATTATTAATTTTTCCATGTTCTTTAAGTGGTCTGGTATTTTTAGGTTATCAGCATATCCCAGGTTTCCATACACCCCTTCTGTCTAGTAAGAGGGTCCTGTAGTAGACACCCACTGGTAATATCTGTGGCAGTCACGGGCTCCCTGGCTGAAGCTGATTGGACTAGGAGATTATCACTCGACTGGAGAATACTCTTAATGAAAGAAATATGCATGCTGCTTCTTTCTCTCTACATCTTAAAACTTATTCTGGCTATGTGCTTTAACCAATCCTTATTAATTCTGGTTGTATAGATATTTAACCTTAACATTATGTGTGTAACTATGCCCATTGATTCGTAGAAAAATTCTGTGTAAGAATATCTATTTTCAAGACCCAAGTGAAGGCAAGCTCAACATATATCAGTAGTCAAAACATGAAGGATACTTTAGGAACATCTCTGAACCCTCTTCATCAGGCAAATAGTTTGCAACGCTTCATATACATCCACTTCCCAAAGTGTTAATGATTTATAAACTATGAAGCAAAATGGCATAGGTAATATAAACTGGCAGACAAACTAAAGTGACTGAAGAGTAAAAACAATTCTTTAACAACTGTAATACCTGTCACTGAAATGTAGTAAAATTATTAACAAATATTGATATTATTGATTTTTATCCCCCCAGGAGTAATCTGTTTTTCTAGAAACTGGAATAACAAGAGCTGGTTAACAACAAAATAAACATCACTGACGAGTTATCAAATAAAGATAGATAAGAAATTTAAATTTATTTTCCACCTATATAGGCACATCTACATTAATCCAAAAATGATAAGTAAGGTAATAATTGGTTATTTCTCTGGTAATTATTTGTTTTGCATGATTTTTGACCCTTCAGGGGAATAACACTTTATTTTCTGAATGCATGGGATTTGTAGCCGGCTCCCAAAGTCTTTTTTAAGACATAAGGTCATGGTCCCAGGGTCCTGGGATGGAGCCCCACATCGGGCTCCCTGTTCGGCGGGAAGCCTGCTTCTCCCTCTCCCACTCCCCCTGCTCGTGTTCCCTCTCTCGCTGTGTCTCTCTCTGTCAAATAAATAAAATCTTTAAAAAAAAAGACATTATTAATAATTTGAAGTCTCAAATAAGCACTGGATATATCTGGTACACAATATTTGGTGTATCCGGTTTTCTTAAAAGTAATTTGTGGACCATTTGTTTTGTGTGTGTGTGGCAGTTTTAAGTTATTATTTTTTAAAATCAGTACTTTTTAATGGAAACAACTTGACCAAAAATCTGTCACAGAATTTTGAGAACCATTAAAACAAAAGTTTAATGAGAAAAAAAAAGTAATTTGTGGGATTACATCATAAAACAGGGACCTTGAAACTCAGATTTTACTATTTAAACCCTAGTAATATAATTTCTGGGAGCTGAATTGGGGCTAAAATATCTAATCAACTGGATTTGGCCACAGCTGTACAGAACTAATTCTAAACTCAGAGAACTGAAAACAGCAATTTATATTTTACAGTTTTAAAGTAGTATGGTAGTTGAAACCTGGGAGTAAAATATAAAATTGTTAAATCTCAAGTCAGTCTTTCAAGGTAAACATGAAAATACATCTTTTGCTTTTTATATCAAAAAAGTAGGAAAAAGTATCAAAATTTTAACTGTTTTGCATTAGAATTATGTATAGAAGGCAATAGGTTTCTGTTCTTAAACTTTTTTGTTTGTTGGTTAAAGTGATACACAAATATAACAATTTGAAAAATTGCTGAGTGAAAATGATTTTTAGGATATTCTGAATACTTAAATTATAGGTATAGATTTATATCTGTCTATATTTTCAAAATGCTCATAATGTTGAATGGCAAATAGCCCTTCACATTTCATAAGTTTTTAATTTAATTGGAAAATATTTAACATAAATAGTAACACATAAATTTATATGTAAATATGAGAAGATTTTTTTGTAGTCTCCTAACCATATTAAAAAAAAAATTCTTTGTGTCCTTTAAGGTGGAGGCAATAATGCTTCCCCATGCATTTTTTTCCAGTTAAAGAATCACCAAATATGTTATAAGCATACCTCATTTTATTGCACTTCACTTAATTGTGCTTCATACATACTGTGTTTTTTTTATAAATTTAAGATTTGTGGCAACCCTGTGATGAGTAAGTCTATCGGTGCCATTTTTCCTACATTTGTTCACTTTGTGTCTTTGTGTCGTATTTTGGTAATTCTTTCAATCTTTCACACTTTTTCATTATTACTATAGCTGTTATGACAATCTGTGATCAGTGATCTTTGATGCTACTATCATAATTATTTTGGGGCTCCACAAACTGTGCATATATAAGAAGGCACACTTTATCTTCTGTGTTCTGACTGCTCCACCAACCAGCTGTTCTCCCCATCTCTCTTTCTCTCCTTGGGCTTCCCTATTGGCTGAGACACAACAATGTTGAAATTAAGCCAATTGATAACCCTACAATGGCCTCCAGGTATTTTAAGTGGAAGGAAGAGTTGCATGTCTCTCGCTTTAGATCAAAAGCTAGAAATGATTAAGCTTAGTGAGGAAGGCACATTAAAAGCCAGGATCATTTGAAAGCTGGCCCTCTTGTTCCAGTTCGCCAAGTTGTGAATGCAAAGGAAAAGTTCTTAAAGGAAATTAAAAGTGCTATTCCACTGAAGATATAAATAATAAGAAAGAAAAAATAGTTTTATTGCTGACACGGAGAAAGTTTGAGTGGTCTGGCTAGAAGATCAACATTTCCTTAAGCCAAAGCCGAATCTAGAGCAAAGCTCTAGCTAGATTCAGTTCTTTGAAGGCTAAGAGGGGGGAGGAAGCTGCAGAAGAAAAGTTTGAAGCTCACAGAGATTGGTTCATAAGGTTTAAGGAAAGAAGCCATCTCCATAACATAAAAGTGTAAGGTAAAGCAGCAAGTTATCCAGAAGACGTAGCCAAGATAATAAATGAAGGTGGCTACATTAAACAACACATCTTTGTAGATAAAACAACCTTATATTAGAAGATGCCATCTAGGCATCTTCGAAGCTTCAAAGGCCAGGCTGACTCTTTTGTTAGGGGCTACTACAGCTGGCGACTTTTAAGTTGAAGTCAGTGCTCATGTACCATTCCAAAAAATCCTAGGGCCCTTAAGAATTATGCTAAACCTCTATTTTGCCTGTGTTCTATAAATGGAACAACAAAGCCTGGATGACAGCACATCTGTTTGCAAATTTTACTGAATATTTGAAGCCTGTTGTTGAGACATACTGCTCAGAAAAACACTGCCAGTGATAGTGATTATTCTGATGGCTCTGGGCAAGGTAAATTGAAACCCTTCTGAAAAGGATTGACCATCCTAAAAACCATTTAGAACATTCATGATTTGGGGAGCCTGGGTGGCTCAGTTGGGTAAGCGTCTGCCTTCGGCTCAGGTCATGATCTCAGGGTCCTGGGATCGAGCCTAAGATGGGCCTCCCTGCTCAGTGGGGAGCCTGCTTCTCTCTCTCCCTCTGCCTCTGCCCTGGCTTGTGCTCTTTCTCTCTCTCTCTCTCTCTCTCTCTCTCGCTCACTTGCTCACTCTCAAATAAATGAATAAAATCTTAAAAAAAAAAGTACATTCATGATTCATGAGAAGACATCAAAATATCCACATTAATAGGAGTTTGGAATAAGTTGGTTCCCACTCACATGGATGACTTGGAGAGGTTCAAGGCTTCCATGAGGGAAGTAACTGCTCATGTGATGGAAATAGCAAGAGACCTAGAAATAGAGTTTGAAGCTTGACTGAACGGCTGCAATCTCATGATAAAACTTGAGCAGATAAGGAGTTGCTTCTTATGGATGGGCAAAGAATGTGGTTTCTTGAGATGGAATTTACTCTTGCTGAAGGTGCTGTGAAGACCACTGAAATGACAACAAAGGATTTAGAATATTATATAAACTTAGTTGATAAAGTAGCAGTGTGGTTTGAGAAAATTGACTTCAATTTTTAAAGAAGTCCTACTGTGGGCTAAGTGCTATCACACAGCATTGTTTGAAACAGAGAAATTGTTCATGGAGAGTCAACTGATGTGGGAAACTGCATGGGTGCCCTATTTTAAGAATTTGCCACAGCCACCCCAACCTTCAGCAACCGCTACCCTGATCAGTCAGCAGCCATTAACATCAAGGCAAGACCCTCCACCAGGCAAAAGATTATGATTTGCTGAAACCTCAGATAGATGGTTAACAGTTTTTAGCAATGAGGTATTTTTTAACTAAGATATATACATTGTTTTTTTTAAGACATAATGCTATTTCATGTTTAATAGACTACATTGTAGTGTAAACATAACTTTCATATGCACTGAATAATAAAAAAAATCATTTGACTCATTGCAGTATTTGCTTTATTGCAGTGGTCTAGAACTGAACCCCACAATATCTCTGAGGTATGCCTATATATCCCCTGAATTCATATGATGCAAAACTTGATCTGATCAGTGGAGCTAAATAAATAATATATTAAGTAACAATAATAATTTAAATAGCAATGCATAGGAGTATTGCAATCCTAATTAATTAAAATGTAGTTAAAAATCAAATTTGTCAATCTCTTTTTTTATAATAAAGTGTTAGAATTTAGAAAGCAAATTGGAAATACTAGTGTGTATTAAATTTTAATTTATCTTTTCATAGAGAAGGTGGTCTATAAATACTGGAAAGTTTCACCTCAGTCATATCTTCATGTGACTGAGCCTTTAAAATAATTGTATATTAGCATATGTGATTCATCCATTAGAAAGCAAATGCAAAGCCGAGATGTGTTGTAGGTAGCCACCATTACCCCATAAAAAGTATACAAATTTAATTGTTCATTAAGTATTTAATGCATACCTATTCTGGGCAAATCAATATATTGGATCTCTGGTAAAGAATAATCAGTGGATCTAAATGATGCATTTTGTAATGGTATGGATTATCCTCAACTGATGAAAAGAAGATAGTAGAGGTGTGCAATACTTGATAAGCAACTAAAACTCTTCAGTTTTAATTCTCATATTAAAAGCATACAGAATTCCAGAAATTACTGGGGGATGTCTTGCTTAAATGAAATTGTATTTAACTATTTTAAAAATTTGTTTTAACTTAAAATACTAAACAATACATATTGCTGGCTCACTTTATGTAAATTCATTATTGCTCAGAACACTTATAGGTGTGTATCTACATGATATATAAAGCAGTTTTCAAAATTGCTCATATGTTCATATATTACACTTCAATTTGTATATGTTAATCTAAAGAAAAATCTTTTATTTTCCAAAATTGGCTAAATGTTTTATAATTTCTTAATAGACATTTGAAAATGATTTACATTCTTAAACTTGGAAGAATTAAGAAATCATTTTTTCATCTTTCTCTAAATTCCCTTAAATACTAATGAAACCTTGCAAAAGATAGTATATTAAGAGGAGATTACAGGTTATCTAGATTTCATTTACATTATTAAAATGGGAGAATCAATAGATCAACATTTTTCCTTTCCAAAAACCCATTGAGTCCTCATGATATATTGTATAATGTAATACAGTAATATAGTGAAATAAAGTAAAAAATCATAGAAAAACAATGGTATTTCCCTAAAAAGTGAATATAATAGAGGAGGCAATTGCTCCCTGTTTTCAATGTAAAGGAAAACTAAATAAACACTGTTAACTATAGGAATGACATAATAATTAAAACTACTTTTAATACTTAAAGGTAACACATAAAATGAGGGTTTTCAAAGAAATTTGCTATCACTCACAGTGGTTTAGGTTCAGTGTGATGTTGAATCTATTAGGTAGGCATTACATTTCTTTTTGTCTTATAAATTCCATGACAACTTTAAGCCTTAGTGCATGTAAAATATGTACAGTACTTTTCTCAAAGACTGTTACTCTTTAGGTAACCCCAAATAATTGTCCAGCTTCTCCTAGGGGACTAGAGTCATCCCTCAAGGTCTCCTGCTTCTGACTCTTCTTAATTGAAAAAAAAAGAAAGAAAAGTTAAATTTTAGCTGGTGAAGATAAGAGTACCAGATACTGTGCTAGTTTCTTAATGTGAAATATTGCACAGGCAACTTTTTCATATGATGTAATGAATTCTATTACCAATCATATGGCCTCTGAGAAGTTGCTCAACAGATGAGCATTAAGCATCAAGTTCTTTGAAAGTTTGCTTACTTGAAGTTCTAATTATCATGAAAATAAATTCTGTGATTAATTTTTATTAATAAAGAAAACTAAGATCCATGATATTTCCTTAAAAATATGCTTTTGAGACTTAAAGGATAAATCTTGTATGTAGTTTTCATTGTGTATGCATGCTTACTCCCACAAGTAGGACTTATCTGGCAGGACCTGAATGAAATCTAAGGGTAACCTACCTGATAGCTTTTACAAAGTCTACAATATGGTTTCACACAAAAGAAGTTTAATTCACAAAGCAAAATCTGAGTTGCCATTGTGTTGGAGTAGATGCTTCACTATAGAATAACGGGCTTAAAAATATCAATAAGATTAGGAAGGGGAACTTTTCTGTATAGAAAATTATTAATAGTAGGGTTCGTAAGTGAAATGATGTGCTCACAGAAAAATAGCTGTGTTACTAAGTTAACCTAAACTATTTTTTAGAAGACAAAGCCAATTTTTCTGATACAGAGAGTTTAGATACAATGATGGCCAATGTAAAATGTCAATTGAGAAGCTCCAAAAATTAGGGATCCATCCTGGAGACATAAAAGCTGAAAAGATGTATAATGAATATTTAGAAAGTGATTAAGGCTATGAAAACTGGCTGGAGACATCACTCACTTCCATTTCCAATATTGAGAGGTGGCTGAAAGAATATAGTATTTGGAGAAATCAAGATAGTAAATAAAATTATATTTTATATAATTAAATGGTTAAAGCTAAAAGTGTGCTTTGGACTCCACAGTTCTGTATTTAAAATGAGCAAATAAAATATACCTGGAAGTTTGTACCTTTTGACCTACATCCAATTCTCTCTCCCCCCACCCCTCCTGTGGCAACCACCAATCTGTTATGTTTCTAAGAGTTCAAGTTTTTTTAAAATTCCACATATAAGCCAGATCATACTATTTGTCTGTCTGACTTACTTCACTTAATATAATGCCCTCAAGTTTTATCCATGTTGCTGCAAATGACAAGATTTCATTCTTTTTTAATGAAATCATCTTTTAATGAAATCATACCACATTTTCTTTATCTATTCATTAACCAACTTAGGCTATTTCCATGTCTTTGCCATATAAATAATGCTGCAATGAACATGGAGGTGAAGGTATCTTTTCAAGTTAGTGTTTTTGTTTCCTTTGGATAAATACCTAGAAGTGGGGTTGCCAGATCATATGTAGTTATATTTTTTCATTTTTTTTATTTTTTAAATTTTATTATGTTATGTTAATCACCATACATTACATCATTAGTTTTTGATGTAGTGTTCTATGATTAATTGTTTGCGTATAACACCCAGTGCTCCATTCAATACGTGCCCTCCTGAATACCCATCACCAGGCTAACCCGTCCCCCCACCCCCCTCCCCTCTAGAACCCTCAGTTTGTTTCTCAGAGTCCATAGTCTCTCATGCTTTGTCTCCCCCTCCAATTTCCCCCCCTTCATTTTCCCCTTCCTACTATCTTCTTTTTTTTCTTTTTACATAAAATCTATTATTTGTTTCAGAGGTACAGATCTGAGATTCAACAGTCTTACACAATTCACAGCACTTACCAGAGCACATACCCTCCCCAGTGTCTATCACCCAGTCACCCCATCCCTCCCACCCCCCACCACTCCAGCAACCCTCAGTTTGTTTCCTGAGATTAAGAATTCCTCATATCAGTGAGGTCATATGATACATGTCTTTCTCTGACTTATTTCGCTCAGCATAATACCCTCCAGTTCCATCCACGTCGTTGCAAATGGCAAGATTTCATTCCTTTTGATGGCTGCATAATATTCCATTGTATATAAATACCACATCTTCTTTATCCATTCATCTGTCGATGAACATCTTGGCTCTTTCCATAGTTTGGCTATTGTGGACATTGCTGCTATAAACATCGGGGTGCACGTACCCCTTCGGATCCCTACATTTGTATCTTTGGGGTAAATACCCAGTAGTGCAATTGCTGGGTCATATGGTAGCTCTATTTTCAACTTTTTG
The DNA here is from genome assembly GCF_964656455.1 of Halichoerus grypus. Classification (NCBI taxonomy): domain Eukaryota; kingdom Metazoa; phylum Chordata; class Mammalia; order Carnivora; family Phocidae; genus Halichoerus; species Halichoerus grypus. Next base: position 140,172,112 of record NC_135717.1, read on the forward strand.
AGGAACTTCCATACTGTTTTCCAGAGTGGCTGCACCAGCTTGCATTCCCACCAAAAGTGTAGGAGGGTTCCCCTTTCTCCGCATCCCTGCCAACATCTGTCATTTCCTGACCTGCTAATTTTAGCCATTCTGACTGGTGTGAGGTGGTATCTCATTGAGGTTTTGATTTGGATTTCCCTGATGCCGAGCAATGTTGAGCACTTTTTCATGTGTCTGTTGGCCATTTGGATGTCTTCTTTGGAAAAATGTCTGTTCATGTCTTCTGCCCATTTCTTGATTGGATCATTTGTTCTTTGGGTGTTGAGTTTGATAAGTTCTTTATAGATTTTGGATACTAGCCCTTTATTTGATGTAGTTATATTTTTTTAATTTTTTGAGGAACCTCCATACTATTTTCCATGGTGGCTAAACCAATTTATACTCTCACCAACAAGGCACATGAGTTTCTTTTTCTCCATATCCTCAACAACATTTGTTACTGTTTGTCTTTTTGATGACTGCTGTCCTAACAGGTATGGGGTGATATTTCTTTGTGGTTTTGATTTGTATTTCCCTGCGGATTAGTGATGTTGAGCATTTTTTCATGGACGCATTTGTCATTTGTATGTCTTCTTTGGGAAAATGTCTAGTGAGTTCCTCTGCCCATTTTTGAATTATTGTTATTATTTTCTTGCTGTTGAATTGTATGAATTCTTTATATATTTTGGCTATTAATCCCTTATCAGATTAGCAAATGTGATTACCAAATATTTTTTCCCATTCTGTAGGTTGCCCATTCATTTTGCTGTGCAGAAGCTTTTTTGTTTGATGTAGTTTCACTTGTCTATTTTTGTTTTTATTGCCTTTGCTTTTGGTTTCAAATCCAAAAGATTATTGTTAGGACCAATGTTGAGCTTACCCCCCATTTTTTCCTCTAGGAATGTTCAATATAGTGACTGTAGTTAACAATACTGTATTCTACATTTGAAAGTGGCTAAGAGAGAGTAGAGTTTTAAAGTTTGGTTTTTTTTTAATCATAAAAACAGTTTGTAACTATGGGAGGTGATGGATGCTAACAAAACATATTATTATAATCATTTTGCAACATAGGCATAAATCATTATGTTGCACACCTTAATATGTGTTATATATCAGTAAAATTGGAAAATATTTTAGTAAGTCAAAAAATAAATAAAATGGACTCTTAGAGAAAACTAAGGATATTCTTATCCATATCTCTTTCTGTGTTAGAAGATTATGATGCTCTTCTATATAATACATTGCCAAATGTAGAATATGGACCAAATCCATCAAAAGACAGCCACTGCATAATATTTCCTGTAAGTTTTCTTTTTGTGCTTTTTTCTACTTGAACCCTCCCCTATCACTGTTCTTTCATTGTTACAATTTCTTTAAAATAAATGGAAGTCAAAATATTTAATTTGTTAACACCTCTCATGTTTACTTCCTGGAATCAGTCAAAACCCATGATGAGTTTGGCAGTAGAATAGTTTCTGGGGACACCTTAGCAAACAGATAGACTGAGAGACTTCAAGGGGCTTCTACTCTAGGAAGAATGACAGATCATCAGTGGCCTTCCACTTAGGAGCCTATAGCTATGGCTTGCTGAGAGCTAACTTCGATCAATACTGCTGGAGGAGGTTCACAAACATTATATCGAATCCAAAGAATCTTTTCAGCAAAGTTTTTTTTATCTCCATTTAAAAAAACTGTAAGAAAACCTGGATACTGGGGCGCCTGGGTGGCTCAGTCGGTTAAGCGCCTGCCTTCAGCTCAGGTCATGATCCCAGGGTCCTGGGATGGAGACCCACATCGGGCTCCTTGCTCAGTGGGGGAGCCTGTTTCTCTCTCTCTCCCTCTGCCACTCCCCCTACTTGTGCACACACACGCTCTCTCTCCGTCAAATAAATAAAATCTTAAAAAAAAAAAAAAGAAAAGAAAACCTTGCTATTTTTGTACTGTTTTGTTTTAAACATTTCCTTTTCATAAGGAGGGCAAATGTTTTGAGTACAAGTCCTGTGACGCAGACAAGATGTTTATTTCATGGCTACTGGGTAGCTTTTGCTCAATCCCTTGGCACAATTTAGATACTGTCCAATAAAAGAGCAGAAGCACAATTGTTACAGTCAAGTCTTGAAAAGAAAAGAAAAAAAAAGGTATAAGAAAAATTTGTGAATAAGTTTGCAGTTGTGCTTTCCAAGCATAAGTCCTAACATGCTTGGCACTAAATATTTTTGAACCCAGGTTTTAATTTGCTAAGTACATTCATATAAGTTGAAAGCACTCAGGTATTTTATAGAGAGCTTTAAGTTTCTTTGTTAAGCAGAAATTTTTGAGAATTGATTATAAAATTTTCTAGGCTTCATATGATATACTTAAGCATAAATGCCTCAAACCCTATTTTCTAAACAAACTGTAAAGGGTATTATTAATTATCAATTATTGAAACCTCTTTTTAGAATGATTTATGCATTAAAAATTCTCAAAGGAACAATTTAGAAAACGGTAAATCATTCATTTTTTATGCCTCTGGCCTTTTATTATCTATCATCTACAATACATTAGAGTTTGATTTTACTTAGAGTTTGCTTTATTTTAATTTTAATTGCAGTTTTTGTAACATAAACATATATACCAAAACATAGGTATACTATTTTTTAAATTGAGATATACTTGACATATAACATATTAGTTTCAGGTGTACAACATAATGATTCACTATTTGAATATATTGCAAAATGATCACAAGTCTAGTTAACATTCATCACCATAGTTACAGAAATTTGTTTTTCTTGTGATAAGGGCTTTTAAGATCTATAATTTTGTAAATTTCAAATATGTTATATAGTATTATTAACTCTAGACACTATGCTACATATTACATCCCCGTGACTTATTTAATAGAAAGTATATTCCTTTTGACCTCCTTGACCTATTTCACCCATTCTCCACTGCCTCTGGCAACCATCACTTTGTTCTATCTATGAGCTTCTTTTTTTTTCTTTCTTTTTTTTTTTTTTTAAGATTCCACATATAAGTGAGATCGTATAGTATTTATCTTTCTCTCATTTGTATCACTTAGCACAATGACTTCAAGGTCCATGCATGTTTTTGAAAATGGCAAAATATTTCATTCTTTTTTATATCTGAATATCCCAACGTATATATACTACATTTTTAAATATGTTCCTTCATCATGGACACTTAGGTTGCTTTTATATCTTGGCTATTGTAAATAACGCTACAGTGAACATAAGGGTACGTATATCTTTTTGAGTTAGTGTTTTCTTTTTCTTTGGTTAAATACCTAGTAGTGGAATACTGGATCATAAGGTAACTCTATTTTTAATTTTTTGAGGAAACTCTAAATTCTGTTTTCTGCACCAATTTACATTCCTACCAACAGTGCCCAAGGGTTCCATTTTCTCCACATTTTCACCAACACTTGTTATTTCTTCTCTTTTTGATAATAACCATTCTAACAGGTATGAAGTGAGGAATACTATTCTTTTTAAGAGAAATGACCTTGGAAAAGGAAAGACAGATTACTTGGCCTATTTAAATAATTTAAAAAATTACAGCACATTACAGGCCTATTAAAAATGTAAAAAGTAAAACCTGCTTTATTCTCTGACATGAAGAAAAATAGTTCTGATTAGATTGTGATACAGCATCAGGAAGGTTTTGTTGTTGTTGTTGTTGTTGTTGTTGTGTTTTCAGAGTAGTTTCTCCTATTTCATAAACACTGATGAGTTTTCCCTTCCCTGAAGTAAGATAAAAATATTTGTAATTTAGGAGTACCCCTCTTTGTCATGTATTTCAAGGAATCTAAAGAAATCATAGTACTATTTTTAGTATATTCTCCATCAAGCCAGTGAATAAAGCTATGAATTAAATGAATTTGTGTCTTTAAAGTACAATTATAGAGGGGTTTTTTTTCCTTTTTTTTCCTTTTTTTTTAATTGAAGTATAGTTGACACACAAAGTTACATGAGTTGTGGGTGTACAGCATAGTGATTCAACAACTTTATACATTATTCTGTGTTCATAAATGTAGCTACCATCTGTCACCATCCAACGCTATTAAAATACCATTGATTATATTCCCTATGCTGTACCTTTAGTCCCCAAAGATGTTTCTTTTAATAAAGAAGGGGAGGATTCAATTATTTTCAATATTAAGAAAATCTTAAAAAATCTAGAAAAGTATTAGTCCTACTTACTGCTGATGACTAACTTTATTCTGGGCATTTGTGTATATAACCAAAAGAATAGGAAAGAGTTAGGATGTAAAATTGCATTTCCTCATGATAAGCAGAAGTTGTTTGAAACAGTCAACAAATAGTTATGAGTCCTCACCAAGTGCGAGACTCCAAGTGTTGAGGATACAGTGACAAAACAGATAGGAATGTCTGCCCTCATCTGGGGAGGCAGACATACCAAAAGGTAGAATATTATCATGTCACATGAAAAAAAAGTGCTATGGAGAAAGAAAAATGGGAATGGGCACATGTGCCATACTGCAGGAGTATGGGTTGTCCTCGGGACACCTGCTCATGGGATTAGCATTGAGGGACTTATGTGATTAGAAGAATGAGTTAGAAGTGAAATTAAAGCAGAATTCTGGCTCTCTTAATCAAACTGTCAGAGGAATGGATGAGAGAAAGCAGGGTCTGGGGCTCCATCTTCACTCTACCCAAGCATACATTATCTGTAGGTCATATTGGTCATTCCGCCATTTCATTTCATCTCATTCAAATATCAATTTTAGTGCCTACTATGCCAGACATTGTGCTATATATTGTAAGTACTAAGATGACTAACACTTCATAACTGTATAAAAAGCTTAAGTTCTGGCACCTTAATAATATTTACCGGTATAACTCTTTGATGTAAATTATTTAAAGATTATATTTTCATGTTCTGATTCATTAAAGCATACATTTATGGTAAATTGTTGTCAGAAAGGGAATTTAACATTCATTAAGGACATTCTCTTGTTCAGGTTCTGGGGAGAACGTTTCATGTACATTACTGCATAAATCACTAAAATAATCCCTGTTATGATTCTCACTTTAAGACAAGGCAGGGGGAAGGGTATCTAAGTTCATAGAGTAAGCAAGTGGCAAAGCAGACATTGAATCCAAAGTCTTCATTTATTCTTTGGGTCAAAATACATGTACAGAAACCACCACTCCATGAAAGAGATTCATTTTGTAGCTTGATGATATCATCATGATTGCATGTACAATATAGAAAAAATATGTGAAAATGTGTTAAAAGATAATTCAATATAATTATACAGTATATATACACAAATACACAGTCACACACATACACACATATATATACATACACACTTCCCTAATGGAGGACTGAGAGATTGAACTCCTCTAAGCAAAATGATCAAGTTTAAGTGATGATGCTTAGAGATTTACATCCTCAAAGCAGTTCTCCTTTCCAGAAGTTGCATACTTATTAGAGCATTCACTACTATATTCTCCTTTTATGTACTGATGGAAGTCTCAAAAGACAAGCTGTCTGTAGCCAAAATATAAAGTGCCATGTGCAGTTAGGTCAAACACTCTGATCTGTCTCCCAGTTATTACTGTCATGAAGCTACTTTTTATTTTGTCAGATGAAATAAAAATGTGAGTTTGTTTATGGTTTATAACCAGAAAAACACCATCAAAACTACAAGTTCTTGGGATTTAACAGAAGTAAAATGATCAAAATGGCTGCTTGTACAAAACATTGGTCCAGTTCTCTGCCTTATGCTTTGAGGGGAACACATAATTTTAATTACCTCTTGTGTATAGAGGAGAGAAAGACTTTTCTCCAGCCATTTCCTTAGTGTCTGCAATATTTGGAATTGCTCAGCCAGCAGCCACGTTGTTGCATGAAAAATCATGCAAATTTCATTTTATGCCGAAAAGGTAAAAATAATTGGGTTTATTAGAAATAGAAATTTTGAGACTACACCACAGTCTTATTTTTTTCTGTTTTTCATATCTCCTTGTTTACACATAGACACACATACTTTTGTATAAATCATTGTCTCATATACATATGTTATATATATATGAAGTCATTGTGCCCCTGGCCAATAGCAGAAAGCCAGAGTTTTAAGAAACTCGAGGAAAAGAGTCTGTCAAAGTCTCTGGACTTACCATCTAACCTTCAGTAGCTGGCAGCCTGAAGCAAATCACTTCACCCTCCTTAGCCTCAGTTTCCTTATATCCATAATCTCCAAATTCTGTAAAAATTCTATTTACGTATCAACTCATACTCACAGAATTTATAATTTCCAGATTCAGGGGATCTTTGTTATTGCATTATTTTAGTTGAAGTACTGGATTTATACTTACCAAATCTGAAGATGGATGAAGACTGTGAGTACTAATTATATATTATTTCTAGATATAGCATTATATTAAAGGCAATGGGTGCTACTACGGAGATACAGAAGCTTGGGCCACAGTCTTTTTCCAGTTTTGATAATTACATGTCTCAACAATATAAAACTGAACATTCAGGGCGCAGCAGTTCACTGTTAGTCCAGAATCTATGTCAATCATTCTGCTCTACTGATGAGAATTTAAAGTCATAATTTTCCTCCCTAATCACTAAAACAGTTGTTTCATGTTCCGGTGGTTCTTTGATAATGTTTCTAGTTTGCCCTGTGTTGTAACACTCCTTCTATCTGTAAATAAGCACTTTCAAGAAAATGGGTAAAGAAAGACTCATGGATAGGTTGAGGGCAGAGCCCACTATCTTGGCCTTTGGAAGAATCTCTTGGTGTCGAGGTTGAATCTCCTACCTGGCGTTTCTAGGAAATCAATGTTATTACTTCACTTAGGATTGATCAGGTTTTGGGACACTGGTTTATTTTCTATTTTTTCTCAAAGAACTGATTTAAATATCAGAACACAATTCATTAATGTATAATGAAGGACATTTTGATCAACTAAAAGATTTCATAATCTCTTCAAGACAAAGAGGACGTGGGACCTGCTTTTTATGACATACTCCCTGTTCCTCCTCCATAAGAATCTGTCCAGAGATATTTATCTTATGGGTATAGCACTCAATAACTACATTTTATTTCTCTTTTTTCCCCTAACCTCCATATAAATCCCATGTTCCCGTTCACATTTTCATTAACTCATTGTTAAATATTCCCAAAGTGAGTGCTTATTTTATATAAATGTGCCATTGGTTTAGTGACTTTCTGGGATTAGAGTATGTCATTATTTCTTATCAGCCACTTATTCACAAAACATCTCTGTGTGAGTTCTAAATTGTTTTGCTTCATCAGTTTGTCTCATTTTTCAAGTAGAAAAGATATATTTTTTTCTGATCTTGTCTTTAAATTTTTGCAGGATACATAATTGCTTTCTACTTATTAAGATTCCAACAAAAGTCACAAATACAAGCTTAGGCTTTACACATAAGGAAAAAAATCCAGGGACACATATACTTCATCTTTGTATTTCCAGATAATTGTTACAAAAACTATCCCAACTAGATTTATTTGCTGCCATATTTTCCTTATAGTTAAACCTTGTTTTTTTGGGTTTTACTCATTGTTTTTGTTTTTGTAATTTAAGCCAGTATAGATATAGGTTTGTTTTTCATTATCCTCCATGAGGGAAAAATACAGATGACTATAAATCAATATATCTATTTGTTTTCTTGAATATAGTCAGCACCAAACTGGCATTTCAATAACTAATACCTACCTCAATATAATCCATTATACTTTTGATTCTTCTGATAGTGTGTCACTCTAGTCTTCAAAATGTCAAATACCACATGCAACAGGTTATTTTAATTTTTAATAAATATGTTCTCTCTTCAAATAGTAGCCATTTATAATGTTGTTAAGTACTACTGAAACTCTAGGATCATCTCCAATGGTGTCTGATTGAACTCCTTCCTCTTCTGTTCACATATCCATCTAGACATTATCATCCTTCAACCCTGCCATCTGCTTTTGTCATGTGCATCCCAGAATCATTGCATTTTAGACCTTGAGATAGATCAGAAGCTCCTTTACCATTGAGTAGGCCTCAGAGCCATTTAGCTACTATATTGAAAGCTGTGGAAGGGCGAGCATCATCTTTTCTTTGTAGCCATAATGCTTAGCATAGTCTACCATGCATAGTAGGTATTTAATAATATTTTTAAGTAGATGGATGAATAACCAAATAAACCAAGGATTGACCCTAAACTTTGACCTCCCTTCCTAATGCTTGCTAGTTTCTTTACCACATATTCAGCATCCCAATTCTCAAACATTTAAAACCTAAAGTCTTTTTTCTTTTTAAGACTTTATTTATTTGACAGAGAGAGATGCAGCGAGAGAGGGAACACAAGCAGGGGGAGTGGGAGAGGGAGAAGCTGGGCTCCTGCCGAGCAGGGAGCCTGATGCAGGGCTCAATCCCAGGACCCAGGGATCATGACCTGAGCTGAAGGCAGATGCTTAATGACTGAGCCACCCAGGCGCCCCAAACCTAAAGTCTTATATTAAGCCTGGATAAACTCTCTTAGGGTCTAGATGTCAAATACTAAAACTTCTTAGGGATTTTTTTTTTCTGCCCTTCTTATTCATTAACCCAGCTTAAAGCTCTGGATATATACATCTATCCAATTCAGACTACAAACATTAATTTGTTCATCCATTTAATTAGTGTTTATTGATTTCCTACTATGTGCTGGGTATTTTTAATACAAAAAGGAGCAAAAACAAGTATAGCCTTTGTCTTCTTGAAAATTATAGTCTAGAAAAGGAAAAGAAGAGTAATTAGATAATTTTTTTTTTTTTTTTAGATTTTATTTATTTATTTGAGAGACAGAGATAGCGAGAGAGAGCACAAGTGGGGAGGAAAAGGAGAAGCGTATGTGGGACTCAATCCCAGGACCCTGGGATCATGACCTGAGCCAAAGGCAGATGTTTAACCAACTGAGCCACCCAGGTGCCCGAGTAATTAGATAATTGTAAAAAATAAAGTTTCAACTTTGAAAAATGCTGCACTATTTTCTTATTTTTTTTTAAAGATTTTATTTATTTATTTGACAGAGAGACACAGTGAGAGAGGGAACACAAGCAGGGGGAGTGGGAGAAAGAGAAGCAGGCTTCCCGCTGAGCAGGGAGCCTGATGTGGGGCTCAATCCCAGGACCCGGGAATCATGACCTGAGCCAAAGGCAGACGCTTAATGACTAAGCCACCCAGGCACCCCGATATACACTATTTTGAGAGCTCATAATAAAGACATTTTACTTTATTAGTTAAGCTAGGCTTTCCTGAATAAGGTACACATGAGCTTCTATTGAAAGGATAAACTAGAAATTAACCAGTTGATAAGTATGGGGGAGAAAAGTCAGGTAAATTCTTGAGAGAGAAACCAGAAAAGGAATGGGAAAGGCCACCATTTTAAAGCACAGGGAATGCAGAAAAGTATGCCAAGGGAAAAAATTAAAGAAGTAGAGATAATCAGACCATGTAGGGTCTTTAGGTCACATCAAGATTTGTCTAAGAGGGATGGGAGGCCACAAGGGAGAGAAGTGATCAGATTTTCATTTTTAAATGATCACCCAACTTTCAGTGTTGTGAGAGAACTAAAGGGGCACTAAGATGGAGGTGGATAGATCAGTTAGTCATCAAGAGAGTTTTCTGACTTGTACAACTAGATGGATGTGGGTGTTATTCATTGAGATAGAAAACTCAGTGTGTGGGAAGATCATGAATTTGATTTTGGACATGAATATGTGTTTGGAAATAAGTCCTAGGAGAGATGTCTTATAGGAAATTGAATGTATTGACTTAAAGCTCAGAAGAAATTACTTGTATTTGGGTAGTAATTCAAGCTGTGGACATGGAAGAGAGTATAGAATAAAAATAGGGAAAGCCTAAATCTAAACTTTGAGGTACTCCACCACTTAATGCCTATGTACATAAGGAGCCTGCAAGCAATGAAGAAAGAGCTGACCCAGAAGGAGTGAAATATGGTAAATGTGTGACAGAAGACCAGTGTCAAAAACTATCATAATATCAACTAAATCTGAAACATGTTCATGAGATTTAGTAAAATGGAAATCTTTGGGAATATCAGCAAGAGCTGTTTCAAAGGACTCATGAGACTAGAGGCCAGAATGATGGGTAAGGAGTTGAGTGGATGTCAAAATGGAGATAGTATAGACAACTCTAGCCTCTCTAAGTCTTTGTGATTATGATGTTTGTGACTGCCTGGGGAAGTAAGGTGACTTAATACCTTGGAAATTCTTTTGCCATTGCCTTATTTCTTGTTCTTGCTTTATTCTAAACAAGCTAGTGAAAGAGTCCTACAGTGCCTCCCCATTGGGACTGGCCAGTTTGTTAATTTCTAAACATGATCAATACTTGCTTCCTATACTGCCTAATTGTATCAATAGATTTTTTTATTTAAATTCAACTAGCCAATGTATAGTACATCCTTAGTTTCAGATGTAGAGTTCAATAATTCATCAGTTGCATATAACACCTACTGTTAACCACATCACGTGCCTTCCTTAATGCCCATCACCCAGTTACCTCAACCCCTTGCTCACCTCCCCTCCAGTAACCCTCAGTTTGTTTCCTATAGTTAAGGGTCTCTCATAGTTTGTCTCCCTCTCTGATTTCTTCCTATTCAGTTTTCCCTCCCTTCCCTCATGATCCAGTGCACTGATTCTTATATTCCATGTATGAGTGAAACCATATGATAATTGTCTTTCTCTGACTTATTTTGCTCAGCATAATACCTTCCAGTTCCATCCATATCAATGTAAATGGTAAGATCTTATCCTTTCTGATGGCTGAGTAATATTCCATTGTGTGTGTGTGTATCACATCTTTATCAATTTGTCGAGGGACATCTGGGCTCTTTCCATAGTTTGGCTATTGTGGACATTGCTGCTATAAATATTGGGGTGCAGGTGCCCCTTCAGATCACTACATTTGCATTTTTGTGGTATATCCCTAGCAGTGCCATTGCTGGGTCATAGGGTAGCTCTATTTTTAACTTCTTGAGGAACCTCCATACTATTTTCCAGAGTGGCTGCACCAGCTTGCATTCCCACCAGCAGTGTAAGAGGGTTCCACTTTCTCCACGTCCTCACCAACATTTGTTGTTTCCTGACTTGTTAATTTTATTAATAGATTTATAAAGTCTTCTACAAGGCTCAAAGTACAACATAATTGATGACATCTGTGTCCAAATTCCCATTTCCATGACTTCCTGGGTGAGTTTCAATGATATGTCTTTAAGTTTTCTCTGTAACATTTAAGAAATGGAATTTAGAATTAAGGTACATAAGAAAGGTAATATCAGGATGATATATTTGGTATGAGGCAATTGTGATGTCTCAGGCAGTGAAGATGGACTTATTATTACCTTTACTCCATTTCCTTCTTCCCTTTAAAAAATGCATACCTAATGATTATTCTATACTATATAAGGCAGTAGTTGATAAATAGGAAAGGTAAATGGAGATAATTATAAATACACTACAAATGCAGAAGAAAGGCTATGTCAGAATAAACAAATATAAGATTGAAGAGAATGGGATTAAGAGAATGAGTGTAAGATTCTTTTGAATGCAAGACTGAGATGCAGTGATAAATAGAGAACTAGTAAGAAAACAAAATGTAGGGCGCCTGGGTGGCTCCGTCAGTTAAGTGTTGGACTCTTGGTTTTGGCGGCTCAGGTCATGATCTCAGGGTTTGTGATGGAGCCTGGCATCGGGCTCCCTGCTCAATGGGGAGTCTGCTTCTCCCTCTCCCTTTGCCCCTCTCCCTGCTCATGCTGTCTCTCAAATAAATGAATAAACCTTTTAAAAAATCAAAATTTAACAGAGATTATCTTAGAAACTCTGCACTGGTCTAAAAATAAAGAAATACTGGTTATTGTAATAATCCAGATAACAGTTTTGGAGAGCAAATATAAATAAGAGGCATTATGTAATTGAAGTATTCTCAAGACTTAGTAAATACTGGGAACATGTCAAAGGGAAAGGCAGTCAGTTTGGAGTCAAAAGGAGCTTTACATGAAAGATATTTTAAAAGGGAGGGATTTTTAATAAGTTAAAATATAATTATTGGCTTCTTAGCCATCATGTGTTAGTAGGACATCCAAGCAGAAAAAAATACAAACCCACTGAGAACTATTGTGCAGCTATCTAAACATTTCCTCAAATACTCTCTGGGAAGGCCCACTCAGTAACCAGCATTTTCTAACATATCCCCTAGATTGATAAAGACAAGTTAGAAAGTCCATTGACTGAAAATATGTCACAAATTTATTTAGTTATATTTACTTACATCAGATTGGAAAGTTAAATTTTACTTTTAGTTGTAAGTAAAATCACTTTACTTTTATTAGTTTATAGTGTGTGTTGTGAGTCTGTTCTTAGACAACCTAAAACGTTTCAACTTTGTCATAAGCAAATGTACACAGTACTCTTGATTTCTCATATAAAGTTCTTCTAGAGAAGGTTTAATTTTAAGGAACTAAATTCTAAATTTTATGTCTTTACCCTTCAAACATGTTTGCTTTACTATATTGCCTTGGGTTTTTTTTTTGAAAAATAATTTTAAGCATATTTATGTAGAATTAATCTATACGTGCTATAAGACCTAACAATGACCAAGAATTGTAAGGTAATTTTAAACTAAGCCAAATATACTCAGTGTTTTTTTTTTCATATTAGTTGAATAAACATTTGAGTAGAAACTTCAAGTTTGAATAATATTTGTCCAAAAGAGTTATAGATTTCTATTAATGTAATATTAGATACTTTGTTGATATTTAAGGAATTTTACATATTTTTTCTCTAAATCTCTTAATGATTTAAAATTCATATATGCTTAAAAAATGCTTTATTCTCATTTTCCAGGTTATTTGAAAAATTTCCTCAGATGATGGCAGTTATGATTTTTATGAAATGCAGAATTCTCTCTTCATTCCTTGCTCTGAACAAGTCTTTAAGTAATTTTTTCCAATATGTGAGTTGTTAGGTTTATTATTTTTGGCTTTTGTCTGTTATTTTGCTTTGCTTGATTAATAATCAAATATTTGGCAATATTTCCTTGACCTAGTAAAATATGTGATTTACTTTACTCAATGATGTATACAGATAATGATTAAACTCACAGTAATTGAAGTCTAATTATTAACCAATGATCTAGATAATGAACAAATGAGCCATATGCATCACTGTTCACATACTTGAGATTGAAAGGGTGTAGTGATATCTTCCTATCCAAAATATTGATTGTGTCCCTAGGAGTCTCCTCAAAACTTAAATATCTTTGGGAAGATTAGGTATGTTGGGAAGGGAACTGAATTGGATATACCTTGGGAAAATCAGTTAGTCTTTTTTTTTTTTTTTTATGTTAATCACCATACATTACATCATTAGTTTTTGATCAGTCTTATTTTAGTTTTTTCATTTACAAAGTACAGATAATTTTTGTCACACAGATTGTTCTCTTAAAATAACATCTGTGACTTTTTCAAACTAGAGCAATGATATTAATCTTCAGTTATTCTTTTGATCACCTATCAAATGCATCCCTTAACAAAATTCTGAGGACATAAGGAAGCTTTCAAAGAGGCTTTGGGAAAATGATTGTGGGACTATGACCTTGGAGAAATGGAAACTGTAGTAATAGTAAGTAATAGTACCCAGGAAACTATATCCGTGGGTGGGAAGAAGAGGGAGTTTGAGCTGATATTGAATAGTCAGGTGCATAACTGGGGACCAGAAATACAGTGAAAAGGAATTTTTATCTCCTGGTTTTGTTTCTGGAATATATTCTGTTAATAGCCTATGACCTTCCACACCAGATGTTTTCATATGCTTTAGCCACCGAGCAGTTTAATGAGTTAGGCCTACTTTAACAGCAACAAATTATAGAGTAATTTGTTTTCTTTTATTGATATACATGTTATATATATGTTTCCAGTGTAATGTCCTCATTTGCATAAGTTTAAATAGGCATATGAATTATAGCTTGAGGCTGATGTACAACAGTTTATTGGTCCCTACACCTGATGCTGGCTTAACAACACATACAGCTCAAATGCTCTATTAGAAACATTTCTTATTTTTCTCCTTATAAAACCTCTGAATTTAACTCTTAAGTCAAGAATGCCATTTTGTTTTCTATCTCTTCATGCATTAATTAATACAAATCATTATCTACTTTTGTGAAATATGTATGCAGTATACAGCTTGGTAATCCATCGTCCCTAATCCTTGATTATATGCAATCTAATGCAAAAAACAAAACATGGACAGATATTTATAATACAAACGTCAAAGTTAATAGCACCACATGGATAATACAGAATGTTATGGGGGTTCCAGATAGGAAGTGATGATTTTTATCATAGGTAGTGAAAGTGGGCATCTTGGAGAAGGCGCCTTTAGATCTGTACCTTGAAAGATGACTGGTAATCTCCTGAAAAAGACAGACTGAAGATCATTTATGAGCTATTGAAAGTTTTAGAATAGAAAGGTAGTATCGGAGAGATGCTTTAGGAAGATGGAAGTGGTGGCTTGAGCCAGACGAATTAGAAAGGAGGGGATGATTCTATAAGTACAAATGCAATTAGGGCAACATTTTAGTAAGTCAGTAGGGGGCACCTGGGTGGTGCAGTTGGTTGAGTGTCCACTCTTGGTTTCTGCTCTGGTCATGATCTCAGGGTCCTAGGATCAAGCCCTATGTCAGGCTCCGCACTCAGTGTGGAGTCTGCTTAAGATTCTCTCATTCCCTCTGCCCCTCTCGCTCATGCTGTCTCTCTCTCCCTTTCTCTCTCTCTCAAATAAATAGAAATTCTAAAAAAATAAAAAATAGGTCAGTAATTCCCCAGTACTGACGCCCTGCCATAGAAGCACCTGCAAAGATTGTTTTTCCTGTTTTACTGAGATGGAATTGACATATAACATTATATTAGTTTAAGGTATACAACATAATGATTTGATATAGGTATCTATTGTGAAATGATTACCACAATAAATTTAGTTAATATCCATCACCTCACATAGTTACCGTTTTTTTCTTGTGATGAGAACTTTTAAGATCGCTTAGCAACTTTCAAATACATAATACACCATCGTTAACCACAGTCATAGTGAAATACATTGCAACCTTAGAACTTATAACTAGAAGTTTGTACCTTTTGACCACATTTAACCAATCCTTCCCAACCTCCACTTCTGGCACCCACCAATTTGGTCTCTGTTGTCTATGAATTTGGGTTTTTTAGATTCTGCATATAAGTGAGATCACACAGTATTTGTCTTTCTCGGTCTTATCTTATTTAACATAATGCCCTCAAGGTCCACCCATGTTATCAAAAATGGCAAGTTTCCTTTTTTTTTTTTTTTTGGCTGAATAATAGTCCATTATATATATTGTTTATCCATCAATGGACCTTTAGGTCATCTCCATGTCTTGGCTATTGTAAATAATCCTTCAATGGATATTTGAGGGCAGATACCTCTTAGAGATAGTGATTTTCTTTCTTTTGGATGTATGCCCAGAAGTAGAAGTACTGGATCATGTGATATTTTTAATTTTTTGAGGAAATTCCATATTGTTTTCCACAGTGGCTGCATCAATTTACATTCCCACCAACAGTGCATGAAGGTTTCCTTTTCTCCATATCCTTGCCAACATTTGTTATTTCTTGTCTTTTTTATGATAGCCATTCTAACAGGTGTGAGCTGATACCTCGTTGTGGTTTTGAACTGCATTTTCCTGGTGATTAGTGACATTGAGCATCTTTTTTTTTTTTTTTTTTTTAAAGATTTTATTTATTTATTTGAGAGAGAGAATGAGATAGAGAGAGAGAGCATGAGAGGGGGGAGGGTCAGAGGGAGAAGCAGGCTCCCCCCTGAGCAGGGAGCCCGATGCGGGACTCGATCCAGGGACTCCAGGATCATGACCTGAGCCGAAGGCAGTGGCTTAACCAACTGAGCCACCCAGGCGCCCCTTGAGCATCTTTTCATGTACCTGTTTACCATTTATATGTCTTCTTTGGAAAAATGTTCAGTTTTTCTGCCCATTTTTTAATCAGATATTTTTTCTGTTCAGTTGTATGAGATCTTTACATATTTTGCATATTAATACCTTACCAGATACATTTTTTAAACAGAAAATTTCCAGGTCTCTCATGAGACTTTGATTCAATGGGTGTTAGGGCTGCAGAACCAATGCTAAAAACTTGCCAAGTGATTTGGATGCATAGGCCAGTTTAGGAACCATGGCTTACAATGATAAAGCTTCCGATCCTACTGGTAGAGACTGGAATTAGGATAAGATAATGAGAGCAAAAAAGAAAGAAATGTAAGAATAACACAGAAGTTACTTTACTACTATTAATTGCCAACATTCAAAATGACAATTTTCTACTATTATTTGTATTTTATAAAATGTACTTGCAAAAAGTTTTTTCTTGTTTTATTACATTTATAGGGCATTTATGTCTATTTCTGACATTTTTTTCTCTTGACATCACAACAAATTCTGTTAAAATGTTTCAAAAGTGTTTCCTCCTTCTACTTATGCTGACTATAATTCTGAAGTTACTTAAAATTTTTAAATCATTTTAATTACATTGAATTTTAAAATTACTTGTTATATGTATTTTTAGGAAGGAAAATACCAGCTGATTAAGAAAAAAATACACTTCAAACAGTTTTTAGGGCTTTGTTACCTACTTTACATCCTCAATTCTCTCTCTCCACTAAGATTCCCAAATGCATAAGAATAGAAGCTGTGATTTATTTTTAAATGTACATTTAACATATTGGTATTTAATTATGCTATGTTTATAGGAATGTTTTATTCTAATTTTAATCAGATGTTTCTAGGTATAAATGAAATATAGTCTTATTTTAATTAAATGGTAGACTATGCTAAAATAAAATAGAAAAAGCTAAAAGAAAAGAACCCTAATGCAAGATTCAGTTTTCAGTTGTTGATTTTGTAAATCTGAAGTAGTTCAGCTTTCTAGCTGAGCCAGCCAGACAAGTTTAGAAATTATGTATGGTACCCATCTGTTAAGCCAGGATTTTCTTTTATTTAATTTCATTGAAATGTCTGAATATATTACCTAGCTAAATATATGGTTTTCTGTTGAATATTAGAATTGTGGCAAAACCAACATTCTTATTAGAAGTAAATGATAATACAGGTGATTACAGACAAGGTCATTCAGAACTTATTTTTTAGTAAGGAAGACTCAGATTTTTTTATTGAAACTAACATTCACTTGATGACATTTCTCCTTTTAATTCCAAAGTTCAGTATAGCTAAATCCATTTATTTCCCTTCTTTTTGTTTACTGGATACTAAATATATTTAGTTTATTGCTTACTTGTTGATCTGTTCTCTTGAATTATACAGTTTTCTTTCCCTATTGATGTACATAGAAAATGAGTATTTTTTATTTATAAATACCTTGTTTAGTTGCACCTACTGAGACTATGAAGACCCCTTTTTAATTACATCTTGAAATTTATTATCTGTCCAGTCTCTGGGCCTAAGATTTATGAAAGCATAGTATTTAATGCTGTTTTGCTAGCTCATTTCTTTTCAAGAAATATACACTTGAAAACTTTTCTGTTCAGTCTCAGTATAAATTCTCAAGCAGTTACAACTGACCCTGTGCTTTATCAGAAAGTTCTTTCCTATATTGAGTTGAAATGTTTTGTTTTTTTTCTATTTCCACCTGTAGCTCAATCCCTGTGGCTATGTAGAACAAATCTTATTCCATACAACAGCCTTGCAAGTATTTGAGAATGGTTATACTCATACTCCTACATTATTGCCCTAGGCAGTTTTTCATGAGTCATGGCTTTGGTTTCTTTACCATCCTGCCTTCAAATGTATCCCAACTGGTCGATGTAGCCAGAGTTTACTGCAGGACACTGGCATTAGTCTGAACATAACAAAATAAAGTAGGACCCACACTAACCTTGTTCTTGAGAATATATTTCCATTAAGAGCCCTCACCACCTAGCCACACATAAGCATACTTGCCTGATCAGATTAGCTTTTAAATTGTTTCATAGTGTTGTCTCATATTTAATTTAAAGTCAAATAGAATTTTGGGCATGAGGTAGAACTCAAAAATCAAAAGGACACAAAAAATATTTAGTTAAACCTTAAAAACTCATGTGTTTATTGAACAAATCTTTTAGAAATTTTTAAAGCCACACATTGTCAAGAGACTTTTAAGTCTTTCATTAAATTAAGTACTGTTATATCAAATCCTATATAAAATAATTTAGCTCAAATGTTCAGGTAAGTAACATAGATTTTTTTTTCTTAAATAAGACTGTACCATTCATGCTCTGAGTGGGCTTGATTCCTCAAGGGAAGAGACCAGGAAAGCACTGATGTGAGAAGAGACATTTCCTTGTTGGTCTCTCCATTCCAGGAAGGTTGCCTGCCAAGGCCTCATGCCTATCTGTACAACTGCCAGCATCGGTCCATGCAGCATGCATGTGTAATTTGCTTTTCTGGGGAACTACATCAGGGCAGGTTGACTGAGAGCTTCAGACTCAGATGAGAGGGCTGCTCTGAGGACATAGAAGCTGCTTATATTTCGGTCTTTTTTCAATCTAGGGAGATATAGCTCTTGGTAAGTATAGAAAAGGCAGTCCTGGCTAGAATGACAATGTTCTCCTGAACACTGCAAATGATCCTCCTGGTAGATGCATTCTTCATGTAGCATTGTTCATCAGAGTACCACCTAGATACATACAAACAGAGCAATATGGAGAGAGACCAGTTGGGACCCAATTTTATATAAAGGATAGTCTTCATAGAATTATTTATAATTGGAAGAAAAAAGATACCACCTAAGTGGCCAACAATTACAGTATTAATTATAGTACCTCCATACAAGGAAATGCTATACATCCATGGATGGTGATACTAAAGAAAAACCTTCAATATTTCCATAAAATATTGATGAGATATTAAAACAAAAATTTCAAGGTAGTATGAATATAGTATTTCATTGTTAAAACACATAAGTGATGTATTTGGAGAGAGATAATAATTGAGACTGAGATGCAGAGACAGAAGGAGAAATAAAAGATTATAAACCATAATTTTAAAGGATTTGTCGCTGGTGACTTGTTATTTTAATTTCCATATTTATGCTTGCCTGTGTTATGCAAACATTATATAGGCAATAAAGTTACAACTTTTATAATAAAAGTATATTATTAAAAAGTTAAACAATCATGACAGGTATAAAAGTAAATTTTCTAAGTTATAAACAACAGAAATCAGATCTAGCAAACTTGAGCAAAAAGGGATGTGATCAATCAGCAGGGTGGCTGGATCCATGATTGAGAAAGATGTCAAGGGAAGCAGATACAAAGGGAAGCCAGGATAGCTAAACAGAGCCGAATCAGGCAAAATAAGGGAATAGTCTGCTTAAAACTCTTCCACTGATATTGTTTACCAATGGACAGTCACTTGACACCTCTGCTCCCATCCCTAGAATAATTACTAACTCTCCTTACATCTTTTACCTCACTTTATTAAGACACAAATGTCCAAGGTAGGATGGTGTATGTTATTGGCTCACAACACAAAGCATATGTCTGTACCCAAACTTCCAGGGCCCTGCATGACTAATTCTCTGCTTCTCTTGGCTTCAGGTGGAGACACCTCTTCCATTTTGAAAGTAGGGGAGGCGGGTGGGGGGATGGGTTAGCCTGGTGATGAGTATTAAAGAGGGCACGTACTGCATGGAGCACTGGGTGTTATACGCAAACAATGAATCGTGGAACACTACATCAAAAACTAATGATGTAATGTATGGTGATTAACATAACATAATAAAATTTTAAAAATGTAAAAAAAAAATTATTACCTCCCTTCAAAAAAGGGTATTGAAGGCTAAGTAGTGACAAATGTTCTGTACATCATGTTTTGGAATGGGATAGTAAAATACTGTTTAATACTTCTCTAGAGATTCTTAAAATCCTTAAATAAGATCCTTAAAATAGAATTTTATCTGTACAAGAAATTCTAATACTGTTTGCCACAATTCCTATGACTCCAGAACATTTCAATAATGTGTATTTATGTGGTTCAGGCATAACAGAAATGCATTCTCCTGAAGACCAATACATAAACTGATTCATGCCTCCATTGCCAGTCTTAGACACCATATATCAGTGTCAATATATTGTAGAGTATCAATTTTTTTTAAATTGAAGCATAATTAGCATACAGTATTCTGTTTCAAGTATACAATATAATGATTCAACAATTCTATACATTACTCAGTTCTTATCAAGATAGGTGTACTCTTAATCCCCTTTATCTATTTCAGCCATATCTCATCCACCTCTCCCCTGGCAACCATCTGTTTGTTCTCTGTATTTAAGAGTCTGTTGTTCTGTGTGTTTTTTTTCCTTCTCATTTTTGTTTGTTCATTGTTTTATTTCTTAAATTCCACAGATGAGTGAAATCATATGGTATTTGACTTTCTTAGTCTGACTTATTTTACTTAGCATTATACTGTCTAGGTCCATCCATGCTGTTGCAAATGGCAAGATCTCATTCTTTTTTTATGGCTGAGTAATATTCCATTGTGTGTATATGTGAGTGTGTGTGTATGTAATTTTTGTATGTCTTTGTCCTGGATGAAACAGCAAATTTAGGTCCAAGAGGAGATAATAGATAATATTTTCTTTTTTTTTTTTTTTTTAAAGATTTTATTTATTTATTTGAGAGAGAGAATGAGATAGAGCATGAGAGGGTCAGAGGGAGAAGCAGACTCCCCGCCGAGCAGGGAGCCCGATGCGGGACTCGATCCCAGGACTCCAGGATCATGACCTGAGCCGAAGGCAGCCACTTAACCAACTGAGCCACCCAGGCACCCATTGATAATATTTTCAAGTCAAAATATCCTTTACCATCACTACAGAAATTTCAGTATATTTTATCTTGTATCAAAAATTTATACCTAAATATTTATTTCTTTAGAAAAGCTTCCTTAGGGCTACACAACAAACCCAGAGAGGTGTAAAATTACTTGACTTTTCTCCATGCAATTCCAAATCAAATAAGATTATCTGAACTATGAGCTTCTGTGATCAATTTGGAGATCTTGAACTGAATTGTCCCTTATGCTGAACATAGGAGATAGTTCTCCATATTTAACACCATTGTCCCAGTGTGTACCAGCATTTCCATACATTGTATGTACTCAACAAATTTATAGTAAATGCATAAATAATGGAATTATATAGCATAAGGAACTTGGAATTGCAAGACCTATCTTCATCCCTAGGCTTTGCCACTTGCTGATTACTTAGTTTTGGGCAAGTAATTTAACATCTTAGAATGCAGGCATATTTATTTATAAAATTTAAAAAATAATTTTTTGGGGCCATATTGAGAGAGATACTTAAACAACCTTCAAAAATTATAAATAATAACCATTATAAAGCCATTTCTAAGACAGAACGACAATGGTCTTAGTATCATGGACTCACAGTGTCTCTGTATTGAAAGAGACCTTAAAAGTCATTAAGTTCAGCCATACCTCTGGTGCTTGATTATCTTTCTAAGTAAAGATGTGATGGATATAAAATGCTTATTTTATTTTACACAGAAGAGATCATTAACTCTGTCCCCAATATGTCTTAGAACATTTCCTTTGAGTTACAAAGGAGTGTTATTTTCTATTCTTTACTCCACTCTTTAATCCTCACACAACTCCATTAGATAGGTGCTATTCAAATCTCTGTTTCATAGACGAGGAAATCTAAAAAATAATTGTGATGTCACTTGCCAAGTTTCCACAGCTAGTAAGCTGTAGAGCTTGGACTTGATCCCAGATAGCCAGGGTACAGACAGTCTCCAGAATTTTAAATAAGCATAACCAGCACAGCATACTGTCCCCAGGTAAAGTGCAATGTAGGACTCTCCTCTGCTCCCTGCATGTAATTGTGGTTGGATGTAAGAGGCATCCTTTTAAATGTCATAATAGTCTAGAGCCTAGACCAGCACAGTCCAATATTACTTTCGGAGATAAAGGAAATGTTCTATATCTGTACTGTCCAATATAGTAGCTAGTAGCCACATTTGACTTTTGAGCACTTGTTATGTGCTAGTCTGATTGAAGAACCAACTTTTTAATTTTAATAATTTAAATTAAATAGCTACATGTGGCTAACAGCTACATAGTGAGCACTTATTGAACAATGTAGTTTTAGTCTTAGGTCAATTCTCTCATATTTTTTCTCCTTTGGCATATATCAAAACTGCATTTATATGTGCGACGCTTTCCCTAGTTGGAGCCAGGGAAGACAAAGTAGTGGCAAGAATTTAGAACAGTACAAATAATTCCTGTATTCCTTCACTTGTAACCTCCACGATTAATTCCGTGTGTGTATGTGTGTATGTGTATGATTATTTCCCTGAACCATTTGAGACTACACTGCAGGCATCATTCCCCTTCCTTTACGAAATACTTAAATGTGTATTTCCTAAAAATAAAGACATTATCTTACATAAATCAGGAAATTAACATTTATTAGTCATAATGCTATTATCTAATCTACAGACTTTATTCAGATTTCAACACTTGTCCCAATAATGTCTTTTATATCCAAGTAAATACCATTCTTAGGCTTTGCATTTAATTCTCTTTAGTCTCTTTAGTCTCCTTTATTCTGAAACAGTTCCTCCATATTGATTTGCATTTCATGACATAGATATTTTTTAAATGACATAGGCCAGTTTGCAGGCTTTCCCTCAATTTAGGTTTGTCCAATGTTTCCTTATGATTAGATTTATTTGTGCACTTTCATTAGGAAAGTGCAGAAACAATAAAGTGATGGTAGGAACAACGGGGTGGTAATGTATCCTTTGTGGTGCATCATATCAAGAGGCACATGATATCCATTTGTCCCATCAGGGTGATGTTAACTCTGATCACTTTGTCAAGATTCTGTCTACCAGGAAGGTGTTTGCTAGTTAAGATTATAATCCTTTATTTATTTTGATGCTCAATTGTCCACATGTGGACAGAGAAAGCCTTCTCAAGCTGGCCCCTATATCTTTTTGACATGACTCCCATATTATTTGAGTACAACCCTTATTTCTGGCACAAGAAGAGGTTTAGACTCATTTTTTTTTTTTTTTTTACTTTCCCCAACTAGCCTTGGAATCAGTAATTTTCCCAAAATGCCTAGAATTTTTTTTGTCCTTTAAGATTTCTTTTTGAAAAAAAAGGTATTTGGAAATCAAGATCTTGGGGCCAGTTTTGCTTCTTGTTGCTACTGGATGTGATTGTTTTTAGGCCTTCTCAGCAGATAGAACTAGGAAGTACACATACACATAGTGTATATATGGTACATACACCCAAATCTCTGTGTATTTTATATTATATAATTATATACCTACATATTTCTGTATCTTTTTTTTTTTAAAGATTTTATTTATTAATTTGACAGAGAGAGAGAGAGCGAGAGCAGGAACACAAGCAGGGGGAGTGGGAGAGGGAGAAGCAGGCTTCCCGCTGAGCAGGGAGCCCGATGTGGGGCTCGATCCCGGGACCCTGGGATCATGACCTGAGCCGAAGGCAGACGCTTAACGACTGAGCCACCCAGGCACCCCTACATATTTCTGTATCTTAAAAGCTATAAGTTCAAACCAATATCTCTAATTCCAACCAATACCATGGAGTTTCATGCTCTCTTTCCCTTTTCTCATATTTGTAACTCTTCTCTGACAGTTTAAAACCTAGCTCCTGTTACCCACAATGTATTTATTTGTTCATTCCTAGAATATAAAGAAAATAGTTTCAAAATTATTAACCCACGAATATGAGAAAAGATACCTACTATGTAGAGTTCAATATTTGTTTAGAATTCTTTGTGTCTTCAGCCTGAGGATATTTGGTCCAAATAGTTTAAAAGTTACCTGAAATCTCCCTTCTGCCCCATAGCCAGTGTGGCTGTTACTCATTGGAAATGTAACTCTTGCGTTTTTTAAATTTCTACTTTTTTTTTTTTTTACACCCCTTGCCTATTTTTTTTAAGTAAGTGAAACATTACAAATTTCTCAAAATCAAAACTGTAACAGAAATTACACTCAGGGTCGTCTGGGTGGCTCTGTTGGTTGAGGGTCTGCCTTCAGCTCTGGTCGTGATCCCGGGGTCCTGGGATTGAGACCCACATCGGGCTCCCTGCTTGGCGGGAAGCCTGCTTCTCCCTCTTCTCCCAGCTTGTGTTCTCTCTCGTTGTGTCTGTCTCTCTCATTGTGTCTGTCTCTCTCTCTCTCAAATAGAAAAAATAAAATAAAATCTTTAAAAAAAAAAAAGAAATTACACTCAAAAATGTTATTCCTCCCACCCTTTCTTCATAGAAGTTTAGAGGAGGTTTATAAATAAGATTATAAATGTTTAGATTTTGCAAACTACCTAGCACCTATTTAGATCCCCAAAAGTCTGATCTAGCTACTCATTTAATATTGCTTTACCTATGTTCAAGCTTCATACATTTTCCTCTCTCTATGAAACCAAATTGGAATGCAAATATGTGCATAAAATGCTTCTCAAGATTGGATATTTGAAACCTTACTAGTAATAGATTATTTGCATCCTTGTCACAATTGATCACAAAACGCTATTATGTTTAGTTTCCTAATTAAGAATTACTGGACTGTTTTATTCCTTAAAAAGTAGAATGTGTTATTGCATATGGGATAAGCATAATGTTGTTGCAGGAGTAACGTACAAAACATATCAGAGTCACACCTCATTTCAGTAGTGCCTTAAATAGCTGTAATTCTGTATGAAGGTTATAATTGTTAGTTGGAGTGAAACAAATAAAGAGTCCTGAGGCATGTCTGAAGAAATGAGCAGATTACATGCTTAACTAATTATGAGAGATAAGGCTTCTAGATTAGGTCATGCTCCACAAAAGGAAGGGAGGAAGAAGCATTGCGCCATTAGAATCACTTTTATTTTAATGCATTTCTCTTATGAAAAAGCTTTGTTTCTGGAAGCATTGCTGCGTTTTCCTCCTGAATTCTGTGCATACTTTAAACTAGTCATTCTATTATGTATACTTTGCTAATAGTATTTGACAAATATTTCAGAGAACCGATTTCTTCTCATGGTTAAACATTTGCAGTAAAGGGGCGCCTGGGTGGCTCAGTCGTTAAGTGTCTGCCTTCGGCTCAGGTCATGGTCCCAGGGTCCTGGAATCGAGCCCCATATCGGGCTCTTTGCTCCGCGGGAAGCCTGCTTCTCCCTCTCCCACTCCCCCTGCTTGTGTTCCCTCTCGCCCTGTCAAAAAATAAATAAAAATCTTAAAAAAAAAAAAAAAAAAAACCTTTGCAGTAAAAATTCTGGATCAAATTTGTGGCATTTCTTCCATTGGGAGAAATATATATATTTCTTTTTATGATCACATAAAAGTTACTACAGTTCATAAAAAAATTTAAAACACATTTAATTTTACTGTGGTTTTATAACTAAGCAATAGAAGAAACAAGGAAAAGTGTATTTATAGAGAACTCATGAATGACAAAAATTACTATGAATCTTAAACCTTTATGGGAAGTAAATACAGATAATATATCAAGACCAAAAATGTAATAACCATGTAGGTATCAGCAACATGACAATCTCCCTATGATTGTTATTTTTAAATATACTTTCTACATTATTGATAGTATATCAAAACATATTTTCTTGTCCATATCTTAATAGCAGTGGAAACTTAGGGTTGTTAAATTACCAGTTGCACATGCTTAAAATGTTAGTTCTAATACATTTTTAGTAAATGTCATATCTCAAATTGGAAGGGAAAATTTAACATACTATCTTGTAGCACAGATATATTCAAGTCTTTTTATACATGAATAAGCATTTTCTAACATATCTCCAGTTTCACTACAAATTTTTCAAAGCAATACACAGCTGTGTCCTGCTTATTTAGTACCCAGTTTCCACATTTGTGGATCTCATCTTCCAAATGAGGAACATACCACAGTCCCTTAGAACCCAACTCTTCTCCATGCAATGGCTGTGGTTTCCAAGGCCCCTCATTTCCCTGCACCACCAGCACTCCTGAAGATTTCTTTCTTTTCTGACCTCTCATGTATCCTTTATATGTCCACCTCTCTCCTTGCCCCTGGAGAGGAACTTCCAACTATCATCACCAGATTTCTTTGGCGTCTAGCTGCATACTGCACCGCAGAATTTCCTTGCGATGCTTTTGGAAACCCAATCTTTATGTAAGTTATTTCTATGAGAAATTGGGCAATGTTCTAAGCAATTTAGCTATAAATTTTAAGACTACCATGGATCATAATTTTTAAATTTTTTATTTCCCATCATTGTGACATGTCCCATTTTTTAAATGTGACCAAGGAATCATGCCTAAATTTTCTTGGTCCTTTTGAAATACCTTGCCAAATATCTAGAGTAGCTTTCTAACTAGCTAATGTTTTTCCCCTTCCTTTTTGGTCTGAATTAAGTATTGAAGAGAAATTATCTTAATAAATTTCTTTTCCTTCTCCAGATGAAATTGTTATCATGGCAAAGAAAAACATTTATGAGCTTTTCCACTTGCAATGCAATGAGGTTTTCAATAGATATCAGGAAACTCATCAGGCCCCTATTAGTGCAAAAGCTTGCTTTTCTCTCGCCTGATTTTGTAATTATCATTAGGAATAAAGTACTCATAGCCTCCAGCCAGGTATCCAGGATGCTTCTGTCTGCATTTTTATTAATTTCTCCCAGTGCTCCTCTGTATGCTCCTTCTAAAAAATATATAGATTCCTTGATACCATATTTTTCATTATTTCTCTCCACTTTTTCCTACTGGGACTTGAAAGTGTACATTTGAACACAAAGTAAATAATACTAATTGACACAATTTTTTAAAAATCTACTATTATAAGATGGGTGAAAGTATAGCTTTGAAAGGTGTAATTTATAAACAGTGATAAAGAGTTTTGGACATTTTCTCTTGGCTGATCTCATTAGTAACTACTGTAAGAGTCATTTGACACTCCATTTTAAAGTGTAAATATTTGACTCATGCTCAAATAGGAATAATTTATATAAGATGTATCATATGATGGCTTACCTTTGGGCATAATGCATTACCCCTGCATTTAATCATTTCTAAAAGATGGTACAATTAAAGAACAGAGATGTTTTTATTTTTATTTCTATGCTTATTTTGCCCTTGGATCAATTAAATAATAATCCACCACTCAATGCAGCTTAAAAAAAATAAGGGTCAAAGAAAAATAATGACCTTAGAAAAGTTTGTGACTTCATTTTAAAAAAAAGAGGAAAAAAGAAACATAAGAAAAAAATTCAGAACTTGGGAAACAGAAATGATACAACAAATAGGGCATCTCAGGAAATCTGAGAATATCCTAAACCTGGTCATGTTTGTTATTGATAGTTATGCTAAAAAATATAGTAAATTTTAACACATTCTGAATCATGAATATAATCACATTGGGGTTATCTAACAGGGCCTATCTAACAGGGATTATCCTAATCTAGCTCGTATGTCCATTTTGAGAACAAAGAATATAAAAGCTTGTGTTTAATTTTTCTCGTAATTATCTGGAAATATGGTGAATAGTTTTAATCCAGAATTTCCTGTATAAGAAGAGAATAAATTAGAAATAATGCTGTTGAAGATGAAGATCACATTACTACTAGCAATAACAAGGAACCCAATATAAAACCAAAGCATAAAGATGTTAGAAACCTAGAGCATAAAGTAATATTAAGTCCCATATTTCAGGAAGGATAATAAAACAAAATGTTATCAGTTGGAGTCTACCAAAAAATCTGGTGTTATTTTACCTTATAGTTAGAAGTGATCATTCCATGATGTGAACATTGTAGCTGGAATGTGACACTGCCTTTTATGCCCACAAAAGGGGCCAACAACACAGTGACTAGTTGGTACCATACTCTGACCTATATCTAATTCATTTCTATTCTAAACATGATTTAAGTAAGCATCTGCTAGTCACAGGGTAGTTTTAAGGTGGAACTTAAGACTGCTAACTAAAAACAAAACAAAAAAATAGCATTGCAGAAAATTATATATAATTTGTCCTATGTCTGAAATAATGATAAAGGAAAACGGAATAAATACACAAAAAGTTACTAATAGCAGTTATTTGGGCAAAGGTAGAATTTTTATTCAGTAATTGTACTTTAATAATTCTGTAGTGTTTGATTATCAATTAGCAGTTATCACATATCTAAGAAAAGATAATTTTTCAAAAGATAAACTTTACAGAAAAGTCAGCTGATATAATAAAGTCACAGAATTTGTAGTCAAAACATGACAACTCTAGCCACATGATATCATACATGTCATGTATTTCTTCTGAGCCTCGGTGTTCTTGTCTGTAAAATATGATCGATAACAAAATTACTAAGCTAAAAGTTTGCAGTGTATGAGAAAGTGCTTTATAAGCTGCAAATAGCAAGATACATTTGGTAGTTATATATGTACAGTTTTTATACTGAAACATAATTAACATACAATGTTATATGCATTTCAGGTGTACAACATACTGATTCAACTATTCTGTATATTACTCAGTGCTCATAAAGATAAGTGTACTTTTAATCCCCTTTGTTCCCTGCAATTGAGGTTTCTTTTTTTTTGTTTGGTTCTTCATTTTCTTTTTTGGATTCCACATATACATAAAATCATATGGTATTTGTCTTTCTCTGACTTATTTTACTTAGCATAATGCACTCTAGGTTCATCCATGTGGTCACAAATGGTAAGATCTCATGCTTTTTATGGCTGAGTAATATTCCATTTGTGTGTGTGTGTGTGTGTGTGTGTGTGTGTGTGTGTGTGTGTGTGTATAACATCTTTATCCATTTATCTATCAATGGACAGTTGGGTTGCTTCCATATTTTGGCTATTGAAAATAATGCTGCAGTAAATATACCGGAGCTTAGCTCTTTTTGAATTAGTGTTTTTGTTTCCTTTGGTAAATACCTGGTAGTGGAATTACTGATTAAATGTTACTCTATTTTTAATTTTTTTTTCAGGCACCTCCATATTGTTCTGCATACTGTTGTATCAATTTACATTCCCACCAACAGTGTACAAGGGTGGTTTTTTCTCTACATCCTCACCGACACTTGTCATCTTTTTGATTCTAGTCATTCTGACAGGTATAAGGTGATATTTCATTGTGGTTTTGAGTTGCATTTTCTTGAGATTAGTGATGAGTATCTTTTCATGGTCTGTTGGCTTTGAGTAGGTCTTATTTAGAAAAATGTCTATTCAGGTCCTCTGCCCATTCTAATCAGATTATTTGATTTTTTGGTGTTGAATTGTGTTAAGTTCCCTATATATTTTAGATATTAGCTCCTTATCAGATATGTCATTTGCAAATAACTTCTCCCATTCAGTAGGTTGCCTTTTCATTTTGTTGATTACTTCCTTCACTGTGCAAAAGCTTTTTATTTTTGCTTCTATTTCCCTTGTCTGAGGAGACCTATGTAGAAAAATGTTGCTAAGGCTAATGACAAATTACTGCCTATGTTTTCTTCTAGGAGTTCTATGGTTTCATGTCTCATATTTAGCTCTTTAATCCATTTTGTTTATTTTTGTGTATGGTGTAAGAAAGCTGTGTAGTTTCATTCTTTTGCACATAACTGTCCAGTTTTTCCAGCACCATTTATTGAAGAAATTGTCTTTACCTCATTGTATTTTGTTGCCTACTTTGTTATAAATTAATTGATCATATAAGCATGGGTTTATTTCTGGGCCCTGTATTCTGTCCTGTTGATCTATGTGTCTATTTTTGTTCCAGGACCATAGCATTTTTATTATTCCAGCTTTGTATGATATCTTGAAATCTGGGATTGTCACATCTCCAGCTTTGTTCTTCTTTCTCAAGATTGCTTCGGCTTCGAGTTCTTTTGTGGTTCCATACAAATTTTAGGATTATTTGTTCTAGTTCTATGAAAAATGCTGCTGGCATTTTGATAGAGATTACATTGAATTTGTAGATTGCTTTGGGTAATATGGACATTTTTGTAATGTTAAT
The DNA here is from genome assembly GCF_964656455.1 of Halichoerus grypus. Taxonomy (NCBI): domain Eukaryota; kingdom Metazoa; phylum Chordata; class Mammalia; order Carnivora; family Phocidae; genus Halichoerus; species Halichoerus grypus. The sequence goes on from NC_135717.1 coordinate 140,202,249, forward strand.
TCTTCCAATCCATGAGCATGTAATAAGAGCATGGATTGTTTTCTTAATTTCTCTTTCTGCCATTTCATTACTAGTATATAAAAATGAAACAAACTTCTGTATATTAATTTTGTATCCTGCAAATTTACTGAATTCATTTATCAGTTCTGGTAGTTTTTTGGTGGAATCTTTAGCATTTTCTATATACAGTATCATGTTGTCTGCAAATAGTAACAGGTTTACTTCTTCTTTACCAGTTTGGCTGCCTTTTATTCCTATTGCTGTGGCTAGGACTTGCAGTACTATGTTGAATAAAAGTGGTGAGAGTGGACGTCCTTGTCTTATTAGTGATCTTAGGGGAAATGCTCTCAGTTTTTTCCCATTGAGTATGATGTTAGCTGTGAGTTTTTTATATATGGCCTTTATTATGTTGAAGTATATTCCCTCTAGACCTACTTTGTTGAGAGTTTTTGTCATGAATGTTGTTGTATTTTGTCAAGTGCCTTTTCTACATCTATTGAGCTGATCATATGTTTTTTTTATCCTTTCTCTTGTTAATGTGATATATCACACTGATTGATTTGCAAATATTGAACCACCCTCCTATCCCTGAAATAAATCCTACTTGATCATAGTGAATGATTCTTTTAATGTATTGTTAGATTCAGTTTGCTAATATTTGTTGTGGATTTTTGCATCTACGTTCATCAGAGATATTGGCATGCAGTTTTCTATTATTTTATTTTTTTTCTTTGTAGTGTCTGTCTAGTTTTACTGTTAGGGTAATGCTGGCCTCATAGAATAACTTAAGAAGTTTTCTTTTTATATTTTTTTGTAATCTTTTGAAAAGAATATGTATTAACTCTTCTTTAAATGTTTGGTAGAATTCATTTGTAAAGCTCTCGGTCCTTTGTTTGTTGGGAGTTTTTTGATTACTGGTTCAATTTCATCACTATTAATCAGTCTGTTCAAATTTTCTAGTTTTTCCTGATTCAGTTTTAGGTTATATGTTTCAAATTTATCCATTTCTTCTAGGTTGTACAATTTGTTGACATATAGTTTTCCATGATATTCTTTTTTTTTTTTTTTTTTTTTTTAAAGATTTTATTTATTTATTTGACAGAGAGAGAGACACAGCGAGAGAGGGAACACAAGCAGGGGGAGTGGGAGAGGGAGAAGCAGGCTTCCCGCGGAGCAGGGAGCCCGATGCGGGGCTCGATCCCAGGACCCCGGGATCATGACCTGAGCCGAAGGCAGACACTTAACGACTGAGCCACCCAGGCGCCCCTCGATGATATTCTTATAATCCTTTATATTTCTATAGTGTCAGGTGTTATTTCTCTTCCTTTGTTTCTGATTGAGTTTTCTCTCTCTTTTTTTTCTTAGTAAGTGTTGCTAAAGGTTTATCAGGGTTTTTTGTTTTGTTTTTTTTTTATCTTTTCAAAGAACCAGCTCCTGGTTTCCTTAATACGTCCCCCTTTTTTTTTTTTTGGTCTGTATTATTTCCTTCATTCTATCAGCTTTGGCCTTTGTTTCTATTTTTCTAGTTATTTCAGGTGTAAGGTTATGTTGTTTGAGATTTTTCTTGTTTCTTGAGGTATGCCTGGATTGCTATAAACTTCCCTCTTAGGACAGTTTTTCAACATTCCCAAAATTTTGGACCATTGTGTTTTCATTTTCATTTGTCTTCATGTATTTTTAAATTTCCTCTCTGATTTTTTAGTTGACTCATTCATTGTGTAGCAGTAGGTTGTTTAGCCTCCATGTATTTGTGTTCTTTTCAGATTTTTTCCTGTAATTGATTTCTAGTTTTATACCATTGTGGTCAGAAAGGATGCCTGATAGATTTTTAATCTTCTTAAATTTATGGAGACTTGTTTTGTGGCCTAACATGTGATCTAATCTGAAGAATGTTCCATGTGCACTTGAAAAGAATGTGTATTCTGTTTTGGGATGAAATGCACTGCTAGGTTCATCAGCTCTAATGTGTTGTTCAAAGCCACTGTTTCCTTACTGATTTTTTTTGTGTGGATGATCTATCCATTGATGTAAATGGGGTGTTAAAATCCCTTACTATTCCTGTATTACTGTCAATTTCTCCCTTTATGTGTGTTAATAATTGTTTTGTCAATTCAGGTGTTCCTATGTTGGGTGCATAGATACATAAAATTTTTACATATTTATAATTTTAAACATTTATAATATTTACATAGATATCCTTTTGTTGGATTATTTCCCTTATTATGTAATGCCCTTTTGGCTCTTGCTACAGTCTGTTTTAAAGTCTATTTCATTTAATATAAGTATTACTAGTTATTGTATATAGCTAGAGGTTGGAAAGTGGTCAAAGCTTAAACATAGTTAAATGATATCACCAAAATTTGATCTATTGAACACAATTCATCTCTTCAAAGGCTCTAGGTAAAGTGAGCAACAGATAAAGCCAGGGCATAAATTTTAGGGTGAGACAGATTGAAGCTCAGATCCCATTTCTATCACTTTCATAATCTTGTGCATATTATCTTCTTTGAGCCTCATTTCACTCATCTGTTAAATGAGAGTAAAAATAATAACTATCTCATGAGGTTGTCTGTAGAAAAAATAAATGTGTTTAAATACTTGAGACTGAATAGATGCTCATTAAATGGTCAAGAAATAAAGTATGCAGAGAGCTTGCTTCTGCCCCTTAAAAACTGAGAACTTCAATCCACATCTTTAGAATTAAGATTAATGACTTGGAAATGAGTGAACAAGTAGGCGGGCATGGTGTAGATTTATTTATTTTTCTCTTAGGAGTTATTCTAACAAGTTTCTTTTGAGAATTTTTATAGATTTTCTGTAGCTTTCCTACCAGTTCATTTGTTTTGTGCCTCTTGCTGGCAACTACTTTGTGTCAATAAATATGGGCCAATTTATTTGATGTTGCTTCTGTGGGAGAGAGAGCTCCTTTGGGCGCAAAGTGTGGCTGTCATGCAGAAGATTTTCCTAATCTAATGACTTAGAGAACTGAGCAGCCAGGAGAAGTAGTGTTGGTAAAAACGGAGTCTGTTCTGTACCCACCATGCCCATCTTAGTACAAGAACCACTTGAAGATGACTCTCAGAGATATTATCATGTCTGAGTATGTACGTGGTTGAGTCTTTCAGTGTGTTTGGACAGCCCCTTTCCCTCACTGCAAGGTCCACTTTCTTTTTATTCTTAATGGTAGTTCAGTTTATGAAATCTACTCTAGTCTGTGAAATTATGAAGCTAAATTTGTTTCCTCCTCTAAATCTATGACATCCTCGAAATCTGAATATCCAAATGCAGATTTGAGTTTGTTTTCATCTTATATATATTTTTTTAATTTATTACCATAATGGCTTCTCTAATGAGAAAGTTAAGTGTGGCTTGTACACTAGCCTGAGAGAGGCACCTGTGAGAATATGTGCTTGCTGCCCTTATGTGTTTTACACCCCAGTTTCCTCATACATATTAGGAGATAAGTCAGTATTTTTCACTTGTCTCACAGGAGTCATTAAATGTCAATTATGTTTGTTTTAAAACATCGACGAAGTATTTGTGCCTCCAGAATTATCTAATCTTGCAAAAACTGATTTTAAAAGGATCCCTGTGGTAATGAGATTTATAGTTAAGCTGTCAGTTTAAAATATTCTGCTTTCAATTTTATTTAAAAAGCAAAATCTACTCCAAGTTTGCTATGTGAAACTTTAAAAATTTGTGTAAATAGTAACATTACAAAAACATCATAGATAGCTCATTTTGTTCAGTTTTATAGCCATCATTTATTTGTTTTAACTATCCTTATAACTTTCTTTTTGGCTGCCTTTTAGGGAACATAGCTCTAGAAGAATTCTCATATCAATTCTTACAAATAAAAATCAAAAATTATATAAAAGTATACAAATATTTTATTCATTTGGATAAGAGGCAGTTCATTCAATTCAACTGAACTGGTTCTTATATTAAAACAAGTATCCATTTAGGTTAATAAATTGTTATAAGCCTTCCTTTTTAGATTTTTTTTTAAAGATTCTATTTATTTGAGAGAGAGATTGGGCAGGGGAGGAGCAGAGGGAGAAGGACAAACAGACTCCACACTGAGCATGGAGCCTGATGCAGGGCTCGATTCCATGACCCTGAGATCATGACCTAAGCTAAAATCAAGAGTCAGGTGCTTAATCGATTGAGCCACCCAGGTGTCCCAATTGTTACAGCCTTCTGAAACACAAAAACTCAGAAAATCTTACTCAGGTAAAAACAAACAAACAAACAAACAAAACAAAAAAACACTTTGAAGTTCTATCTACATAAATCAAATTTTTGTCACATCAAGATGTCCAAAATTAAAAAGGTTATTAGGCATCATTGTTTGTATCCTTGGAACTTGCTTAATTTTAAGGAAAGCCTCTAAGCAATCAAGTAATATTTTTAACTTTTCTCTTCTTTGAAAGGTTGTGCCTGTGGAAGAAATATCTAGGTCATAGCTAATACACTCATCTCTCTTATACCATTTTGTATAGTTTATGTATTGGCATGTACATGTTTAGATGAATCTGTGTGACTAATATTTGAGCAATCTTGACCCTGCTAGTGTATCAACTTCTATGAGCCTAGCTATTCTCAAAAAAATTGTTGACTGAAGTATAGGGCCTCTAAGATATCCTAACTTGAAGAAGGAAGTCTAAAGAGGTCGGAAAAAAAAAAAAGCCTATAACTTGCTAAATAAAAATTTCATCATGTTATGTATTATCAAAAGTAGCTAAAAAAAAAAAAAAACATTCTTGGGGCTTCTAAGTCCTTCAGTTTAATAATACAAAAAAATTAAATGTCTTGTTTCTTGAGGTAACATTTCTTTCCAACCTAAACTACTTGTCAAGTTCAGACCATGGGATAGAGTATTAGTATTTTCTAATACAATCAATTAAATCCATCCCATTTGAAAGAGTAGAAAAATGGGAGTAGCTAAATGTCCTCAACTTCATGTGTTGGAACCCCTTGGAGACTATCCACTTTAAGAATAGCTTAATACTTTCTGAATACTTATCATAAGCTTTTATACAGGTATTAACAAGAAATCTAGAGGGTAAATTTTCTTTATACATTCTTTGGCTTTTTGAGAGAGAAAAGAAATGAAGTGGAATCCCACATGATTTAAATATTTTTAAAAATGCCTGTTTTGTATATTTAGTTCTTTCTAGAAATGGAAAATTCATTAGAAGAATTTGTGGATAATCTATATTTAAGAAATGTTGTTTATATGTCTTATTGGTCATGGTCTCCCTAATGAAAGAACATTTTTCAAATCTCTTTACTCAATAGGATGTATTAAAATTTACCATTTACAAAATATTTTGTTGATCCTCAACAACAATCCTTTGGGGTGAGTAAAAACAATATTATTATGTTTCTTTTTAGTGGTATTGCTATCTTGCCTTCCTGACCCAGAGTCAGTATCAATCTATTCCACTTGGGAAAGACCTAAGAGTCAACTAAAGAAGCACAAACAGAGACATTAAAACCATTGGTTATCTCTCACATCTAGAATTGAGAAGGCTTGTCAACTAGTCAAAAGAGATTAATTGCCTATGTGCCATCAAAGTAGATGTTGAAGTGAAAAATCTAAAGAGCTAAATATATAAATAAAAATAAATATGAGCTGTTTTGGGAAAAGATACATTTACTACGGAAAAGAGCTAACACTCTTCCTGATGAAGATTGTATACAACCCTGTCTTTAGAGTCTAGTAGAAGCACAGGGTACAATGGCACGACCCTCAGATTCCCTGGACATAAACAGTATCTGGAATTTATAGATCCTTACAGGTCACATGAAAATATTACATGTTGGTAAATGAAGTTTGAAAAGCCAAAGGACCACCCTCGGCTAGTACTCCACAGTAATCATGCCTTGCCTAGTTAAGTTTAGATTTGGTTATGTCCATTTCCAGTGAAAGAAGGGGAGGAGCTTTAAAATGGTTAAAACTTAACCTCAGACAATTTAAAAATTTAAGTTCTAAGGATAGTACATTCTGGGCCTAGATCATTTGGAATCTGTCTTTGAACAGAAGGACAACCATGGGGAGCAATTAGGCTTCTTGTGATGACATCAAAGACATCTTATCCCCTGAGTGGCACTAAGTGCATTTCCCAAGAAGGTTAGTCTAAAGTCTGAGGCAGATTCTCTGCTGATAAGATTAGGAGGGGCGAGTTTTGGGTCTCCTTGATTTATGGAATCATTTATTCAATTAATCAATTTTGAGCTCCTGCCATTAGGCAGTATGCAGCTACAACATAGATATGGCTCAAGTTCTGTGCAAACTTAAATTTTATTGCTTTAGTAAAAATAATATTACTCATTAAAAATATAAAAGAACAGAAGTAGAACCCCCCCAAGAGGAGGCAAATACACAAGAATAGAAGTTGAAGTGTGGGTTCAGGTTCGGTAAAAAAAAATGTGAGTTTAACTGTTCTTTACTTATGTTGGGAATTAAGGTGATTGGGGAGGAAGAAATCTCCCATTACTCCTAAGACTAACATGCTTTTATGTATTGGTTTCAATTAGTCATTTGCCAATGAGAGCTTTTGGGTTTGCTTGTTTTTTTTAAGATTTTCTTTATTTATTTCTTGATCCCAGGACCCTGGGATCATGATCTGAGCTGAAGGCAGATACTTAACCAACTGAGTCATCCAGGCACCCCGAGCTTTTAGGTTTTTATTTTTTTTAATTTTTTTAATTTAAATTCAATTCAGTTAACATAGAGTGTATTATTAGTTTCAGGGGTAGAATTTAGTGATTCCCCAGTTGCATATGACACCCAGTACTCATCACAACACGTGCCCTCCTTAATGTCCATCACCCAATTACCCCATCCCCCACCCACCGCCCCTCCAGCAAAGAGAGCTCTTAGATAGCAGTTAAGAGAAATCTGTAAGTCAAAACAAAAAGAGACAATCCTTAGTATACCAAACTGTTAGAGATAAGAACATACATAAGAAATTTGCTGTGCAGTCATTTGAAAGGGTGTGCTGTAATCATCTTAGCTAGCTAGTTATATATAAAGGCCCATCTTGATCAGCCATCTAAAAACCTGTATTTTGGTAGCCTCAAAAAATATTTCAGAGTATAAAGACTCAGATTTTCTTTGAATAAAGTAAAGGTATAGTCAGTGAGCAAGGCTTTGGATATAAGATAGGAAAAAATTGTAAGGAAAATCAATTACTGAACGTCACTGTATTTAAGTCACTTATTTTTAAGTCCCTTTTTTCTAATGGTAAAGTTAGGCAAAAATTTCAGTGTAGAAACATGTTCAATTTGGAAATGTTTACTTAGAGAACATCCTGTTCATGCTTTTTTATCTGTGATGGTAGTTGAACCAGCATTATCTTTAAGCATTATCTTTTTGCTAGTAACTTGAACACTATGATTTTGAACTTAAACCTTAAGGAGTCAAGTTCAAATGATGACTTGTATGCTGATTATTATATAACTGGAAAATTAGACCTTGCCTTTTTAAGGTTTCTTAAATCATTACATATATGTTATATCTTTAAAACAGCCTTAAAAATAATTCTTATGAATTGGCTTTGCAGAGATGCCTGGTTTTTTTTTCTCTCTCTTTAAATAGAATATTCATAGGTAGCATTAGGAGACATGTTTAATTACTATTTTCCCCTATAAAGATGCCAAACTTTCATGTTCACTAAATAACAAAAAATTTAAATTCTTTATTTATTAGGAGGCATGAACAATAATTTTCTCTGAATGTAACCCAGTGCTGCAACCTGGCATAAACAAGCAAGAAAGCCTTGATTCAAGGCTATTGCATTAGGAGAAGCCAGAACTCAATCTGAGCTCTATCCAACTGAAACAATGTGCAAGAGAGTTTTAAGTGGTCCAGTGGAGGGTTCTGTTTGCTAATTGGCTTTACCTACAGGAAAAGGAAACTTTCCCATATCCTCAAGACAGGAGATAGTTTTACAACTTGGACCAGGACATCTAAAGATAGGGGCACTGCACTATCTTCCTTGATGCTTACATTTCAAAGGGATGGCTTCCAAATTCTTGTGGAAGACAATTATGGGCTGTAAAACTGGTAAGAAGCCTTTAGAAAGATTTACATCTCAAAGGAGCAGCAGAAGATTTTACAATTACAAGTTTTCTAAAATGCTCTAAGAAAAGAGAGATCAAGGCCCTAGGGTTAGGAAGAAGACTGTCTGAAGCTTAGTGAAGCTAAAGGAAGCCATCTTAAGCAAAATATTATGTTACAATTTGGACTTTTTTCCAGGTTATTTGACAGTAGACCTGGGTAAAACTTATTTGGATATGGAAAAAGGGAGAAAAAATAGTGATGATGCTTTTGGTACTCTTCTTTACTCTCTGTTACCCACTATTTCTTGAGAGGTTGCCTTTGTGACCTTTAAATGTTATAATTTGAGAATAAATTAGATTTATTTATTTATTTATTTATTTATTTATTTGAGAGAGAGAGAGAGAGAGAGAGAGAGAGAGAGAGAGAGAGAGAACAGCATGAGAGGGGATAGGGTCAGAGGGAGAAGCAGGCTCCCCGCCGAGCCAGGAGCCCAATGCGGGACTCGATCCCAGGACTCCGGGATCATGACCTGAGCCGAAGGCAGTTGCTTAACCAACTGAGCCACCCAGGCGCCCGAGAATAAATTAGATTTTATCTTAGTAATGAACAAAACTGAAATCATATCTTAAATTATTAAAATTGCACAGAAAAAAATTATCAAAATACAATTAGTAGTAGTATTTTTAGTACTTTCATGGAACATAACCATCATGCATAAAAAAAAGAGATGTGGTTATAATATAAAGACAAACAAATTAAGGTACATCATGCTAAACAATTACTTAAATAGAATAGCCATGTTCTTATACCAGCAGCTTCTTATTTTCAAACTGGAATTAAAGAGTGTTTATATGCCATCTTGTTAAGGAGACAGCAATAATTATAAATTCTCTTATTCCTTTAGAATCTTTTAAACAAAAAGCCTTACTTTGGAAGATTTTTGTAGTGCTCTAATGCTGAAACATTGTTCGGGACAAAATAACTCATAAAAATTTTGCAAGAAGTGCTACGTAGATAATTCTCTGAAAGCTAGAATGCTCCAATATCTTAAACAGCATTCAAAAAAATAGATAATTAGGTATGGTTTTCCAGTTACTTGGGGAAGAGCAAATGTGACTGATATTCCTGAGATCATAATTTTATGCTGTTTAATGTGATGCTGACCATACAAGGTAATGTGAAGGTGTGAGGTAGTTAACAGGAGAAGTAAGGGTTTGGAACTGTGAGTCTTTGTATTTTAAAGAATTATAGTAGAAGCTAAAAATCAGCTTATTCTTGCTTTCCTTCTTTTCTTCTTTCTTTGTTTCCTTCTGCTATCCCTATACAGCTGAATTCTTAGGATCTCCCTCCTCTTTCTTCCTTTCCCCTTTGACACTGATCTTTGCTAGGAAAATAGAACACTGAAAGAATATATAACTTCAAACAGCTATCAGGGAGTAAGCCCTACTTATGCCAGTACTCAGTAAGTCAGGTCTGAAGATGGAGACTTTCCTCTGGGTTTAATAGGATAAAGCTAGTAGTGGAAAAGAAATTGAGAAATGTGGTCCAACTGATAAGGAAACCTCGCCATAAAGTATGAATTAGCAGCAGTTTGCGAGATTTACTTCTGAAGTATTTCATTCCTATTATAGTACCTATCTTATCCTTTGACTTCTATGGACATATCACCTAAGATAATGACCCTGCAACTATTTACACAGGTGCAGAAAATGGGAGGGCGGCTAAAATATACACACAGACACAAACACACATAAGCATGCCAAGCATACTAGATTATAGAAAATAATAACTCATCAATAAGGTAAACGTTATAAAGTCCTGTGACTCATCATTCATGATTTACTCATCTCAAAATTACTTTTTAATTTGTTTCATAGGTTGACAGATTGGACCAGAGGCATAAATCTAAGCTATCCAGGAAGTGTAACTCCACAGGGAACAGCTGCTGTCTTTGTGTAGCTCATACATAGGCTGCTTTTGTAGACCCTAATGATGACAAAACCAATTAGCAGACTAGAAATTGCCAGAAATCAAGGAGACCTTGCTTAAGACTCACTAAAAATGAAAAGTATTCTGCTACTGCTATTCATTGTTCATCTAAGAATTTGTAGAGTAAGAGTGTTTTGTGTGTAAACGTCTGCTTCAGGAGAGCATCCCTCATGAAGTGACCAAATGACAAGGAGGGACACTTTATGAATCTGGAAAGACCTTAAGGTCTATGGCATTGCTGAATTTCCGATCACATATTAAAACTTTTAATCAGTATTTTTAAATAAAAGAAACCTAGTCCATAAAATGATCTGTTGAATAGTTTAATATAAAAGAAAGAATTTCAAATGATATTTCATTTAAATGTAAGTGTGGACTATGAGTTATTAAAGAGAATGTGGCTTTCATAGTCTTTTGTTTTTCTAGACACCTGGGATCAAAGTCACCTTTTGAACTTGCAAAGTAAGCTTCTCAACTTAAATCTTACTGTTAGGATTTAAGTTCTTCATTTTCATTGTTAAAAGACAAATGTTACCTAAAGCTTTATCTGTAGCACTAATTTCCCTGTAAAGACAGGGGAACTGAATTGATAGGGGAAAGGGTAGGACTCTGGAACATTTAGGTCATGGCTTTGGAATCAGAGCTCTCAGCAGTTTCGTGCTTTGTGGATAATTAAAATCGATACAAAATAATTACACAGCTAGAAGGATCTCCAGATACTTAATCCAGTCCCTTGCCTCTAGGAGAAACTAGCTGTAGTCTAAACTAACCTCCACACAGGCATTCAGGTTGTTACGAGAGAAATGGGAATCCTAGGTTCACTTTCTGCACTTACTTAGAACATTGCAAATGTGGCTTGGTAACAAGAAATTTTATAAGTATGATGTAAGTATCACACAACAGTCTTCTACAGTCCCAAGATTAGCAATGAAGGCCATGATAGCCAAAATGACACTCACTTTCTTATAATTACTTTGACAGAGATTTTAGGATTTCTGACCATATCCCCTCTGCTAAGTGGTTTTGCCATTTTTAGTGTCTGTTACCTCGTATCATAAAAGTACAAATCAAGTGCAAATTCCTCCATGCAACTTTACTAATCTCAATGCCCACTGGTTATCTTATTTTTGTTTCTTTAATAAGTATTTAGTATATAGATATAAAAGATAGATAAAAATAACCATATAAAGTAGCATTTGCTGTGTCTCCAACTTAATGAGAAATCCTTGAATGCTAGTCCTTAGAGCCTACCACAATGATCTCTACTTAGTCATTACCCAGCAAATGCTGGTTCATAGTATTTTTTTCCTAAATTGGGTTGAAACTAATTCTCTTTATCATCTCTCCTCAGGGGAGATAAGGTCAATTGTGCGAAGCGTTGAGTGTCTTGGCTGATTTCAATTCTTTATTCCAACATTCTGTTTCTCTTTATTCCATTTTTAAGGCTCCTTCTTATAGAGGTCAAATATCATAAGATCAAAGTAAAACAAACATTCTCAAGTTCCATTAATGTTCCACTTTGTTCAAGTAAAATTAAATGTGACAAAATTAGTGTACAACAAAAGATTTTGGATAGTCTTTTGGAGTTCAGTTTTATTTTTTAGATACACTCTTCCTAAAGAAAAGGGCAGTGCTTCTTCAAGTTTTGTAAATCAGTAGAATTCAAAATACCTAAAGTACTGTGTCAAGTTAGATTAGTGGATTAGTCCAAGGATACCTGAAAGTTTTAGGGAAACTTAATATATTACATTAACTACATGCATTGAGAAAAAAATAGAGAACTTTTAACTCATATTGAACTCAGGCCACCATATGGAACTGCATCCTATTTAGACGCATAATATCTCCTTTAATCCTGCCATCTTTGACTACTGATCAAAGCACAATATTTTTATTAAATATTTTCAATTGATTGTTATGTCTATAACTTACTGCCTCATGATCTCTTTATTTTATGACCTATATCCTACATTTCTTTATGGAATGTTCCTTTTTTTTCCCTTGAGATAATAAACACTCAGCTACTTCACTCACAAAAAAATAGAAGCAAACCAAGTGGAAGCTGTTCGTTCCCTTACACCTATAAGTAGAGTTGGGGGAGGGGAGGACTGCAAGTGGGGATGACATTCTAAGTTGCCATTCAAAGATCATCACTATCCTCTCATGCAAAACCCTTCCTCTGCATACACTTCCCAGCCCAGTTCACTGATCACTGAGATTACTGGAATCCAGCTCACTATCTTCCTTTGACCACAAATCAACCACCTTTTTGTACAACCTCATTGTCTTAATAGAGGCCCCATCAATTTATTCTAAAACCTTCAACTAACACTCCATCAACACATATCCTCAAAGCCCATGCCCATGGGCTACACTGAGCCCATGCTCAAAAGAAAAAAATTTTCATTTGAGGCCTTATTAGAATCTATTTAGCCTCCATGTCCTTCATTACCAATTTAATCTTCCCAAAACACCACATTAATCCATGTGGTGGCTACCTGTTGATTTTCAAAGACCATCAAAATTGGTCCTTGACCTTTGTCTCTACACATTCTTATTACTGGTAGAAGATTATAATTAATACAGTAGTTCTCCAAATATGCCTCACTTTCTAAACTCCAACATATTCTCATATCCTATCCCTCCCCCCAAAAAAACACTTCTCTTTAGCATCCAAATTACCAACTATTCTATGTCCTTGCTATATGAAAGCGTCTCTGTAGCCATCTCAGAAGTTCTACAGAATTGCACCCCACTATTTGAAAGCATTTATTTCTTCATTTTGTGGTTAACTATGTATTTATATAAATCTCTTTAACTACTTAAAAGGTAGAACCAGCTTACTGTGTTAGTAAAATAGGGTATTCAGTGTCTGACTCTAATTAGCTCTTTCTGACATCACTTTGTTCCTCTGAACTATGGTTGTATAATGTGTAACATACGGATATCAGTTAAAATAGTGCTTTAATTTTGCATGTATTCTATGAAATCATCAGAAAAATTGACCAGGGCTTTCTGTGTGTGTGTGTGTTGTTGTTGGTTTTTTTTTTTCTCTCTACATCATTCTCTGTATAGTAGTCTGGAAATAGTTGATAAACAATAAATTTTCATTGAATAAGAAGGAGGTATTTACTAAATTACTTTGTACAGAGTACAATAATTGTTAAATCCACTTAAGGATATAGTTCTCAGTCAACTATTAAAAGTAGTATAGAAGCATGGCATGCCAGGTTTGGAAAAAAACTTTTAAGTTTTAGTGACAAGTTGTACAATGCTGCCATGCCACTATTTTTTTGGAAAAAACTTTGTAAAACCTCTCAATTATACCTCATTGTTATTGTTCTTATGCCTTTCTGGATAGCTCTCTAATAAAACTATGACTTTGTTGTTCACCATTAACAAAGCCCCATTGCATGGTTTATTTTGTTTGAACTTTATAATGAATCGTAAAGTTATAACTTTTTCCTGGTGTATTGGTTGCCTAGAGTTGTAAATTTTGCATAATTATAGATTTTTTTCAAATGATGATATCTTGTAAACATGGCAAGATAGATCTTTCAGAAGCTCATATCCTTTTGGACTTATGCATTGATAAGCAACATTGAAGAAATCATTTTTACAAGGACTTTGGAATTTTAATCTCTGAAAAGATGCTTAATTTTCAGTGTAGCCCAAATATAGCCTATGCTCAGAGGACAGTTTTTCTTTTTAACAGTAATCTCAACAAATTCCATCCTTCCCCTCACACCCACCTTCTATGTGTATTACAGGAATGATTTTGTTAGCTATTAAAGAGATTAATTTCATTTTGCTTTGCCCTAGAGATAAAGAGTAAGCAAAGGTAGGAATATTTTTAACAAATTAGTTACTACAAATAGCAGTTTTGATTTAAAAAATGGAAATAAACTACTAATTCAGCCTCAGGACTTTGATTTGTGTGCCATCTAATATTTGTTAGTGGACTTGATTTTAGGCTTATCTTGGGAGTTCAGAATGCCAGTATAACGAGAAAATTCCTGAAAAAATTTCAGCTGATCAAAACCCCTTTAAAGAACTGTTCAAAAGATAGGTTATTTTCTTTACTGCAATAAATAGATTATTGTGAACAAAATGTGAGTGAAATGAGGTTAATTTGTATTAAATACAGAAAGGAAATGAAATTAATAAATTTAAAATAGAACTGTACTTACTTATAATTAGCTTACCTTATTTACCTCAGTATTTGATAATTCCTTTAAATGTAGTATTTGGGGGTGCCTGGGTGGCTCATTCGGTTAAGTGTCCAACTCTTGGTTTGGGCTCAGGTCATGGTCCCAGGGTCATGGGATCGAGCCCTGCATCAGGCTCTGTGCTCAGCCTGGAGTCTGCTTGTCCCTCTCTATCCCACTCTCCTCCACCCCCTTGCTCCCTTGTGCACACGTGCACCCTCTCTTTCTCTCTCAAATAATTTAAAAAAATGTAATTTTGTAAAACTTGTGCTTTTTTGGCTAGAATTTTATCTTAATAAACACATACACACTGCCAGTGTAGCCCTCCCTAATATTTTCTGATGATTAATATCAATATGCAAAAGTGTTTTATTCCTTGAAATTTGAGACATGATTCAGCATCCAAAACTTTGTACTCAAATTCACAATAAAAATTCCAGAGCACTTTCTGTTTTTATACACCAAAGGTTGGAAACACTTGCATGAAAAACAAGTCACCTGACCACCACATTAGTTCTCATTTCCTGACAATGTCTCAGTAAAGCAATTTAAAAACAGTGCATAGCCACAGATACGTGTGGAACAGAAAGAAATTTAGAAGTACTACAGCAATTCAGCTGTTGATTTGTTTTAGAATAAATAAGAGACTACTTCCTAAAATATGTATATTATGTGTATATATTTGTTCTCTGTAGGATCGCACAGTTTCTGGTTATTCAAGGATGTGCTTAGGCAAATGTTACTAAGTCAAACCCCTCTTCTCTGTTCAGGAAATGAGATCAGCAGTGCCCATATGAAACACTCATGGAATCATCAGTCTTTGGGGTTAATTTAGTCGCATTAGTGTTGTGCTTCACTAATAACGTGGGTTTTATTCGTGTAAGTCACAGACACAAATCTAACGATATTAATGGGAAATCGCTTCTGTTTGTATCAAGAGAGTAAAGGATAGATAATTGTGCTAATTTTGCCTTTATTCGGTTTCCTGTCCATTCCCCCCCGCCCCCCGAACCATCATGCCTCCCATGTCCCACCTAAAACTGAAGGCGGACCTTCTTGGCTTTATTACTTTTCTAATATTTCTTATCCTGAGAGGAGAAAATTTGAGGAGGAATAAAAAAAAGTCTGATTGAAAATATGTGGTTTCCTCTTTATTGTCACCACTGTACTTAAGATTGTTGAAAGAAAAACTCTGAAACTTTTTTTAATGTTACAGAAGACTTTATATATGAAGGCACTTTATATATGAGAATCCTAACATAGAGCCCTTTTACTTTTATTTCAGTAAAATGTTCTTTTTTTTTTTTTTTAAATATTTTATTTATTTATTTGAGAGAGAGAGAATGAGAGAGAGCACATGAGAGTGGGGAGGGTCAGAGGGAGAAGCAGACCCCCCGCCGAGCAGGGAGCCCGATGCGGGACTCGATCCAGGGACTCCAGGATCATGACCCGAGCCGAAGGCAGTCGCCCAACCAACTGAGCCACCCAGGCGCCCCAGTAAAATGTTCTTTTAAAAGTATTTAAAACTCTGAAAAAATATTTTCCCAAAAGATCATCTCTCTTACAAGAAGGGAACAAATTTCATAAGAATTCAGGGGCATCTGGTAAATGCCAGCCATCTCTTAACTAGACATAGAGCAGGAAACAAGAAAAGCAAATTTCCTACCCCCAAGGAAGTTACTTTCCAGTAACACTTAATGGATAAAAGCATGCATTTATAAAACCAGAACTACTCTTAAAACCACTTCACTCAGTAACTTTATAGTGCTCATAACATCTTACACTAAATATGTAATAATGCCTGTTTCATTATATATTAACTCACCAGGTCGGAAGGCCAGTGAAAAATATATTTTTAGCTAAAATATCTCAGCTTTACAGTGACCAAACAAAAGCACTGGATTTTATCAGAATACAGTATATAGTTACTAAATATTGTTAGTATAAAGGATATGAGAATTATTTTATATCTATTTTAAAAAACAACTTTAATGACATTAATTAGCAATGGTTTCTTAATATATTGTGATAGAGCACCACCTAAGTTTTTCTGGGTTTTTTTGTTGTTGTTGTTGCTTCTTGTTGTTTTGTTTTGTTTTAACTATTCCTGAAAGATTTGCAGCTACTTTCCCCCACCAGCTTGGTTCTTCCTAGTTCTCCTTGGCAAGTAGCAGGAATGTTATGGATTTAAGAATTAACCCTCAGAAAGATGCTTTAGATGGTGATGTCCTTGTGTACTGCCCAGTTCTGTAGCCTCTCTTCTGGGCACAACTTGGCAAAAAGATAGAGAAGAAAGAGGAGGCTCATCTTGCATGGCAAGCCCTTTTCTTAAAAGAAATGTCACTCATATTTAGGCTAGATTATACATCATGACCTGAAATTAGAAACCCAGTGGGTGGTGAGTTTGGACTCTTCATACAGGCTGTCACCTTCAGCCAAATGAAACAGTGCCTGACAAAAGTTTGACGGAAACCAGAAAAGAAAAACAGACTCACTTGAAAGAAAATTACTAATAAGTATGTACTGAAATTACTGTTGTTCAGGCTGATGATATTCTTAGCGCCAGTGACCACCCAAAGGCTGGAAGAGCTAGTGCGGCATTGGAGGATGACAGAGATTTTGTATGTTACTTATGTTTTATTCAAATTATTGTTTTTCTTTATAGAACTCCTTGGGTTATTTTCATTGGCTTAGAAAAGTTTGGGCCTGTTGCAAGAGGTACTCTAAAACATGATTGAATTTAAAGAAATTGTGACTCTATCTGGTTGAAAGAAAAATAAGTTTTGGTTTATATGAAAGATCTACCCATCTCTTAAAATCTTAATATTTTATTTTACTCTAATAAAATATCCCTAGAGTCAAGTAGTGTTTTTGAAATATCAGCTATAAATTGCCAAGTTCATTTTTTTCATAGCTTTTAAGGAAGCACAGAAATACTGTATATAAAAACTCATTAACAGTAGGGATAGAAAAGGACACATATATAAAACATGAAGCGTCCTGTAGATTACTTTGACCATTTAATTAGGAGGAAAGAAAGCACCATTTCTCAAATAATTTTTTTAAAGTCACTATTACTATAAGTCAGTATATTAAATGCTCTCAAAATGAGGGAATTGGTCATGGAATAAAATTTTCTGCAATTAATGACATATTTAATTTTCTTATTTAGTCATATTGCTATCTTTACTCCTAATCAAAATATAATTTAGAAAATGTATTATTTCATCTAGAAATTAACAGCTGGCTTGTAAGAAACACTTATGTCAGGTTAATTAGTGCCTTTCAAAATTTTATAATATACTGTGACAGAAAATTAAGGATGTTCGCAGTATTTAGCATAGTTCACAACCCACATTTTAATGAAAATATACTGTTATTAATGATACACATTCTACAGATATAATATACACCAATTGCTGGTCATTTTATGTTTCTTCTGTACAATGCTATAAAATGAAGCCATATTTATTCTGTTTATTAATTTAGGCTTCATGGGGTAAAATTTGCATTCATTATATTCATGTGTATATAGGATTATATGAATTTAAATCAACCCAAGGCATGGCAAGTGGTATTTGACTGACAGTTTCCTCAAGATTCTAATCTGGTCAAGAATTCATTTTCCTCTCATTTTATCACAGATATATGAGCATCTTAAATTAGACTGAACATTTTAGCATTTTAAATAATATCCATTTCCTTCATGCTCACTATGCCAAAATAGAGATAAATACTTGCATAGTGTCCACAGAGAGCTGCTTCCATAGCATGCACTGATATTAAATGCATGCTGTCTTCATTTCTGGTTCTTTAAATGTAAGTTCCTTAAATACCTTAAGTTAAAATCCCTTTTCCTGTAGTAAAAAGCAGCATCCCTCACATTATAGTACATCAATTGTAAAATTCCAGGTTCTTAAATAGGACCACCTCTTTCTTTCTCCAAACCAAGAACTACAGTAATAGGAAAGACATGCTACATCCCTAGGCTAATATGAGAATGGTCATTTTTAGAACCATAGACAAAAAAAAATTAGAATGTCTTAATCATTTTACTTTAGAAGATACTTTGGAAATATGGACTTGCCACAGAATACTTGCAGAAATATTGAAAACCATATTTTATGAATTGTCAGGATATCTACATTAATAATACATGTGAAATAATGTTTATCATAAAACAACACCAGCTAATATCTGCAGAGCTATGATAATGAGTAAAATGTGTTCACTGGTTTCAAGATAGTTCCAAATGAGTTTAAAAGTATGAATTGTCACAAAATACTATGGCTAGTATTTTTTTTTAGTTTTAAAAACTTTAAATAATACCCAGTTTGAGGGACTTCAATCACAACACCATTTCATTTATAATTCACTTTTAAGTGCCTGTATTCTAGAGATTGACTGACAATGGCAGGTGTTTCTGAGTCCTTGCTAGAGAAAATGTCTAAGATGGAAAATAGCAGAAATAAGTTCCTGTAAAAGGAACCAAGTAGAGAAATTTATTTCTGAGTGAGAAAATACAGCACACTTTCAAATCTCTTTTTGGCACATGCCTCACATTGAAAAGGAAGCATAGAAAAAAATACAGAGGAGCTAGAAATAGTAAGGTGGTTCCCTCTCATTAGCTGGAAAGGAGAAACAAGGGACAAAGGGTCTCCTAAATTACATTGAATTATCTGAACTATAAAAACCTTTGGGATATGAATTTCCCTCTAATAGGAACAGAGTAGATGTAAAGGAATACTATAAGCACTGTTTGTACGGAGCAGCAGAGTAAGATTTTTTTTTTCAAAAGTTACAGAAGTTTTAGCATTTTTCAGTTACATCATAATTTTCAAAAATCCCTAAAAAGTAATTGTCAGTTTGGTATGGATCCTTTCAGATTTTTTATGATATATGTAGTTATATATTATATACAATAACTGTACTTTTCCTGCAGACTATCTTTTCACTCAATCATATAAGATATAATGTATAATATGAACCTACTTTATAATTTTTTGTCACTATCATGTTTCATTAAATGGATGTACCGGGACTCATAAAGCAATCTCTTTCTAAGTAAGTTCTTATTATGATAATATAAAAATCATGAAATATACATATTTCTAGTGAAATTAACATTTTGACACAGTTTTTAATAAGCCCCAGTGATCTGTTGGGACCAGTTTCAGTGGAGCATATACAAAGTGCCAGGCGCTTTTTCATATAGTAGTTCATGTAATCACAAAAACCTTTGGATGTACAAGTCATGAGCATCATTTTACAGGGTAGAACAATATGTTTCAGAGAGGTTAAAAAGTTTATTGAAAGATACATAGTAAGTGACAAAAGCTAATATTTGAAACCAGTTATGTTTGAAATATTCCTTATTCTTGCCATGCCTATAAACTGTAAGAAAGTCAGTGCAAGTGCATACGTTATTTAATTATGCCTTTTTAGTCAAATGATTTGACTCTCAAATTGTTTAACTACAAACCCCTGATTTTATTTTTAAGAAAATTACTGAACAAAAATTGTGCCATTCTATTTTCCCCTCAAATCAAAATAGAGTAGCTTTCACACTATCATCAAAGTACCAATTTACAAATAGTTTCATGAGGAATGATGTGTTTCAAATTTAAATTTTTTTTAAATATAAAAGATCAGTATCCAAAATCTATAAAGAACTTATCAAACTCAACAGCCCCCCAAAAAATCCAGTTAAGAAATGCGCAGAAGACAGGAGCAGACATTTTTCCAAGGAAGACATCCAGATGGCTACCAGACACATGAAAAAAAAAGTTCAACATCACTCATTACCAGGGAAATGCAAATCAAAACCATGATGAAATATCCACTTACACCTGTCAGAATGGCTAAAATTACCAAGAGAGTAAACAACAGATGTTAGGGAGGATGCAGAAAAAGGGGAACTCTCTTACACTCTTGGTGGGAATGCAAACTGGTGCAGCTACTCTGGAGAATAGTATGGATGTTCCTCAAATTTTAAAAATAGAAACACCCTACAACTTAGCAATTGCACTACTAAATATTTACCCAAAAGATACAAAAATACCAATTCAAAGGGGCACATGCACCCCGATGTTTATAGCAGCATTAGCAGTAATAGCCAAATTATGGAAAGAGACCAAATATCCATCAACTAATGGATGGATAAAGATGTGGTATATATACAATGGAATATTACTCATCCATCAAAAAGAATGAAATCTTGCCATTTGCGATGACATGGATGGAGCTAGAGGGTATTATACTGAGTAAAATAAGTCAGGGAAAGACAAATACCATATGATTTCACTCATGTGGAATTTAAAATACAAAACTGATAAACATAGGGGAAAGGGAAAAGAAGAGAAGCTAGCCATAAGAGGCTTTTTTTAAAAGATGTATTTATTTTAGAGAGAATGTGAGCCAGAAGCAGAGGGAGAAAATCTCAAGCAGACTCCCTGCTGAGCAGGGAGCCCAACCTGGGGCTCGATCCCATGACCCTGAGATCATGACCTGAGCCAAAATCAAGAGTTGGACGCTTAACTAACTGAGCCATGTAGGCACCCCAAGAGACTCTTAACTATAGAGAACAAACTGAAGGTTGCTGGAGGGGAGGTGGGTGGGATGATGGATATTAAGGAGGTCACTTGTGATGAGCACTGGGTGTTATATTAAGTGATGAATCACTAAATTCTTCTCTTGAAACCACTATTACCCTATATTTTAACTAACTAGAATTTAAATAAAAACTTGAAACAAAAAAAAGATAAGCAATATCACCCATGGAAATCAAAAGATAAAGTTCTACATCCAATACATTTTTATCTTATCTTGGGGATGGTTACTTTGAATGGGAAATGAAGAAATCCTCTATGTAAACATGGAATATATCCTTTTAGAATAATAGTTAAGTCCAGACTCTCAGTATATGGATTAATCCTTTGCCCTAGTTCAGTATAATCATCCCCCCTTTTATCATAATAAAGCCTCACATTTAACTTTTTACAAAACAAAGATTTTTCTTTTGGATAGAAGTTCTCAGCATCTGCTCATTATCTATTGAGGGACTAGGAGCGTCATTCATTTGCTTATTAAGCAAAAACTTATTAAACAATAATTTACTGGATTTATGCTGAAGCCTAGAGATACAAAAATGAATTAGAAATAAAGTCCATGTCCTCAAGGAACTACCAATGTCATAGAAAAGGTATATGAGAAAGGAATTGGTACAAATATAAGGTAAAAAGACAGTCCAGTGATAATTTGGGGTCCTAATACAGAAGACATTGAAGTTTTAGACATCGCCATATGAGATTTAAAAATATACAAATTATAAATAATTAGGATACTCCAAGGCGGGGGCGGGGGTCCTATTTTAAGAGATATCATTTACTATGTGATGTCGGTTTATAACTATATAAACAAAATGTCTGGTTAACATTAAAATAAGACGCTCTCAGTCTGTGTTATGTTAATACAGTGAACTAGTCAGTCAACCTACTATTCCACCAGATTTTGTGTCCACCTGAGCGGATCTTTTGCCACAGTCTAGTCACCACTGCCTTGCAGCTCCGAGTGCTTTGGCTACAAGAACACTTGCTGGAGTTTATGTGTCACTCGGGATGTCTCTAGCCTCTGCACTTCCTCCTGTTCTAATGACCATGCTCAGCAAGCACCAGCTTTTGAAGGAGACTCTACTAATTAGCTTAGTTGATGTAGCATCTGGTAACTGGTTGGTGGGATAAACAAAAAAGACTCCTGAAGTGAAGGATGGAGAAATGAATTCTCCAGGCCACGAAGACCAAAATGAAATTACAAACATACAACCCAAAGCCATGAGCAGCTTGATCATTTACATTAGCCGTGTCTTCAACATTGCTTGGCAGTAAATCCTGGGCCAAAATGTAGATAATTGGAGTTACACAATGCTCAGCACTTCAATTTGGCATCAGTTTCATAATATAATAAAACTTATCATTTGTAAGCCTGTCTGCTTTTTGAAAAATAAAACCGAGAACAATTTGATCTGTCCTGCTACAGCAGACACTGATGCAGGTGGTTTAAAAACAAAGCATTTAATCAGGCAGGGTTTTACTTAAACTACTTGATGATTCATCATCCAGCCTCTGCTCATTGTCAATTGTGCCTCTCTGAGCTATTATTTATAGAATATTTAAAGAGCCTGGACTACATGTGCCTCTGTCTTAGGTTCTATTGTACTATAAATTATAGCTCCAATTTGTTTCAAATTCAGCGTGGACTGTCAAGATACCATGACTCATAATTTGTTCAAATGAATACTGTATAGTAGTTATACCAAAAAGCACTGTTGTCACAATTAATTTATTGGTAATTCTGAAATATTTCTAGACTACAGTTTTGTCACGTTTTGACCCCATAAAATCATTCTACTCCTACATTTCCTTGGGTTCTTTTTTTTTAAGCAGGGCAAAACTTAATAAATGGCTTAATGAACATTGTGTAGATTCTGGTCTCCTGTAATGGCCATTGCTGTATGAGATTGCTTAGGCTGACACAACCCTTTCTCCCTGAGAAAAGATCAACATTTGTGGTATTCCCTTAGTAGAGACTATATAGATTTCTTGGATCACATTCTATACCCTGAGTTATTTTTTCATAATCTATTAAAAACAAAGCAAAGTAGAATGGAATGAAAGACAGGAAAGTTTAATCTTAAATGACAAAACCATGTTTTACTTGACATGCTTAGCACTTACTAACTGCAATTAAATTGTCATTTAATTTACTTCACCGCATAGGTTCCCTGAAAGAACAGTCTTGTCTTCATCACTATACCCTCAGCCTTTAACCACATAGAGGGGCACAATAAAGATTGGTGGCAGGAATTGATGAATGAATGAATGATTCCAAAAGACGGGTTTTGGGGTAGATCATGGGAAGGCTTGAGAAAGTTAGAAGAATATAGAAAAGTATGAAAATAGGGCTGAAAACTATAGAGAAGAGCTGAAACTGATAATATATATATATTATCAATCTCAGATTCCACCACCATCTTAGTTCATTTGGGTTGCCATGATGGACACCCTCCTTTTGCTGTGTCCTCACATGGTGGATGGGGCCAGAGAGCTCTCTGGGGTCTCTTTTATAAAGGCACTTAGTCCATTTATGAGGGTTCCACCCTCATGACCTAATATCACATTGATGATTAGGAATTCAAAATGTGAATTTTGGGGAAACATTCAATCTATAAGAGCAACCTCAAAATGAACATCCCCTTCTCAGAGCATATATTGCTCATGTGCTGCTATTATACCCAGTAGATTTATTTGTTATAACTCCAGAGGTACTTAGATGGAGTTTGTTTATCTTTTCATTTCCAACACAGATTATGGCACATTAATAAATACTCAGAGAATTTATGGATGGACTGAAACAGTATGTACACAGTATCATCATCATCAAATTCTAAAGTCTTCGCCTGACTTAATGAGTTGAGGTGTTGTGTTGAGAAATTATGCAAACTGCATAATCTACCAGAAGCAATGCATGAAAGAATTTAGGCATCCAGCAAACACAAATTTCAATGAAATTTGAAAATTGAATCCACAGTATGAGGTGAAGAAAACACAAATATGCTTTGCCAGAGGGAAAAGCTTTTGAAATTTTCCGTAAGAAAAAAATCAAGAAGAAAAGAAGGTAGGGCATGGAGAGGGAGAGTAGGGAGGAGGGAATACATGGGAGGGACCGGAAGACAGTGCATCTGATTTTTCTTTAGATCTAGCCTAGTTCTCTTTGGGCCCCTAGCCAGGGATGATTTTTACACCTATTCAAATTTTAAAACAATCCTTAATGATGTTTCAAAGTCCACTAATATTTTAGTCATATTTTAGGGTCTGTGATATGCAGGACAATTATTCAGATTTACATGGCAAAGACATTTAATAGAATTCTTGGGCTGCTTAGAAAATCAGAGAAATGTTTCCTCTAGCTACTTCATTTGTGGCCTTAGAGAAATAAATGCATTAATCTGCAATTAGATCATGTCATCTTTCAGGATGTTTCGCTAAGGTGAAACGTGTAATTAGACATTTTAAATTGCATGTCACCTCCACCCACAGGGTTGACACATGTTGTTTTCTCTTTGGTACAGTTCTGTGTAAGGATTCACTCAGTATATCCAGAAGTCACCTTGACCATGAAAATAAGGCTGCTGCAAATTACAGCTTCAGAATTAAATCAAACATTATCTTCCATTATTTGTGTACTCCAATTTAAATGAGCATGCATTCGATAAAGAAGTTTTTTTCTTTTGACTTATTAATTTAACATAAATTTTATGTTTGAAGTTGTAATTAAATTATCAAAGTAATTAAAAGATAACGAATGACACTTAAAAATGCTCTTATATATACCCTGCATACCTTTCATTATGGCAGGAACATACATAGAAAGATATATAAATATATCTGTAGAGAGAAAGAGAGGGGAATATATGTAAATATCCTCTTAATATTGAACCCAATTCAGTTTCGTCAGTTTGTTATACTTGTGATAATTACCCTAGAACATTTTTTTTAATTATGGCATGTTTGTTATTATAAATAACTTTAAACATGTATCTTTCATTTGGGATTTTGTTAAATACTAGTATGTGCAGGGAGAATAAAAGACGTAACTCATCTATATGTGTATAATAATGAACATTAAATGTTAAAGACCTGTTTACTAAAGTGTACTTAAACTAATGCAGCATTGCCTGTGTTGAATTTCTCTACTCTTTTATTACAGTGTTAATCAGGAATTTAAATTCTATTTTGGGGCATGGTATCCTGAGTACTATGTGAAAAGGAAGTGATGATGGAATTTTTATTTTAGTGTTAACAACAGTTTTCAAGGGAGCTAATTAAAATCTTTATCTGAACCTTGAAGATGGGAAAACTGTGTGAATGCATTTGCTGTGTTCATATGCCTTTGAGATTTTCTTTTCAATTTTATAATTCCCCATTTCTACTTTTTTATCCTTTCTCCTATAAAAGCAGTATTTCTTGATATCATCAAATGTGGTTTCAA
This sequence comes from Halichoerus grypus, assembly GCF_964656455.1. NCBI lineage: Eukaryota > Metazoa > Chordata > Mammalia > Carnivora > Phocidae > Halichoerus > Halichoerus grypus. The sequence goes on from NC_135717.1 coordinate 140,227,563, forward strand.
TTTAAAGTGACAGTTAAATAGACTTTTGAAATACCTTAAGAGAGAAAAACAATTTTTCAAGAGTTTAAGAATAATTCAGAAGTCCCATTTTGTCTCGGCCAGCTGCTATATGGTATGTTATATTGAGGTAGTGTCTGGATGATCAGTAGGATCAGAATCCAGAAGATGAGAAAAAAATGTTACTTGATTAATTTTCAAACACACCATTCGGGTTTTGTCAGTATATCTTGAGTAGGATGATAATGGTTGGACCTCAAGGACCAATAAATGCTTATTTGTCATGGACGGGTTTAGTTGGTATCATTGAACTGCACCTTAATAATGACCAGGAAAACAGGAAGAAAATCTTTCCTTGTCCTTTATCTAACAGTCTTATGGAACTATGCCTTTTATTTTCTGCCAAGGTATTACATGTATGTGTGTGTGTGTGTGTGTGTGTGTGTGTGTGTATAAGGAGTGTATGTGTGTGTGTGTGTGTGTAAGAGAGAAAGAGAGAAACACTAAAATATAGTGTCTCTTTGCTCTATGGTCATCTAGCAGATCAATTTCATCTTCTTGTCTTTCAAAATTTTAAGGTCAAATTCATATTTTAAAGTTAATATTTTTCTTCGGCTGAAAATGTGTTGGTAAGTGTAGATTGGGGTAGTGTAGGAGGCCAGGATGTGTGGGTAAGGATGGAAACTTCTATAATATGGAAAATTATGATGAAATGAAGTTTCTTTACTCTATATTGAGTTTAGGTCTTATTTTTCTGAATGAAAACATACTGTGAAGTGATTTTGGAGGGAGTACCTTAGTAACAATGGAGTACTAATATTGAAGTGACTAGTAGGGTGTATGTATAATATTTCACACAAGTGAAATGACATTCTGAGAAATATTTGGAACAATTCAACATAATGTATTCATATAGAGTCAAAGAAACTGGAGGCACACTGATTGAATTTGAATCCTGGCTCCTCCACCTGTATTTTCCATGATGGGCAATTTATTTAATTTCTCTGAGCCTCAGTTTTTTCTTATCTGTAAAATTGGGATGATAATAATAGCATCTACCCCACCAAATTGCCTTGAGGATTAGATGAGTTAATATCCCTCTCCCTCCCTTCGCTAGAAGGGAGACTCCAGGAGGCTTTCATGTTTTTAAAGGATGTATATTAAATATCTGAAACAATAGTGGCAACCATTTTAAATTTAAAATACTCATCAAAAGAAAAAAATATTATTAAAATTAATGACTAATGAGGACATTTGTACATATGTTCTATTTTTTAAGAGCAGTTGTAAGATGATGTTTATTGAGATCTGATCTCCTTATATAGTCAGTAGATTGATTAGTAAAGAATAATTATGGAACTCTGTCCTTTAGTCACAGTTTACCTATTATGGGGAGTTCCCTTTGGATTTTCATGGAGAAAAATAATAATTCTAGAAAATGGAGGTGGAACATTATCTTAGCATCAGAGTTTACTGACTAAGAAATTTGGAGGATTTTTGGTTTTGTGTTTTAATGACAGATACTTTAAAGGATTTTGTTGTTGTCGAGGATCATGAAGGCCATTAGAGTAAAAAGCTCATCAATTTCTTGAATAATTTTTTTTTTTTTTTTTTTTGCTAAATACCGAACACTGGTTAAATAAGCTCGATAACCAACATCAGAAGTCATTTCTCTAGTGCTAATCGTAAATTTGTTTTGTACTTTGTAATCTCTTACATTTCCTTAAACTCTTTGCTCTATAGAACGACACTGCCTATAGACCACTAGCTCATCTCTCCATAGCCACACCGGCATAGCAAGCACAGTGCCTGGCTCTTGATAAACGGTGGTTGAATGGTAACAAATGAAATGTGTCATTCCATTTTATTTTTTTATCATGATTATTTAATTTTAAGGAGTAATAAAAGTGATATTAAGACTCTTGCAGTGAAGATACCATTGTGGGAAACCAAGGAGTTGAGGTGAGGTTGAAGAGTTACATGGTCAGAGAAGACAATCAGCACCTGGACAGAGCTCAGATCTATGGAAATTGGCAGCTGTTGTAGAGATGCATGCATTATCGACATTTGCTGACATGTGTTAAATACGGTATCAAATGTTCACTGATCAGTTCTTTACCTTACTGAAACCACTGCTGATTGACAACTTCATTAATAAATAAATTAGAAAACCAAAGGTATAAGTCAAACAAGTGGAAAAAACCTTACATTCTGTAGCAGGCTCCGTAGGAGATAGTTGTCTATTAAAATGCTACCATATTTCATATTTCATTGATAAGCAAGAGTCTGCTGTTGATGACTTGTTGGTATTCAGATGTAAGAATCCTGGACTTATGAAATTATTTTGAAATTCATTCTGCATATCAAATCTTATACTTCATAATTGTGTTCCTTCTTCTATCTATATGACCTGCTTCTATTTTTTTTTTATGATTTTCTACTTACATGTGTTAACAGGCCTCCTTTCTTTGGACCATTTAGCTGATATTTTAAAACTCTTATGAAAACCCATCTGGACCCCAAAGCCTTTCCTGACTAAAGAGAAAAAAATCAAGTAGGAAACCCAGATCAGTGATTTTGATGAAAATGTCCCACAGAGTGAACATGGACTCTATCCTCAGGTCACTGTATCAGAGAACCAAGGAGATAATGCCACAAAAAGATTTGCTGTTGAAGGTTGTATATACTCCATTCTGCCAGGTGTTCAGTGATTGAAGGAAACCAATGGACATTCTACATAGTTTTTCTATCACTTGTCAATTTAATGGAGAATATGGCAGTGTACCTTGATTATTGGGAAGAATAACAAGTATTTGTAGAGTTTTCTGTTCTATTTAAATGAACATTTTCCTAACTTCTTATTCTACCATTTGCTAAAGCACTTATTATATTTCAAACATTGAGCTTAATACTATAACTGACAAAAACTCTATGAGGCTGATTTTATTAATTATATTTTGCAAATACATGGACCCAAAATGATTAAGTACTTTGCTCATGGTCACACAGTCAGTAGGTGGGTAGAGCCAGAATTCGATCCTGTCTTTCTAAATGAAAAGCCTATGTTCTTTGCTTTTCTTGGGATTCAAAATACACTGAACTGGAACAAATACACTACACTTTTTCTTTGACTCAGATGAATTGGCAAGATTGTGTGTACATTAAAAACAAACACCAAAGATCTTAATCTTATATGTTATTTAAAAAAATACTCCCTAAATATAGAAATCCTGAAAAATATGAAAAAGTAGTGACATTATACCATCTTTGGTTAAGAAATCATTTAAGACTTTAAAATTAATTTACTCAACCTGTGTTTTTATATTCTAGCATTCAGATAACTTTCAAACATCATTAGAAACAACTTAGAAATTTCTTTTCCCTCAATTTTCTCTCTTATCCCCTAAATCCTTACATAGCTTCATTTGAGATCACAGCCTCTTCTAATTCTGTTCAAATTGTAATTTTCAAGGAAAAGAAAAGTCACTTTTGAGTGTACCTTTCATCTTTCCTTGTGAAGAAAGTTACAGTTACAGATAAAGGTTTATCTCCTTTCTCCAAGTACCCTTCAATAAATGGATTATGCTTCTGAGGCCCAGGTAGTTCCAAACCACAACACAATCACTGCACACAGAGCTGTCACTTAGAAACCAAGGAATCGATAGATACTTCAAATTTCTCTTTTTAATTTATTTCACAAATCTAAACACAGCAGAATTTTGTCAATCACTTCCTTGCCATTTGTTCTTCTGTTTATATATTCCAAGGTTATAATTCTTACCTAGTCCCTACCAGGCAAGTTCAGACACATAGCAAAGATCATTCAGAATAGCATGTATTATTCTTTCTAGTGACTGAGTTTTATTACTTGCAGCTATAATTTAAATAAGAGAAAGTACACTATGCTGTAATCTCATTTTGTATCATTTGTGCAAATGTGAAAACATTCAAGATCCATTTAATATCATTTGAGAAAAATATTTATAGGGCCCAAGAGTCTATTGTACATAATATATATGAATTTTTATATGTAAATATTTATTCTAAAATATGCTAATTTTAAACTTTATAGTCAATTTTTTCAGCAAATTTTTCAGCTCCTTTTTTTTTTTTTACAAATGGATAGAAAGCTGCATGTGTTATCTAGTATCAACTCTATTTTGTGGAATTTCAGCAGTGTTCTAAAATTAGAGTCAGCTGGAAGAAGGATTTTCTTATTAAATATATATATTTTGAATTTATTTACAATAAAATTCTACATAACTGCAAATAAGATATTTTTAAATGTTTACTTACAGTTACTGAAATAATCTTGAGTAATTATAATTAAAAAACATCCTTACATAAAAACATTGATTTTATTGTGTTTCAAATGTCCTTTAATCCTTCTGCACCCATCTGTTACTACAAACATGTTGCTTATGAACTGATCCTGCTACCTTAAAACATCAATGAGGGTATATTCCACTAAAGAGATTTTTCTACATGAACACAGAGAGCTTAATAGATGCAATAATTCTGATGAATAATTCCTTACAAGAGGCTCCTAAAAAGAAATAATCAAACATCTAGGCTCAGAACAACAGATATATGTCAGGGCTTCTTTAGAAAACGTGTACCCATCACAGAATGCCACTGGGTTCTACCCTGTTTCGAACTGATAAAAATGCAGTTGCAACGCCGCAGTACAAGCTTGGGAGGAACTCAGTGGAGAGGTGAAATAACAGTTGGAAATGCTTCCGTGTCCTTTGGAACTGTAAGTGCGTTTGAATGTTCTATCATGATCAGGGAGGCCACATGAAGTGATTGATTCTGCTTCTGAGGAATGTAGTTCCAAAAAGTATGAGCTACAGGATTCAAAAAACAAAGAAACACTACTGGTGATCTGAAAAACCATAGAAAGCCAAAGTTGGGAAGAACTGTCGTCCTTTCTAAAGTCTTACATTTATTTTACAGTCTAATAGTCAGTATGTTAGTAAAGAGACTTAATAAATATGGCACATTTACTGCTTGTATGCTTCGTTGGCAGTTCTGCTGATCATCAAAGAAAATAAGACAGAATAGGAAATCTTAACTATTTTGTGTTTTATCCCTGTTCTAATCCATTCTTTTAGATTTATTTCTAATCTTTAGCCTTTCCAGAGTTTCTCTTAATAAGTACTTTAAGTAACGGCACAAATTTTAGGGAATTTAAAAAATATTTTCTGCTGTAACTTAGTATATACAACAATCTGGCAATACAGTGATGGACAAAGTCAACACCTTTTTGATTGGACAAATAAATATGTTTAATAATTTGGGAAATAAAGACAAGTTTCTGAATCATTTTTTGTCACCTGGTTCTTTATTTTAAAAAAGAAGATCATTGGGGCGCCTGGGTGGCTCAGTCGCTAGGCGTCTGCCTTCGGCTCAGGTCATGATCCCAGGGTCCTGGGATCGAGCCCCGCATCGGGCTCCCTGCTCGGCGGGAAGCCTGCTTCTCCCTCTCCCACTCCGCCTGCTTGTGTTCCCTCTCTCGCTGTCTCTCTCTGTCAAATAAATAAATAAAATCTTTAAAAAAAAAAAAAGAAGATCATTTAACAGCTAATGAAACCATTTGGTGAGGTAGGTGTAATGAACAGATGTCTTCACATGCTCCCTGCCTCTGGGACATCACCCTCTACTGGAAAAGACCAGCAAGTAAAGATGGCAGGGCCAGAGCAGGAGCGTGGGTATCACACTGCGAGGGGGTCATGGGATGCTCTGGAGTACACAGCAGTGACTCGCACTTAGATCAGTAGGGGTAGGCATGGTTTCTGTGAGATGTGAATTGGAATGAGGTACACTTCCGAAGAATTTCAAATGAGGAAAAGTAGTCTAGATAAAATTTTTAAAGAACCTGCCACAGTTGTCCCTGTAGAATTAAATATATTAGTTCATACTTGATCTACAAAAATTTCTTTTAGCCTAGCAGTCCGTGTCTGTGTCCACATACATACTAGCTAAGGCACAAGTAATGGAGGCAAAAAGCAATATAAAGCTATTGGAATTCTACTTTTTGTAGCCCCATATAAATTTGTCATCTATTAATTATCTACAGTTTTCTTCAGAGATACTTATATTTTCATTCTAGCTCTCTGAAGTACTGCATATCTATACTCGAAATGCCCATTGTATGGAATTTCAGTATTTGTTGTTGTCTCAAATTTGCTATTTCAAGCTTTAAACAGTTGTCACTCTCTTATATTCTAGTGATTCAAGACCGCTGCAAACAAGTTCATGTTGACCCAGTGGACTGCTTATCCCCTTTGTTTTTCTAAATGGAGGTATTATCTTTGCAACCATGTCTCCCAGAGTAGTCTGCTCTTTGTCTAGATCACAAGCAGTAGGTCATATGAGAAAAATGAGAAGGTAGTTTTAGGCTACATTGCTTAAATAATGAGTACTTCTTTGGTATTACTAATGATAACTTGAAAACTATTTAATTGGCAGGACACTTAGCACCAGATAAAATGATCATCCTTCCAGAAGATGTAAGCTGTACAATTGAGCTGGAATAATCGTGGGGCAATGAATGCATCACTTCCTTTTCTGCTTGGCATGCCATATTTGGTTAAGTGGACATGATCATTTACTATGTTACCTGATGTTATACTTCAGCAACTTCAGAGTAAAACCTTTTGACTCCTATTACTCAGAACCAATCAGAGATTAAGTGTGATACTGTTACATTCCTATAGTTTTGTTAGAGGAAATCATGTGACGTTTAAAAAAAAGTATATTGAGATGAAAGTATCAGATTGTGTTTTTTGTTTTATAGGCCTTTTTTTTTTTTTTTGCGGTGAGGGAATTTTTAGGTTTCATTAGTTTGATATTGCTTACTTCATACTTTTGGATTGTGTTGATATGGATTGTCTGTGCAAAAAATTGAGTCACATAATTTAGGGAATTATCTCAATGAGGTTAGTTACATAATAGATCACGCATACATAGAAATTAGAGAATTGTTATAAAGATTAAGTAACTTAATACAAGGTAAAGTGTTTACAACAGTACCTGGCACACAGTAATCACTCAATAGCATTCTTTTTTGGGTATTATATTAGTATCACCCAGGGGCAAATTACCTTTATTTTTCTCCATGCAAACCTACCCAGGCTACCTATAAATGATCAATAAAAATTGAGCGTCACTAGAGAACTAGCTCAAAGTTTATGACCTAACTACAACATCAAGTAAATATGTCAGCTTTGCAAAGAGATTAGAAAAATGTGGTGAGTGGATATATGTGTGTTTGTGTGTGTACATTTGTAGGGGGGGTGGTGGGAGAAGCTGGCCTATGTATGTTCTTAGTCCTAAATCTATATAAGATATTCTAAAGACAAGCAGTCCTTAAAACTTAAAAAAAATAATTGGCTCATAAGAACAATGAATTTGGTTAATTGGGATTAGAAATAAATAACGTATAACTTATCCATTATTTTTTTTCTGAAATCTCTTCACCATGCCACAGCCAAAGTTGAAAATTCAACTCTGATCAAGTTACTACCCTACTTAAAGCTTTTTGATGATTTTATAAAGTAGAAGGAAAAAAGTCCAAAATCACTGCTATGACATATAAGAGCCTCTGGGATCCGTAGTCCCCTCACCTTTCCACCCTTATGGCTCCCCATGCCCCCTTTGCTCTCCGTGGTAAAGCTGCCTTTGTTATATGCTCAATCACTTCAGAACTTTGCACATGCTGAACAATTTCCCTGGAATACTTTTCCCTCTAAACCTTGCCCAACTAATTTTTAATTATAATTTTGATTTCAACACATAGTAAGTGCCCATAAATGTATGTAGCATGAATGAAAAAAAAAATGAATCATTATTTGAATGTGTATTTTGTCAGAGGCTCTATATTAAAGGATAATTTGAAAGTTTTCATTTGTAGTTTTCCCTCTAAATGAATTATATTAAAATAAAGTTCAAACTCAATTTCAAGATTCCCTTTTTATTCAAATTCATGTATCTGAATTTTTCAAAGATTCTTACCAGTTTAATAGAGGGAAAAAAAGGTCCTTTATCTGCTACTACATTCTTTTTCAGATTTAGAGTTAATTTATAATAAAGGGGGAGGAAGTTCATATATCCTCTCTCAAATTTTGGGAGATTTTGAGATAAGGCCCAAAACTTAACTCTCCAAAAATGGAATGACTGCACATACCAAATCTATATTGAATGTCTACAACAGTATGTATGCTACACATGGCATAAAATCACTTCCATAACTTGTGCTATAAAGATGTTGTGAAACTATGGTCATATATATGTGTAAGCTTTACAACATTAATCTGCAATTGGCCAGGTCCCCTCTCATCGCAACTTAAGTTGTTTACCATCAAGAGCTGTGAGAAAAAATAATTCCTTTGGAAAAATATGTTGGGGCCCCAAAGCTGATGAGTTTTCTTCTGTTCTCAGGGTGGAAGAAAGGAAGATGTAGCCTCTGAGCTGTCCTCTCTATGTAACAGGGCTGTTGTTACCAAATGAAGAATTTAGAATTCTATACAATTCCCACATAATGATAGAAACAGTAAGATTTTATTATTAATTACTAGTAATGCCAAGAAATTCTGATATTCTATGGAGGAAAATTATTTCACATGCACTAGATAAAAGGGAAATGAGACTCAATCTGAAGTGAGAAATGATTCCTCATGTTGTATCTAAACTTTAAAACATTGTTCATAATTTCAAAGCCATCAAGAATTTACTATTCACTTTTATCTCCCTCTCTTTGTTAGGTTCACACCATCTTGAAAAAAGAATACTGTCAGACTTACTTCTTAGAAAATAGGAATTCAATATTGTGGGATTTTTTTAAGCCTATAAGAGATGTCTTTTTTTTTTTTTAATTCTTGAGAATGCTAGTCAATATATATCCCAAATGTCCCACACTACTCTTGTCCTCTGAGTAACAATTAGCAGCGCACACATAAAAGTATTGCTCTGCCTATTCTCTGTGTTATGTAGCAATACATTTTATTCCATTGCCCATTCTGTGTTCTCCCTCATTCTGCCTCTGAAATAATTCTTCCAAGAGATATTCTTTGAATCTCTAACTTAGCTTATTGACACACTCTCTACTTTTAGAAGTTTCTTCTGCTTTGTCCTCTAACACAATTCTCTGTTCCTTTGACTGAATCTTAACCATCATATTAAATATTGGTGTTCCTTAAGGATACTCAGCCATTTTCTCTTCTTACTCTTTATATGTCCCTGGGAGATTTTAGCTATTCCCTCTGACTCAGTTTTTAATTATACACATGAACAATCTCAAATCTCTACCCTTAGCTCCCAAATCTGTTCTTTGTTCCTTAGTTTTGCAAATTAGAGAGGGTAGTTAAGAGTATGGGCTTTGAAGCCAAAAGGCTTGGGTGCTAATGTCAGCTTTATTTATTGGTTGTGTGACCTTGAACAAGTTATTTAATATGTTTGTGCCTCATTTTCTCATCAGAAAATATGGCACCTACTCCATAGTATGGTTATAAGGGCTAAATGAACTATATATGTAAAATGCTTGGAACAGAACCTGGCACATGGTAAGTGCTCTATTAGATTTCTTTTCATTGTTGTTACTACTGATCGATCAGATACTTTGAACACAGGGAAATATAATACTGATAAACAAGATACGACCACTGCTTTTCTGGAGCATATATAATCCTCTATTCCTGCCTCCTACTAGGTATTTATACTTGGTCAACCTGCTGGCATTTCAAATAACGAATATTTAAATTGAAATCAAATACATATTTCCCCCTCAAATCTCTATCTAGTCCTAATACTATTTAACATCTTTAAAATGATTATCACAGGTGGGAAACAGCATCAGCCACTAGCCAGTTATCATAGAGCTACTAAGTCCTAGAGCTGACACTAGAGCCAACGTTTCTCTCTTGGCCCCTTAACCACATCATGCTCTACTGTTTAAGACACTATGTTGCCTGGAACCTAGTAGATCATCAATAAATATTCTTGAAAAAAATGAGTATGATGAACCCTTTATTAATTCAAAGGTCATATTTTTTGATTATGTCTATTTTCTGTTCTGTTGAAACATAAGATAGTGAAAAGGAACCAGCATTTGCTGAGCACTAAACATTTACATATTTTAATTATTTGCCATACTTTATCTTATTCTATTCTCATAACTCTTAAGATTGGTACCATTATCACCATTTTAAAGATGAGAAAACTCAAGAGTTTAAAATTTTTCTCAAGATTTCTGAGCTAGTGCATGTTAAAGTCACAATTCAGTTCCAAGTCTGCCTAATTCTAAGGACCCAGAGTCTTTCTATTACATCGTCTTGATTTATTTTGCTTGGAAATCTGTAGAGAATAGCTTGCTCTTATACCACATTTTTAGCTTTTTATAACATATATGTCAAAAATTTCTGTCATATTACTTGTTTCAGACAAGTCAAAATAAAAATATTGACAAGGTAAGTCACCTATCTACAGAGCCTTAGCCAGAAACCAGAGTTATGATCAAAATTCAAGCATGTGAATTAATCCCCTTTTATATCTTTTGGATATGATAGTGGAAAAAGGATAATTCCTTCTGTGTTCTTTTTACACATAGAAAACAGTCAAAAAGGTTAATATTCTTAAAAGCATTGTCTTACTCATAGGTACTGAGATAAATTTCAGTGAAATAATCATTGATTTCTGAATTACATGAATAGTAAATCAATATATACTTCTATTCTCTTTAATTGTTCCAGTGTACTACTGAACAATTATTTATTCTAAAACTAAATACCAAGGATAATAAATATTGGCCAATATTGAACATCAACAATTAGGGACAATAGTGTAGTGTTATTTTCTTATGTCACAGTAGAGAATAGCATTTCAGCAAGTCTTGTACAATGATGACATATTTTCTGAATTGTTTTTTCTCACCTATCTCAATATAACAAACATTTATTAAGTGCGTACTGTGGGCAAGGTGACCCTATGGAGGATATAAAAGGGGCTAAGATACCACTTCTGCCCTTGAGGAATTAATAATCTGATGGCAAAAGCAGACGTGCATGCAATCAACTGCAGTATTTGGAAGAATAAAGTGAGTCTTTTAATAGCAATACAGAGTGCTCGGATAGTGTCGAGAGAGCAAGGCTAGAGGGCAGAGCGATGTGGAGCTTGCATTGAAGTGGCAGGATATTAAAGGGAAGACATCAGTTATGAAGCTAAAGCACATATAAGCAATAACATGATAAGGGCCTGTAACAGCGGACTGATAGAAGGAAAAGCATACCAGGGACATTTCAGGGGAACAATGATTAATATGTGACAATCAGATGTAAGAGCAGAAATAAGGTGGAGTCAAATATAAATGTAAGTTTTCTTATCAAATACTGAGGTAGGAAACACAAAATAAGAAAAAGCTGTGAGGGAAGTACTCAACATTTCATTTGAGGTTTGTGGGTTTCATATGCCAGCAGGACATTTATAAGTAGATAGCCATCAGGAGGAAATTTGGGTCTAGAGTACAGTAGAGAGGTCAATGCTAAATATATAATGTTAGGAATAGTCTGCAAAGCAGTAATATTTGAAACTACCGGAGTACATGCAAAAATACAGAAACAGTGGAGAGCTGAAGATAAAACCTTGGAATTAGACATGGATATGACAAAGGAAGAGTAAGCAGAAACAGACTTAAATAAAATACTAAACTACCAAAAAAACCAAAACGTTTTTTTTGGTTTGACACAGAATCAAAGCTTTACAGTAGTAGAAATGGTCCTCAACAATCTCAATGATGTGGAGAAATTGAAAACAGACAACTAGATGTTGGATTTGACAGTCTTGGGGTTCATAATGACTTTAGTAGAATGAATGGGGAAGCCAGAATGCCAAAGATTTAATAGCTATATGGAAGTAAATGCAGAAAAGTTCACTATTAAAGCTTTATAGTAAAGAAGAGAAAGCTGAGCATATGATTAAAAAGGGTAGTCGATGTGGAATTAATATTTTGGCTTAGTATGATGAACATTGAACGTGTTTGTAAACTGGTAGAAAAGAGAAAAAGAAAAGAATATGAGTAGGATTCTTAACCCAAGGTCCATAGAATAGGAGTCTCTTTGGGGCTCAATTTGGTTTAGATCTCTCAAAAGTATAAGCAATATATTAGGTGCATGTAAAATTTTTTTAGAAGAGTCAGAAAATTCTCATAAGGATCCATACTCCCCACAACCCCCCAAAAAGAAACTTAGAATCTCTGAAATATGCAGAGGGAACATTTTATGGGCAATACCCAAGAAAACAGGAGAAAATTAATTTGAGAAGATATATATTCTCTCATTTCATTGAGAAGCTAATCTGTGACTCTTAAAGTGTTCCATGTATATTTATAACAAGTTTGGAAAGAGTTACTCATATCTCTTAATTTACTCTGAATTCTGAAAGGAAATAGATCTAAATGGATCTTCACTGAATGCATTATTTCAATAAATGGTTACTGAGCCTCACTTGTCCATTCTGTGGCAAGTTTATTACAGGGTAAACTCAAACAATTAAGCAGGACACCTAACCCAGGACACTTTAACTTTATGGGGACTATGACAGTGTAGGATTCAGTAATATTTTTAGCAGACATAATATCAAAGCTGAGACATGAAAAATTCATTCAACATTCATTCAACAAATGTTTGTAGAGTGCCCAAATGGGCCGGATACTGTCTAAGGTGCTGCTATCATGGCATAAATAAAACTTTCTGCCTTCCTGCATTGTAGCATGGGGGAAACCAAATAAACAAATGGACAAATAAATTATACAATGTCAGGTAGTAATAAGTGTTATAAAGAATATATGGGGAAAAGATACAGTGACAACAGAAGACTTTCCTACAAAGGCAATATCTGACAAGAGACTAGACTAAAATGAGGGAATGAGCCATACAAATATCCAGGGAAAGATTATGAGGCACACAGGGAAGAGCAGGTGCAAAAGTCTTGGGTAGGAACAGGGTTTGTTGGGCTAGAGAAATGGCCAATATGTCTAGAGCAGACTGAGGAAGACAGAGAACAGTGGATGAGGTGAGGAAACGCCATCTAGGACATAGTAAGGAATTGGAATAGGAAGTAGTCCAGTGAAAATTAGAGGAAGTAGTTTGACTTATTCCAGAAGTTCAATTTGAATATGACATAAAAACTGAGGGAAGCATGGGGAAACGAGGTTGGCGCACGGGGAAAGAAACTTCTAAGGATAAGGAATCAAGACATATCCTCAGAGCAAAAGTGAGCCTTGAGGATTTTAAATGCGGGAGTAAAATAGTTCATCAGTTTTGCATTTTCAATTTTATATTTTCACTGAATACTTTCTGAAGAATGCTTTGGTAGGTGTTCAAGATTGTCTTTCTGGTAGAAAACTTCAAAGTTTCCCCAGACTCAATGTCTTGTTCTTTAGTACCTTCTCTGCTAATAATGGGACTTGTTATATATTCAAGTATTTTGGGGAAATTAATTGGATATTGGTGTGTAAGATAGATTGGAGGTAGAAGATTATTCCAGAGGTGGTTGTAGTAATCCAGTGATAAAGTGATAAAGACCTTAGTTGGTAGTCTTGATCTATTAATGGTGGAAATGGAGAGAAAAAGGCAAGATGCTACTGGAGACATTAAGAAGAAAGAATTGATAGACTTGTGGCTGGTTACAGAAAAAGGGAAGGAAGCAAAGATGACTCCATATAGTGTTGATAACAAAAGTAACCTTCATTTGTATTTGTATGTTTAGCCCATTGTAAATCAAAAACAAACTCAATCTAAGTGAATAAATGAAAGAACACATGACCAAATGAGAAAGAGAGGAAATAAGGCTGAGGGAGTTGGTTTTAGTTTGGGGCATTTTGAGTTAGAAAACAAAGTACAAAAATCTGCCTAAATTAAAACAAGTCATCAGACATACAGTGCCCACCCTATACTATTTCAGCAGAATCATAAAAAATGAGCCAATTTAGCTGGGTACTCCTATATTTTGGCCATTCATTGAGAAATATATAGCACAGTGCCATGTCATTGAGCATTAGCCTAAAAGCATGATAGCTGGGGATCAAATCTCAGGTCAACCTCTCACTAGTGTGACTCTTGATCAAGTTATATATCATTCTATTCCTGAGTTTCCTAATCTGTAAAATGGGAATAACAGTATTATCTTCCTCATAGAATAGTAAGGACTTCATAAACTATCCACTAGCCTTCAACCGTATGCTAGAAACCTGAGGTTTGTAGATCAAAGACATTTCTAGATAAATTAATTATCCAAGATTCTCAACCAAGAGATATTACCTCTTTGTACAAGACACTGTATTGAGTACAAAGCTTCAGACTGAAGTAGATATATTCTAATATAGTAAATTTAGGTAGTTATTGACATTTTTTACTTTGCATTTGCTAAGGTTCCAAGAGTTTTCAAAGTAAACATATTTTACTGATTTATATGTACATATTTTAAAGATCATGAAAATAAAGTCTTTTTTTTAGCTTTAGTCATTCTAAAATTTCATTTTAGAAATGTATTTGTATTTATATTATAAACAAATGATTCAGTCATTAATTGGGCTTTTTAAAAAAAACTTTAAATAATATCCAAGTATACAATAAATAGGAGATATATCATTTAAAAATTGGTAATTTATGAAGTTTAGAATCAAAAGTTTGTGTATACTATTACGTGAACAAGCTATTTCAATAGAAGCTTCCTTATTCTATTCCTATATATTGAGGAATATAGGTAGGAAATACTAGAGCCTGGATTTGAACTCAATCTGTCTGATGACAGACACGATGACAACCAAAAATAAGTCTTTGAAAGATCAATTCAGTCCTTTACGGTAAATATTACTCAAAAGTTTTTATACAAGATTCCATTCATTTTTTCTTAAATTTAATTTATAGTAAAATAGTAAGTTATATAGTTATATATAGCCATGTAAATGTTTTTTCAAATTATTAAAAGTTTAATTTATTAAACAGCATAAGTGTTAATAAATTATGCTTGATTGAAAAATTTATTAAGAGTACTTTTTGAAACAAGCAACTAAAGAAAATCTAAGAACATGTCAATGTATCCATGTTCTTCTGGTTCTACATTTTGTATCTCTAGATTTCTAACTGTAGCTACAAATTATTGCTTGTTCTTCCCCAGCTCCACTCATAGATATCAGAGAGTCTGCTGGAACTTGAGCAACTGATTGCTATGCAGAGTACATTTTTTTTAAAGATTTTATTTATTTATTTGACAGAGAGAGCGAGAGAGCACAAGCAGGGGTAACAGTAGAGGGAGAGGGAGAAGCAGGCTCCCCGCCAAGCAGGGAGCCCCATGCGGGGCTCGATCCCAGGACCCTGAGATCATGACCTGAGCCGAAGGCAGACGCTTAACCATCTGAGCCACCCAGGCACCCCTGCAGAGTACATTTTTAATCTCTTGGTTTATTCAATCTAAGAATTATTGCTAAACTGATGCTATGACTGTCTCAGTGCTGTAAAATTAATTACTTTGGCTTTAGTCTCCTAAAATGCATTTTGTATACACACACACCCCTAATACATCTCTCTCTTTCTCTCTCTCTCCACACACACACACACACACACACACACACCTATATATATTGCATTTAATAATCCATTTTTATATATACACATGAACACACATATACTGCATTTAATATTGCATTTAATAATGCCTTTTTATATATACACATAAACACACCTATATATACTGCATTTAATAATGCAGGTATATATATACAGATATACCTTCCAGGTCTGTATGCTTTTCCTAAATCAGTTCTCCTGATTTTTACCTGCACTTCAGATCAGAGTTCATTTATATTCCAGCAGGGGTCAACTGTTGCTAGTGTTGCTTTTATTAGATATCTGGTAGTTGTGCACATCGGCTAGTTTTAGCAGATCTTTAGACTCGATTTCTTTCTTAACTAAATTTATCTTATAAAGCAGTCCAAACCTCTTGAATAATTTAAAATCAAACTTGAATATATTTTTCTTTTGTAAATTTATTTTCACTTGTCCCCACTAACAAAGGAATTGAGAAACTAAAGGCAATCAGTTGAACAAAAACAGATTGTCAAAATTCAGGTTGAGACTTCAGAAAAAAAGATTCTATGTTGAGACTTCAGGAAAAAAAAAAAAAAAGATGAAAGTAGATGCATTGTTTTATGTGTTAAATTGAACAAGAACACCAGGCTTTTGAAACTCACTTTTTCTGATTGATTCAAGAGAAAAATTAGATAAAATTTCTTCTGGTTTTCATCTCACATTGACTAATATGGGAAAAGGGTTTCTCCTTGATGTTTTTGCCAAAAAAATCCTAATTCTAATAATAAAGCAAACACTTGTTTATCTAAGTATTTTAAGCTATTTTAACACTGTATTCCTCAAGAAAATAAAGTGCTATGTTGGTTTGACTTGGACAATGTGTTATAGCAAAGAAATATGAAGTCTATAGTGAAAAAGGCAGTTTTCATTCACTGGATTGAAAATCAAGACATGGATGGCAGCTTTGACTCTACTGCTAATAAGCTGTGAGAGCCTGGGCAAGTGAATTTCCATTTCTGGATTTTTTTAGGGAGGAATTACTGAGCTCTTTTGAGAATCTGGTGAAAATGCACAAATATATAAATATATACAAATCTACGTAGTATTTCAGGGAGTATGCAGATTCTTGGAGCTGGATAATTTACTGGTATATCATCTGTGATCTGCTTATACATAAGGTCAAAAACCCAAGTGATGCATCATAAACTAGTCTTTTATATTTTACCAAGGTTCACTGGATCTTTTAACCTACATTGACTACTATAAGGTTAATTTTCCATACTAATACAATACTCAAATTAGCCTTTTAAAAATTACACTGTAAAAAAATGAACATGCATAAGTCAAAATTAAGGGCATCATAAGCAAATAACCTTTGGTAGTTTTTCTTGGAAAATCATATCTTAAGCATGTTCCTCTAGATTATTTAAGATGTTTGGCATATTAAAGCAATTTATATCTAACCCAGTAAAATTTATAGCACATATGTTCAATAGAAGAAAATAGTTGCTAAATTAAGGAACCTCTCACTCCGTGGAAACAGTCTATTAAAATTTATAACTTACTTGTCTACGAACTTTTATAAATTGATATCTGTGCCATAAGAATATAATCTTTTAATATTATAAGATTTGAAGCATATACATTTGGTTTACAGTATAGCCAATGTACTTTCAGTGTCTTACACCCTGCCTGACACAAAATAAGCATTTAAAAAATCGTGAGAGAAGGAATGATTTTCCATGAAAAATATTTCAGGTTTACAACACATGGTTTTATGCAACACATGGCAAAGTGGGTTCTGGTGAGAGCTGGTAATATCATTTGAACCATGTGACTAAGCAAATGATTCTAGTTGAATCTTGTGTTTTTAAATCTGTGTTACACACTGTTCCTGCCCTAGACTCTGCTGGAAGTCTACTGCTTGCTTGCAGGCTCATACTCTCAATGACAGATGGTTTTTAATCTTTGCTATTTGGCTTCCAGAGTAGGTGTATACTGCTAACTCATGTATTTTCTGCAACATGTAGAAAATGACTCTGGTGGCCATGCTCTGTAAGGAATCAGATACTTTCTGGGCTCTGTAGCTATGGGAGAAAGGTTTTAAATGCTTTCTGGTGGGAAAAGCCACTTTTTGCTTAGAATTATTGTTGGAAAAAATATCCAACTGTGAAAAGCCACAGTTGTGTAAATCGCAAAGTAATTCCAGGACTTTTTGTTTGATCACCTCATGCCTAATACTCTGAAGGGCACACATACATATTAGCAGGAACATACAGTGTTGGTAATATTTCCTACTTTTTTGACATGAAAAATTAGAATTCTCCTTGAGAATGGGAAGAATCCTTCCTCAGCACCTAGTATATTCTAAATCTCCATTGTGGCACTTAACAATTTATATAGTAATATTTTATTTCCACATCTGTCTCTCTAACTCTTTCAACAAGAAACTATCTTTTCTCTTCTTATCCCTAAGACCTGGTCAAGAAAATAAGGTCCATGATAAATAGTCAATTAATATTCATTGAGTAAATCACAGATAATAAATAAGTCCTCACATTGGAATGAGCCTGGACTGGAATAGACACTCCCTTGTCTATTTCAGCCAGGCAAAGATGGAGCTCAGAAGCCACTCAGGAAATTATGCTCTTTTATGCAGCATCTAGTCCTTGAAACCAAGGACTAAGGTTTTCTCAAACCCAATAAGCCCTCAAAAGATTTTCTTATGTGGATTTATGCCAGAACAATCCGGTCCATTAGTTGGTAAATAGGACCCCTTAATAACTTCAGAGGAACTATAAAATTCTATTCTCAATATAATGAAAGCTGCAGGGGATTGTGTATTCATTTATCTTGTAGTAGGACAACTTGAATCCTCAAACAACAGGGTGTTGCCATGTGAGCTTCCTCTGGAGAATTGAAACCCAAACTGTAAAGAGAGCAGAATGGTCTGATTGGTTATCAGGGCCACCAGAATCTGTAAAGCCTCCATTCTTAATTGGGACCAGAAGATTCAGCTGGTAACAAAGTCTCCCTGCCTGTGTCTCTACATATGTGAAAGGATTATGCTACTTCACCTAGTATTTTGAGCTCTCATATTCTAAAATCATTATTTAATAACCTGAAATATAAGGTAATAAGTTGCTCTATATCAAAGAATAGATACATGAAATAGAAGTGTATTAGAACAGAGTAAAAAGAAGAAAAGCAAAAAGAAAGGAATGGGGGAAAAGAGGGAGAAAGGGTGGGAGGAAAGAACAAAGCAAGCAAGGAAGGAACTATTAAAATATTTCATCGAGCTCCTCCACATCCCGGATGTTTTTGTATGTGCAGTATTTCAATGTCCTTCCTAGGTAAATAGCAAGGCTTTTCCTTTTTATTAGCCCTGTTGCAGCTGCTGTTGCTTACAAAGAGATTCACAAATCAAAATAGATTCAGTTAGCTTTTCAGTAATTCCAAAAGGTGGGGGAACATTGCCAGAGAAGGATAGCACTCCAGTATCCTAACAAGGAGTCTTGTTAGCAAAACAAAGTGTGAATTGCTCAGAGATAATTCCCTGCGGTTGGTAATTCCGCTGGGCTCCTCGGTGGCAGCACGAGCTATTTCTCAATAGACCAATGCCACTGAACAGAATGTCAAAAGAAATGCAAAAAAACTAGCTCTCTTGAAACATTTATTCTTCTAGATTTATCTTTAGGTCAGCATGATTCATACTTATTGCTTCTTAGCCTGGAGCACCTAGCACAACCAGGAACTGAGGAAGCTAGAGCACAGTGTGAATAATGAATGAGCTACATAAGCAGAAGTCTGTGTACCCAATCAG
Organism: Halichoerus grypus; assembly: GCF_964656455.1. Taxonomy (NCBI): domain Eukaryota; kingdom Metazoa; phylum Chordata; class Mammalia; order Carnivora; family Phocidae; genus Halichoerus; species Halichoerus grypus. The sequence continues at coordinate 140,246,964 of NC_135717.1, forward strand.
TAGTGAAGGCAAGTGCAGAGTGGCAGGCCAGCATTTTCATGGATGATTTCTATTATTTTCTCTCTCAAGGGAAAACAGGAAAACGAGAACCAGCAAGAGCTTGAGGGACAAACGCCCGGATTGAGATTGGAAGACTGTTCATTCGCCTATTGCTTCAGTCCTCGAAATTGCGTTACAACTGCCTGATTAAGGTATATGGAGAAAACAGAAACTTTGATAGTTGATGCATCCCTCTATCCCCATACCTATCTCATGATATGTGGCGGGGTGGGGGGCGGGGAAGCATTTGTGTAGAAGACTGAAGGACTGTATCTCTTACCTTAAAAAGTGTTTTATGATATCAAAGGAAATAGTATTTCTCGCATCTTTTGAAATTAGTATTAGTGCCCTTGAAGTGCTAGTTTACTTGGTGGGGCACTGGCCACTTATATAACATGTGTGCTTTCTCTAACTTTCATTTTGTACTTCATCAAATCTGAAGTTGTCATGGTTCATTATCTGTAGATGATCTTGAGCAGCCCTGCACTCTAAAAGAATATGCCGTGGCATCTGCCTCTGTGGTTTTGTGCCCTGCTGTACAGATGATATTTCAGCAAGAGGATTGGGTAAGGGGCTGAGAGTGGAGGCAAGATTTGTCCCAGGCTGACGTTTCTTTGTGCCACACTATGTCTTCCTCTTTCGCATGTGCTTTATTCAGCAATGAAGTACATATATCACATTGTGACTATTACATATGTTAGAGGACGTAATTGGGGTTGTAAAGTATATGCTTGAATGTCTTAACTAATGAATTCCATCAAATTCAATTATCATTCTTAGACTCTTCATTAACCAATCAAATTGTTTCTTTGGTCTAAGTCATTTCTCACACACTTTCATAGGCATAAACACAATTCTATGAAGTAAATTGGAGTGATTAAATTATCATACTAGGCATTACTGGAGTCCCGTGTTACTGAAGTTTTGGATTCCTAAAGAATTGCTTTCACATTATTCTCATCGTGTACAAGAGAAAGGATGTTAGAGTATAAGACTGTGTCTTCAGGACTTTATTTCACTATTTGCATCTTTACTCATTTTTCCTGAGGAAGTTGGTCACAGTAGGTTACCAATACTAAAATTACATAGAAGTAAACCAACTCTTATAAATGCAATGACTTATAACACAAGCCTACTGGACAGATTTATTTAATATCACAAGTCCTTCCCCTTTTCAGAATGAACTGTTTCAATACCACGAGTTTCTCCTCTCTCTCATGCAGTATGGTACTTCAAGGCAGGATCATAGTTTTATTGTTGAAACATGCTTCTTTACTAATTCTCATAATTTCTTTACATGAACTATTAAAGTGGTTCTGAAAATGCATAAATATCCAGAATCAAAAGTACTTTAGTTTCCTAGGAATTAATTGTCACAGTGCTAATGTATCATGTTATTTCAATAACTTTATAATGAAGGACATGTGCTGATGCTGTGGCAGTATGGTTCTCACCATAGAATTCTTAAAATATTTCTATTTTATTTTCTTTAATGCCATCTATAAACAATTTTGTCTTCTATTCTGCAAATATTTTGAGAAACACCTGAAAATATAGCCTGAAGCCAACCTACAGAAACATTTATTTCTGGGTTTCATGCCAGACTTACTTAAATTAAAATCTTTGGGATCAGGCTCTAGAACCAACATTTTAAATATGTATATCAGATGACTCCAATGAACTCCAAAGGTTAAGAACCACTACTCTACAATTTGAGAGCAAGGAAACAGCTGAAAAGAGAGCATGATAAAACTATAGACATAGAATTGATACCAAAAATGAAAATATTGAAATTAAATTTTGATTTTGATTTTTTCCTACATATTTATATTTACTGAGACTGTACAAGGGATTTTAAACTGTTTATTTCCCCGGGCGCCTGGGTGGCTCAGTTGGTTAAGCGACTGCCTTCGGCTCAGGTCATGATCCTGGAGTCCCGGGATCAAGTCCCACATCAGGCTCCCTGCTTGGCGGGGAGTCTGCTTCTCCCTCTGACCCTCTTCCCTCTCGTGCTCTCTGTCTCTCATTCTCTCTCTCTCAAATAAATAAATAAAATCCTTTAAAAAAATAAAAAATAAAAAAATAAACTGTTTATTTCCCCTTTAATATGAGCCTTAAATATATTGAAATTAAAAATCCAATATTAAGGATGGCAAGGATAAGAAGATCTATTAATTTAAAAGCTTCCCAAAGTTGCTAAATAATAAATGATCTGTACAATGGCAAAAGGTATTAAATCCATAATTTATACAATTATTATTTTCTCATTTGAATCTTTAGTCTTACAAAGCTTTCTAAATAACAAGTTATTCTTTCAACATTAGGTATGTCTAATAAGCACCACTTGGTTAGGAATTTCAACATGTACTTTTGTTATGGTTTCCATTGAGACAAGTCCCATGGGTGTTGAACTTTCAAAAGATAATTTACTGATGCAAATAAGTAAAATCTTTTGTGTTAGGGGTTCCCCATTTATTCATAGGAGAACATTTCTATGTTGTCTAATTTTAGTAAGAGGATTTTCTCATCCTTTTATTTTTAGTGCAAACAAATTATACCTTGTTTGCCAACTTAATATGCCTACTTCAGAAGTAAGCATACACGTAAGCGGGAATTAGGGACAAAGAATTGTCTTCTGAGCCATGAAAAGACAGAACTCGCATGGGATGAGAGCAGAAAGCAACATTAGATCCAATAGGAAAACTACAGATAATGTTTGAACAATAAAATTAATTCTGCCTTCCTACGTGGTAGAATCCACTGAGACAAGGATCTAAAAGAAATCTTTAGGTGAACTTATTTTATAAACATGTCCTAAAATGATTGGAACAATTTGTTTTCCAAATCCATAAGAATCCTTTTATAAATAAAAATATTCTTGGTTTTCAGGTAGTTTTAAAGATCACATTTGCAATTTAAGCAGGCACTAGCTTCAGTGGGACTGTGCTTCAAAACCTTAATTTGTAAATTAAATATTTAGGACTCTAACATCACTTTCACATAAAAACAATGCTATAAATGATGTTAGATGTTCAGAGTCAATTTTTTGAAATCCACAAAATCATAGTCAAATCATATGATTTGTAGAAATAGAGCTTTGAAGTGAAAAATAGTAGAAAACGGTACTATATGATTCCAAAACATTAAACCAATTCAATAACATACTTTTGAAAATCGTGTTTACTTTGAGTAACAGCTCTAAAGGGAAGCAAATTTGACTATAAGTGAATGAGAAATCAAAAGAGAAGGTAAGGTTTTTCTAAAACACAGAGAAATTAGTGATGACAGGAGCTGTATTCTCCTGAGTAGAGGAAAAGGTGATGGACAGAAGGGAAGAGATGTTGAGTAGAGCTAGAGCATGAGGGGCAAAGTGGTCTCAAGTGTGGGTCGCTATTGGACTAGCATATTGGACTAGCTACTGAATAGAAAGGATAGTGATTCATGGCTATGTTGGTAACTCAGGGGAACAGGTGTATTCAATGATTTTAAATGAATGCATACATATAGTAGTTATACATTAATTTAGAAAGCAGATGAACAGAGGAAGTGTTTAAGCAGAGACAAAGAGCATGAATGTTTATTCGGTGAGCACCAAGGAATAGTGGGAAGAGAGAACTTGTGAGTCTCATGGACTTCTACTGATGGCTTTTTCTCTGAATTACTTGACCTCCACTCAAGGCTTTACTGAACTCCACTTTTCCTGTTCTTTTTTTAGACTTATTTATTTTAGAGAGAGAGAGAGCAGGAGGTAGGAGCAGGGGGCGGGGGCGTTGGGAGAGGGAGAGAGAATCTCCAGCAGACTCCATGCTGAGCATGTGGAGCCCAATGCAGGGCTCTATCCCATAACCCTGAGATCACCACCTGAGCTGAAACCAAGAGTCAGATGCTCAACCAACCGTGCCACCCATGTGCTGAAATACTTCTATTTTACTATTTCTCTTTATTTTTTTGTTAATTAAATTTGGATGGTGTGAGGGAACAGGCAGCCACTGTACCTGGGGATGGAGGACCAGGAGTATGAATAATCCAGGGAATAAGGCCCAAATAATGGTGTATTTATCTTATTTTTCCTCTATTCTTTGGATGTTAAGGTCTTAGCAGTCCCAGGTAGAGCCCCCTTTACTTCCATTTAACCAAAAGAACAAGTGTTAGAGGTGGAAAACAGAATATTTCCTCATGACTAAAATTCTCCATTCAAAAAAATTTAATTTCAAAATAAAAGCCTGTGACGTATAGTACCTCTTGCTTTGATCTAAGCCTCCCTACTAGGCTAATTTGCAGTATAAGAACAAAAAATTAGAAAACTATCCTGAAAAGGGGCCCATAATTCTCTATCAATTAAATTTTCAGAAAAAATAATTGTCTAAACAAAAAGTTTCTAGAATCTCTATTAATACTATTTAGGTTGAGGCATAAGAGAATTCATCATCTGGGTTCCTAAGATCCCTCCTCACTCTGGATATTCCACTAGGGGGAAAAACAGTTTATTTTCCATTGAAGAAAGTTGTTAAAGGATTCTTTAATTATGGGTAACCCCCGCCCCCTTTTCCATTCCATTCTCAAGCAATAAGAACAAAGGATAAGATGGAGGGTTGATAATATTTGAAGGAGAGTCTTAGGACAGTCAATGCCTGTGTGAGTTATCTCAATCTCTATTTTGCATCTTTCAAAAACTGTGAAAACCTGAGCTTAGGGATGCCTGAGTGGCTCACCTGGTTAAGTGTCTGACTCTTGGTTTTGGTTCAGGTCATGATCTCAGGGTCCTGGGATGGAGCCCCATGTTGGGCTCCCCACTCAGCAGGGAGTCTGCTTGTCTCTCTCTCTGCCCCTCTGTCTGCTCACTCTCTCTCAAATAAATAAATAAATCTTAAAAAAAGAAACCTGAGCTTAATAAGACAACAATGATATCACTACCCAACCTTGTGTGTATTTCCCAAATGCTTTTCTCCCCCTATACCTTTGAAGCGATACTTCAAAACTGCTTGAACAGTGCTGTATCACCCGTTATCTTCATATATAAACTTGTTCCATGTTCCCTGTACTTAGGTTTCCAATTAATATGTCTTTGTCTTCTACTCTCACTTGGCCCAACAAAACTTGACCATCATGGAGCCTGAGTTCACTCATTTATTTATTCAATTTATTTATTCAACAATGACTTTTGTGGGGAACCTGGGTGGCTCAGTCGGTTAAGCATCTGCCTTTGGCTCAGGTCATGATACCAGGGTCCTGCGATTGAACCCCGCAACGGGCTCCCTGCTCTGCGGGAAGCCTGCTTCTCCCTCTCCCACTCCCACAGCTTGTGTTCCCTCTCTCGCTGTATCTCTCTGTCAAATAAAATCTTAAAAAAAAAAAATGATATTTGTTAAGTACTTCATATGCCAGTCACTTTTCTAAGCCCTATGTCCAGGCTTCTGTTCTCATAGCAATTTTGTTAGTGGAGAGACAGACCCTTATGAAAGAACAAATACTAAATATTCAGACCCACTAAAATATGAGTTATCCACTAACTCAAATCATTTTTTTTCTACATTTTTTTCCTCCAAGTTTTTTCCAATCTTTATTGGATCCTACTCTTTAATCTTACTGATTCTTACTGTTGTCAACCATGCACTAAAATCTATCTGATTCACTTACTCTTTTTTTTTTTTTTTTTTAAAGATTTTATTTATTTATTTGACAGAGAGAGACACAGCGAGAGAGGGAACACAAGCAGGGGGAGTGGGAGAGGGAGAAGCAGGCTTCCCGCGGAGCAGGGAGCCCGATGCGGGGCTCGATCCCAGGACCCCGGGATCATGACCTGAGCCGAAGGCAGACGCTTAACGACTGAGCCACCCAGGCGCCCCAGATTCACTTACTCTTTTAAGGCTTTACATCTCCTTAAATGGAAAGGACAAGGAAATGCATAAATTTACATATTAGACAAAACTGTATTGCCTGAGAAATCTAATCCAGATAGCTGGGCCCAAATAACACCAGATAGCTACAGTGTGGCCATTATGGAATCAAATACCCTACAAACCAACTCACAGAAACCATCTTTTCTGATCCTGAGATTTTCCTTAATTATATTTTCCAGTGATTAAGTGTTCTATTCTGGGACACATCAGAATAAATGTTTTGCTCCATTGTTCTATCTGGTCAAGTGACTTTGGTACGGATTAAGTTAGACTAGCCACTTTTTAATTCAATAAGGATTGTATGCATCTAGTCAATATAAAAACAGCAATAGACTCTAGAGGATTCACTGTGGTAACAGAAAAGAAAATGATTTAATTGAAGATACCGGATATAAAGCAGACAGTAGAGGATAAGAAAATACATGGCAACCTATGTATATATTTTTAATATAAGAAGAGATAAGCCAATATCCTGAAAAAGTTGCAGAAATTGGACAGAAGTTAATAATTTCCCTAATTAGCACTTAAAAATAAATAGCATTTAAATGTAACATATAATTAGAGAACCACTTTAATAATAGAAATGATTTTTACATTTGCTTCTGCTGATACTTATTTCAGCCTAATAAAATATTTTATGGAGAGTTAAATACTTTTTATAGTAATTTAATAAAAGCAAAAGTTTTGTTGCTTTCATTAGTTTATTTAGCATGGATTCATTTTTTTATTTGAATATATTTTTCCCAACTGTTAGGCATTTAAAGAATCTTCATTTTGCCATACATTTAAACACTTAAGTAATGTGTGGCTAAGCATTTCTTGAACATATATATACCCAAGAGAATACTCTAGTTCACATGAACATGGGAGAGAACTTGATGTAATCCTATAGAGAAACAGAACCAAAGTAAGAAATGTATAAGATAGATAGGAGAATATTTTTTTAAAAACCCAGTAAGAATGTGAAGCAACAGAGGGATATGTTGAAGCCTAGAAAATTATTTCAGGTGCTATGAACTCTGGAAAGTTGTCCATTTCCTAACATTGTAAAATTCACACTTAACTACCTGAAGCATTTTCTAATTTTACTACATGCATCTAGATTAATCATTGATCACAATTTGTATCAACAATCCTGATGACCTGAGATGAAGTACTCACCACTCCTATTCATATATGCATATCTTAACAGCAATATTATTGTAAATATTTCAAATATATAGATCAGCCAAATAAAAATGTAAAAATCCTCAAGGGTCAAAAAAAAAAAAAAAAAAAGGAGAACTCAAAAGCAGAGTACAAAGTAAGTAGAAAGGCTAAGATCTGATGTCATGACTGAACAGGGAGGGGTGGGTCCCTTATCAAGTCTCTAATGATCAGAGATCTGGAGCTGAAAATCTCACATATATTCAAGACCCAAGAAGAGCTGCCTTCTCTTTGATGAAGCAGCAAGAAAATTGTACCCATTGATCCAGGGAAGTGACTAGAGCCTGTCTGCCTAGAAATCTAGATGAAATGGGGGAAAAAAGTAGCTCTACTGTGACAAATCAGGACACCAGGCCGTGGTATATACCAGTATGAGGTTTAAATTTATATTATTCACAGTGCATGACTCCTTCAAAATTGTACATGAACTAGTGGAAACCTACAATTTTGTTTAGAAACCTATCTGAGCCAGAGCACACAGGACCCCTTAATTAAAAAAAAAATCCTGAAAATGATTTTTCAATTAAACAATGATAAAGGCCCCACGTGAGAATTGTCCGACATAACGAAGAATAAGCAGGCACTACAAGCTAGAATCCTAAAAATTTGAAAAATAATTGTAAAGAAAAAAGTGAAGAAGTAGAAACCAACAGGAGGACTTTATAAAAATAAACTAGCAAATTTGAAAAAGAAATAATACTCAAAGAGAAGAAAAATATAGTTTTCAAATTTAAAAACTTAATGAAAACTTTAAGGAGGAAAAGAGAAATGGCCTAAGAGAACATTAATGGCTATGAGTTATATCTGAAGAAATTATCTAGAATGAGCACAAGAGTGTTAAAGTATGGAAAAGTTAAGAGACAGGAAGGAATAAAATGAAGAAGTACATCATATATCTACTAGGAATTGCAGATGGATAATTGTAGGATAATAGCTGAGAATTCTCCAGGTTTGAAGAAAGATGTGAATACCATATAAAGAATCATTCCCAGGCACAAGCCAGATAAATAATAACAAATTCACACATAGATACTGTAACAAAGCCACAGAACACCAAAGATAATGCAAAGACCTTAAAAATCAATTAGAACAGACAGTATATAAAAAGGTAATGAAAAAATAATCATTTCAAGTGTTGAAGGAAAACAGCAAACTCAAATTCCATGCTTATGTAAACTATTTTTTCAAGAGTGAGAGCAAAATAAATACACTCTCAGAAAATGGCTAAAGAAGTTCACTACTCATAAAAAATTTTGAGTAACAAAATATGTATTCTCTGGATTTTAGTGAAACCCTGGTTGTAAATGTTTTAAGCTTGAAAACTTGGTTATTCGGGGATTCACTAAACCAAAATACATTATCATCAATGGAATATTATTAAAGACCAAATTCGTTGCTAGTATATCTTTATATATCAAATGTTTGAAAAATTTTTTAAAGATTTTATTTGTCAGAGAGAGAGAGGCCCAAGCAGGGAGTGCGGCAGGTAGAGGGAGAAGCAGGCTCCCCACTGAGCAAGGAGTCTGATGTGGGACTTGATCCCAGGACACTGGGATCATGACCTGAGCTGAAGGCAGACACTTAACCGACTGAGCCACCCAGGCATCCCAAATGTTTGAGAATTTTAATGGCATGAAAGAGGTGCCCTTTTGACAGCTAGTTAAGTGGCCTGAAATGTGGAAACTGCGCACTGTCCTAACCATTTACCTTTTTCGGGTTGTAAGTTTCTAGCATTGCCATTATTCTTAACAGCAACTTCAAATGTGAAATCTGTATGCTCTCCTAAGTTCATCCTTCTAATTCTTGAACTGTCATTAGAGTAGCCTTGTGCATTTCAAAATGCACATCCAGACATTTAGATGTACATATACATATATTAATGTCTATTTTGCTCAAATATTCTGGAATAGTGTGAAAATTTTATAAATAATTTAGTGGCTAAAACTTTATACCAATCCCTTGCCCAGCACACCTAAGAAATAGAGGATAGCTGAGCTAGGGGTTGTAGAAAAGATTGTTGGGATCATTGGAGTAAGTTCTTACCAGACAGCTTATGATCATTCACAACTTCTCCGTATTGAAACAAGTAATTCCATGAAGAAGATAGAAGAGCATAGACTAATGACTGAGTAGCTTAACAAGACTGAGCCTTTACCCAGGACAAAAACTTAAGAGCTCCTAGAAAAAGACCAATTATTAAGACAAATGTGTGTAAATAACTTCTCTACCTCTTAAATTGATTAGAACATTTACAAATCAATTATAGTCCTTTATATTGCCTGTGATGTTTTCTTATGTCCTGGACAGAATGTGTCAAGATAATTAACAATTCAAAGCCTCTTAGCAAGATAGTAGTATATAACTAGTATATTATTCCCATTCTATTTCATTCTTGAAGCTAATGTACTTATTTATTAAGATGATCATAAATTAGGAAACAATAAAGGAATGAATTTAATAGAAAAAATAAACGTTCATGAAAGAAACACACTATATAAAAGTGAATTAAAATTTGCTATCAACTATATAGAAAATTAGATGGAGTTTTTGGCTCACAATAGCTTATTGATGGGCAATATTAAAATGCTGTTATAAATGAGCATTATTCTAAGCTATCCATGTAGAAAGATAACAGGAATAATCCTGGGCATGATCACTGTACTGGAGAACTGAATTCAAATTTAAGTCCATAACTGAAGAATATCAGGAATAAAAATGTAGAAGGAGTAACCAAATTAGTTAAAGGTTGTGCAATAATCTTATAAAAAAAAGAATAAAGAAATTTCAAGATGTTAAAATGAGAAAAAATGAAGCACCAAATGAGGACATAAAGTAAATATATGCCATTACAAGAAACATTGTATAGTGAGGACCAAAAGGAGAGAAACTTGTCTAAATTGTAGAAGAGTGGTCGATGAGATGATGTAATATTCTGCAGGACAGAATGTTGAAATCTGCTCCAAATTTGTTTAAAAAGACAGGTATTTATCTTTTTTGAAAACTTTTAATACAATTCTGGCTGACAATGGAAAGATGCATTTTTTAATATTTCCTAACTCTCACATATTTATAGATAAATATTGAAACTGCACTTGGAAAGCTTATTGTAATAAATCTGAAGGTTTTCTGAAATATGAGCATAACATGACAGTTTTCTAGGTGATAAGTTATTTTATGATTTTGTTATTACTCTCCAAATGGGCAAAGGCAAACCTGAAGAAAAATCTTTTAGGAAAATATTATCTTTCCAAAATGGCTCCCTGTCAAGATGGCAGCTGAGTACAGAGACTGACTAGATTAATCCTTTAGGTTTAATGGTTGTCTTGATGTTCCAGAGGAGAAATGATCACTCTGTCTTAACATCAAAGAAAGCACTCCTCCAGGCATAGAGCGATCCTGTTCACATTCCTCACACCCCCTACATATTAATGGGCACATTCCAGGTAGAAGACATGATAATGAATATTTTATGTTGTTTTAGAACTTTTAATTTCAAAAATATTGGGGGTTTTTAATCTACTGTAAAGATATTTAGTTTTAAAATTTGATTTTATAATTTAGTTACTTGAGTAATTTTTTTAGACTGACTTATGATCAACATGCTTCAAGTTTATTTTGGATGCAAAATTTCTCCTCACACAATCTACCAAAATCAATAAAGGAAATCATTTCAAAAAGTATTCCTCCAATAAAAATTGTCTGTAGTTAGGAAAATTGACATTAATCTATTTTTATTTACCAACATCCTTGTATTTTTTCTTTATAAAAGCACTTTGGAGACGGAAGAGAAATTAAAAGAAAACAAAAAGGAAGGAAATTTATATACAACTTTAAAAACTATATGCAATTTTGCCTGATTTTCATGTAGCTTAGTATTCAATTCTTAGCTGGTCTTCTCTGATTCCATTATGGTAAAGACAGGAGCGGCAGTGTTTTCCCACCAGTTTCTTCTGCATAGATAAAAGCATTCAAACCAAAAATCTAACAGTTTGTGTTTCTCTACTGAAAGAAATGTCTCTGGTGAGTAGGGAAGATGATTTACGTGCATGTACCTGACCTTATAAAAAATAATCTTTGGTTCATCATAAGTTGAATTGATATTGCTATCAAACATGTACTCCAGTTTCTTCTTGTATATCTCTAACATACCATTTAGGTTATAGATCTCCGATACCTTAGAACACTGGACAGTTTAGAAAAATCCATTGTGTTTCCCCCTAATTTTTTTTTAGTTGGTAGTTTTTCTTCTTTCTTTAATGAAACTATTTTAAAGATTTTTTTAAATTTATTTGAGAGAGAGAGAGAGAAAGACAGCACCAGCAAGGGAGGGGGGAGGGGCAGAGGGTAAGAGAAAAGCAGACTCCCTGCTGAACTGAGAGCCTGATGAGGGACTCGATCCCAGGACCTTAAGATCATGACCTGAGCAGAAGGCAGACGCTTAACTGACTGAGCCACCCAGGGACCAGAAACGTAATTTAAAGGTTACAAAAATGTTTGTAAAGTTTTAGCTAACACATTGTAATGACTGAAAATTGCCTTTCCTATTATTTACTGCTCAGAAAGTAAATGTTAAATATATTTATTCTATAAGACAGAGCAAAAGTTACTTGGTTTCTTACACTGAAACTTCTTGTTTATATACAACAAAGTTCCTAACAGGGGAAAAGTAATTCTTCTGCATTAAGCCTTTCCATTCATGTCCTGAAACTACTTTTTTCACCCTTGTGGAATATAAGTCATATACTTATTGATATGGATGCTCACATTTAGTTCATGGAACAGAATATTTACCTCTTTGCTTGTTTCTGTATAAGATTCTGGACTGTGGTGAGTGGCTTTCCATATACACATGAAGGGTTAGATACCTTTCTTCTTTCCTACAATGCCATCAGTATTGTGAGGCTCTGAATATAGGTGGAAAACTGACTCAATATTGCTAGTATTTCTTATTAAAATATAGCCACAATGCAGAATAGAGCAACACTGAAATTTTATGAAGCATGACCATGAAATAACAAAACTCCTGTTTTAAAAAAAGCTCATGTACTGGAATTTATATCCAAATGAGTGTTGTCCTTCACTGCGGTCATCTTAGATTTTAAAAATGCTGTCACTATTGAAAATATTTTGGAACTGTTTTTAGAGCCAGTTATGCACAAGGAAGCATTTCTCGACAAACCCTGGGAAGGCACTGTGTTAATTACCATCAGTGCAAAAGTGGAGGCAGCCTTTCTGGGACATTTCTTTCAATGAGTTTTTGACCTCATCAAGTATATTTTTATTTTAAATAGTCCCTTTTCTTTTTTCACAGACAAAAAGATAGATATATAGAAGAAGGGTTCTGAGGCTGATGGGCCCGTGAGGTCACATATTGGGTAAAGAAAACATTAAACTTTTTCTAAATATTAAAAACAAAAAACAAACATAGGAAATACAAAGTTTCAGGCTGGATCCATGAGTATGAGTTCATTGTTTTATTCACACCTTGTTATATCATTTAGTTATATACTCATTCCAGACAAGTATATAAGGTCCTTACTAGAACCTGAAAACTATACATAACCCGCCCCTGCTACCTCTTTGAATGGGGATACAGAACTTTACTGGAGCCTGTAGTACTCTGCATACCTAGTTACCACTTGATATTCAGTTTGCATAGGGATGAATAAAATGGACCCTAAAAAGCCAGCCTATACCAGGTCCAGACAGGTTCACTAATGACCTTTACCAAACGTTTAAGGAAGAAATCGTACCAGTCTTCTACAGTCCCTTACAGAAGATAGACGCAGAAGGAGTATTTCCAACTCATTCTATGAGACCAGCATTATCCAAACACCAAAACTAGACACATTCATTACAAGAGAACCACAGACCAATAGTCCTCATAAAAAGAGATGCAACAAACCTCAACAACAGCCAGCCTGTAAATGATCCTGCCAGATGAAAACAGTAATGGAGCTTGGAGGAATCTTTTGCCTCCTATAAGAAACTGTTCATTTATTCAACCAACATTTACTGTTTAGAGCACTATTCTATGTGGTCATGACATCAGACTTATTACCATCCCTCATTCAGTCACTTATTAATTCAGTCACCCAACAAATACTTCTCGAACATGTACAATGTATCAGGCATTATACTACCTGGGGTTGGGGAATATCACAGGGAGCAAAATAGACCAAATTACTGCCTTCATGGAACTTACCTTCTCTCGGGGAAACAGACAAGAAACAAGATCTACATATAAAATGCAGACGTATATATAGTAAAGATATCCATGGTAAAATTGAAACACGTTATTGATATGTGCAAAGGAGGAGATGAGAATTTAACATGTACATGGGGGTAACATTTACATTGGTTGTTCAGAAATGGCCTCTTTGAGAGGGTGACTTTACGTAAGTCCCTAAAGGATGTGAAGGAGGCAATCTTGACAATGTCTCCTGGAAAAGAGAAGGTAGATGGGGAAGACACAGTAACTAGAGAAGGATGTGAGAAGGGATGGGCTTGGAGATGAAGTTGAGGAGCTGGGTTGACACTGACTCATGCAGGGCCTTGTGGGAAGTGGGCAGAGCTTGGCTCTTCCACCTCATCTAATGGGAAGCCGCTAGAGGGTCTTTTGTGGGGGGGATACCATAAAATGATTATTTTAAAAGTTCATTCCAGTTTCTGTGCAGGAAGATATTCAGGTATCAAAAGTTCAGGCAAAGAGCCAACAGGAAGTTATTGCAGTATTACAGACAAACTACCAGAGGCGAGATAATCATGAAGATTATCCTTCATGAAAGGATAATCATGAGAAGTAAAGAGACCTGAGACATATTTTGAAAGTAGCACCTATAAGACATGTTGATTATTTAGTTATGGGGAACCAGAGAGAAAAACATAAATCAAGAATTCTCCTACGTTTTTGCCTTGAACAACCTGGTGAAGCCATTTACTGTGATGGGAAAGACTCCAACAGGAACAGGCGAGGGAGGAGAAAACACGTTTTATTCTTTACATGGTAGTTTTGACATTCTCCTTGGACTTCCAAGAGATGTCAAATAGGCAGTTAGATATGGGAGGCTGGCCCCAGGAGAAAAGAAGGGAATGAAGATATCAAAATGAGATTTGTATGAAGTAAACTCCTCAGTAGCAAATTAAGGAACACCTTACTAAAAGTTCGTTAACTATTAGTGACATTTATTATTATGTCACCTTATTATGTCTAATTATGAAATCTAACTTTAGGGAGTACCCGGTTTGATCCTGCAGATAACTGCTATCAAAACCTGGGTCAGCCTCTATGGGAGCCTCTTGGCGTATGCCCCATGTTGGCAGCACAGCTGCCGCAATCCAAGTATCATGTTGTCGCATGGCAACAGAGAAAGCAGGGTAGCTGAAAGGAGAGAGTGTGGCAGAAAAGGACTTTTTTTAAAAATATAGCTCTCTCTCCTAATTGGAGAGCAAAATCTTTTCTAGAAATTTACCAGCAGACTTCCCCAGTGTCTTCCTGTCCAGAGCAATATCGAACGCCCATCCCTAAACCATTCCTTGCAAAGGGAGAAGGGTATTATCTAAACTTGATAAGACAAGCATGAGTCACTTCTTCTGGCTGAGGTTCCTTCATTAATGAAAAAGCGAGGCTGTATTGGGAAGGTAATCACCCATGTCCGCTACACGAGGCACTGGATTATAGATGGGACTTAACATCAGGACAGGATGATGACACCAAAAATATATCCACTGTACATTCCAAATATTTTTTACCTTCTCTCTGGAATATCCCTTTTATACGGCCACTGCTAGAACAAAATCATACATTCACCTAGAGTGTCACCCATCAATTAGTTGCTTTTACAAGTGAAAGAAAATCAAAACCCAGAACTTAAGCTGGTAATTACGAGGATTATCTCTTACCATAGATGAGAATTAAACAGCCACACACAGAGAGACGTACACACACACATCGCATGATTTCTGGTTACTTCCTGTTTTTATGTTAGCTTAGGGGAAACAAAGCCTAGAATATTATGATCTTAAGTATATTTATTGTGGACTTAAATTCAGCAGATCTGTCTGATGGCCATTTTATCTTTATGAGCCATCATTTTCTCCTCTTTGAAATGCCTCACAGCTTTTGCCCTTGCTGTTCACTCAGGAAATTTTTTTCTTTTTAATTCACATTTCCTACTTCAAAATACCAAATGAATTAAAGTACATGACTGTGCTTTCCTGGCCACAGTAATTGGTCTAAGGATGGGCACTAAATGCAAGCAAGTTAATTATGAAACTCCTTCATATGATTATAATGACTTCATATGCACATACATTTTTATACTTGTCGGCTATTAACCTAGGTTTTTTTTCCTCTGTCTCTTAATTTAAAAATGGAATGAGAACAATGGCCTGCAATTTTGTACTATGTTTTTACAATGTTAAAATTAGTCATTTGCCTATGAGCCAAGATACAAATAAAAACCTTTCTTGTGAAAAGTGCACCTATATTTGTGGGCTTATGGGGCTACAAGTTATAAATTGGAATACAGACAGGAAAAGGAGCTAGTATCAGAAGGATTATCTCCCCTGGCTCCTTAGTTTGCCTATCTACAAAACACAATTTTCTTGTTTACTAACTCAAATGCCCTTTTTTAAAAACCCACAACCATAGGATATATACATCATTTGGCCTATTGAGTGACCCATCTAGGGAAGGTGCTTGATTAAGTTAACTGAAATGCATTTGCTAAGTGACAGGAACTAAATTAGACATTAGAATTTTTCACGAATAAAATGCGATCGATGCATTTGAGTGTTTCACAGCCTACTTGGAGACTGCCCCTAGTATGTTAAGTAAGATAAACAGAAAGGGGAACAAGAAACGTCTAGGATAAATGAGACCCAGAGAGAGAAAGTTCTCTGAGAAAGGAAAAAAAAAAATAGAGCTCAGATGTAAACATAGTTGATCCAGCGACTGTGCTGGAAAGCTAATGAAATCAATTTTTTAAAAAGGAGATTAAATCAGCTAAAAATGGGGAATAGACCTGTTGAAGAATCAGAAATGGGACGATCAGAAATATTAGAAGGAGAGCTTAGAAAATTCACAGGCGAACAACCTGAATTCCGGAAAATCAGTTTTTGGGTTTGTGCACATTTAGAAGAGGGGTCACTGGATAGTATGTGAACATAAGCTTATGTATGAGAATGTGTTAGGTGACCTGTGAATGTGGCCATTCACCTGCCACTTCTGTGAGTGGGGTTAATAGATATTAACTGTTCATTCCTTTCCTGAGACGCTCCCGTATGCCAAGCACTGTGGCAGAAGCAAATAAGAGATGAGGGCCTCTGTCCTCAAAACGGTCATAATCTCTGATACACAGATAAAAAGCAATGTGATAAAATATATTTGCCACGGGCACCTGGGTGGCTCAGTCGTTAAGCATCTGCCTTCGGCTCAGGTCATGATCCCAGGGTCCTGGGATCGAGCCCCACATCAGGCTCCCTGCTCCGCGGGAAGCCTGCTTCTCCCTCTTCCACTCCCCCTGCTTGTGTTCCCTCTCTCACTGTGTCTCTCTCTGTCAAATAAATAAATAAAATCTTAAAAAAAAAATAAAATAAAATAAAATATATTTGCCACAGCTCCTATTCTGGTAATTTTTTTTTCTAATTTTAAAATCTAATCCAGTTCGCCGATTGGCATTTAAATCATGACTATCTGGTTTACACCATCCTCCATACAGTTACTTTGTTTTGTTTGTTCTATTATAGGAAAAAAAAAAAAAACAATGTGAGTTGATAACTGCATGTGTTTTTAAGTACAAATTCTTATCTGTGTCTGCCATATCACACTGTATTGTGAGAAGTCCGAAATTCAGGTTCTTTCTTAAGTTTAATTATCTGGTACTTTCCTACAGCAGTCTGTCTCCTATTGACATGTCAGATTTCATTTTGTTCACATGTCTTTGGTGTGCGTCTCCTTGATATTGATAACAGAGGCTGGTGTAAGAGCTTATCTACTTTTGATTCCGAAAATGTAATAAAGAAGGGAAATATAAAGCAACAGCCAGATGTACTAGTTATTTAAGCATCCATCCAACGTTGGGGAATTCATTGTATGCACAATGCAATGCCATCTCACTGCTATCAAAGACAAACAGCAGTGGCAAGGGACAGCACTTCTTTGACAAGTAATTCCTTTGAAGGAATAAATCATTGAAACAAAACAAGCTAGAATGGTATTATGTGAATCTTCTTTTTACTTTTAAGGTATCATCATTTCATGAATGGGCTCTTTGGTACTTATCTTATTCTTTTTTACTTCAGAACAACAACCCTTCTATTTTTGCCTAACAATTTAGGAGTAGAAATGTGGTGAGAATTAGGAGACTTTACTCTTTGCTCTTTTTTATTTTTAACTGTATTTGGTCCATTGGAGTAGATCTTAGATAATTATCAAAATTAAAGAAATGTTTGAGGGAAAACATAATATGAGAAGATATCCTAAGAAGTTATGTAATTCTTGCCTGCCTGTGCAGATTTGTCATTTGTAAAGGCCTTCTGAAAAAGGAGTCTCACAATATCTTGTAGAAACTCTTCCTTATATCTAACCCAAATCCTTAATATTCTGTATTAGCCTTGTATTTTCTCCTTTCTTAGAAAATTTGTAGTCGAGTGTCATGTCTCTTTGGCCTATGGCCAATGCCAAAAACATGAAAATGTAGACATTTAACAATTGTGGACCCCTACATAATTAATTCTGTTTCCTTTGGATTTCACAGATGAAAGTAAACTTAGATTTATAATTAAAAGAAGGGAAGAATTATTCATTTGGAATCATTTTATGTAAAAGAAGATTTTTCATCATTGATCTAAAATCATAAATCAGCCATTTTTATCCAAGAAAATTCTAGAGAAATAAATTTGATTTTCAAATGTGATTAGAAAAACTCAGACATTCAGCCTTGCCCTTTCTATGAACCCTTTCCCAGGTTAACAAGTTTTCTCGGTCTCGTCATTTTTAGTGCTGTTTATAAAACTAATAATTGCATGTAAGCACTGAATTTATTTATAGATTTTATAAAATCATGCTGAATTGTTTAATGGATCAGTATGTGTGTGCCAAGCTGATTTGGTTCTGTGTGGATTACTGATTGAGGAAAAAAAAAAATAGCTCAGTATTCTGTAGTGAGGGTTATTACAGGAAGAGTCATTATTTCCTGGAATATTTATTTTGAGGGGCCATGGGCAAGTTGAGGGCCAGGCTGCTCACCAAGGTCATTGTCCCTCTCATACTGTTGCCTTTTCCCCAACTCAATATCCCCTTGGGAGGAAGAAAAAAGAAAGGGATAGCTCCTTTTTTAGCTATGCCCCGAGCGCCACAAACAACAGATAGCACCTGGAAGTCAGTGTGAGGGTTGAAATATTTAAGAGTTTTAGAAGTGGTTATACCTGGACTTGACTCTTAACCCTACCAGCTACCTGTGTGTGACTTGGCAAAGTGACTCACCCCCTCCAGCATATTGTCTTTTATATGTAATAATTGATTTCTTTTAAATTCTTTTTATTTATGCAACAATTTAAAAGAGTCCTCCCAACATCATCTCAGACAAGAAGTGAAGGTAGATAAGGTTTTCCAAACTCTTTTGACTTCTAGTTTGTCAGTGGCATGAGGTTCTATTAAGATAGAACTTAAAATAATGCTCGTTAAATAGTAGGTGGTGACATATGAATGGGTCCTAGAATCATCTTAGTGGTTTGTAACCAGTAAGAAATGTATTTCTTACCATGCGTCAAAACTTGAAAAATCTTTAAAAGCTACTGGTCTAAGGAGCTGGGTCATGCAGTACAATGTAAAAAGAAAACCAAAAAAAAACTTCTCATTCGCAATCCCGAGCACAGACCAGCTCTTCAGGAATACTGGAAGGAAGGAGTACAGGGGTATCTCCAATGTCTGTGACTGCCTTGGGTCTTCTTGGTAGTCGTGTTGTTGCATTAAGTCAAGTAGATGAGCTGCAGATGTCTATGTGCAAGGGATATCTAGCAACTCACAATGTTCATCTAGTCGGACACTTGTGGGAAGAAAGCAAATAGATCAGTACATCCTTGTTTAAGAACTATTTAGGTGCCTTTTCTAGAAATTCACCATGCTAAGATTACTGCAGAGAAAATTCTCTATTCATTTACTCTATGTACTTTGATATTTGTTTTTTGGCATTTTTTTGTGAGCAACAAGATGGCTACTCTATGCTAATAAAATCCTCACACATCACCCCACAACTCATCCACTCCGATAGCTATATATCTAAAGACTCAGAGCCTGCATTACATTTCTCTATTTCTAATAACAGAATATGAAACTGTCGGGCCTAAATTATCCTGGACCCCAATCTGTGAAAGGACATATAATCATAGGAAAAAATATATTCCTTATCAGAACAAGCAGCTGTGCTCAAATATTGACTGAGCTGCATAATCATTTGGGCAGAGTGTATCTTGCAAGGAAGGACAGTAATATTCACATGCTTGTATTTTTATTTTTTGTGAGTTGGGTATTTTCCCTCCAGAGTAATCATTTTCCACATTCTTGGTGAAATCAGGTTGATGCATCAAATCAGCCATCCTTGAATATTTTAAGCCTTTGACATTAGGCCCTGTAATGCTAATTTGCATATTGCTTACTGATGTGAACGCCCAGTCAGAAAATCAGCTATTCCACTGGGACCCCACTTTTGTCTTTCTGAAAGCAGTTGCACATCCATAATATTCAGCTTCTGGAAAGAAAAACTTTCAAACTAAACAGACTGTGCTCGTTTATGTTAAACTCAGTTTTAAAGAAGCAAACAAAAGAAAAACACATTTTTTGAACCATCTAAAATTGCTACTTGACTCATTTTG
Source organism: Halichoerus grypus (assembly GCF_964656455.1). Taxonomy (NCBI): domain Eukaryota; kingdom Metazoa; phylum Chordata; class Mammalia; order Carnivora; family Phocidae; genus Halichoerus; species Halichoerus grypus. Next base: position 140,266,985 of record NC_135717.1, read on the forward strand.
ACATGTAAAAATGGCAATTTCAAATAGTTCAATCTGGGACTACTTTTTTTTTTTTTCTGATACTAGTTTTGAAGAAGATAAAATCCTGTGTCCAATATACAATCCTTTTAAATATCCAGACTTTCTGAGTTTGGCCAGGCTTAGATATGGTCTGACGGTTTTCTTTATTCTTGTATTTAGCAAAGATTTTCCTAAATTCCTACTATATTCAGAGTACCAGGCATGTGGTAAAGACAAAGGTAAAGCCAACAGACTCCTAAGAATCATACAATGTTTTGGGTTGGTTTGTTTTGTTTTGTTTTTTTTTCTGATAGTAAGCTGGTGGCAAAACAAAGAAAGTTAAATGCTTCTTTTCACTCATAAAGTGACACAGAACTTGATAATCCATCAAAATGTGTGGGTTTTCTTAAATATTGCTTCAGTTTGGGATTACTATCATCAAATTGCTTCTTATATTGGCCCCTTACATATTTCCTCCTGAGTAGATTCACTCTACAATCCACCTGCCGGTGTAACTTACTCTTTCCCAGATATTGTTCCCCAGTCTTTAATATTAATGATCTACTCTAAGAATTCAACCACCTAAAGTATCCCTGTGTCTTGAAGCATTAACAAAACACCAAGGCAAGTCTTTAATGTTTAATTGCACCAGCTATGATCAATAAAATATTATAGTTGTTCGTATGTTACTGTACTTTGTTTTTTGAGGAGAGGCGAATGAGATGTCCATGTAGTTTGCCCCTTTATAAGATAATTCACTGGATGGTCCATCTGTCGCTATTTCTAGTTCTTTCACATTTACTTTAAAAGTTGCATCTTTTTGTGTGTTTTGTTTTGTTTTGATTGGAGGGAGTCCTTTGTTCTGTGTTACTATTTTGAAACTATTGCTTCCACCCATCAATAGAGAATGCAGTAGGGCTTTTGTTTTCTTCTTAGGACCCTCGTTTTGTCTTTCCGTTGACAGTCCCCTCTGTGAAGGCTGCACTGAGGACCTCCAGACGGTAGCCTGAGTCCCACAGACAGAGCAGCTAAGCCAGGGATTCTCACCCTCAGCTGCACACCGGAATCACCTGTGGAGTTTAAAAAATACTGACCCCCGGGTTCTGCTCCTGAGATTCTAGTTAAATTGGTCCAAATTGAGGCCAGGGCATCAAGATCTTTTAATCCCCCTCAAACCCCCCCCCCCCCCGGAGCAAGTCTAATGCACAGTAAAGTCTGAGAGACGCTGGCTGAAGTTTTAAAAAGAAATCCCTAGCATAGCTGCCTCTTTGGTCTCATTGAAGCTGAGCCCAAACTTTAGAGTTAGCAAGTCTATATGCACTTTTATAACCCATTTTGGTGATGAGCTGGCTACCATTTATACAGTTTTTGCCCCCTGCCCTAAATTCATCAAAAGTGGAGTTCAGATCTCAGCAAAGGTGAAAAACAATACCCATAATAGCCCTCAAGTCACTCTTTGGTATCCACTGCAAGATTATTCTACTCACATGACAATTTGGGCAGCTTTCTCCTGAGAGTAATTAACATCTGTGTAAAGATGTAATCACCTGGAGCAGCTATGTAAGCCAGAGCCATCTCAAGAGCTTTCGTTTCTAGAGGCAAAGAAATTGTATTACAACAGCATTTCACCAGCATATCTTAAAACATCAGTGTAATCAGTACTAGAATGAAGCATTGTAAGACTGAATAACAGAAAGAGATTAATTTCTATTAAATATCTACATCTTTTGGTTCTCTAAAGTAGATTAGGCTGGGAAGGAATAATGGAGGATTTTACTCAATCTCCTCTGACTGTGCACAATTCCTGCCCTTGCTGCTGAGGCTCACCAGAAGGGGGGGAAAAGGAGTAAGAAGTAGCCCCAAACATGTAACTAATCCCCAAATTAATTGCTGTTTGAATGAACTGCATTGTTATTTTGATTCAGCTTTAATTTACATTGACAAGGACATCTTTTCCTTTAGAAAGAAAGATTTACTATGTAACATTATACATGTTTAGAGTCAAAAGCTTGCCTGAAGTTTCTGAACTGTTTACCATTGTCCACATGTCAGCTTCATAATAATCCAGGTCTTTCCCCATCCGTTACTGTTATAAAAAGGTCTACCTATACAATTATGAGTGTAATTTTACGTCTTTCTTTCCACGTGCATATCATTTTAAGAGAACCGAAAGATCTTTGTCAGGTTTTGCTGTGACTTTTATGTTTCAAAGCCTCAGTGCACTCAGTAAACTATAAAAAGTAGGCATCAATAGTAATTTTTAATGAATATAACATTTCTGTTCCATATTAAAGTCCAGCTGCTCTCAAGAGAATCCCTTGGTCATCTCTGCAGCTATGGTTCTGGCTTAGGGAAATGTTACTGAACACTAATTTTTGCACAGGGGAAGGGTTGGCTCCAAGATTTTACAAGAGAATCTCACAAAAATAACTTTTCCCTTTGACTACAAACTATACTTTATTGATACCAATTTAAGAGGAAAACATGAAATGAGAACTCTGCTAGGTTTCTGAAGGCTTGGGGTCTTACTGGAACTTTGTTAAAACCCTGGGGGAAGAGCTTTAAACTTCCCTTGATGGTTATTTCTGTTGCTAATAGTAAAGGGTGTTCTCAAAGATCCCCCAAATTCAGAAAGACCACATTGACACTGTTATCTGGTCAAGAGATAGGTTTCTAAATACTGCATCAAACATCATATGTAAGAATGACCCCAAAGCATAGTATGATTTGAGGATGCTATAGAGTCCTACTTCATACCCAGCAAACCCATGGACCTGCTTTACTCCACCCACCCAAGTTCAGTCAGGCAAAATACAGAAAATGGGTCAAATAAATCAGAAACATAAAGAACAGAGAAACTCACACAAGTGGCCTTGGAATCACAATGCTTAAAAGAAACTCAGAGAAACAAGGATTGGATTACTCACAAAATACAGGTAGGCCTGGTCACAGTATTAAGTAAGAATGGCGAGTCCTAGAAACCATTCAGCTTGCATAAATCTCAGTGATTTTATCAGAAAGACACGGGTATCTACACAATCCAAGGAAGCATTAAGCTTTCACACCTCAGGGAGAATGGGATCCATTGCAACTTCAGAGATTTCAGTGGCAGAATATGTTCTTTGGGCTTCTAGAAGTCTCCTACAGGCCCAATAGCTTAACTCCTTATATCTTTCAGTTCAAGTTCCAAATTAGCAGGAAAATAATTTGATTTTCCTACTTGAGGTGAAGGGCCATTCCCATATTAATTAGCACAGCAAGAAAAGCTGTTCTTGGAACAAAAACATGGCTCTTGGGAGTCATTCCTATGGACAGTGTGGGCAGTTCTCAACTAGGAAGGCCCAGACAGATAACTCAATAGGATTCTGTTATGACTATTTTCATACAGCCTGAAAATAAAAAGGAGAGATAATCAAAATACAGGCACATTTATGTATTGTGTTATTCCCAGAGTCTCAGGCCTTTCTATTTTGCCTATATTACCTCACGTTCTTGATTGCTAAATATTATGTAATCGTACATTGAGAGAAGGTGGTAATATTTTGTTTTTTTTAAAAAAAAATAGGACCATGAACAATATTGAGAATGGACATCTGTTCCGTTTCTCTTGAGTTTCTGAGGGACTGAGAGAGGAGTGTGGCCCTGGGGTGACCCTCTTCCTTCACAGAGGCTGACTTGTACCCTAATCTGTCTCTTTCCACTTTCTTTCCCTCTTTCTCTTTCCCTGTTTTGGAAAGAGAGAAAGAAGAAGGAGAAGGTGGAGTTAGGGTGAGTGAATGGGTGGGCGGAAAAGCAAAGAGAAAGGCAGTGAGGACAGAAGAAAGAACGAAGAAGAAGAAACACATAGGGGCAAAGAGAGTCTTCCTGAGAACACTATGTTCAAAAAAAAATGTGTTTCCTCGCTCAGTAACCTAATGGAAAGTTAGGGGGAGCAAGTGCCTCAAGGAGCAATTTTAGTATATGTGCTGCCGAAGCGAGCACTCAAGGAGCAATTTTAGACAATCGAGGCTGGCTCTTACCGTCACGTCTGTCTCTTTCCCAGTGCCCCTACTGCCCAAGGTGACTTTACAACGGCTCAGTCTTCAGTCTACATTTAGTAAGAAAAGATCTAGTTGATCTAAGTTTAAAACAACTTACAAATTGACTTATATGAAAGCTTTGCTCAAAAATAAGTTTTGATAGACTCGAAGATGAACAGAAGAATTACAATAACCCAGAAGGAGAAGGGGGAAAAGCACATACTCTGAGAACTCCCAGAATAACCCTTGCTCTCCTAACTTGCCTGGTGCTGTCCTTAAGTAGCAGTCATTTTATTTCATTTGTCTGGGAGAAATAAAAATAATTGAAATTAAGTCCAAGCCTGGAGATATTTTGAGAGACATGGGCCTCTAAGTTAGCGGAAAGGCGAGTTAAGAAGGCAAGAGCATAGTGGTCAGGATTTCACAAAGAGGTTTCACTCACCCTCCTTGGAAGGTATCCCTAAATGTGTGAACTCAGTGGGACCCTTATCCTTTATCTAAAGACGAGCTTCTTTGCCAATGAAAAGTGCTTCTTGCTTTGTCCTGGCCACTGGAGTGCAAGCAATAGGAAGGCAGCTGCCTCGTCTTATGTAGAAGAAATGAACACCCAGAGCCTAGCATAGGGCCTGCACATGGAGGCGCTGAGTAATGTGCTGAAAGGAAAGTAGGTCACAAGGCAGCGTCTAAACAACAAGGAGGACTTTGAGAAATGTGGGGAAGCAGTGTAGTATTAACACAGTGTTTAAGAGTGGGGGCCCTTGTGTGAGACCTAACCAATTCAAACCATGACGCTGCCATTTTCTAGCTCTGTGATCTGTGCTGATTTGTTTAATCTCCTTGCACTCCATGCCCTTCTCTGCAAAACCGGGGTAGTAACATGAATTTTTCTCATTAGAGAGTTCTTAAAAATAAATCAGCTGTTGGACAGAAAGCATATAGCACATCTCCCACCACACTAGTGTGCAGACACATTAAGTATAACAAGTTGTCGTGCAGAGTTATATGCAAAATCCAATCAAATTTTGTAAATACTTTGAGTTTTAGTATTGGTAGAAATTTTTACTCTATTATACTCATTACTTATCAAGGAATGGATAGAGTAAAGAGAGGTGATAAAAAGGTCCTATTTTGGGTTATTAACATTGATGGTCTGTCAGCAACACTCTCTGACATGTGGCAGAATATGGGGTATTATAGTTCTGCGTTCTATCAACTAATCAATAAATAAGCTATAAAATATTCAAATAGGAAGCTCTGATCCACCAGGAATTTTGGGAAATTCATACCTGCTGTTTTTCTTCCAACATCAGCATGATTCAAAAGCATTCGTGTGTTTGGCTGTGATTGCAAGTGTTTTGGAACCTTCATTTGTTAACACCTCCCTGAAGGGCAGCAAGTAATTTGGAGGCAACTTGATGGTGTGATTGCTAAGGGGAGAGTCTTTTGTGTATGTATAGTTTCACTTCTTGGGCATTATTTTTAAAGAGTCTACATCTTTAACATGTTTTTAATGTTCTTTGGCTAAAAATGGGAGGTGGTGATCAAAAGCAGAATGACCATGGTATACACTGCTTCTAACAGCCCTTCCAGGGACAAGTTCAGTTCTAATTTATATCGCTATTCCTCTTCTAATCACACCAGCCTGACAAAAATCTTTTATTTTTTTAAAGTTTTATTTATGTAAGTAATCTCTGTACCCAATGTGTGGCTCAAACTCACGACCCGAGATCAAGAGTCACATACTCTTCCAACAGAGCCAGCCAGGAACCCCCAAAATAGCTTATCTTGGACTAAATTTATGTTTGTTGGACATATGTGCTTAATAACAACTAGAGGTAAGAGAATCCCATACTCCAAATTTGAAATTGTGTGTTAGAGATGAAACGTATGTGTGGTGCAGGGTCCAGTGCAATACTTTGATTTTTCAGGAATCATTCACTGTCAGTAGTTAATGTATTCAGTATGTTAGTGAGAAGGGGGATGGGATCATCAGTGAAATGTAGAATCTGGTTAATATTCCTACAAAGAATTCATTAACTTCAACAAGATGTATTTGAGAGCAAAGGTCCTAATCACCACACATTTTAAATAAGCACTTGCACTTAATAGGTGCCAGGGTTTTGATTATACAACTGGGAATTTCATACTGAGAAATGCTGACGTATTTTAAAAGTTCTCCTTGAGGTTAGTAGAAACATACAAAATGACTGGAATGTGTAATAAATGCAAGCATTACTGATATTAGATCAGATTCTATGAGATTGGATTGGGGTATGGTAAAATATAGGACAGGGTGTATTTCAAAAGCAATTCAAAACTAATTCACCATTACTAAACTGTGATTTAGATGCAAGCAGAATGGGAAGTAGAGTGTTATTTTTCTTTTTCAGGTAAGCAGTATAAATATTAAAAATTGTAAACTTGCTCCAGGGAAACAAAAATACCTTTTTCTATAGGCAGAGTACCACTATGGTCTTCATCTTAATTCATATACTGTCATGGTAAGTAAGTTTAAGAGGCTCTAGGAGAGGACAATTCCCCTTTAACCTTCGCAATCGCTAAAAGCTGCCAGTATGATACTCTTCCTCTATTTTACATGTTCTATTTGATAGACTAAAATGGTGACATTTTACAGATCCCTTACACATTCTAAAGTTCATTTCCGTTAAAAGAAATAAAATAAAAAGTCCCAATCTCACTAACAAAGCCACTGCCAGAGTGACAGGAGAACATTCTGGAGATTCATCATTCACAGATGATTTAGAAGACATCTACTGTGGATCCTAATTAATTGGATTTAAAAGATCAATGATTAGGGTTTTTTTTTTAAGTGCAAATTTTCACTCCAAGCCATTTTATCAATAAGAAGACGGTAAAATATGTTATTTAAGGAGAGAATGTGACTAGGATTGAGAAGACTCAAGATGTTATTCTGCTTTCCCTACAATCCGTTCACTTGGTTGGAAAGAGTCTGTGCTATTAGTGAGTACAGAGAGGCTGGAAGAAGTGAGCACACCACCATTATCTGACTAATTGCTTTGTGAAGTGCTTTTAGAAAAACTGGAAATGAAAGGCACTCCATACTACCAATTTATGGTCTATTCTTAGTGCCGATGATGCCTGAGAGAGCAGCACATTGTAAAGTCTGTTTTTCAGATGATAATATTTTTGACAAAGTGATTCGGATTTTAAAATACTCTCTTACTGAAAGGTGCCAAGTGATCATCTGCTTTTCATGATGTGAGGTTCATCATGAGTGTTCGCTTTCATTTCAACTTCCTTCATCCAAATCAACTTTTTTTTTTTTTTTTTTTGGCACTTGCTTCAAATGTAAAAGAAGATGAACAGAGTGCACAGATTAATTTCAGGAGTGGGATTAACTGAGAGGTTTTGCTTAGGTTAATTTCAAAGTTTTATCATTTTAAGAATGTTCCCTGTTTTAATCATCTTCATGGTAAAATAACTAAAATATTTAAGGAAAAACTGCTGTTGCAGGGTACATAGAATGTTAGCAGACTTTTTTTTTAAAGAGATGGAAATATGCCTTTTGTTTCTCCTTACACTATTCAAAAAGATTAAAACATTTTTACTATGATTTTTACTATAATCTTTTGCTGGTTAAAAAGAATGGCAGAATGGCATTGATAAAGTAAATTTAAGGGAAGATGAAGCACCTCAGAAAGACTATAAATTAAAAGTCATCAAGGCATGTGCTTTCTGCTCATTTTTATAATTTTTCTTTATGAACAACTTATTTGCTTTTAGCTAAAATTTCTTCGGCAGAAGAAACAGTAATGCACTTGTGTCAGCAAGATGAAACATTCCTCGTTTGGCTTTTACTGTCATTGTCATGTTTTTTATGATGAAGGGAATTTTGCTTGGAATTAATGTTGTCTCATCATTTCACAGTTTAGAATTTTTTTTTCAAGGGAATGAAATTTGGCTTTTGAACCTCAGGTTTGGTATCCAGGTAGCAAGTGAGCTCTGCAGAAAATGTTCTGGAGCTGTGTTTGCTGAGATGTCCTGAACTCTTGCTCCAAGCTTATTTCATTTATATTCCATGTCTACTCAAACTGTGAATTTAGTTTAGCATGACTAAACACATTACATTTGCTTAATGACTGTGTATTCTTTGAATCTCAAATTCATTGAGTCACTCTTTTGGGATCCTTCTATGGTTAAAGCAGGCAAGAAGGGGAAGGTATGGCAAAATGAGGAAAAAAATAGCCAAAAAAAAAAACCAAAAACAACTTGATCTCTTATTCACTTTGTTTGGAAAATGATTTCATGAAACCTATAGTATTGGGCTTTAAAAAATATATATCTGTTATATTAAGATCAGTATGTAACTTTCTTTTAAAATGAGTAGCAGGATATTACATTTATGCAGCACCTTCCACCTCCCAAGGAGTGTGTTACAAACTATATACAGAGAACAGAAATCACTTTACCCACCACTGAAGTGGAACACAGCAGTTGTTTAACAGAACACAATACTGCAAAATCATTTAAGAAAGGAATTGAATGAGAGTACAGCCTCCAAAAGAAACTACAGGGGGGTTTAAGAAAAACAGACTACAATCTCTCAGCTTGGAATTTGGCCAGGACATTCAATCCAAACACTCCACTCCATTCCAGTTTTTCCCTTAAATATTCTAGTGCCTTTGACTCAATGATTTTAGTGTTTCTATCCCATGACATCTCCTGAGATCTAGTCCCTTAATAATTACTGGTCCAGACTGACCCAGAAAGAAAAATTCCAATCGATGACTTTTCAATTTTCATTCTTCTATCGCACCTGGGTTCCCACCTTCATGTGACCTTGCCAAAAGCCACCAGTCCATGTTAAAAATACTACAGTGCATATGCTATTTAAGATGAGACAGACTTTTTCTTATTTTTTTGTAAATATGAAAAGACACGTGCTTAATACATCACTGCAAAATTTGAAAGATTTTGAGAGATTCAGGGAAGTGAGTAACATGTCGGTAAAATAGATCTAATGTGTGTCATTGAGGGATTGTTTCCTTGTTTCTGATTATAAGAAAAGTCTACTTTAATTTACATTATACTGTAGATCTTTCCAAAGTCCTGAATGATAGTGATCGTTCTACAGGTGAATTTATTTTAAAAATATATACATGTATTTCATTTTCCCTTGTGAAGAAACAATAGAAATGTTCATAATTTTATGACCTTCTCATATTTTATGTTTTGGTGATGTAGCCTATCTTCTCAAATTGTGTGTTAGACAGTCTCTTTTCGTTTTTTGTAATTCCGTAAAAACTCTTCTACAAAGAAGAATGTAGGCTTTGAAGTCAGGTTAGAGCTATATTTTTTCATCTGCCAGGTTTGAATCATCACTCCCCTAAAAGGATTAATTTCTTCTGTTCCAATTTTAAAGTAACAATTGCCAGCATCTGGAAAAGCATAAATTATGTGGAAAAACTGCCATGAGCAGAAACCATAATAAAATAGCCAGTCTTCATGTTTAGAGTAACGATGATGCCACCAAGAATTTAATTTTCTGTGCTTTCCTATATATCATAATTATGTCTTTTCACTAAAATTCTAATCAAGAGAAGACAATCACATGTAGTATATATATATATGCCAAATGATAATGAAGAAAACATACTTACATCCACTGAATTTTTGTTTGATTTACAGTTGTTAACAGTGACATTTCCTAGTTGTCTAAATTTCTTAAAGTAATATATTTGAACATTTAAAAGTAAGTTTTTATTGAAAACAGATCATAAATATAAAGGTGGTGACAACTGCAATTTCTCTTAAATAATTATAGAATGTAACTAATTCGGCTAATTCTTACTGACTTTTCTTTTATGTCTAATCAATTCCATGATTTGGATAGACAGCACTTAGAACAGTGTTGAGAAATATTGAGCTCTATACAAACTTTGTCATTATTATCATAGGATTGTTTCCTTCAGTTAGCATAACTAGTTGTATTTCAGAAAATTTTCAGTAGTATCTTATGTATAAGCTATTTTGTTTTGTTGATATGGGGCTAAAGATTAAAAAACATTGATGTTGCTCTTGGTTTGGAGTATTTCAATAGTATAGTAGCAATTGTTACTACCTATAGGGTGGAAATGAGAATGTGATTTGGATACAGAGATGGGAATTTTTCAAGTATCTAATATGTCCCTGTCTCCTGTAAGTACCTCATCTCATTTCATTTTACAACAACATTATGAGGAAAACATTATTTCCATATTTAGATTTTTAAAGTAGAGCAGAAAAGCATTCAGTAACTTACTCTAGGTCTCACAGTTATAAAGTGATAGATCAATGTACCTGACTCTAAACCCTTTCCATTCAAAAATAATACTAGTTTGGTGAATAATGTGCTCATATAATGTCAAACTTTCAAAGGAGAACTTAAACAAATACTTGAAGCTCAACTCTACATGTATAGTACTTCCATGAAAAGAAGGGTTCCCTAAAACATAACTTGAAAACCCTGATAGATGGTATCTCACAGAGTCTGGTATCCCTACAGTGAGGGCACAACAAAAATTTTTGATAGCCCTCTGTGTCTTAGTAGATAACAAGCCCCCTATATAACTATGCTAATTTTGCTCACCCCAGCAATGCAAGATGAGGTCAGCAGAATACCATGTGTTAGAGGTCAACTATAGACTTTAGAAAGGGAGCATGAATTAACTCATAAAATATCTGAACCCATTTAATAATCTTTTCATATGACAATATTCAGATGAAATTAATTAAACAAGTGTTTATTAATAGGAAAAAATACCCCACAGAAATAAAAAACATGGACTTTAAGATTACACAAACCTAGATTATCATCCTAGTTTTCCTTTTACTAGCTCTGGATATAAGGCAAATCATTTCAGCCCAATGATCTGCAGTTTCTTTGTAGGAAAAGTAAGGCTCATAATAGTGTCTCATTGGACTGTTGTACAATATGTATTTAATGAGATAATATACATAAAATACAGGGTATTTGACCCACAGGAGGCACTTCAGAAATGATGATTATTTTGTTCATATACTAGCATTATTATTAATATATACCAGATAGCATGGAAGATCCGTTAGAGCAGATAGGCCCCCTACATAGACATGGAAGTTATGGACTAAAAAGATAGGCTGTTAAACAAGCATTGATCTTGCAGTTCATAATTACTATGCTGGAAGAGGTTAACATTTTCAAGAGTTCCAAAAGCTTTCACTTAAAAAAAAAAAAAAAAAAAACAACATTCCAAATTGAGAACTAGTCCCACTGAAGGTAAATATTTCATGAGGTTCCCAATCCAATCTCACATCTTCACACGTCCTTACTGGGGCATCTGGGTGGCTCAGTCATTAAGCGTCTGCCTCCGGCTCAAGTCATGATCCCAGGGTCCTGGGATCAAGCCCTGCATCGGGCTCCCTGCTCAGCGGGAAGCCTGCTTCTCCCTCTCCCACTCCCCCTGCTTGTGTTCCCTCTCTCACTGTGTCTCTCTCTGTCAAATAAATAAAAAATCTTTAAAAAAAAAAAAAATTGTCCTTACCACCATGGAAATACCTGAGCATTCATGGTACCCAGGGGAATACTGCCGTTTGGAGGGTGCTCAGTTTGCCTGCCTCTTTCCCCTCTAATGGGTTTGCTTTGATGGGTGATGGTGTGCTTTTTGGGATGCTAAAAATCCATATATCTTAGTTCCTAGCAAAAAGATGTGACTGAACGCAAGGTCCTCTAGGGAAGACTAAAATTTTGAAATTGATTGGAAACACCAATTCCCATTTCAGCTTGGAGAAGAAGTGATGGTATTCATTACTTTAGGATTTTCTATCTCAGGCAGGTCTACTCGTGACCATGAATGAAGATCACTTATATAAGGCATGGGAATTAAAGTATTAGATTCTGTGTCATTGAGAGAATACTTGGTTAGGACTGGCCAATGCAGTAATTTGCCAACAGCTGGCCAAAGTTGCCAAGGCCAAAGGGTGGCTATTCTGCAAGGAATGGTTTCCATAATTGTAATTGGAGTGCATTATGAGGGAAAGAGGAAAGGCAGAAGTGGCAATGACCATGAACGAGCTCCAGGCAACAGATGCTCTTTTTGGAAAACTAGTCATGTTACTAAGAATGATGACATTGCAGGCTAGGATGTTTGGCTTTTCTTGTCTTTTGGCAGTCAGTGGGGATGATATTTGGTGCCATCTTCTGAGTGTCCCTGAAATGACATCTGTCCAACCTGTTTTATTTGTTTGTACTTTTTCCTTTTGTTTTGTTTTTGGTTATCTAAAATATACTATGTGGGATCATCAGATATTCACAGAAAGACATTCTCAGAAACCTTCAAAGATTTACTTAGAAAGTATATGTCTAGTACAGGCTAAGAGAAGGATCCTTCAACACAGTTCCCACTTTCTCCATGGTGAGCCATGTCAAAGCATATGGCAAAACACATTACTATCATGATTAATTCTTTTGAACCACAATTTAGTTTCAAATGATTAAGATATTTTGCATTGATTATTGACTTCAGTTAATATGTAGCTCCTGCTATTTTGTTGCTTTTTACATTTTTAAAGCTTCTGGGAGAAATTTAAAAAAAAGATTTACATCCATACTAATATACTCCCAAGGTGTTCTTCACATTAACATTTCAGTTTGTGGAAGTTTTAAATGTTTTCAGCCTGAAATTATTCATGGTTACCTTGTTGGCCATTTTTCAACAAAAGAGCTGCTCCTGTGGACAGGCATGGCAGCCAGCCAGGAGAAACTGGGCAGAGAGGAGATGCAAATTTACCCTCAAAATTAGGTGAGGGGAAATTATGTGACTAAGTATAGCAGCTATTTAAATCTAACAGTAATTCAAGGCCCATCTCAAATCCCTCCTCTTCCTCCAAATGCTTTTTTAATGACTCCTGGCCACAATGACCTCCCTGCCCTCTGTGTTTCTACAGCTCACAATTACCTCAGGTAGTTATAAAATTAAAATTAAGATGTATTTTATAAGTTTATGTATAAGTTGACAGATGAAACTATTTGCAGGAGGCATGTTTTATGTAATTGTTATATATTTTTAAAATCAGCTATTTATTAATGTTAATAGGAAATTAATACCTGGATCAGCCCCAGAGTCACTGACCATCTTCTGGTAGTAACAGTATCGCAGGAACTGGATGTCCTAAGAACCTCTCTGTACCAACATCTAGAGTTATCTTCCTCTTAAGTTAACAGATCATCTGAATTCAGAAGGTAGTACAAGGTCAAGTTGGTAGTAATGGGAAGAAACCAGAGAATATTTATACTTCTTTTTGTTACCATATGTCAACTTTCTTCTCCTAGGAGACATCAAGAAAAGGCTTTGGGAGCAGAAGGTGAATAGATTTAAGGGCTCAGTTCTCATTAGAAAAGTAAGGAAAGGTTTTTCCATGCAAAAGCTCAGCAAAGACAGAAAATAATTCTGGGAGTAGATGGCTTCAGAGATAGGGAATATATCTGGATGAAAGGTATGGGTAATGGCTACCTTCATTCATTCAACATTCAGCTAACGAACTCTTACTAGGCATCAGGCACTGGTTTTAGGGGGTACTTGAGGATACTACAATAAATTTATTAACCACGATCTCTGCCCTCAAGGACTTTATACTCTAGTGGAGTACAAAAATTAAGTAAATAAGCCCACATACATATAGTTATTACTGTGGTGAGGGAAAAAAAACACAAAGACATCTATAGAATATTGAGTAGTGAGTTGAGACTAGAAGGGCCATTTATATAGGATGGCCAAAGGAGGTCTCTAAGGCAAAACTTAAAGAGTAACATCCAAAAAATAAAAAATTAAAAAAAAGATAACAACCATCCTGAATAACTGTAGGGAGAGGGTTCCAAGCAGAGGGTTCAACATATGCAAGAGTGCTAAGACAGGAATGACCTTGATTTGTTCTAGGAGCAGAAAGTATGAGGAGTTTAGTGCACAGAGAAGGGGAATGTGAAATGGGCAGGGGCAAAACACGTGGGATCCTATAAGCCAGGAGAAGTGGTTAGATTTAATTCCAACTGTGATGGGGAATCACTGAAATGTTCTAAGCAGAGAAATATCACAACCAAATTTTTATTTGACAAGAAAATGCAGGCTGTGGGTAGAATATTGCCTGTAGGTAGAAAAGAGTAAAGACAGTAAAGTATTTATCTAAGGAAAAGATGAAGGTCTTTTGGACTATGATGGTGGCTGTGGGAATGGTACAAGGTGGTCAAATTTGGACCATTTTGTTGAGTTGGAATGGGTAGGTTTTGATAATATAGAGATTAAGGGAGAGAAAAAAAAAATGACAGATGATTCCCAGGATCCTGGGCTCACCAGTAGGTTGGATGCATAAGGTATTCCAAATGATTCCTGTGTCATCTTCTACTGTTCACTCCTGTTTTTTGTTCATCTTATTTCCCCAACAAATGCCCTCGTGAACAAGTGCCCTAATGTCTTCTGTGCCCATTGTGTCTGTCCCAACAGGGTTCAATAAACACTCCAGTAATTTATTTTCTCTGCTACTTGAACAAGAAAACATTATTCAAGAACAATTTTCCATAGGAAAAACATTCTAAAATTTTTAGAAACTTTAGCTTTGCTCTCTCTATATTTATACTACCAAGATTACTCAGAACATTATTACTCCATTTAGAAGCTTTGCATCAAATTATAAATCTGAGTTGTTCACTTTCATTAAATGTTTAACTTTCATGATGATACATCTTTTTGTTACCTGTAACAATTTCTGTGGTAACTCTTGTGAAATATAAGATGGTATCTTAAAAGCTTTATGAATTTTTAGTACTTTCCATAAGAAAAAACTCTTTTAACACTTGTGTGTTTTGTACTCCTAAATCAATACTTTAAATCCTAGTGGCTTTATCTTTACCATTTAGATAAAGATTCCTCTGATATTCTGTTTGTTTTGGACTTCGAATTACTTATGCAAGGCCATTCACTCTGTGAATTGTCTAAAGCAGTAGGCAACCCTACTTTCAGTTTTCTCCTGAAACCCAGAATAATTTTTGGTTGTCTGCACATTTCATTATTGATGAGTATTAGCAAACAGCAACAAAGCAAATCATAGCTATTAATACTAAATTACATGCATTAAGTTCCTACTTGTTTCCCAGCACCATAATAAACACTTGTATGTTTTATTTCACTTATTCAATATAAATGTTATGAAGTAAGTAGCAAAATTATACCCATTTTACTGATAAAGACTGAGACTTAGATTAAAGGCTGTGTCTAAGATCACCCAGCTGTCAATCAAAACTAAAATAAATACAAATGTACAATTCAAACTCTTAACTGTAAGGTATATTGCTTATTGACATAAGAAAGTCAATCTGGTTGGTATTTTAGTTATTTTATAATTTGGTCAATTGTAAATATATTTTCCAAAATTTTGTAATTCCACATGCTTTAACCTACATCTCTTGTTTTCTTATCAATATCAATTCTATTTATTTCATTAACCTCTTACTTTATCTTTCTTTCATTTTCATCTTTTCTCCCTGAACCAGATTTGGTACTTTACTCCAAAGGTACTTAAAGCTCAGCTCGGAGAAGGCGATCCCTCTGTATTTCATGACACTTTCCCTCATTGCTCTCTTGGATTCACAATACTGAACTCTGATAATAATTCTGAGATTTCTTAACTTGCTTTCCAGTGTCTATGAATGGAATACTGCGAGCTATGTGGAGTCTGAGGTCTGTACCAGAGGTGTTATGGGTTTCTTTCTATTGCTAGATGAATACTATATCATTCTTATTACTGCAGTTTAATGTTTTTTTATCCTGTTCTTTCAATATTTTCCTAGTACAATAGGGAAAGAGATTGGAAAATCAATAGAATTGAAAAGAGACCATGACAAGATGAAAATTGGACAGAAACAAATTGAATGTTTTTTTTTTTTTTTTTTTCAGTTTAAATTCAAGATTAGACTAGATGTCTCTTGCTTCTCTCAGAAAATAAAAGGTGAGGAATATCTCACATGTATCCAAGGCACATCGTGTCTTTACTTTGGTTGCCTGCCATGGAATCCTCCATTTTATTCTGAACAAACTCTCCTCCCAAGATTATGTCTTGTTATGTGCTCACACCAGGGACCAAGTTGTCTATAACTTTTCCCATTGTTTTCTTTCATGAAGCTCATACTTTTTGCTACTCCTCTTAATATGAAACCATATTTGGGGCGCCTGAGTGGCTCAGTCGTTAAGCGTCTGCCTTCGGCTTGGGTCATGATCCCGGGGTCCTGGGATCGGGCCCCACATCGGGCTCCCTGCTCCGCGGGAAGCCTGCTTCTCCCGCTCCCACTCCCTCTGCTTGTGTTCCCTCTTTCGCTGTGTCTCTCTCTGTGAAATAAATAAAAATAAAATCTTAAAAAAAAAAAAAATATGAAACCATATTTAAATCCCCCACTTATCAAAGCCCACTGAACTATATTCTTTATTCTATCTGGATTCTTGATTAATAACTTCAGTGTATCTTATAATGTCTCTAAGACACCCAGATCCTGATTTTTTGGTCTTGCTTATACTTTCTGAATTCCTATACTTTAGGCTCATAGAGTCCTATTCTGCTATCAGTTTTTATGCCAATCCTGTGGATGATTTTTTTTCCCCACAGACCACATTCTAAGCATTTTATCTTTTTATTTATACATGAAATTATTTATTTCAGTCTTTGAAGACAATTTTCTTCTAAAGCTAGATCTTCTAAATCTACTTTTTATTTAATACCCATCTAATTCCTGAGCCATCTTGCTCCTATGAGGATGCCTTCATTTTTCAAGTCTATTCAGTGTCCCTTTAAGGGAAAGATGGAGGCATTTTGGACTAGGATTGGGGCTGCAAAGATGGTGAGAGGTGGCCAGATTTGGGTCATTATGCCAATCACTGTTGAGCAGTTCTACCAGAATTTGATGTCTATTTCTCAATAGTAGCCCCAAAAGTTGTTTTAGGATCTAATATAAAACCTTAAATGAAATAATATATTTTCACTAGAGGTTAAAAGCGATCACAGTCTTCAAGTAATCAAAACATTTAATATTTCCTGCACAGTTTTTTCATTCAATAAGTATTTATTAAGTGCCTTTTAAGTGCCAGGTACTCTGCTAGATATCAGCAGTTCTACTGAGCATAAAATAGACAATGTCTTCCAGAGTTCAGAGAAAGCTTAGAAGAAAAATAATCAGTTTTATTACAAAGAAGTGTGATGAGTGCTCTGGGAAATTACACTGAGGCTTGTGAATCTATAGAGGAGGATTCCATTTAGTCAAGAGGCAATGACTCTTATCTGAGATCCAAAGAATGGTAAGAAGTAACCCTATCCTAGCGCTAAGGAGAGAAAGCTGCAAAGGACAGTGCCCCTGACCTTGAAGAACATATCAAACAGGGGTATATATGCTTTCTGAGAGGTCGTACTAGAAATAGTTCAAATAAACAGAAAATTTTTTAGACCAACAACTCTTAACTTTGCACTCAAAATTCACCTAAGCTTCATTAAAAAAAAAAAAATCTATGCCTAGTCACCCCAAAATTTTGAATTAAACTTCCTGGGTGTGGATCCTGGAAATTTCCATTTAGTGGACTCTCTAGTGACTCTTGTATATAATAATGCTGGGGAATCATTGCCTAAGACTTAAACATAGGTTTTCCTGAGAATCCTCTATGCACGTTTTACATCTGCAGATTCTTGAGCACACCTGAGAACATTGAGGGTCTAGAACTAAGAGGTCCAGATTCTTCATTTTTAAAAATCAGTCCATTTGATTCTGGTTCAAGAGTAGGCAGACCACACATGGATAAACTGTGCTGTAAAGCTTTACAGCAACATTATATGTTAAGAAGATGACTATGGACTAGATAGTGATTTAAGTTTTAGAAGAAGATTGGGTATAATCAACTGGATGGTGTCTTAGTTTCTGGCCACATCTAGCTCAAGTCAGCTCCCACTCAAGCCTAACTGACCAGTTACTACTCTGATGTACAAATGGCAAACCACATTTCTTTGCTCATAAAAATATAAGTGTATGCAGAACTTTCAATATGTAAGGAAAGCACATGGGCTTTCCCAATTCTCTTATTTGTTTTTGTAACAATTCTGAGATCTATGGGGTTAAGTCACCATTATATAGCTCTTGCTTTCAGAAAGAACTGAGAAAAAAATTATTATACTACCTCCTGATTCTTTATAATGTAGGCAAAACCTGACATTTTCTGTAGGCAGGTGTTCAATCCTTCTGAGAAAAGCATAGTGCACTTTGTAGCTGCTTCCCATACCTCTTCCCAGACTATCC
Organism: Halichoerus grypus; assembly: GCF_964656455.1. Taxonomy (NCBI): domain Eukaryota; kingdom Metazoa; phylum Chordata; class Mammalia; order Carnivora; family Phocidae; genus Halichoerus; species Halichoerus grypus. The sequence goes on from NC_135717.1 coordinate 140,285,324, forward strand.
CTGCCTTATAGCCAGAGTGTAGTTTTCCTCCTGTGGTTTCTCATCATTCTTTATGATGAAGTCATTTTTTTAATGAGGCCCACCATGCTCTATAGGATGTGCCCAACCCTCCTTCAACTGCATATCTCCTCTTTCTTTGCTTTATTAAATATGCCACACACCTCTATGTCATAGGGCCCCTTCTTCCATGCAATCTCCTCTACCTGGAGATAGTAGTCTCTGCTTCCTCCCATGTCAACACAACTAAATACTCATCTTTCACATGGCAGCTCAGGAGTCACCTACTTAGAGAATCCAGCCTTAATTCCCAGCCAAGGGCAGTTTTTATTTAACACTATTTCTGTCTCATAGAGTGTTTTCCAGAATGTTATTATATACTCTTTCATAAGTTTATTTGCTTAATGTCTCCATAATTAGACTGATAGAAACTATGTGTGTGTGTCTTTATATTCACTGTATTGACTACACATAGCAGATGCTTAATAAATATTTGTTGAAGAACAGAATGAAGAGTTTAAAATACTCCAAGAGAGTCAGGTTTGTGATTTCAGTTCATTCCACTGGTTCATTGTATATTTATTTAATATTTGTTATATGCTGAACCCATTAATAAGCACCAGGAATGCAGAAATGAATTAACTGTTTGTGAGCTATAACCACAATATGCACCCTCAGTTTTAGCCAACTTTCTTGCAATTAGATGTTGTTGTATCACCTGTTTGTATCTCACTAATGCATCTCCCGTACTTATCTGCAATCAACTTGGGCATATTCCATTATATTCCTTCTGTTTTTTGTTTTGTTTTGTTTTGTTTTTCCCGTACAACACCTAGCTCATTTCCAGGGAGTCTGAATAAGGCATCCAATCAAATCCAATTCTAGAAAACAAACTAAAACCTCAGATTAATTTTTGATTTAGTATGTGAAAAAGCACTTTTGTCTAGGTAGTTATAAAACATAAGGACTGGCAAAACATTTAGGAGATTAAGTAGTCCATCTCTTTTTTTTCTTTATATGAATATAAGATTCTATCATATCAATTTTGTTTAAAAAATCTAGGGTATTGGGCGCCTGGGTGGCTCAGTTGGTTAAGAGACTGCCTTCAGCTCGGGTCATGATCCTGGAATCCCTGAATCGAGGCCCACATCGGGCTCCCTGCTCGGCGGGGAGTCTGCTTCTCCCTCTTACCCTCCCCCCTCTCATGTGCTCTTTCTCATTCTCTCTCTCACAAATAAATAAATAAAATCTTTAAAAAAAAAATCTAGGGTATTTTTGATAATTTCTAGTGAAAAAGCAATTCAAATACTTTCATTAAAAACAACTCTCATAAGAAACACAATTTATTTTTCCTTAAGTCTAACCTAAAATCTATATTCAAATATGATCATAACTCTTCAAATACTTGATACCATTTGTAATAGTGTTTAGAATTCTTCTTCCCTTTAACCATTCTATATCAAAAATATTTGGTGCAAATATTTTTTTCTCTTTGAAAACATATTCCAAAATCTTCATATTAAATTTAAGTTAAAAAGTTTAAAGCTAAAGTTGTACTCTTATTCTTCATAGACCTGACTCCATTTTAAATGTTTGTAACATTGTCCCTTCATTTTGAATAACAATAAGTCACCAACTTTTAATATATTTGCTTTTCCTCGTTTTGGTTTAACTATGTACATCAATTAACATCACCTTTTTCTCTTTGGGAATTTATCTGATTAATATTGTTTCTACCTGTATCACTTACTACCTTGCTAATGGTTTGGAATAGAAGAGTCACAGTCTAAATAGTCAAAATAATAAAACTGTATGTATCATAGAGTCTTAGACAATAAAGATTACATTTATATTATTCTAGTTCTATGCAGCCAGCAGATCTGTATCTAATGGACCAAACTAAGTACCATAGCATCTATTTAAATAAATTCAAAGTACATAGTTGTCAGAAACACTCAGTTCTACATGAAGACAGATTGTTCAGAGGCTTAGGTTAGTGACACAGTAATATTCTTAATCCATCACGGTTATCCTTCATATTGATAATCTTTCATGTTCATACTTATTGAATATATAATGCTAGTGTTTGTTTTTGCCAAAGTGAGGTAGACCAGGATTAGCTATATTTTACAAATAAAAAGAGGTAAGGAAAAGTTAAATGACTTTGCCAAGGTCACACAGTGAGTACACAGAAGATCTAAGATGAAAACAAAGTGCAATGAGCCATGATGCCTCCCTTCCCAGGAAATCATTTATCAAGCAGTTATCCCAAATCAAGATTAATTGGGTCAGATGATAGCTCTTCCTTCACCAAAGCACATTCAACTCATATAGCTGAGATCTGTTATTTGTGTGTTACCATTCTAAATAGAGTATGAAATGGAAAGAAAAAAAAAAAACCCAAAGTTAAAGAAAGAAGTTGTTTCCCTCTAATTACATCAAAAATATTATATCCTTTCCCTATCACATCTGTGTGAGTTAGGGCATTATAGGGAATCTCTCACACGTTATGTCCAGATAAAAGCTAAAAAGAATAGGTTCATGGCTCTTCAATGCTCTAATCTTGTACTTGTTGTTTCTAGAATTAAAGCTGCCTGGAGTGTGTTTCCATAAGCATTATGTTTTCCTTTGGAGTCAAATTGTTCCTGTTTAAACAGCTGTCCTCAGTTCTACTGCTGTCATACTGGTTGCAATTATATTTCAACTGAAAACCATTGTTGCATTTTTATTTATAACTTGGCAAAAGAGAGTGACTTAAACTACATGGAGGTCAGTTTTTCAGAACTGAGATCAATTAAATTATTTAGCAAATGCACCGGTGTCAGAAATATTATCCCATGGTATATTTATAAATTTAAAGGGGAAAAACTCAATTACAAAATCCATGAGCATTAAATGGGTAGCAGTGCTTTCTGCAACTTAATTTGAAATGGATTTTAAACTGAGTAAGAGTTGTTTCTAATGATGTCATGGAGGAGGCAGTGACTGCTAAGTTCCCATCTATGCTTAGGATTTAAATATCTGCATTTGGTCTCCTATTCACTTTGTAACAACGTAATAAATGACTCCCAACAAGGCATTCTTTGAGAAAATTATTCACTTTGATTAGAAGGATAGGGCAGTATGATGGATAGAGGCCACCATAGACCCAGATTTCACCACACACTAGCTAAAATCACTTTGGACCTTACAAGACACAAAACACCAGTCCCTTCAATCATCTACCTCCAGATATGGACAAAGGGCTTATTGTGTTCCTATCACTTCTCTTACTTCCATCACCCACTTTTAAAGATACCAGCTGTGAGGATTTGTTGACTTATTTAAAATCCCTGATGAAAATAGGGAGAAAGTATAAAGACTCAATAATATTTCATAACACTTCCAAAAGTGGTGTTAAAGAAGACAACCTGAAGACAGCTAACTGAAACCAGGAAACTGTTCTGCTTTTCAGGTGCACATATTCACATTTAAGGAAAGGATGATTTCAGATCAGGAGAAAAGAATATTAGAAATATTAGAAATAATAGTAAGCACATTCCACACTTGTTTTGTGCCAGGCACTGTGCTAAATGTTAAGAATACAGAAATAAGCAAGCATAGCCCTATCTTCAAAGATCCCACAATTTAATAAAATAATCAGGCACATGAGCAAATAACCACAATGGAATGGTAGTCTCTCTAATTGAGGCATGTACATAAACCAGAAAACATCAAGTAGGGTAGTTTGAAAAAATAGTAAAAGTTTCACTGGAAAGATAACGGTTTAATGGTTTTGCAAAGTTGTTTTTTTTTTTTTAACCACAGAATTGATAAATAGGGAGGGGTTGTGAGCAATGTGTGTGACACAACATTGGGAAATATAAAAGATCATGACACACTGTGGGGGTAGGAGACTTCAGCACGGTCAGAAAATGTTGAGTTGGGAGCCAATGTTGGAAGAAGAGGTCAAAAATGTAAAGAGAGATTAGGTTGATAAAGGCCCTGCATGCTCTGCCAAGGAATTTTAGGAAGCAGCTGTTGAAGATTTTAACCAGAAAATTGACATGACTAGACTGTACTTTGATAAAATAACTCTGTCAACAAGGTAATAAATGGCTAGAAGGAGAAGCATTTAAAATTGGAAACTCGTGGTGGGGAGTCTAGTAAGGAAGCCATGGCAATGGTTCAGGTAGAAGGGGAAGAGGTCAGTGGGGATGGTTAAAAAGGAATCTATTTGGGCGCCTGGGTGGCTCAGTTGGTTAAGAGACTGCCTTCGGCTCAGGTCATGATCCTGGAGTCCTGGGATCGAGTCCCACATCGGGCTCCCTGCTCAGCTGGGGGTCTGCTTCTCCCTCTGACCCTCTTCCCTCTCGTGTTCTCTGTCTCTCATTCTCTCTCTCTCAAATAAATAAATAAAAAATCTTTAAAAAAAAAGGAATCTATTTGAAAGAAAATTGCTAGTGTTTATTAGAAGGCACGGGTGGCTATGGATAATGAAGGAAGAGGAGGAGACCAGGTTTATTCTATTAGTAGGAGGATCTCTAGGTTTAAAGCAAAAGATATGGTTTTCAAAGTTTCTTTATAGCCATTCAGTTCTTTTTTTTTTTTTTTTAAGTGATACAGATTTGGGGTGAAAACTGAGTGCTAGAGAGGAAAAAAGTGCTAGAAACAGGTGTCATTTGGTTGGATAGGGCCAAGTAAGTCATATAAAGACCTAGAAGAAAACATCTGCAATTTGAAGGTGGGGGAGAGTCTAAAGCTGAAGCAGAAGGACTTTCCTGGAAGAAGTTGTTCCTTATAGCTATCATTGTTTAGCTTCAATAAACAAGACCCAGACTAAGTCCTTTAATAGTTAAAATATTTCTTGAGAATAATTTGAGAATGATACATGTTAATCCCAGTTCCATGAATTAGCAGGAGTATGACCCTGTGAGAATCCCTTAGTCTCTGAGACTCAGTTTTATTGTCTATTTATTTATTTATTTATTTATTTATTTATTTTGAGAGAGTGCACATGCATTCACACGACCATGCACAGGAGCGAGGGGGAGAGGGAGGGAGAGAGAGAGAATCTTAAGCAAGCTCCACATTCAGCATGGAGCCCGATGTGGGGCTTGATCTCATGACCCTAAGGTCATGACCTGAGCAGAAATCAAGAGTCAGGTGCTTAACTGACTGAGCTACCCAGGTGCCCCTATAATCCTTAAGATGGGAGAATAATACTTCCTCATAGAATTATTTTGGGGATTAAATGAAACAACAAAGGTAAGGTACTTTATGTTCTTCTCAGCATATAATAAGCACTTTGTAAATGGTAGCTATTTGCAAATTTTTATTGAAAGTAGATCATGTAGCAGTTAAGCTGAGTTGCTGTACCTCAAATTTATATTCCTTTCTATCTTGTTCACTCCCTTATTCATTCAGCAAGCGGTTTTTGAGCCGCTGTCCTATATCAAACTACATCTGGAGGTACAGATCACTAATTATCGTCTAACAGTCTAATAGGGAAAGAAATGCAGTCAAAATAAAGACAGCACAGTATGATCCCACAGCTTATAAATCCACGGACATGACAAGTCATTAACATGCATTCTGTTAATATCCTTCTTAAAATAATTTATCCCTGCTCAGCGGGCAGTCTACTTCTCCCTCTACCCCTCCCCCCTGTTCGTGCTCTCTCTCTCTCTCAAATAAATAAACAAAATATTTAAAATAATTTAATTTGGGAGTGATTGTTTGAAACTATTGCACAAATTTGAAGCCCAGTTAAGTTAGCCAAAAGATAACCAGCTTGAATTACCACCAGCAGTCCCAGAATTATACTGCAACACTCAGAGAGGATATGGCTACATAAATCAATGTATATGATGATGATTAGTATCATAATTATACTAAATGCAAACATTCTAACTCAGGACTCCACCTAACACAGTTGGTACCTGTATAGATGTAATGATCAAGAGTAGCCAACATGAGAGACTTTTTTTAATGATTCACCTGTCCTGTTGGTGCTATGTTAGTTGCTTTTAACTTTTAACTTTGTTAGGTAAAATGCCATTTGGGTTTTTTGTTTTGTTTTTAATTTTTGTTTTTTAGAAGTGAGGAAACAACCCACAGCATTTTTTCCTACTAAAATCCATTCATGCCAGAGAAAGAGAAAATTGTTGGCTAGAGAAACCAGAAGCAAAATTTCAAAGTGAAGTCAAACAAAATACTAATCAATTCTTATATGTATTAAAATGCTTTCATTTTCATAACCCATTTAGCAAGTAGGTGTTTCCTGTGATGCAAAGATACATTAATTTTTTTTTCTTTCAACACCTCTACAAATTGCTTTTGTGTAATACACTGCACATAGGATACTCACCCAGAGAGCTGATGTAAACCTCATTTTGAGAAACAAAAGCAGTGTCAATTTATATGGCAAGAGAATGAATACTACATTCCAAGTTGATATAGAATCTGACACTTCGAATCTAAAATAAATTATTTGGAAGGCCTACTATCTTTTTTCCCTGACCTTGTTATTAACAGCATTTGTGACCTCATATGCAAATGAAGTAAAATAGTAAGGATGTTTTTCATCAGTATGAATTAGCAGGTTTTTACTGTATGTTTCTGTGATCATCAGTTTATTTCCCAAAGTGTAATTCCGACCTCCTTAAATCAATTTAACCAGCAGCATGTTGCGAATGTGACTCATTTCATCTAGACCTGTGATTAGCATTATGTTGCTGCAATGAGACCACCTGACAAATTTTTCAGCCTAGAAGTTGTCCATTTCAATTAACAGGAAACTCAGGACATTTCCCTGTCAGGATAATAAAAGTGTGGGCTGATTTGCCTCCTCTCTTGAAAAAGAAAAAGATATTATGTACTGTGAATAGGAAGTCTACCTCCCTTTTTTTTTTTTTTTTTTTTCAGAACACAAAGTCTTAGCAGGAAGTGAATATAAATAATGGAAAACAATTCTGTATGCTGGAACTTAGAGAAGTGTGATTTCTTTTTTCTCCACATTATAGTGTATGTGCCAGGCATTCCTTTCCTAATTCTGTCACTCCTCTAGAAAAATAGATGGGCACATCCATGAATTTATATTGCTGATCTTGCCTGCTGTTACCTGTCCATAGCAATAGACCTGGGTTTTCTGTGCTTTGAAAAGGAAATACTTTGAAGAAAATGCATCATTCTAATGTTTAAATATTGTTTGCTATCTGAATCCTTTGAAAAAACTTGCGGTGTTTAATTCTCAGGCCAGTGCTAAGCAAGGCTACCTAATGGGTGGCGAAGGAAAAATGCACTGCGAAGACAACTCTAAATAGCTTCATGAAGAATTGGTTCAGCTTTTCAATAATACTTTAATAAGATTAGAAACTCTGACATCGTCTTAGTCAACATCGGCACGTGCTGGACTGCACATGTAAACCATAGCTTTTCTGGTCCAATTTAATTTCTCTGTGTTCTAATCTTGATATATGTCTTTTTTGTTAATAGTTTTCATAAGCCTACATCAGAGAGGAAAACAAACCAAAGCAAATCTTCTTTCAATATAAAAACATCCCTGCAAATATATGCATTCTTTAGATAGACTGTTCTGTATGGTTAAGCTTCACAAACTCATCTCTGCTGCAGGCGGCAGATTTAGCTGGGAGACAACTGAATTATAAGATTGGTTTTGGACTACTGAGGAAAAAAATAGAGCTAAAGTGTGGAGATTCCATCATGAGGTGTAAAATAAGAACTTCTTCTTCCTATGTCAGTTTCTCTAACACTGGTTCATTTTCCTTTGTATGAAGAAGGGTCATGATCCGGATCCCTCCCACTTGTCCTCCATGCGGTGGCCCTCAATTAACATTGTGCCTATATATGCAGTGATGAGAAGAGCCTAACATCTTGCAAACACCTCCTTTCTGGAAAACTTCCGATGATTATTTTAGAGATTTGCGAACTGAAAGGATGAGTACCTAGCCCTCTAAAAAATCATTTTAAAGATGAAAACTGCTGTTCCAAGAGTTTGATTTTCTCCAAATCAGAAAGTCAGCTAGTTATGGAAGTACAGAGTGCCATCATCTGCCCCCTAGAAAAGCATTTGACCTTTCAGTGTGCTGTGTAACTTGACTACAAGAACCAGGGACTGAGAAAATTTATAGTGCCCACACCTAGGCGTCTTAAAGAAATAATTTAAAATAACTCATGTTTTTATTTTATCTTTCAAAGAGTTGAATTTTGTCTAAGTAGCACAGTTATTCATTTTTATTCTGCTGCCAAAATAAGTTCTAACATTTTAATGTCTTACATTTTAATGTTCCTTTTACTTTCTTATATTCTAATGCCTCTTTTACTTTTTCAAAACATCTTCAAATCATTTTCTTCTGTCACTGTTGCTGTCCAGTAAGGTATCTATTCTTATTTCTGTTTTGTTTTGTTTTTTTCTCCCCCACTGAGGACACGGAAAACAAGGGAGGTACAATACAATCTTACCAAGTTCACGAACCAGTCCACACAGACATTAACAATGTAATTACGGGGGTGCCTGGGTGGCTCAGTCATTAAGCTTCTGTGTCTTGATTTCGGCTCAGATCATGATCTTGGGTTGTGAAATGGAGCCTGAGTCAAACCCCATATCGAGCCCCATGGGAAGCCCCACCTCAAGCCCCTCGGTGAGCTCTACACTCAGCAGGGAGTCTGCTGGAGATTCTCTGCCTCTCCCTCTGTCTCTCAAATAATAAGTACATCTTTAAAAAAAAAACAATTAATTATGAATGCCAGTGATTTTGCAGAAGGAAAAGAGAGAGGAAATTTACCAAGTATGAGTGATTTGTGCTAAATTATTGGGAGAAGCTTTATGTGTTATTTCATTGAATTATTGGTGGAAGAGCATTATCTCGAATTTTTTAAATGATATACTGAGTCTCTTACAGGGTAAATTCAGCTGAGGCCTTAAAACCATCTAGAGGCAAACCTGGGATTCAAACTCAGGATTGTCAGTCCTAAACAAATGCTTGATCCTATAGATTAGTGGTTCTCAAAGTGTAGTCTGAGGACTCTGCGGGCCCAAAGACCATTTCAGGAAGTCTATGAGAGCAAAACTATTTTCCTAATATCTTCTTAAATCTCATTATCTAACAGTTTCACAAGGGAGTTTTCCAGAGGTTATAAGATATATTATAACACAACAAATTGACTAAAGAAGCAGACATGAGAGTCCAGCTATCTTGTATGAAATCAGATGTTTCAAAAGATCTGCAAATGTGTAAGACAGTGACCCTCTTCCTACAATTTTGTTTTGGAATATAGTTTTTAAAAATGTTAATTACATTAACATGTTATAGATTTATTGTTCATTGTTGTTTTAATAAATTAGTAACATTTCACATTTCTTATTTTTAATTTCTAATAGGTTATATATCTGTATATGGAACTTACATCGCAAAAGTTATCTTAGAATTCTCGATAATTTTTAAGAGCATAAAGGAGTTCTAAACCACAACATTTTAGAACCACCATGCTAAATGATGCTTCTTCATGGAGTAAAATTGGAAGTTACAATATACAGCAAAACAGCCCAGGACCTATCTTTCTAAAATAAGAAAATCTACGTGTACATCAACCTTAGTACTAGAAATGACTTTTAGATAAACCTTGCTGCCATGTCATTTTTAAATGTAACTCATCCTAGAAAGAAATCCCTAATTAGTTCTTTTCTTGGAGGTCACGAGTTATGAATTATCACTCTAACCAGGAATTTAAATCCAACTTTTGACTTAGTTTCAGCAAGGGCCTCAAAGGCCAAGAGGGAAATGAGGGGTGATAAAACCTGCACATTCCAAAGTCAGAGGCTAGAATCTACATAGAACTTTTAAAGGCAATTTTTAAAGTTGGTTTGACAACCTCTCTTCTACCTAGATGACATAAAAGGGTAGAAGTAAGAGAAGCCAGTTTGTTGGAAACTGAAGAATTTCTTTAAACAAACTTCTCAGTATGCTTGGAGTCTTTAGAGAGGAGAGATGAAGAAAGCATCCCTCTCCCACGAAAACTGGAGAACGGCACATTAGGGATCCTCGTCTACAACATAAGGAGTCTGTGGGGCCCCACAGCTGATGACTAACCTGAGCAGGAAAAGCCAAAAAGCAGGATTTTATGACTGGCTCAGCCCTCAAATGGAGGAGCTTGAACAAGAGCCTTCATGGGAGCAGTCTGGACCCACACAGGTAGACAGAGCCAAGTATGGTGAGCGCTTCCTCCGGGACCAAATATTAATGAAACTGCCTTGAGTAGTTATTGTTAGTAACTTCTAAAACTTTTATGATTATATATTTTATTATTCATAATAGTTTATTATCACCTAATTATATTATTTCAGTCCTACAGAAAAGTTACAATAGTGTGAAAAACTCCCATACACTCTGCCAAGATTCTGCAATAGTTTATATTAAGTTGTGCCATTTGCTTTATCATTCCCTTTCTCTTTCTTTATCAATCTCTCTCTCCATACACATGCATACACAGAGTTGTTTTTTTTTAAACCATTTGCATGTAAGTTGAAGACATCAGGCCTCTTTACCCTTAAATACTTATGTGTATTTCCTAAGAATAAGCACATTTTCTTATATGTCCACAGTACTGTTATCAATATCAGCAAATTTCTCATTGATACCATAATATTACCTAATCTATAGCTACAATTGTCTCAAATGCTCCCAAGAACACTGCCTAGAAGGGCATCCTGACCCCACATAAGGGAAGAACTGATGATTTCCCAAAGATGGAGAGAGGAAGTATGAAGGACAAACAGATGAATATTCACAGGTCTCTAACCCAGGCTTGAGTGACTAGCAAGGATTCTAGGAAATTGGGGTTGGCGATAGAAAGGACTCATTCACTGAAGAACAATTCAAGGGCTTATTTTCTGGGAAAGAGATTTCAAAGAGGCACCTAGCCAACAAATAGCAAGGCAAATGCAAGGATGGAGGGGAGAGCGCTAACCCCAGATCCCAGGCTCCTGCTTGTGCCTTCTGCCTAAACATCAGCATCAACTGCGGAACCCAGGGCTGTGCCATTTCAGCAAGTAGAGATCATTCATACTCAGCAGCCAGGATAAGATGCTGTATCATCATCCAAAGCCAGAATTTTGCTCTACCTGTACCATCTCTACCGTTCTAGAGCTGCAGAGGCATTTATTCCTTAAATAATCAAATAGTAACTGCATGTCTACATTGTAAAGTCCTGGACAAGGAACAAATGTCTGAACATTATCTTCAATATTCATTCACTCATTTATTCATGTACTCACTTAACAAATATTTACTGAGAAGTATAATATGCCATACTTTCTAGGTGCTAAGAAAACATTATTCAACTAAAATGGGCAAAATCCCTGTTCTCCTGCAAGTTACTTTCTAGGCTGCAGTCTATTTTTCTTGTTGGACTTGAACTATTATCTTTGCAAGGGGATGCCGCAGTGATGTTTTGTTATGTTGCATGCTATAGTTTTTATGCTATGGTGATTTAGGAAAGGATTTGGATCGGAGAATGAAGCAAACAGAGAATTTAGTCCAGCTTTGTTCCCCTGTGATGATGTATTGTCTTCTTGAAATCCTGCTTGTTAGCTACATATTTTATTTAGTAATAGCTCCAAGATAGTAGGTACTTAATCCTGCATTTATTCTGACCTTTTGACAGTCAATTGCAAGGCAGAGCACACTTATTTAAAATATGCTTATAAAATAATTCCTTAGGCATACAGAATTCATATTCAAAAGCTAAAGCCCACATGTGTGTATACTAATTAATTTTTGTGAACACCAAGTATGAGTGTTGATTTTCTATCCAAAGCTCTATGTATGTTTTTACCATTTAGGCAGTTCCGATTTGTCTGGAAGTATTTTGACATGATACATGTATTAAACACTCAGGTCTGAATTCAGAAGAATGTTCCTTTGGAGGACAAAAAAAAAAAAAAAGATCTGAGCCATCATTACTTTTACTTCAGTGGGAATCATGAGTCTCATCAGCATGATTCCATTTTCTCTAAGTTGACTTTAAAAATTCTTAAACTCAAAGTCAAAATATAATGATATTTGTTAAACTTTATAAAAGCACTGAGAAACCTGGAAATGATGCTTAAATTGTATTGAACCTTAGAGTTTCTAAAAGCCATTTTCAAAATCATTAGAAACTAAGTTTAATAGCTTGCTTTGGGAACGTCATTTGGAATTCACAAATCTAGAGAGAAAAATCAGAGTTATACTTTGTGTCAGACTTCTGGTTATTATTTTATAGAATAAAATTGTAATTTGATTTCTTAGTCATAAATATATATACACACATATGCACACACATTCACATATAACACACATGTATCATATATAAGTGCATTAATTATATAGGTATGCATATATGTATTACATACATGCGTATGCTGGGTTTTATTCTTCAGTGTATACATATGGGTGTGTTTGTGTGTGTGTGTGTGTGTGTGTGTGATAGCTTTTAAGTGGTAAAAAGTGATAAAAAGGGGCACCTGGGTGGCTCAGATGGTTGGGCATCTGCCTTTGGCTCGGGTCAGGATCCCAGGGTCCTGGGATTGAGCACCATGTCGGGCTCCAAGCTCCACGGGGAGTCTGCTTCTCCCTCTCTCCCTGCCTCTCCCTCTGCTTGTGCTCTCTCTGTCTTTCTCTCAAATGAATAAATAAAATCTTTTTTTAAAAAGTGAGAAAAAAACTGTCTGAACATAGAGCTTTTTTTTTAAATACTACATATTACCTGTATAAGTAACTTTTTGAGAAGGTTGGTAATACAGATGCACACATACATTGTTGAAAATTTTATTTTGATTTTGCTAAAGAGAAGTGACTTCTGCCTATATATGAGGGCACAGCTGCTTCAAAATGAATCTTCCTCCTCAGTATGATTATGAAATACCTAAGTAGATATTTGAAAAGGCCCTTGAAATTTAAATGCATTTGGCATAATATAGTAAAGAATTATATCTTAAAGCTTGATTTGTTTATTTTATGCATCATTTATTTTAGTTTCTCATAATTTTTAAGGAAATATTACTTTTAACGTGTTTAGAATCATTTTCTCTTCTAACAGATTGACTACAGCAGCTTATGCTTCTGTTTGAACACTTTCAAGAAAGAAGGAAGTTATTAACCCACTGAGAATAGGAATTAGATCTGTTCCATAAACATATTCCAAGTACACAGAATTATTAGTGTTTCCTGATCAACGGGACTAGTGTCCTGGTTATAGAAATGAGGAACTGAAGACTCAAAGAAGTAACTGCATTTTGTCAATGTTTAATGTATTTATCTATTGATCACTGGAAAAAAAATTGCCCATTCTCATCCAGGTAGTGGGCTTTTTATCTGATAAGAAAATGCCATTCTTCAATTTAAAAAAAAAAACAAAAACAAAAACCAAGCCATATAGAATAAAACACTTGGAATCACTTGATTTTCCTGTTTGTTTTTAGCTGTTAGAATGTATTTAAAGCTCTGAAAATCCACACAGCATTCGATAGTGATGTATTCCTTTTATACCTTTTAATAAACCCTTTAAAATTACTTACATGGCAATCTAATCTTAATGTTTGGAAACTGCTTTACTGCATTAAAGCAACTTATGTCCTTACTATTCTGCTATATCTTGAACATAAGCTGCTTGCCCCTACCTGAGGGCATTGTGCTCTCCTCCTGCAAGGTTCTTACCTGGATCCTTACACAGCTGTTTTTCTCACTTTACTCTGGTCTCTGATCAAATCTCTTTCCAGAGCTGACTTTCCTGACCACCCTACCTAAAATAGCATCTTCTGTCGAGCTTCCTGCTAATTCTTTTAAGCCTTACCTGCCTATATTTTTCCTTACAGCCATTGTTATGACCTGGAGTTAAATTGATTCACTTTCTCACCGATTACATGAGAACAGGGAATTTGTGTGCTATAATACTCACCTCTCTGAACATGTTGTGCCTATTTTATCAGAGGTGCTCAAAAAAATAAAAAAGGTGTGTGTGTGTGTGTGTGTGTATCAAACCTCTCTTGAATGAATGTAGAAGGAAAGTTGAAAACCAAAAGATCTGGGCAAGTAACAACCACATACACTTGAAGCCAATTTATGATTAAATAATATCACACCCAAAATGTCTGAAAAAATGGATTCCCTTTTGCTCAGAAGTAGTGAACACACTATGCTGTAGATGTTTTTAACTTGGAACAATAGAAATGAGTTATTTTAAAACACTGAAATAAGCTTTATTAAGATAAATTCTATTGCAACAGTTAACTTAAAGGTATACCATCACACCAATTATTTTGAATTTGATTTAAATAAATAGAGACACATTTAATCATGAATTTGCATCAACCATTGGCCAAGTGTTAATGGTCAGTTGCCTGTCTGTGGATAGATAGATCTCCTAATAAAATCCCCGGCATTTGAGGCTGTCCATTTCTTTCTGTAGGCATAGTATGAACTGATAAAGATTTCATTAGGATAAAGGAGCAAAAGAAGCATACTGAATATCACCAAATCTATAAGATGAGAATGTTATTTGCTTGTTCAAGGAATATTGTAGAAATACATGGTTACTTTTATCATCTCAAGTTATCTCCATAAAAACATGTGTTAGAAAACTTCAGGAAAATAATGCAGTTTGACAAGCTACTTCAAACTTCCTTCCTGTGGAGTTGTGTTCTACTTTTCAGAACTTACCAGCTATCTCTTTACTACAATAGAAAAATACACTTTTAAACATTATCTTCTCATATTCTTCTACTGAAATTTTAAGTGTAAATGTGGTAATGTGATGCATGTTCCTGGCCAACCTAATGCTTTAGAGTTTCCTAATGCAAAAACATGAAGATAAACTAGCATGGATAGAGCTAATTGCTATTCGTTTTTTTCCCCAGAGAGAAAATTAGAGCATACTTGTTCATTTCAGAGATTGTAAACACCATGAGAGTAAAATCCATGTGTATACTGTGACCTTTTGTATCCACAGCATGTTAGAACCACGTCTGTCACATGGTAACCATTCAGATTTAAAAAAAAAATTAGTATCAATGACCTGCCCCCCAAAAAGAAGTATAAACCACTGTTCACCATTTAGTTAGAACTGATAAATGATTAGTAATACAGTCTTATTTTTGGTCTAAAATGTGCCCTGTTTTTTTTTTTTAATCTTTTTTTTTTAAAGATTTTATTTGTCAGCGGTGGGGGAGAACACAAGCAGGAGGAGTGGGAGAGGGAGAAGCAGGCTTCCCATGGAGCAGGGAGCCCGATGCGGGGCTCGATCTCAGGACCCTGGGATCATGACCTGAGCTGAAGGCAGACACCTAATGACTAAGCCACCCAGGCGCCCCTAAAATGTGCCTGTTTTGGCACATTTAGTTTCTACTAATGCAGATATCAGTTATGCTTTCCAACTTTCCAATATTTCGCCCTGTGTGTTATGAGTAGTGTAGATTGTTTTTGTTTTATAGCCTTTGTTAATGCATTTGCAGATTGCATTGAAAGAGTCTGAGGAAATTACTCCATACATCAGCATCAACAGTGCAATTTCTTTTTAATCTACATACTTTGCTAGTACACTACACTGTATAAGCCAGAAAAGGAAAAAAAATAATAGGTGACTAACATTGGTTTGGGAAGGTTGTAGGGCTAGACCAAATATATTTTTGAATGCTTCTCAAAACTGAGCAACAGAAAAGGTAAATAAAATAGAAGATGAAACCAAACACAAACTCTCCCCTCTTCCAGCTCTCCAGATTCAGAAACATTTGCAACTTCTGAGTTGGTGATTAATTTAGCATCACTTTTGAAATTAGTGAAGTTAAAATATTTTCTATGCTTGTAATGCTATTCTCTAGCTAACAAACCTTGAAGGAAATTTTCTTTATATAGATATCTTAAGTGTGAACACAGGACGTTACATGGTAATTGCAAGTTGGTTAATTGATTATAGGCTGTAACAAATGTTCCTTTAAGAAGTTGTATGGGGCACCTGGGTGGCTCAGTCGTTAAGCGTCTGCCTTCAGCTCGGGTCATGATCCCAGGGTCCTGGGATCGAGCCCCCCGTCGGGCTCCCTGCTCTGTGGGAAGCCTGCTTCTCCCTCTCACTCTCCCCCTGCTTGTGTTCCCTCTCTCGCTGTATCTCTGTCAAATAAATAAATAAAATCTTTAAAAAAAATTAAAAAAAAAAAAAGAAGTTGTATGATAACATTTCGCAAGTAAAATTTTATAGCCAACTAGCCAACTAGGTTATCAAGATAGGGCTCTTCTTTGTTACTCAACCATGTGTACAGCAGTGACCTTAACTCAATGTTACGCTATTTCTAACCACAGCACAGTATAAATTCTAATACACTTAAGTGCCATGGTGTTTAATTTTTCCATCAGACTCGCTTCACTGTCTATGCTTCATTTTCTTTTTCCTTCTTGGGTACGGATTGTCAATGCCATATAGAACAAACTATGGGAAATTTTATGACTTCAAATCAGGCAATGTCTTTATCCTCAATGTGTCATGAATTTCAGTGTTAAGAACACTTTCATGAAAGAAACAAAATTGTTATGCTTTATATACTTCATAACACACTTTCTAAAGTTTACCTTACTATATTTTGCTATATTTTATTCAAATATTTTCGTAGTACAAATTTAAATAAAATATGACTAATCAAAAGAATACAACCAAATTGCTTTGTTATATTGATCTTCTGAGAAACTCAATTGATCTCTTGAGAAAACTGCATTTGCTCCTTGTCACCTTCTGCAATCTCATTCTAAGATTGTCTGCAGTGTGGCCCAATCTACTTTTCTCACCTCATTTCTCTCTCCTTCCATGGTTGGCTTATTCTCCTGCCATACTAACTTACTGCCAAGAACCCAAACATGCCCAGTGCTTCTTCCCCTCCATAAATTTGTTCCTCCATGACTGGTACCTCCAACTGAGACACTTCTTCATATCAAAACTCATGCAAAGAATGATCATCCTACAAATACCTATGCTATTAGGGCTTTTGCTACTCCATGGGCTTTAGTTTGTATACATGGAGGACTCATCATAGTCTTCCTTGTTTATGAGTTAAGAGTGGATTCAATTGTCCCTTCTCCATCATATCTTCTGGATTAAAAATTATCGAGAGCAAATATTCCTTGAGATTTCTTTTTTTTTTTTTTTAATGTGGAACTATGTTTGACAAGTAGTTTTCCCAAAGTATTCCATCAGTAAAATATACTGAATATATATTAGGAAGGAATTGCATCAATTGCTTTGGTGGGGCCTTCACAGAATTAAAAAAAAAAAAAAAACAAGAATAGTTGTTTAAACAGTTTTATGTTTAAATTAAGTGAAGTGATGTGACACTGTCAGCTCTGCTTTGTCTTAGAAGTACAAGTACCTATATTTTCTTTAAATAATGACTAGATTTAGAGGACGCAGGTTGAATTTCCCTGGGTATATATTGTCTCCAGTAGGGTTACCTCAGTTCTTATCTCTAATGCACACTTACCTCCATGACTGCCATCTATCCATCTATTTATCTATCCATCTACGTATCAAATATATGCAATATATGTATTCAATCTGAAAGTCTAGATGGTATGTGCATGTATGTGTATATATTTTGTATGTATATGTACATATATATACAAACATCAGAAAGAATAAAACATGCACAGTTAAGTACAGAATAAACACCTAAAATTTCAGGATTTATTTACCTAAAATCTACTGGAATCAGTTTCCTCAATAAAATTGGGGTTAATTGAAATAATCATCAAAATAGCATCATTTGTGATGAAATTAACTAATGCCACAATTATTTCATTCCTCCCACATTAAAAGTGTATTTTAAGAAGTCAATAAGAACAGTTTTCTTAGTTAAAATAGTATGTAATTTTTTATTATGTACCTCTTGCAAATACTTCTGATCAATTTTAAATAATGTAAAATGTAAGATTTTAGTAGATTATGCCTGATGTGTTGATTGGGTCTTCCATGTTAATTTATTTTCATGGCATTTGCCTCTTTTTAATAAAGGAACATGAAAACTATGATACAGAAACAAACTCTTAGGATCATGAGTAATTTGTTATAACTTAACAGAAAATTCAGGAGAATTTTTTTTTTTAAAGATTTTATTTATTTATTTGAGAGAGAGAGTGAGAGAGAGAGAGAGCACAAGAGGGGGAGCGGGAGAGGGAGAAGCAGACTCCCCGCTGAGCAGGTAGCCCGATGCGGGACTCGATCCCAGGACTCCAGGATCATGACCTGAGCCGAAGGCAGTCGCTTAACCAACTGAGCCACCCAGGCGCCCCGAGAATTTTTTTTATTTTTGGCTTGAATATCCCTAATTCACCAAGTCAATCAGCTCTTACTCCCTGTTAAGATGACAATCTTTGTTAGACCCATTTCATGTAACTTCCATACTAAACACATCACACAATTAACTCTGCCTTTTTTTCATAGACCCTAAAAGAAAAGCAAATGGGTGCCTAATGGGAAAGAGGCTAAAGTTTGAGGGATAGCAGTTATCTACCTGGGAGAGAGAAAAAGTAATGGCATAGAATAAGACATAATATTCTACAGTCAGGCATTTCTGACAGGGGAAAGGTCTAGAGTATATGCCCCTACATGGCAAAGTGTCTCCTTACTCCTTTTCCTTTCTACTGAGGATCACAAAATTTAATTATGTAAGCTTCATGTAAGGCCTTATGAAAATAGATCTAAATAAATAAATGTCATAGGAGATAATTAAAAACATTTTCATGTTTTTATATCACAAAATAGCTATATAATAGCTAAACACTCTGTAGATATCAAGTAACTTTTTCACCTGCATAGAAAAACCAAGAGCAGAGCTGGCATTAAATCTACCTACAAGTAACTGTAGCTCCACGATTCAACTACACCACCAAATTGGCAAAGTAGTAGTGAGAGGATGCTGTGCAGAGAAAGGAGACTGATTTGGGTTCTCCAAGAGTTCAGTTCAACAAACATTTATTTAGAATCCCATATATGCCAGGAAATGTACTAAGTACTCTGAACTGAAGACTGGAGAATTTCCATTGATGTGGAGTTTACAACAAAACAAACTTCAACATGATAGAGTTTGAGTTATGAATTGGGATTTTACAGACAGGGACCTTTCTTCTACTTCTTTCTATTCCACACAACTCCTAGAATAGTACTATAGAAATTCAACATTTGTTGAGATTTGCCTGATTATAGAGATGAAACTGTGGCTTTACTTGGGTCCACCTCCAGTGTATTGACAATAAGACTGTTTTTGGCATTCAACTAGTAAAAGGTATGTGCTTCCCACTGACCTCTACCAACCAAGTTTTCTGTTCTTAATATAATAATTAGCATTCAAATGATTTCACTATATTGATATTTTAGTTCATGATTGTTAGTAAAATTAAAAATCCACATGTGGTAGATGATATCACAATAGACTATATTAAAGTCTGTTAAGGTGAATTATTATATGATTATTTCCTGATTCTCCCTATATCAAGGATATGAAAATGATTATAATAAAATCAGTTTCTTTTCAAAAATGACAGGATCTTAAACTATAACTAAAGAGGAAATTACAATGCTAGGGGCTTCCATGGCAAATACCACAATGACAGCACTGAGAAATACAGTAAAATTTACTTGCTATTGTATGTAATTCCAAATGAATTTGGAATTTCAAATTGAAGGTGGGTTTCTTCAGTTGAGTTTCCTATCAGAGGGTCCAAAATTGACAATTTTAATCCATGCCTGGAGTCCTCCAAGGAAATTTGCCTAAGGAATTAGTTCTAAGAAATTAATCTTGATCATATTCTTTTTGTCAGAAAACTAGTTGCTGTTCACATTAGACAAATGAAGGATCAAAGAGTAAAAGCTAAGAAAACAACTCACCCATGTTTTGCCTCACTTGTTCTGCTGTTATTCTATTCATTGTAACATTTCATGGATGACATAAGAATCTTTTCAAACCCAGGTAAAATAGTATCAATTTTTAAATGAAATTTTATTGAACTGACACCTAAATATCTAATGCTAATTGCTTTCTCGAATGAAAAATGTAGTAGGACTTAACTATACATTCCCCCTGTAATTTGATGGCTAGTCTCCACTTATTTCTCACATATATTTATTTTTTAAACATCTTTTGAATTCTCTGAATAAATCATTAATTTATGATTTTTATAAGATTGTATTTTTGGTCATTTTAGGAAATAATACTTTTATCAGAATTAAATGGTTGGTCCTTACTTATGGAAACATCTTTCTTAGGATCCATCCCCTTTGGTCTTTTCTATTTATCAATTTGGTTTTATTCACTGATGGGGGAATCTAGAGTCTAATATTCTGAAACAGTCACTTCATATTCTCTTTCAGAATTGAAATACCATTCTATTCTTTGAACTCCTTACCATGTACAGCTCCTACCCATCTAAGAACTAACTTCTAAAATGTTTTACCCAAAGTTTATTGTTGTTGTAGTTTTAATTTCTAGAGCTTTTGAAATTCAAGTGCTGTTCATTTTTTTTAAAGATTTTATTTATTTATTAGAGAGAGAGATCACACAAGCAGGGCAGAGGGAGAAGCAGGCTCCCCTACGAGCAGGGAGCCCGATGTGGGACTCGATCCCAGGACCCGGGAATCATGACCTGAGCCAAAGGCAGACACTTAACTGACTGAGCCACCCAGGTGCCCCACAAGTGCTGTTCAAGTAAAGACTTGAGAGTACAGCTATTTGCGTTATCATTGACTTTTGGGTTTTCAAGTCATCACATATCATCTTTTAGCCATCCCCATGGTTTTTAGCTCTTAACTTAGACATTCACTCAAATTTTGTAGGCTCTAATTAAGAGAAGATGTATCTCTAGGCTTCCATGACCTCACAGTTTTATTTGCTGCCTAGTATAATTTTATGTGAATTGTGTAGATATTTAGAGTTAAAAATTATAAGACAAATGTTTTCTGCCTCTTATAAACATATCCTGGAGGTAATCTTATAATATTAAATCCTCATATGTAGATGATACTGTTAGGTTGATTTGGGATTCTTTTGTTTAATGTAGGAATAATGATATTCAGGCAAAAGTTCCAGAAGTACTGATTAATTTTAAAAAGGTTACATGTTGAACATTATTTGAAAAAGCTTCTATTTTTAAGGCTTCTCGTTCCTCCAAGGTTATAGATATATTCAATTACTTTTTTTTGTAAAGATTTTTTTTTTTTTAAGATTTTGTTTATTCGAGAGAGAGAGAGAGAGATAGCGAGAGAAAGCATGAGTGGGGTGGGGGGGGTAGAGGGAGAAGCAGACTCCGTGATGAGCAGGAAGCCTCACCCAGCAAGCATGAGGGCAGGGGAGGGGCAGAGGGAGAGGGAGAAGCAGACTCCCTGCTGAGCAGGGAGCCGGAAGTGGGGCTCAATCCCAGGACCCCGGAATCATGACCTGAGCCCAAGGCAGATGTTTAACTGACTGAGCCACCTAGGTACCCCTCAATTACTTTTTGAAACCAAAGACACCTCAGTAAATTGGCTAATCTAATCACTTCCTTATGGTAGGTATTGTGTTATCCCATTTTACAGATGAAGCAATTAAGATTACTTATTTGAATTGCTTCAGGGGATACACATTTAGTAAGTGTTCGTGAAATAGCTCGAAAATAGATTTTCTACCTTGTCAAAATCCATTCCAACACTACAGAGACTTTGTTGCTAGGAGAAAACAGGATTTAGGTATAGACAGGGCTAAATCTAGCCAGACCCTGGCTCCACCACTTACTAACTCCAAAAAAGTTTTAACAACTTCATCACCACATCCTTGTAAATCTAAATGTGATAAATATATGTAATCTGCTAAATGCAGCTTATTAAATAGCAGTTATAATTATTTTTTTAAATCATGCTGCTTCTCCAGAAATAGGCATAAAACCTCCCACAAAGACTCTCTGAAGAGGGCAGTTTTCATGGGAATGCCAAGGTCCAGGATATCTATGAACCAATGTGTATTGTTTTTATTTGTACACTCTACATTTACCAACTAGAAAGAGATAAAGATGATGTCTTGAGAACAAGTTTAACATAAGAAATTGCTTATTTTCTTTTTTATCTCCATGATTGTTCCCTACATGGATATTAAATAGAGAAGACCGGGTACCACTCCTTAGTTGTGGTTTTGTCATGGCTGGCCTTGAACTTCCAGCTTGGTACCTTCCCATGGTGCTGAGCTAAACTCAGAACACTGCACAGCAGCTGAGTTCTCAGCACAGAACTGAAGGCACTCAGCTGAGGCTCTCAGCATAGAACTATAATAATTTCACACCCTATCCCAACATCCCACTTATTTGTTCCATCGCACTTTGCTGGGTTTGAATTTGCATCAAACCAAGGTTTAAATAAATCAAATTTTCTCCTTTAGCCTTAAATATGTATATAGAATTGCTGCTACACTCTCCCCACCCAACCTCAAAGACTGGGAAATGTGAGTCAACTTATTTTAATTTCTTGTCACTTCACCAACGCCCTCTGTCCCAGTAAGAAATATGCAGTTTTTATAGCTACCTTGGAGCCCTTTGTAAAGATATTTAGTTGGCTTCTGCTTTTTGTAAGACCAGCAATTATGTATCTACTTTATCTAAATATTCACAGTCTCCAATTGTTGGAGTCCTAGAATTTGTATAGAAATCAAAACTCTCTGAAAATTGTCTGGTTCTTTTATGTTCTCTCTCTTGGACCTTCCACCTCCCTCTTTTCTACCCCATCCTTCCCACAGAGACACTAGTTTTGCCATCACTGACATGCCAGCTTTCTTATAGGGGTACTGCAATCAGTGGTCTTAATTTGAAACACAATTATAAGAAATATTCTGCTCTGGTCTGACAAAGTGAGAAAGTGGTACCTGCTCACCTCTTCTGTGGATCAGACTCAAATGACAAGCTTATTTCAGGTCATAGCTTCCCATGTCCTTAAGGCTATTCAACTAGACCTTTCTATTTAAAGAACGGTGTGCCTTTCATCCCCATGATAGGTCTTTAACACTTCTTCCCCAAAATGGCCAGGGAAATAGGCTGATGAGAAGAAAACAAGGTTGGGGCTTCACAGAAGTCCCAGGATCACCAACCATGCTTGATGTCCAAGAAGTCATTTTTGGTAGCTGCCAATCAGCATTCCAGTTCATATTCTGACCTCAAAGTGTATCATGCCCATCTCCATCCACTGACAAGTGTTTACTGAGCACCTAACTCATTTTAGGAAGCACCTTATTTTAGGGAAACCCAAATGCAAAGCCCATGGCCACCTCCAGATGTCAATTCAAAATCAGCATAGATGGAACTGAGGAAAATAATGAGATCACATAGAAGTGAAAGCTAAATTATGTCTTATAGAATGTGATGCTCAACAAGCTTGTAGAAAGGAAAATGCATGAGGAAACCAGTGTTAATTATTGAAGGCTTCATGGAGGTATAAGCAATTGCGCCTGGTGGATCTTGAATTAAATAGCTCTTCATGGAATTAAATATAGATCCTAAGAGTTACTTCAGCTTTCTTTTCTCTACGATGGGCAGTCCTAATTCTATGACCTTGTGATAAATATCACGTATATAAACTTCTGCCATTTATGGCTTCTTTTGAACGCTCTCCACTTCTGTTTACTTGAGGACTCTCAAGGTGGAAGCAAGGAGTGTGTACAATCACTTGGATAATAAAAAGAACAGGCAAAGATCTCTGCATCTGCTTGCCTGTATCAATAGTACACACAAATGTCACTTCTAACATCAAAACCATAAATCACCTGCAGTCTCTCTTCTATATTAAAGTCGCTTTCAATGGGATTTATTTTCCATTACTTGAATCAATGTATTGCTCTTTCATTCCTCTTCTCTATTTCTCCCCATTTCTCTTCATTTAAAACTCATATAAGGCTATTCTCTTCTACGAAAATGTTCACAGTTGCCCATTTTAATAAACAGAACCATATACAGAAATATTTAGATCTGGAAGGCACCTTGGAGAATCACCTTTTCCCACTGTCTCATTTCACAGCTGATAGAATTAGATTAAGTGATTTGTCTAAAGTCACACATTAGAGGCAGAAGCAGACTAGGAATATAATACACTAAATTTTGCTTTTGTCAATATATAATTATTCATTCAGCAAACATTTATTCATGTGGCAGGCAGTATTCTAGGGGTTGGAAGCCAATAGGGGCCCCCAAAGGCATAATTCTGCTCCCCTACACTCCCGATTCTACGGGATTCATTCTCCCTTAGGTGTGCTGTGAGTTTCTGCTATTCCTTTTATTTTAATAGTTTTATTTCTTCATGCTTTGATGGTGTCCTTATCTTTACTCATTCCCAATTAACTTCCCCAAGCTTCTCATTTAATTAATTCCCATCCTCCTTTTCAAGATATGAACTGGCTCTCCTGACTTAGAACCATTCTGCCTCATTATCGGCCCCCCATTCTCAAATAATTATTTTGAATATAATGAAAATGTTAAACATGGTTGAACCCAATATGTCATTATTGTAACTGACTGCCAACAAATGTTTTCACATGTTTCGACTTGTGTAATAAAGTATCACAACAGAAAAATGAGTAGACCCTTTATCCCTGTCCACCTTTTCCAATCTGTGTTGGTAAACATTTGCTTCTATCATAATGAGGACAGGCTTGTAAAATTAAACCTCCTAAATGGATGTCAATGGTTAGACACAAAAAAGAAAAAATAGAAACATTCCTTTGTCCTCAATATGGGGCAAAATATTTTGTCCTTCTACCTTTCAAGAAAAGTCCATATTCTGTGTTATTGACTTCCTACCATTCCTACCAGCAGCACCATAGGTACCAATAGTGACTGCATTTATTTATAGAACATTTGTTTACTCTATTAATTGATGCATTACCTTTCTTTTATTGCCTAATACTCTCCATTTTCCAGATAAATGTCACTATCTTTTACAGTTACACATAGAATGAAATGATCTTGTGCTTAATGAACAAAATAAAATAGCCACAGTTCAGTGAAATATTTTGTAAAGATACTGAAAAATGGCACTTTATTTTTATTTTTTAAGAGTAGTTTTATAAGCTCTTTATTGATAATGAACTCTTTCATGAAAACTCTCAAAAAAAGTTGCAAGGATAGAAGTTCTCATATGTCCTTTACCTAGGTAAACCAGCTGTTAAGATTTTGTTCTGTGTCATTTTCTCTGTCTATATTATTATATATATTATATATATTATATATATCTATACTATTATATATGTGTATATATATACACAGTTCATATATTTTTCCTAACCATTTAGGATTAGTTGGAGACCTGGTGTGCCTTATCCCAAGTATTTTAGTGTATATTTCAGTATAATTCCTAAGAACAGGACATTTTTTTACACAGAATAGTTATCAAACACAGACAATATACCACTGATGTAAAACCATTGTCTAATTCATAGCCCATTGTCAAATTGCATCTACTGTCACAATATTGTTCTTTATAGCTAATCGTTTTTGTCGATTTGTCCAGGATCTAATCTAGAATCATGTGATACATTTAAGTGTCATGCAATGCTTTATTTTAGTGTTTAAAATCTTACACTCAGTCACTAATGCCCTGGATAGTGTTTCTTTTTAAAGTAATCTCTGCTTGCTGACTGCTCTTCCAAGAATAATAATTTAAGCCAAAAGATGTCTAACAAAATCCCTTAGGATTAATGATATCTGTGTTGAGGAAATGACACATCAACTTTTTAACTATGTTCTAACCACAGGTTTTGGCATTTCAGTAGGAAGAAGCCCAAGAAAAAGATCTCTGAGTTTATCCATAATTTGCAGTTTTGAGATTTAAAACATGGGATAAGGATTTTGATGCCATCCCAGTTGACCTGGGGCAAAGGAATAATGTTTACAAACGGCCATGTTGCAAGGGTTCACAGTGCATACTTTAAATCCAACCCTAAATAAATATTTAGGTTAGTGATATGTTAGTAAAAGTTCCATTAAAACCAATATTTTCATCAAAATGAAATATTTGAGATATTTTAAACAAAGTTTGGATATTAACATTAGCTATTTGTCATCCTTGAAACAGTCCTTTTGCAAAAAATACAGCTGTGCGTTTTAAAATATTCATCATTAAAATGAATACAAAAGTGCCCTCCTCCCACAAAACAAGTCAAGGATTTGCAATATTTATGCCTAAAGCATACAGTGTTTTGCTTAATTCTGTAAATAGAATTATGATTAGGGCCACAAGGTACAGCAGTTTAATTTCTAGCTGTCGTCAAGCAAAAGTAATCCCTAAGTCTCAGTTATTTTCTTTATTCTCCATGTCAGGCCTGCTTCTAAAACTGCATTAAAAAACATGAAAGTGTCATCAGATTTATTGAGTATGAATGCTCATACTGTTTTGTGAAAAATACATAAATCTACCTTAAAAGATTCACATTTCTTGAAGTATCATATAAGCACATGAAAGTACCAAGTCTCAATACCAGGAAACTGTCTGAATCAGACCTACTGATACCAATTACGTTATTGAAAAGCCAGATAGTTGGTGGAAAGTGCAAAATCATCCTGTGCTATTTTCACTTTTTTCTTCTAAAATAGAGATGTTTATACATGCAAGAGAGAGAAATTAGCTACCAGAAAAATAGGATGCACATCCATATTCAGTGCATAGATTGAAAGTAAAATAGCTGTTTGTCCCTTACAGTAGAACAGGCTTGCCCATTCATCCTTGTGATAGATGTGCGTGCAAAACCAAAATGAAATCAAATCCCTGCAGATGACTCGTAAGTCACAAAAATTGTTTAATCCTTTCACTGTATCCCTTTGGGAAGCCAACCCTTGTAAGTCTTAATGGACAATACATACAATGTCAAATATTCTCTGAGTTTTTTAGTAGAAAACCTTCATTTATTCCAGCAGGCGCCCTCACCCCCATTGTTTCTTGTAAAGAGCTCTATGTCACTCTGATTCCTTAGTATGTGCACTCGTAGAATTTGGTTGTAGTTTTTGTTTTAATAAAAAAAGTGTCAGTACACGGAAACTATATATAGAAATCTTATCTAAAATTAATTGTAGCTCAAAGTCGTATTTTAAGAGTCAGCCAGGCAAATCTAAATGCATTTTTACAATGCTCTTTCTAATGGCTTTTTACTAGAAAACAGTTGAGTTTCAAGCAGAAATAAAATGAAAGCAGACCTCGGAGGCTTAACCATTGAACAGATGCAGTAAATGCAGTTTTGGAAATATAGCTGTCACTTCAGATCTTTCACGCTGAGTACCTATATGAGCCAACTGCCAGAGCTGGTAGCATTATAATATTTGTGTAGTTCTGCTGAACCTAGACACTGTAAGAACTCTTAAAAACAGAGTAACATCCCTATTATGAACCTGTTTCTAAATATTTCATTCTTTCTTGGTTTTCATTCTACCTAAATTTTTTGAAGACTAAAACTGATGAGAACTTATATAAAAAGGTACTTGTCTCTAGTACTGTGAAATTTTCATTTGTGAGTTGCTAACTTGTCAAATCAAATCAGAAATTCTTGACATCTTTATTACATTAAAGCAATTCCTGATATTGACTCGGGAAGGATTTCATTTTCTTACTCCCTAAACTAGAAGTTGTACTTCTTTTTTTTTAATGCAGTGATATAAGATTATTTTTCTCTTTACCCCTGATGGGGGATATATATATATATATATACTTGACCCTTGAACAACATGGGTTTGAACTGCAAAGTCCACTTAAATCTGTGGATACACACACACACGCACACACACACACACACACACACACATACACACTACTGTACTGTCGATGTATTTTCTTAACATTTTCTTTTCTCTAGCTTACTTTATTCTAAGAATGCAGGATATAATATACAAAATATATGTTAATCGACTGTTTATGTTATCAGGAAGGCTTCTTGTCAACAGTAGGCTGTTAGTAGTCAAGTTTGGTGGGAGTCAGAAGTTATACAAGGATTTCTGATTGAAAGGGGGTCGGTGCCCTTCACCCCCACATTGTTCAAGGGTGAACTATAATCATATCAATACTAAATATAGCACCAGGCAATTAATTGATTAATAATTATATGATTCTTTTTTAATAATGTAATATTCTCTAACAATGTCTACCTAGATTAGTATTATTTCATTTTTCAAGAAGGAAGCATAATTAACTTTTCACAAAAATCAGTGCATAAACTACTCACAGAATCTTCATCTCTAGCCCTTCAAACCAACTTTAAAATCCCTGTTTATCTATCATATACTATATATGCTAAACCTACATGACATTTTATTGTATTTCTAAGTAGAAATATTACATAATAAAATTAATCAGTTATAATTATGACATTCTGAAATGATACTGAACTATGCAGTCAACTAACAGTACCTATGTTGTTTTCCTTTTAGAGAAAAAGAATCTGAAAGAACAAAATACCCCAGAATTCCTAACAGAACAGTAAGTACTTTCATGATACAATAATATTACTAGGGCTCCTATAAAATGAGAGGGTCTTACAAATTTCTTTTACAGAAACATTTGCCTTTCTATTTTCTAAGATAAGAGATTAATACAGTAAGCAAATGGAGCCTTCTAAAACTTAATCCCAATTTACTGGAGTAAACTGAAAATCATTTATCCTATAATCCTCTTAAATAAGAGGCCAAGGTAATCCTTGTGATACATCTATGTGGCAGAAATGTTTATGTTGATTCCACCATATCTTTTGACTAGCATCATATCATTTTAAATTCTAAAGAAGAAAAAAATAAGTAAAATTTAATCAAAGTGTCTCATGTTCTCTGTGTGTGCTAGAAAATTTATTCATTTTGAACAAAATTTGAAACAGAATCAAGATGCTTATTTTGTTTATAGTCATTAAATTAGAATTATCAAGAAAAATGGCCAACATCTGTAGGATTTAAATCTATAGTTTAATCTCATTAGTACATTTCTTTCTAATCTTCTCACAACTTAACTACGACATGTATATCTTTACATAGCAATTAATTGATAGTAATAATTGTTTTCCTAAATATGTTTTTGTGAAACAAAGTTAAAATTTTTGATGCCATTCCTTATGGTAGAATTGGTAATATTAAAATGATTTCCTAGGTGCAAACAATTATAAATTTTAGATACGTGAATATCAAAAATAATAAAGATGGAAAAGTCCATGTTGATGAACCATGTTATATCACTATAATGCCATGATTGTCTTGAAATGAGTCTGCAAATTCACTTCCATGTTGAATTTTTGAATGACAGAATCATACATATTTGTTTTACATTCTTTATACAAGAACCAGATAATATCTACCATAGCCCTTCACAATTTCTTATTCATCTTATAATTTCACTGTGAACAGCCATCAGTGGCTGTTTTTCTGATCTATCCTTAAGTGATTTTGTCTATTATTCAGGTGTGACTTAAATAAGTTGCTTGATTTGAAATGTACTTTTCACAATTATATTAAAACAGGATTTAGCATGGCATCCTTTGGAGAGAATTGATTCAACTAATGAGGTCTTCTGCTCAATTGGAATAATCTTAGAGAAAATAACATACATATTTCCAAGGAAGAAATCATGCATTTTCTTGGTGTGTTTTGTGCTTTGTAGTAGCTTTTCCTTTTAGCCTTTGTCTTTTATTTAACAAGGACATGCTAAATGACTCATAAATAACTGTAAGGAAAAATGACTGACTCAAGCCCAAATTTAAAAAGTGTAGTTTATGCCTTAATGATTTCATAAAATATTTACAAAAAGAAATACTCTGAATTAAAATGATATTGTCAAAACATTACAAGTGTCTTAATATAGGTCCTATCTTCCAAAGAGTTCATGAATTAGGTGTGTCAGTACATAACATGAAGTATGATATAAAGTGAAGACACTGGATAATGCAGTGACTATTTTTCCTTGTCTTTATAGAATATGTGTCTGTGTTGCAAGCTCATGAATAATAAGTTTGTACGATTTGTATTTAAATCAAGCCTTATTAATTAAAAAAATTTTAGCATAGGGAAGCCATGCACACCTATAATTTTGCCTCGAAGCCCATAGCTTAAGGACGATTTGGTAATAGATTAGAATATTACTAATGATCTTTAAAGCACATTGCACTTATATTTCACAAAAGTTTTTGTGCTTAAGAAAGATAAGAAAAATAAGGAAAGGACCATTGAAAATTGTATTTTAAAATTGTAATTTTCTCCTGGATGACTGAACACTCAGTGGTACTTTTAGGGTACTCTAAGGGTCAGTTCTCTATAGAATGAATACACTGAATAATAATAATAATAAAGAGGATGCATTAAAAAAAATTCAGATGCCCAGGCATGCTTCTCAGAAACTATTCACATTATCTTAGATCTACTAAACCTCTTTAAATACTACTGGGAGTTGATGTTTTTACTCAAAGCATGATTATTATTAACAATCTCTCTTTCCTGGCATACCAAATAGAACAAGAAGTTTTCAGAAGTGTCCTAAGAGAAAGCAGATTTTAACTAGGAAAGTGTTTTGTGATTCATTAGTAAATAAAGATGATTTGCAAATGCCCCTCACAACTTTCAATTAGTCAAACCATTCTCTCTTCAAAGTAATGAGTTCTTATAATCAAAAAGTATAAGGGGGTGTGTGTGTGTGTGTGTGTGTGTGTGTGTGTGTGTGTAATGGTAGCATGGAGTTAAGAAAAAAATGTATCTATCTAGTGTAATATGTTCATTTTACAGACATTACCTCCTCTAATATCCTCATTTATAAAGGGCCAGATAAGTCAACTCATTTATCGAAGCTCTCCTATCTAGTGACAGAATCAAGAAAAATTCGGGCTTAATTAACAACCCACTATCTTTTTTTTTCTGCCATATTAACTGAAAGTACTTCTGTAAAAACTGAGTGTCTCAGATTGGTTCAAGAAGCTTGTTCTCAAAACTTAATTTTTTTTCAGTCAAAACACTAATCCAGTTATGTACTGTCTCTTATCTGCCTAAAACTATATTTTGATACAACTCATTAGAATGATGTTTATGGTGGAAAGAATTATGTACACAGAGAGAATCTAAGTTTGAGTCTTGGCCTCACCCAACTCCCCTTCTCATAGTGAGGAGTCCTGGAGCATACAGGGAGATCACACAGCTAAAAAACTACCATATAATGATAATAATAATAATTATAATATATAACATTAATACATACATACAATCTGCCATCAACAATAGTTAAGCAATTACCTCTTTGATTCTCTGTTTTCTTATCTGGCTAATGGAAAAAAAAAATGTCAAGTCTACTTCCCAAGACTTTCTGAGATCAAATTAGATAATGAGTATAATGATGTTTAATTACAAATTTTGGCTATTATATGATTACGGAAAACCTTTTATTACTGTAAAAAGAACTTCCTTTTCTATGAAAATTTGCCTTTGCTGTTTTGGGAATCCAATATATTATTTTACAACAGTGTGTTGATGATGAAACCAAAATTGTTGATTGCTGTCTGTTATAGACAATAATGGTCCTCCAGAAAAAAAATGTTCCCTTTCCTTGAATTTATAATTTACCCTTCATCCTGATTAGCTTTTTCACCCATAGGCCTAAGATGAGTTCTTATATAAAAGAAGGAGAGTTAGGAAAGGAAGGGGTACATTTTTGGGGTTCTTTGTCTATGTCAGATGCTCTACTAATCATATTTCATTTAATTATCAAAAGAACACTTCCAAAGTTATCACAGTTTGGTAGATAAGTGAAAATGAGAAATGAAAGCTTTATAAAGTTAGACTAATTAGTAAGCAGCAGAATTACCATTTGACCTCAGGTCTGATTATCCCTTTCCAGGTTATCACTTTTAACTAAACACATCACAACTGGTGAAGGCAAGGCATAGTGCATTTTCCTATACGAATGATGGTCTGGTGAGAAGAGATAAAAGTAAAGAATAGATCTTTTTAAAGTGTCATTGGTCTATGTAAAATATTTGATGTACATTGGTCTATGTAAAATATTTGATGTACTTTTCTTTATCACTTATCAATAAACATTAAATTGAATCATGCAGATTTTTTCTTCAGATGCTAAAATTAAACCACAGTAGGAGAATTTAATTATTTAAGACAACTATCTTTAGATAAAAAAGTGAAACAAAGTTGAAATGGATAATAGGCATAAGTATAAAAGGTCACCTACAGGAACAGAATTATATTTATTTTGTTTATAAAAGTTATTACCACAAAATGGATGCTCACAATTTGTGCTTCCTCGATATTTTATGCTTACTACATTGTCTGGACTTATTTCCTTTAAGTCTTCGGTACTATATTGGAAATTCTTTTATTTATTCTTTATTCTTTATTTAATAGTTGCTATTGAGTACCTACTATATACATTTTCCCAAGTGTTGGAGATCGAGGAGTAAACAAAGCACAGCCTCTGTCATCAAGTAGCTTATATTTAGTACAACTACAAATACTGGAATGTTCACTTTATATAGATAATAATAGTACTTTGACTTACAATAATAGACTATCTTTTTAAGATATTCACCTGATTAATCTTGATCAGAATCACTATGTTTTTATTTAACAAACGATTGGCAGTCTTATCACTTTCTTTGGGGCACTGGGTAAAATGGGTTTTCCACAATGATTATTATTTACGATAAAGCTAAAACAGATCTCATGACTTAGTTATTTCCAAGGATACTAAAGAATGGTAACTCACTCTGTGTTCAAATTCCAGCTTCACTACTTATTAGCTACGGTTGTAAGGCTACTTAGTAGACCTCTGGATGTTTTAATTTCTTCAATGAGTGATTGAAATAGTGTTATTTTGTTGATAGTAGGTACTAAATAAAGTTAGCTACTTTATATTATTGATAGAATTCTGTCCATTATTTCTAGAAACAATCTGATTTGGATGCTCCCATTGATATTTATTTTGTTCTGAAAACTTTATCGTCTCTCATGACTCTGAAATATAACTTGTACAGTTATGAAAGAGATAAAGTAGAAATATTTAAAACCATATAGTTGGTTTTAAAGCATATCATGTAAAGTCTAAAGTCAATAAAAGGTCAAAATGAATGATTTAACTATCTGAATAATTTATGCTAATTTTGATTTGCTCTAATATTCTGATTTATTCACTTATTTGTCTGTACCAGGTCATTATTTTAGGTTGCATTATTTATTTTTGTAATTTAGAATGTTGGCAGTGGGTGAAAGAGCTACATTCAGGTTCTATTTCTGCCACGTAGTCACTATATGACCTCAGGAAGACAATTTGACCTCTTTTCCTCAATATCCTTATCTATAAAAATAAAGATAATAAATCATATTTTATAGGTTTATATGAGAATTCCATGGATGTTGATTATAAGTTTATTACAGAAGTTAGTATAAGCAAATAGTAATTTGTTATATTTGTTATTAAGGATATATCCTTTGAAATATTAAGGGGGCATCCTTTTAAAATTATAAAACATACACAAGTCTGCAAAGAATTGAGGAAAGTAAGTGTGAAGGAAGAAAGAAGAGATGTGGAGGATGGTTAGAAATCTTGAATGCAAGATGAAATTTGGTTTTGATGCAGCAGGAAGTAGACATGCTCTGGGAAGGGTCCACCATGAGCCCTCTCCTTGAAGACCTCTTCCCCCTTAAAGCAAATACTAAAACTAGACAAGGTCTGTAGCATGACTCCTCTTCACAGAGGTCAAAAGGAAGACTTGAGACATTTTGACAGTCTTCATGGCCCTATAGGTAAGTTGAATCAGTCCGCATTATGAGGTATAGGTTACCAAAAAGGCTTTCTACCCTATCATGAAATTATTTACTTTGGAATCACAAATGGGGTAATTTTCTCCAGAGAAAATAAACCTAACCGAACTGTAGGCTCAGCGGGCTTCCAGAAATAAAATATGTTCAACATATGTTATTACATAAACCATTTTAAAATTAAGGATAGTTTTATGCCATTGCATGGCAAAATGATACATTCTTCTTTCATAAAATTAAATAAAAATTTGTATATGATATCTGAAATTGAAATCACAAAATTTATTTTTTCACCAAGGAAATTTTAGAAAACAAAATTGCTCTTTTTGCTGTTTTCCCTATGATAAAGAATATTTTATGAATTTTCTCTTCAGTTTAGTACTTCAAGTATTTTTCTGTTAATTTTATATCTATTAATTGTCTTTGTTGTTTAGTCATTCTTTTGCAAATACCATAAAAATTCTCTTTATACTACTGACATGGAATATCAGTAGTAATACCACTCCCTCTTTTAATGTCAAATCTTGTTCTGCCTCTAAAGATAAGTATATCCCAATCTTAGTAATAATCATTTCTATGTCCGCAAATGTAATTTGCGGTAAATATCTTGTCATTTTTCTCCTCTTTCAAATTTAATCCTTACATAAACTGCAGACAGTTTTCTACTCTAAATTACAAAAAAAATCTGGTTCAGCATATGTCCCATTGTACATTTGAGCAACTTATGTCCCGTTATTACCCGTTATTATGCTTAATATAAATTTCTTAACCCTGCTATTATTTTCCACTTCCAAAAGAATCCTGGCAAAGCCTGTGTTTATGAATTGGTACAAAATGTTTCAGAATAAGGAAATAATGTCTCCAAAAGAATGCTCCAAATGCATTTGTTTTGCTACCTCAATGACCCCCAAAGCAGTATTATCTGAATTTTCAATAGTCTGAAATGTCTTGTAAGAAATAATTCTTAGCACCAGTTTTGCAGGTTGCTCAGGGTTTTTGCTTATCCATTTTATGTTTGCATCTAGCATAGACACAATTTGCTATAACCTCTCCTGGGAAGTTATTTATTTTTTATTAAGAATGTAATGATTGAACTATGAAAGACTTAGCCTTGGATTTTCCTTCATTTTGGACTTTAAAATACTTTTTTCTAATTTTAGAGAAGATTTTCTTAATGCCCTCAAATTATGTCTTAAAGCATTGTATATGTGCTAATATTTATCTGAATTAAGTCTATTAACATAATTCTAGAAAAATGGGTTTACGTATTTGTGTAATTATTAATGTACCCATCACCTCCAATTATGGTAAGATTTGCACAATTATCAATATGTTTTACAAAGGCAAAGCCAAATTTGTCATTTAGACAATGAAAATAATAGAGAAAATACAGGCAGTCCTCAACCTATGAAGGAGTTATGGAACAAGATACATTTTAAGATGTTTTTCTTTCCAGTTCATAGGATGGATATTTGCCCAGAGTGTTTGCACAAACAAACCCATGAAAACCCACAGTCTGCACTGAATCATGGTATTTTCAGGCTTGGGGATGGGACTGGATGAGTGAGAGGAAGACAGGGGCAAAATGTTTCTTCATTTTTGCTGATACTCAGTTGACCTGTCCAAAATGTGGACAGTAAGTTCAACTGGTTTTCCACACTGACTTATCTCTTTCTAACCTTTGCCTGTTTCCTGATATGATTCTGCTTCCCACCGGAGAGTCTCTAGCTGCCATTTCTTCAAAGTTGCTTTGGCTTCAAATTTCCCAGCCCCACTTTTCTCTTAATCAAAATGCCTCAGGGTGACTGGTATGAGAAAATGTCTAAGAAAAAAGAAACAGAGTCAAAGCATTTACACCAGCCCTGCATTCTTCCTGCCCTGCCTAACCCCTCATAAGCAAATGACAAGAGATTTTCGGCAGTGCGAGATCCTGAAATGAACTTAGGTCATATGGGTGGAGATACTTTGGGGATAGGAAACACAGGTTCTAGATGCAGCATCCCTGCATTGCTCTTTACATTTCCTTCCAATCCTCTACATAGGAGCCCAGAATTCCTTTATTTTAATACCTACAAGTTTTCCCAGGGGTTTTTGTGAGGCTTGTGATAGAAGCTCTGTCAATGAGGTATAGTAGGCTAGAAATTGTGCTTTTTTTTTCTTTTGTAATGTATTTAAAGTACACGATTAAATAATCTACATTTTAATTTTTTTAATTTAAAATAAATTTACCCCAAATACAAAAGCATCAATTCATGAAGTAAATATTTAAGTAGCCCTTCCATATGAAGGAAATACCTTTGTTTGTACGATTACCTTCATTAGTTCAGTCTATAATGAACTATTACAGGCTGGGTGGCTTATAAACAATAGAAATTTACTTCTCACAGCTCTGGAGGTTGGCAATCTGAGACTGGAGTGCCAAATGTGGTTGTGCTCTGGTAGGAGCCCTCTTCCGCATTGCAGATTTCTCATTATATTCTCACGTGGTGCAAAGAGGGTGAGAGAGGTCTCTGAGGTCCCTTTTATAAGGGCACTAATCCCATTCGTGAGGGCTCCTCCCACTTTCATGACTTAATCACTTCCTGACACCATCACAAGGGTGTTAGTATTTCAGTGTGTGAGTTTTGGCGGGGGGGAGGGAGGGAGCAAACATTCAGCCCATTGCAACCATCTGTACCATTCATCCTATTTGACAACTAAGATCAAGGTAATCACCTTCAAATTTGAACTTTAGTATTTATTATAACTGGTTGTAAATATATGCTTTCTTTTTTTTTATTTTTTAAAGATTCTATTTATTTATTTGAGAGAGAGAGAATGAGCGGTGGGGAGGGGCAGAGGGAGAGGGAGAAGCAGACTCCCTGCTGAGCAGGGAGCCCAACACAGGGCTCGATCCCAGGACCTGGAGATCATGACCTGAGCCAAAGGCAGACACTTAAATGACGGAGCCATCCGGGTGCCCTTAAATATATGCTTTCAATAATCACCTACTAGTGTTGCTCAGACAAATGCTGTGCTCTCTCTGGGCTGGCATCAACAATTATGGAGGTGGCACAGTGAGGCCAGACCAGCCTGTAGCACCTGATTTTGCCGGCTTTGTCAGGCAGCCCCAAGCAGCCCGTACCTCTGTCCTAGTACTACCACACGGCAGTGACCATTAGGAACTGACACTTACTTCCTCCTGAATGCCTTACATGTAATCTCTCTGAGAAGTTTATATTCATATTTCATAAATGAGGGATTCTGAGAAGCAAACTAAATTCCTCAAGGTAACATAGCTTATCATTTTTGAGCCTGATTTAGACTTAGGTCTATGTAATGCTAAAACTTCTCCTCTTAGACACACAAATTTCTCAGACTTACACCAAAATGATGTTTGAAGAGTTTCTCTTTGCATGAGGGGTGAAATCCCTCAGAATGGTAGGCAAATCATCTTTTTATCCCAGACCCTGGCACAGAGTAGTTGCTCAAGGCCAGTTGAACCAAAGTGATGACTTTTTAACCCAGATCTTTCATAGTGCCGGCTTTATCCAAAGTTCTCTCTTCTCTTACTTATCCTCACTTAAAGCTAGCTTTATCTACCTCCCCAAACACTCCATTACAGTAAGCTTTTACTTTCAGGAGCTATAGCTTTAGCCTTAGACAAATCTATAATTTATTTTTGACCTTTTTAAAATTGTGATAAAATATACATAAGATTTACTGTTTTAGCCATTTCTAAGTGTACAGTTCAGTGGTATTAAGTACATTCACACAAAAAAGTACATTCACACTGTTGTACAATTATTACCAACATCTACCCCCAGAACTTCTTCATCTTTCCAAACTAAAATTCCATATCTATTAAATAATAACTCCCCATTCCCTCTCTCCACTGCCTGGAAATCACTATACCACTTTCTGACTCCATGAATTTGACTATGCTAGATACCTCATATAAGTGGAATCATAGAGTATTCTGTGTCTGACTTATTTCACTTAGCATAATATCTTCAATGTTGTAGCATGTGTCAGAATCTCCTTCCATTTAAGGCTCAGTAATTCCTTTGGATGTATATACTACATTTTGTTTATCCATTTATCTATAATTTATTGAATAATCTAGTTGTTTTAAGTGGATTTTTTTTGCCTAATTAAAGATGCAAATATAAAAATGCAGTAAGTTTGTGGCTTCTAGGACATTTCTCTTTTTATATCATAAACTCTAAAATCAACCACAGAAAACTAATTCAGTATAGGCAATCAGTAAAAGACATAGAGGAGTTTAAGGTAATTTAGGGTTTCTGAGTCATAAATATGCCACATTTTAACTGCTCAGACTAGAATTAGCCTGTCTTCACTTAATTATCTGATGTTTTTATATACTGACTGACCTTTAGAAGATTTGCGAAGCTAGAGGTATTTTTAAATTGCCTTTTCTCTAAAAAAAAAAAAATAGAATAATAAGGAGGGAATTGTTGGTTCAAAATGGAAACACAAATTTATAGCCTTCAACTTTTCTAATACTGCCATTTAATTTCTCATCTGCATCATGAAATATTATCCCCCAACATGTACTGGATGAATCTTCAATCAATACCTTCATATTTTCAACAAACATTCCTTGTATGCTTACTAATAATTCTATAGCTAGCATCTGTTGAATGTAAGATACACACACATACATATGTATATATATTTGTATATGTCTTCTAACAGACAAGCTTTATCCCCATTCTACAGATAGGGAATCTGAGGATCAGAAAGAGTAAGTGATTTTCACAGTAAGTGTGAGAATTGGATTTTGAGATTAGGACTTCTAGAGGCAGGACTGTTGCTTTCTGCCACCTCACACTGTCTCTACTGTAGAGTAATTCACATTTCAATGGGATGAATGGACATTCTAAAATTAAATACAATAGTATGATGTTAAGAAATACTTGGAAGCCAGCAGGTGGACGTAGCTTAACATTGCCTGAAAAAGTTTACAAAGGAAAGGGCATTCCGTAGTGATCTTATACGACTTACTGCCATGCTGGTTTTCCATGTCTCTTAGGTTATGCTAAATAGTATGAGCCATAACATTTTGTTGTTATTTCCTGGCCTGTTGGTGAGGCACCAAAACCTGCTTCCCAAGGTCTATGTTGCTTTAAGTTACCACAGTGAGGAAATTTCACAGTGCTGTCATGCTTTTGGTTAATACAGTTTTGTGTTTTGCTTGGGAAAGACTATTCTGATAGTGTCCTACTGATTCAGATGTTTTCTGACAGTAGCTGCCTACCAGGTTTGACTCCATTGACTTTTCAATGTTCTGTTACAAATAACTTGCATGTACAATTTGATATTGAAGGACAAAGAAGGTTCCCCACTGCGCGTGAAGTTGGAGCAGCCCCGAGCATGGGGTGGTGAGTGCTTATTATCATTCTGAAAATCACCCACTTGTCCAGGGCTGCTGCCATAAAAGAGCTTTGTTTTCTCTGTTATGCTTTTTTCTTCTCCTCCTTGTTTTATTTTTCCAGACATTCCAATGCACCCCTTATTCTTCAAAGGCTTAAACTCCACTCAGAAATCCTCCATGCTCACTGAAACTTGAAATATAAAATTATAGGTGTTTTCTCATTTTTTTGAAGATGTGGAATCCCAAATAGCTTGAATTGCAAGTATTTGGTTTATTTGTAAAATTTAAAAAGATATCTTCTTTCCATTTTTCCAAAATTGTGGATGGTTAAAAATGTCTGCTATAATAATAAAAATACTATAATCTATGAAATTCCTGCCCTTTATCAAGTTCTGTGTATCGCAGACTGTACATGTTATCTATAATTTTGCCGATTCTACAAGGTAGGTGTCATTACTGCATCTTACACATGCGGAAAGTAAGACTCTGAGAGGTTAAGTCACTTGCCAAGACAATAGTAATTACTTCTTTCTTTCTAACCATGCTCGACTATTAGTTAATCTAAAATGACAGTAATATCGTTTGGATTTGCAGAGCACTTCACAGTCTGTTTAGCAGTTTCACATATGGTACCTCTTTAACCTCACAAAACTGTATCTATACCTTACATTCCATCTTACTTTTGGGGAGACCATCTAGAGGCTCTAGATTCAGAAATGGATAATGGATTTTCTTGTGCTAAAGTATGTTCCTTTGTTAAGCATCATTTGAAAAGATGGCTTCATTTCTACCACTACTAGCGTATGTTTGTACTTTATCAGGGAAGAAGGCAGCTGGAGAATTTGCCTGTTGATGCCCTTGAAGAATTTTTGAGATTATGCTTACCCAGGCAATACTTGCCTGAATCAGAAGCATAATGTTTTTGAAACCAACATTCAATGCCCCAGAAACCTTTGTAGGAAATATATACATAGCTATTTCCTATTCCTGCTAGGATCCTGGCTCATGGTATCTTTGGCCTTTAAAGACATTCCAGTCTGTGCAGTCCGTTCCCACATTTCCATAAAAACCAAAGGATCCTAGTCATTCAATATACATGAATAAACCAAGGGGTGAGGGGAGAACAGAAAGACACACACACAGAGAATACCTTATAGTATTACACAAAGATTAGATAACATGAAAATGGGTAGTAAGTGTATTTCTGTCTAATCACTAGTAGTTCCAAAACCCAATGACATCAGAGTCTCTGAGGTCATTTGGGATGGGAAGTAACAACTGGACAGTGGGAACAACAACAAAAAAGTTTGGAAGATTAATAGAAGAAAAACTAAAACAGATAAAGCAACAGGTATGTTACCCTCCAGCTCCATGGAAACACAAAACCACCCTACTCACCATTCCAGAAAGTATGACATTCTTTCAAACACCAGAGCTTTAGCTCAAGAGTTTGACCCTACTTTGCCTAACCTGACCTCTTCCTAAGCGGAGTTATTTTCTCCCTCTCTCTCATATTCCCAGAGCATCTAGGACATGCCTCTACTGCAGGACCCATCTGATCTGCTGGATATGAGCAAAAACAGCCAGCAGGATCGGAACCTAGCCACCTCCTCAGAACCCACCATTCCAGAAATCAATCCAGCACTTTCTGCACAATGCCTGGCACACACTATAGGATTCTATGCAGTCACTCAGCAGTAGTGGAGCCTGTGCCAGGACTGAGGGCTGTCCCCAAAGAATGTTTGCAGAAAGGAGAAAAGAAGAAAGGAGTGCAGAAGGTAGGGGATAGAGAAATGAGAGAAAAAAAAGGACTTAAGGACGGGAAGAAAGGAAGAAAGGAAAGCAGGCCAAAGATATAAGTAAAAATGTAATGATTTAATCTCTCACATAGTATTTCACATAAACTTATTTTCTTTCAGCAAAGAAATTTATCTGAAAAAATAAATATTTCAGAGTGCTTCAGAACTCACAGTGAAAATGAGGGAAATGAGTTTTATATAAGACTAGAAATCAAATCTTAGATGGTTTTTTGCTCACTGATTTAGAAGTTTATTTTTCTTATTACCAAAATACTTCCATTTCATATATGAGAAAACAAGATCTTTGCTCATTCCTTATCTAACAAATTTTAGATACAGACTTTTTAATATGTCTTTATAATGTAACAAATGAAGTCAGAAGGCGAAAGAATTTATCTCCCAATCTGCAAATTACTGCATTATAATATTCCTAAATAATGCAAAATCTACCATATGCATGTGTGAGTGTCTGCGCATGTGTATGTTTTCTTTTTCATCTCTGTGAGACTGATAATGCTCGTTTACACCAGTGCTCCCGATAGGAACTAACTATTCCCTGCATAAACACCACTTACTTTCCATTCTCCTTCTAATGTACTCTGAAGTTCTAGTTTCTTCCTTTTTATCTCCTCAGCCTTGCCCTCATAAATCCTAAGAAAACCCCTGATTTTTCTATTGCTTCTAGAACTTTGAGGGGTTGCATGCTGCCATTTTACTGCTTTTCATACATTCCAATTAGAAATTCAGGGGTAGACTGGGATCAGAGGAGGCTTTCTTGCTCTGCTTAATGACTAACACTTGATGCCAACTCTTGCCATACCGGTGGGCAGACAATGTATTAAAAATAAGGCTGATATTTGATTTTTCTTCCTATCTTGCTGCTACTTTAAAACAAATAACCCAGTAACAATAATTAGCAGTCACTGAAGGCAAGAAGATAAACAGAAAAATAAATCTTGAGAAAAAAAATCAAGGATGAGTTTTGAATATTTATTATAGTAATTCATCAAATTCATCAAATCACTTCCCAATTTCTGAATCAAAGCTGACAAACACATACCCCACTGTCTGTTAAATCTATTGGACAGTCAGTTATACAATGAAAATGCAAATTTATTAGTCTGTGTATTTACATGCATAGAAGATGTTATGTGAATTGATTTGAATTTTCCTTCTTTTCATTACCTTATGGTTTAATTGGTAATGAGCAGAAAATTGAAAAAAATGGGGGAAAAAAGGAGAGGAAAAGTTAATGCTCTAGATAAGGGGTTGCAAGAATTATAAAAGAATAAAGTAATTATTCACAAGATAGAAAAGTAGATATTTTAAAAAATGAGTTAGATTATGAATTGGAAGGGAAAGACCATACACATGCACACCCATGTGCATGCACATATCACCCACACACAACATAATGACCACACTCATGTACACAAAAAGATGTGCACATGTGCACACTCCACCATACACATATCCCACACACAGAAGTACTTGTACATATGCTCACAAACACACGCAGACACAACAAAGTTATGCTCCCAATTTAATTGCTAAGCATGCAGAATTTTATCAGAAGCAAAGGTAACATCCTAGGATAGTGGTAGATCTCGTGGTAGCTTCCCTTGCTCCCCAGCACCTCAGAGGGGGCTCATGACTGCCTGTAAAGACATGCAA
The DNA here is from genome assembly GCF_964656455.1 of Halichoerus grypus. NCBI lineage: Eukaryota > Metazoa > Chordata > Mammalia > Carnivora > Phocidae > Halichoerus > Halichoerus grypus. The sequence goes on from NC_135717.1 coordinate 140,327,968, forward strand.
CCAGACCTGTAAAGCTCATTTCTTTTTGCAACACTGCACTTTTATATACCAGTGTACAGAATCATTCCAGAAAATCTTAAATTTATAATCTGTGTGCTTCGTATTAACAGTAAGTGTCACGTCTTTTGGTCTGCAAACCAAACTCAGCAACATGTAAGCCATGTCATCATCTAGAGAGAGCAAACAGTCAGTGTCCAGGAGCCATGAGCAACATTGCTTTTCCTTGCATTAAATATTGTGGGTTATCCTTAGTCTAGTGCTGACTTTATACAATGGAAACAATAACCCTTAACTAATAAAACAAAGTCTGGTACATAAAAGATGCTCAAAAAAAGTAATGGAGAAGAGTGAGGCATATTTTTATTTCTTTGTTATAATTGACGATTTCTAGTTCATCTTGGTTTGGTTGGTTTCCCTTACAAATCCACTAGCTTAGAAAAGCAAGTGCATTTTCCAATTTGGTCATTTTTTAGTATCCTAATATTAATAAGGGCTACTGAGTCCACATTATTATGTCTCTGAAATCTGAATAAAACCTCAAAACTTCAAACATAGATCAGAATTTCTTGTATATAGATAATATAGAAGAAATACATTTCTTCTATATTATTTATATATTTCCTCGATGCAGTCAATAGAATATGATTAGATCATATATCCATACAATGGAGGAAACTTTCTGCTATGACAAGCCAGTTAAGTTATAAGATTCATTCCCCAGTTTATAAAAATAAACATTTTTATTAAAGAGCAGATTTTAAAATATTCTTTGAGATGTCAAGAGCATGTTATAGATGTTCGATGAAAGTAATTTTGTTATCAAAATCAGAACTCATGCCTATCGTTTCTTTCAGGTGACCCCATACAAACATACAGCCCTTGTGTGCACTGAGTTCTTAAAGTTGACTTTAAACACTGCTTCTTCTATTAAGCAGAAAAATAGTTCCACGTGGAACTGTGGAATTGGAATTCGGAGATCTGTACTTCAATGCCATTTAAATATTAAAAGTGTTAAGAAATTATATTGATAAATAGCCATTTTTGAGAGTCAGTGCTAGGTCATTTTTTGATCAATGTTAACTAATCTTTAAGCTGGTTTACTTGGAGTCCCGTAGAGAAAAATTTCCTAGAAAGCTAAGATCATATAAAAACCATAGCTTTCCAAACAGTTTTATATGAACTTTGAAGCAAATAAATAACAATATATGAACACAAGCAAGGCCACACAGATGGTTCTATCTAGCAGTTAGCTTGGAAGAAGACCTGGTAGATTTGTTGAGGTTTCCAGACAAAACATCAATACCAACTGTACTTTCATGTTCAGTGGTGTAAAAAGGCAGAGGGAGGAAGTCAGGATATGGGCACCAGGTCCTGGACTAGAAATATTCACCTAAATTTCCCCAATTCTTTCTCTTGGTGTGTATCTACCCCAGGACAAAACTTCCCTGAGCTGCAGAGACTCAGAGAATATGCACACACCCTAAGCTGGAACGGATATAGAATACGTAATGTCCTTCCACATTTCAGTGCTGAGTATAATCATTTGGCACTATCACCTCTATACTGTTAAGTGCACACCCATGCAGCAAGCCTGAAAGAGGAAGGCAGGAGTACAGATCGTGCCTAGAGCTCCTGCCATGCTTTGGATTTTGTTCTTATTAATTTGAGTTGTAGTTGCAAAAAGCCAGGCCAGAAATGACCTTTGATTATCTTATGAAACCCAAACACACTTGTCAAACCCAACCATGCAAAACGGCACAAATTAAGTCAACTTTCACTCTGGTTTCGTGCCAAATGGAATGAAGCCTCTGGTGGGCTGGACAGCTCTATTTCCTGCTTTCAATTTCAGAGAGTCCAATTAGTAAATCAAACTTTCAAAGGCTGTCTAAAATAATTAATTAGGTCATAATTACTCAGAAGCATTTTATAGTGTACTCTAATCTAGTATCTGGTCTAAATGCTTGAAAAGGGTATCAATTTCATTATTAAAGAATTAATTATAATTGGGCCTAATCCTTTGGTGATAGAGGTTGGAAAAAAAATACTCTAGGGATAAACTGTTCACATATGTGAAGTAGATAAATTCTTCCAGAGCTCAAGAGCTAGGTGTGCTCTAAGATTATTTGTTGCTTCCTTTGTTAAAACCTTACAGACATTTCCCAACAAATAAATGCCTCATAGGAAAAAAGGGCCCTCTGTCTGAAAGTATTTATCATGTCTGGACAACCGATCTCCCTCCTACTCTGTCCCAAACATTTTCAGTAATCAGCACATTGGTACCTTTTATGGAAGAGAACACATGTGTTGTCAGCCATTCTACTAAGGAGTTTTCCCACTTTATCTCATTGAGTCTAATAATATAATACAGCAATTATATAGTCCTGTGAGGAACGTATAATTTTTAGAAGTTGAGGAGCAGAGGTTCAGGGAGACTGAATGATTTTCACAGAGCTAATCAGGGCAGGAACTGGGAATTGGATTCAGGCCTATTTCATTCCATACCTCACCCTATGTTTATTATTTCAGTGTTTGTCACATTGGGGACCCTGATAGCATGTTTTTGTGAGGGTTCATGAGTATCAAGACACCATTTTTAAAAATTTTCTTCATTTCAACAATAATATGAAAATGTATATATTTTACCATTAATGAATATAAAACAGCTACTTGGCAGTGAGCACTCAAAAATGAAAAACATTTTAAGAGAATACAACTTTAGTTGTTAAGTCATGATTTCTCAAACTACCCTCCCTCCCTCAACTCTCCTTGAGGAATCCTCAAACATTTTTTTGCCTTTTTGTTTTTTAGGTCTTTTTTGAGGGGGCTGGGAGGAAGGTGACTGCACATGACTCGTGCTTATAAAACTGTATCCTGCACGGCCATAGAATATTCCTTATAGACTCTTGAATATTTTTCATTAATTTTTCAAATTCCAGGTTGTATTATTTATTTTCACAAGCACTAATGATGTTTAAGAGCCACATGTTACAACATCAACAGGTGTAAAGAAACATCTAGGCATGAACTCTTGAGTTTGAATCATATCACTATTCATTCTGGGAAATTTTATTTGGCCAACCAACCATTAGGAACCAATGTAAGCATCTGAAACAAGAGCAGTTATTTGGTTAAATGATTCTTAGAGAAGATAATTCTTGCTGTTTTATGCATTTAATATTATTATTACTTAATTTTACCCAGACCGCTGAGTTCTCTTTTATATATTATTATTTGCTCCTGGTTTACATACATTTTAATGAGTTCCCTGAAGCCTGCTGTGATAATATCTTTGTCCCTTTCATGTGCTAGTACAGTATGCTTTTATTTGACAAATAGCTTTTTTCAACTGACATTTTAATGCCACATTCACAAGAAATCAAGCAGAAATGCTAAATACAATTTGTTTTGTCAGTGAGGTAGGGTTCTAAAGAGATTTCCATCAGAAAAGCTATATGAAGGAGATAATACATGAAAGATGGGAAAATATAATTACCTCACTTCTTAGTATTTACACAAGATAATATAACCGGTTGCGAATAGAAAAAAATATATATTCTTTTGAAGACAACATTACGTCATCCTTGAGAGACTAATACTCAACTTTATTAAGATTCAACAATAGAAATCCTCTCTGCAAATTATCCTAAAATTTCTCATTTGTAGTGTCTGCTTTTTAGGTGTGTATTCTGTTCCTAAATGTTCCTATTTTTAATATAAAGGCTCTTAAGTTACATGAAGGACTAATTTTCCCCAATCTTCTTTTTCATGAGCTATGAAGGAGAATGTCAAGGGGGGAAATGTTACCATATCTTTAAGCTCCTACTCATTTCTTTTTAATGTTTCTTTTAGGGTGTAGCAAATCAGAGAAGTTTGTTTTGGTTGTAAAACCAAAACTATAGAGTCCAATAAATCAAAGACAACTAATAATTATAGTTTTATGGGTAAATTGTTGTAGTAGGTTAATATGTTTCTCAAAAGAAAAAGAACAGGGGTGGCAGATGCTCATCTATAAATGGCAATGAGTAACGTGAAACCAAGAACACAGGTAAATACACCCACTAATGGCTTCAGAACAATTTAAACCACAGCAGCGAAAAAAATTCTTACATCCATAAGTAGATAAAGTAATCAAGAATATTGTTCAAGTACTGTTTCTATTTTATTAGGCTTCACAAAATATATTATGTGCATAACTAAAGCCATAATGCTGACTTACGTTCTTATTTAAAATGTATTCTTGAAAAATTAAGAAACTTCTCATATTCTTTTTATGTTTAAACACACTATTTTTCCACAATTGTGTTTGAGTGTTGAGTCTGAGGTTTTTTCTTTTTTAATATTTTATATATAGAATTATAACATTAATTTTAGTAGTAATTAAAAATTAACATGAAAATATAAAAAGGAATCTAAAATCTCCTGTTATAAAGGATGATGGCCACTGAATACCACTTGTAATGCAACTTGACTAACAGAAAAATATATGAGTATGTCTAGCAATGAATACATGATAAGTACAAACTCCGGATAGAGTCAGATGTTAAAATTCCTTTCTGGAACTCAATCCTCTTGGCAAACATGAGTATCGTGTAACTCTTTGTTTTAATTGGAGAAAAGTGCTCAGGTAAAAGGATAATTTTTACTTTCATCTCTTTCCAAAAATGTATGTGCTCCTATTTTGAGATGCAAAATGGAAAAAAAATTGAATAGAATTAAGTATCTCATTGTCCAACAGACTGAATAAATAATGAGAAAATAAATACAAAGCGATGCTCAAATATAACTTTGAACATAATGCTTTGTAAGGTTGTAAGAATTTTCCAAATGCCTTCCATTTTCATCCTCTTAAATTTTTCAGAATCTCTTAAGATATCATAGATAAATAATAATGCTTCCATTGTAATGGTAGCCTATCTTCTGAAAGCAATTCCTGCTGTTTTATGTAATGGACCTACCAGTATACAGAGTGACATACAAACTGACCAAGACAGACTTAGGGAACTAAGTGCGCATCTGTGCAAGAATAGCAATTTGTCTAGTTTTAGGACTTTTGTCTTCAAAATGCTTTATAGGCCTCAAGAAATTCTAATGACACCCCTGAGAGATAATTTGCTCTTATCAACAGTTTATGGCAAAGAAACTGATGGCTAACTAATGTGCCCAAGGCTAAAGAAAGTCAGATGAGGATTTTCTGCCTCAAGTTGTCAGTTCAATTGATTATTGGCAATGCACTTTTTCTTTTAGGAATGCGGCATCACTTGTTTTTGCCACTCTATACTCACAGCTATACTTGTACTTGAGATTACACTTCTATTTTAAAATTCCTATTTCTGTCACTAACAGCTTTTTGAAAGTTTTTCTCCTTTTTTTTTTTTTTTTATCAAACTTGATTTTATTCCAAAAAGTTAAACTAGAAAGTTGTACTAAAAACTGCTTGGTCATGTTTAAATTAGGCAAAACTTGACATAAATAACAACTGGCAAGTGGTAGAAAATTCTTCAAGCTCTGGGTCCAGAGAATAGATAACTCAGACCTAGGTTTCCCCCAAAGCACAGTCTGAATGTGGGAAGAGAGTTTTAACTTTAAAAAGTGAGGATGTGTAGAGACAAGAGAACAAGTGGCTTGAAATTCTGACCCTCCCTTTTGAAGAAACTACATCTGAACTAGAAAAACAGTATCAAAATCGAGGGAATTCAGTCTGTGTTCCACTTTATGTTGGTGTTTGAAAACAATAGGCTCTTCTTTAATACGTTACTGCTAAAGCATGGGAGAAACCTTTGTGAATCAATACCAGTTTATTTTAAAAATAATTTATTGATGAATTCACAACATTGTATTTACTATCTTCTAGGCCAGACACCATTAGGAGCACTGAAGTTACAGTAATAAATGATATGGACCTAGACCTTAAGAAGCTCAGTCAGTCTAAGAGGGATGAAGAGGAGAAAGGAAAAAGAAATAAAGTCTAATCAGTTTGGGCTACGAGAGTACAAAGTAGTAATGACTTTTATAGACATTAAATATTTTAGATTGGAAAACTCGATCCTGAAGAATGAATGTTTATTAAATACCTAGGATATTTCTTTCCCAGGATGCCGTAACAGATTATCACAAATTTGGATGGCTTAAAACAACAACTTGGTTCTCTTATAGTTTGGGAGGGCGGAAATCCAAAATCAACTTGTTGAGTTAAGCCGTGCTCCCTGTGAACGCCCTTAGGGAAGGATCTTACCTGGCCTCTTCTAGCTTCTGGAAGCCCCAGGCTTTCCTTGCTTTGTGACAGCAGAACTCCATTCTCAGCCTCTACCTGCACATGGCTGCTCTCCCTCTGTGTCTGTGTCTCCTTTCCTCTTCTATTAAGGATACCAGTCCTATTGGATTTAGGGTCCATTCTACTCCAGTATGGTCTCACCTTAACTTAATCACATCTGCAAAGACCCTATTCCCAAATAAGGTCACATTTACAGGTATCAGGGGTTAGGACTTCAACATAGCTTTTCAGAGCAGAGAATTCAACGCACAATACTATCAGCTAGGTGCTCATTAAAACACCAGATTCCCGTCCTTCTTGGTTTAAAAAGTAATTATGGTTTAATTTAAAAATCAGACAATAAAATAATTCATCATAAGTTTTTACAGTTCACAGTTCTCTCTATATGGGCTTTTATATATTCAGTTCTCAGTATTTCATTATTATCTATAGCATTTATTCTTCTGTCTTTAAATAATAAAAGGATTATCTTCCCTGAACAAGGAAAAAAGATAAACTAGATTTAAGCAGCAATTAAAGACGGGGATAGGGGTGCCTGGGTGGCTCAGTGGGTTAAGCGTCTACCTTCGGCTCAGGTCACGATCCCAGGGTCCTGGAATGGAGCCTCACGTTGGGCTCAGTGGGGAGTCTGCTTCTCCCTCTCCCTCTCCCTCTGTGTTCTCTCATTCTCTCTCTCTCAAGTAAATAAATAAATAATTTTTAAAAATTAAAGATGGGGATAAAAAAAGAGCAATGGCCTTAAAACACACTAATCAGGGATACTGTGGCATCACTTCCTCTGGTAATTTGTTTAAAGAGGTAAACTAATGAAATGGGATGATGAAATCTTGCCCACAGCTGAGGAAGGATCTCCTGGAATTATTAATTCATATCAAATCATATTAAATAATCTTCTGGAATAACTTCAATGGCAATAATTTGAATGTAATAAAATCTGAAATTTTTTAAAATAATAGGACACACATGAGCAGGAATGTTTACATAAAACTGACAAATTTTATCTGTAATACATGTATAGTGCATTACATTTAAAAATGCATGTACCACCTAAAAATATACTATTTTATAATAGTTGAGTTTCCTATAGTCTCTAAGAATGCATAAATGGTACCTAAAAATATTTTCAACTTTTTGCTTCCTTTAGTTGAATGTTACAAACTTACTGTATTCAACAAATTCCAAACTCTACCCTAGATCCTACAGAGACATTTTCCATGACATTGAGAAGTATATTATTACTCTCAGTGCTTTATCTGTGTAAATACAGGCCTTAAGAAATTTTACCAAGGTCAGAATTGTGAGACAGAATGGATATTTCAGGAAAATGGAATAATAAATTCCTTAATTCAACAAATATCTGTGGAAAGCCTGCTGTATGTCCGGCAGTGGCCCAGGCACTGGGAACACAGCAGTGAACAGTGTGCCAAGCTCCTGCCTTCAAGTAGCTTAAATTCAGGTGGGCGCGGGAGGTACCACCAGATAAAATACAGGATGCCCTGTAAAATTTGAATTCTAGGTAAACAACAAATATGTTTTTAGTAGAACATTCAACACAGTATTTGGGACACACTTGAATAATTATACAATGAATAAGCTTTCAGTATAAGTAATGACAAGTCGTAATATTTTAGTGTAAGTACGTCTGATGTAATATTTAGGCCACACTTCAACTACAAAGTTTTTTGTTGTTCATCCAAAATTCAAAATTAACTGTGTACCCTGTATTAAATATGATGATATAAGGATGGGGTTCAACAGAAAACAAACGCACAATAAAGAAGTATGCCATTGGTGATAAGTGCTATGTAGGAAAATTAAGTAGGGCTGGCAGAATTGGTATGCAAGTGTAGAGGGGGTTCACCAAGAAATAGCACAGGGAAGCCCTCTCCAAGCAGGCGGCATTTGAGCAGAGGCCTGAAGGAAATGAGGGTGTGATCCATGCCACCGACTGACTGGGGGAAGAGCTTTCCTGGCTAAGGAGACAGATAGTAAATATCCCTGAGGCAGGAATATTGCAGGGTTCCCAGGGAACCAAGAGAGTCCAGTGTGCTTCAGTAGAGGGAGCAGAGGATAGGCAAAATTTTATTACCCTTTCAGAATTTGTTATGAGCCAGAATTCTTTGGCATTACTCAAAATATAACCTTTAGTTGTATGCTTGTCCATCTCTCTGTGTGTCTATTAGTCTCTCTGTCTTTATCTCTGCTGCTTTGCAAATGTATGCACACGTGTGTGTGTGTGTGTGTGTGTGTGTGTTTGTGTATGTATTTTACTTATAGACTAAACACAAAGTAATCTCTGCTGTGAGAAAAAATAATGAGCAACTTAATTAATCTGGGCCTTATTTACACTGTGTTGTCAATTTTGATCATTTGCTTATTTAACTAAAATGTTCTGCTTTCATTACAGTCATTAGCTTCCATCTATAAATAATAACGTATTCACATTCCATAAGTATGTTTGAGTTCCACACATTTTGTCTTTCGCAGCAGAGACTAAGACACGGGGAGTATTTTTATTTAATGAAACCTCTAATCAAACCCTGTGGATTCACTAGCAATTGGTTAACCTTCAAAATTACACCACAACTCAGGACCGTAATGCCCAAATTTGTTAATTTCATTCTTTGTTTTGAAAATCAGCCTCCATTTGACATTCTGCCACACTGTCTACTGCCTAGCCCTTGCCTCTGCCGCCCTTCTCTCTACACAGCTGGGGTCTATGTGGCCCCAACATGGGGAGGCAGCCCTGTTCCCAATTTTAAACAAAGGGATTTAAATAGCTCTAGATCCAGGGGACACTTGCACATCATTTGTGTTCAAGTTCTGCTTCCATCTTTGTGTCTAAAGCTCTGGCTCAGTAGCTTCCCAAAACCACAACCCCTAGAAACCTGGAGCTCTACCTCTCTCTTGTTACTGATTCTTTTTAAAACCGACTTCTTCTCTGATCTCTGGCCTGGTTGTTGAGATCATTTTACCTACTGATAAAACTTTCTGAATAAAATGTTTGTGGATTAATAACCATTCTTCATCTCCGTGTTTTGCTCATGCATGAGTTGGGACATCCCAAATCAACTTCTCAGGTTCCTATCACTGAGCTTACGTTTAGACTTGTGTCCATGCTTCTTGACATAAGCCATGGTTTGCCTGATAGACTGAACTATCTCTGAGCATAGGCATCTGGATCGGCTCTTAGTGTACACAAAGCTCAATTTGTGAATGTGATTCCAGATCCTATCATCCCATCTACCCTCATTGGATTTTGCAGGGCCAGGACACTTGGGCATAAGCTAGGCTCCTCCCTTTTTCCCCACTAATGGGACTGGTTAGATATTTCTCTTTACTTCTTACTTTCCAAAGAGTGAGAATAAAACGAAAATCATTATGTACTTTACTCTGAATTCTCAAGTCAAAAACATAAGTATCCTACATCTCAAAGATCTCTAATTAGAGGCACTGTGCCTGTATTGTTGCATATTTCCAGAACCAGCCATTAGAAAAGCCCTATATTTGCAAAAACTAGAAACTTAACTAAAACATTTCTAATCTCCTCACTTTTAGGTACTTTTGCAGAAGAGATAACATGAGTTCCTCCCTCTCAATTCCTCCAACCCCTGGCTTCCTAGACAAAAATCATCGAGGCTTCTGATTTGAGAGTAAATTTCTCTCTCTGGTCTGTGGACCCACTCTCCACCTTTGTTATACCTCTTTTGAGTTTTTCCCGTTCTATCCATTAGAACTTCTTTTTGTGCTGGTCCAACCAGGCTTCTCTGTCTGGCTCTGGCAGACATTAAGCTCTTTCTTCCTAGCAAGTGTCTGTCTCTGAAGTCTGATGCACAGTTAAGCCAAAGGACCCTCTGTCCATGTAAGTAAACAGCCATCCTTGACTAGGTCTCCAGATGAGGCACATAATTGTCCTTCTTGCTGTGGGGAAGTGCTTCTGATGCTTTAATATTTGTGTTCTAGATCTAAAATTTCTACTATTAGTTGTGTCAACCTAACCCCAAGTCTCAGTTTCCTCATTTGCAAAAGGAGGATATTGACTATTTGATCTCCAAGGTCACCTACACTCCTGCAGTCTGTGATGCAACATTCATCACATTTGGCAGATCCTCTCCTCTTTACAAAACTCAAGTCTATTGGATCAGACAGAGGGCATGAAAATGATGGCAGGCATGATTTTGTTCTATCAGGATTTCTATTGTAATTGTCATATACTCATTTTTTAGGACACCTTAAGAGGAAAAAACTATGCAAATTAAAGATAAATACATATTACATAATTATAAACCATTAATTATATCAGCTTTAAGAATAGAGAGAATATTACTAAAATTTTCTAAAAAGAAATCTAGTGACTTTTATATATTGTTATTTTTATGTGTCTGTTAATTCTTTACTGCTTTATTTGGAAGAGAATACATATACAGTTTTAAGTTTTTCAAAATTAAGCAGATGAGAAGAAATGTAATTGTGATTCCTGTTCATCTGTTTTTGGAGGTTGACATGTAAATCATTCACTGTGAGTCTTTTCATAAGAATGTTAAGTTTGAGGAATATTTGTATTATAAGCCTCACACTCCAGATTGGTTCTAAATTAATAATGTTTATGGGTGTTACATATAAGTGACGAATCACTAAATTCTACTCCTGAAACCAATATTACACTATAAGTTAACCAGAATTTAAATAAAAACTTTTAATTAAGTAATTAACTAATTAGTTAATTAATTATGTTTAAAGAACTAATTTGAAAATGAAAGCTCATCTAGTCACATTATCTGGACAATCCCAAATAACTAGAATTACTGGTTTCAAAATGAATTGGGATGATTTCTTAATTTTCTGTATAAATGTACACAATTTACCAGTGGGTTTGTCTTTATACCCTCATTTACTAGATCCATCCTGTTAATTCTTGAGTAAATCCTGATGAAGTGCAGATGCTTTAGGCAAGCCTCAGCCCAGCAGTGCAATGGGTTTGGAATGTCTTGCTATTACATGCCCAGCAAGTTTTAGTCCTGTCTTCATTCCTCAATTTCAGCCACAGTATTGACCAACCATGGAGCTTTTGTTTCAGGCTCCTGCTGGACCTGAACTTCCTTAGATAAAGCACCAGCTCCATTTGGTTATTATCAGTCCCAATTCTAGAGAAAAACAGACTATTTATTCCCACAGTATGGCCATGTGTCCTCCAGGAATGACCTCCTCTGCCCAGAGACAGAGCACTGCCACCCAACTAATTTTGACTTGAACTACTGCATGTCCTTTCACAAGTGTGGCCAACTCAGACCATTAGGTTCAACACCCATAGTAACCACACAGATATTTCTCATTTTACACAGGATAACCCCATGGCTAGCTAGGTCTGCTTTCCAATTTCCAGGTTTTTGTCCATATCTCTCTCCATCACCTCTTGTTGCTGAAATGGCACTCTGACCCATTCTAACATTTCCAAATAGGAAGGAAAATTACATAGTTGTTTGGGTCATTCATGATAGACTTGGGCATTCAATGGGGAAATAATTGAGATTGTTAATGAAAATTCCTCTTGTAAAATTAAATGATATTAAGCAAGGTACTAAGGTGATCAACCATGCAGTGCTTGCAAAGATAAATATGAATTATTTAAATAAAGACATAAACTTTGACAAGAGCAGTATGTACTTCTTGTTTTTCCTATGTTGTTAACTGAAGGGGATTATAAAAAGTTGAATGAAAATTGAAAATAATGTAACATAAAAATAAGCATTGGGACATTCAATATTATCACATTACTCTTTCTGGCCCTTTTAGAAATAATGAGCTCATTTTAAAAATTGTGTGCTACTTTTCCCTGATTTGGTAATTTTTCACATTTAAATTTCAGAACATTAAAAAGTACTATTCACATGTTTTTCTGGGTCATTTTCTGAAATGTTTTTTGTACAAGTTTAAATGTTAATAGAGACAGAGGAACATCTTTAAAAATTAAAATTTGAGCATGTATTCTTGGCTTTTAAAACTGTTGCTTCCCATGAAAGATTTTTTTCCTAAGATTTCCGTAAGCTATCAATAGAACCATCAGATTAAGGCAGTCCACTTTCTGGTACTTACTGGTCACTGTCCAGTTCGAACTTAACGTCCTGACTATCATTTGAAGGGCAGAGCAATGATGAGAAAGAGCATGTTGACTTCAAAGTCAGGAGAGCAAGGAGCTACTTCTCATTTCTTCACTCACCTCCTACTCTGTTCTCAGATCTTGCCCTCTCCAGCCCTAAAATTCTCTCATTTCTAAATGGTAAGAATATATCTTCTTTATTCAAGGGTCAATGTGAGGACGAAAGTAGACAATATATGTAAATTACTTAGTTCAGTGCCTAACCTGTAGTCGGAGCATAATAAAATTATTTAAAATAACACATAAATTATGTACCTCTGGAAGAATTGAGGCAGATGTTGATAATGCAATGCTTGAATCTAATTCTACTCATTCTTTTATTAAAAACCTTTTATATTTTCCACTATTTTTTCGAATCCTAATAAGCTGCCATTTAAAGCTAGAATCCATGGCTGCTTTTTGAAGTTAAAAAATATTCTGTAAGATTCTACCTTAAGCCAGAATCATTTTTTGCATAAATATATATTCAGAAAATGTATATTCCTCCATATCCATCCTGGTTTAGATTTTCAAAAAGGTCTTGTACACATTGGCTTGCCCCTGCATGCTCATGAATACTTAAGCCACATGGTGTGACTTTATGGAAAGCTGACTATACTCAAAGGCAAGTGACAAAGAAACTCAGCTATATTAGGGGGAAGAATTAAAAAGTCACATCAGTTCAAGTAAGAAGAATGCACAGGAGCCACCTAATAAATTCCTTTCCAACAGGGGACTAATTTAGGCTACAACCCAGAATCTCCAGCCCATTTAGCTCTTCTGATGTTAAGATTCCCTACAAAAGTTTCAAAATAAAGAAATTAAAAAACATTCAACATGCAATGACCGTAAAATAAGACTAATATAGAAACCACTGCCACAAGCTGTAAAGAACATGAGAAGGATATTACAACTGATTTCACCCTCTCCCTATAACAGAGATTAATAGAGTAGTAATTTTTACTTTGATGTATAATCCATATTAAAGACACAGAGTGACTTAAATGGCACCTGTGATGTATGGAACTTTAGGTATAGCAAAGGTCCCTGAGCACAGGCACTAAAAATCTTAGAATTTTATAAGACAGTTGCCATGTATTTGTGGCATTATTTTGGGGAGATGTAGAATAAGAAGTTTAATCTAGCTTATTTTAAATTCCCATTAATACCCATTACCATCTCATTTAAATTATTATCTATATGTTGCTGTTTGAGTGAGCTACCTAGATGTTTTATATAGGTATATCAAATGAAATTAATGTAACAGAGTAGGATGATAGAAATGTCATTTTCAGATATTTGAATTGCTGTTTTCTTTCTTAATTACAGAAATGTTCTCTATCAGCCACAAAACTAGAATATGTATGTTATAATATAAACATAAATAAATAACATTATTTTGAAGTGGCACAATAATTTCAAATAACTATTTGCAGTTGACATACACAGCAATGAAATATACTGAAGTGATAAAAGAGACTTAAGGTTGTAGTGGGTGCTATTAACATTGAACAGATCCATAGACATGAAAAATGGGCCATTTGTCCTTTTTTGCTGACTCAGTGAGAATATCTTAAAAATAAGATCAATACTTTCAGATGGCTACTGATTATAATAGATGAAGAGAACCTTAAATTCACAGTATGGTATTTTGTGTCACTCATATTTGAGTCATTGTTACAAAAGTAAAACCTTCACTTCTTCAAAAATATATCTCCTGCTCTTTCAATTAAATGAAGCATTTCAAAGATACTAATTTTAAATTTAACATTATATTATTGGGTCTTATAGGAAAACAGCCTGAGGATTTAGTACGTAGACATTTACCCATTTATATAACATAATTATATTCAAACAAAAAAAAAAAGTAAGATTATGCCAATTACTTCTATCTTCTTACATTGTAACAAACATCTGGATATCCTCCGCCATCTGTGTGTTTGACAACCACCAACCTCAATATGATTAACTGAGCATTTCATTTTTTATGTAAATGATTTGGCACCAAGGAGAAACAGATTTAATGATTATTAATTAACCTCCTTGCAAGGAGAGTTCAAGATTTTCTATTGTGAAACATATTCACTACACTAAAACTATGTTGCCTAAGTCTGAATCTAAAAGCAATCACAACTGGTACACATTAAAACATTTTCTTCTATCTTTAAGACAAAACAAATCACAAAAAGATGATGGAATAGAATATTTAGGTTTTAAATCACAAGTGAATATCCATATCACACTATCACGAGTGAAAATTTGATGAGAAAGACTTGCATACGCATGAACAGCCACAGCACCAGGCAATATGTAAACTCTAAGATGCCGATATCTAAGCTCCTTCATCTTGAAGACACTGGAATCTTAACAAAGCCACTCAAGCCTTTTGCTTGGTTGCCACAACTCCAGAGGGCAACCTAGCAGCCGCAGAGATACTTTTGACTAGTCACATTGGTCATTTCCATCGTCAATACCTTGTCAGAATAGTTTAAGATGACAGGTGGGTCAGGCAATTTAGGAGTCTTGACGACAGACATAAAACTAGAAAGTGTCAACAGCCAAGATGTAGCTTACTGGTAAGAACAGATTGAAGGGGACGTTGTGGGGACTAGATGGGGGTGCAGAATCATGCTGCAGCTCCAGATGGTAAAGAGCTTTATATGTGGGCAGTGAGGCGGCTGGGTATGGTGGGAATGGATTATGACGAAACTGACAAAGTTTGGGACTGAAAAGATTTAAAAACTAAAAAGATTGGAAGAATTAGATATTATAATTGCCAAAAGCAATCATGTATGTGCATATGTGTGTGTGTTTGTGCAACCTGTACACATAACCAATCACATTCTCAACACCCCCTGCCCCCATTTCTTCTCCCCTTCCAAAGAAGGCCATATACCTGCAAACATTTTAGAGCTTGTATATAAAATCTACAAAGAAAAAAAAGCTTATTACTACATGTTTACCTGTACAATATGGACATTGTATGTCCATATGTCTCACACATTCACTTTTTGTCCAAGTTACACATGAGACACCAAGTATCTGGTAATTGACCCCAATTTCTCTCTTTATTCCATAGTTACCTTTCCTTATCAAATTATCAGTTGCCTTCTATAATTTATTTCTCTGACGTAGCATATTCTCCATCAATTCAAGTACTTCCGCCAGCTGTCTGTGGGAGCTTCTAAGACCACAAAAGACTGTTTTACCTTTGAATTCACCCTACTCCAAAGGAGTGTTTGTCATTATAAGCTTCTCATTTTCTGACATGACAGCTGACCGATTATGTGACTTTAAAACCTTAATTTCTTTGTATCTCAATTTTTTCCTACAAGATAGCAGTATATATATTGACATTAAAAAAAATTCCTTCTGAAACTTGTGGCCAAGATTAATAGTATAATAAGTTGGACCTCAAACGCTCGTATATTGGAATGTTAGTGCAGATTCAACATAGATTTTGGGGGAAAATATTGACTCCTCTGTAGGTCCTAAGAGAGGAAGTCATATGGCCTTTTATCCCCACATGTGTTCTACCCACACATCTGGTTTATCGGTTTTCACAAAGGCTGAAGACCCCAAACTCCAGCTCAACAGTCTGCAAGAAATAGTCTCAATTAGCATCACAGAACAGCAAGCCTCCAGGCACTGCAAAAAAATGCAATCATTCATTTAATATTCATTTTTGTGCACCTCTTATATCCCAGGCAGTACCTTAAGCACAGGAATGTGACTATTAACAGACGTGGTCCTTATCTTCAAGGAAATGGCAGAATAAAGCAGAAGTCAGACAATAAATGACTAAAAACATAACACATAAACACACCTCACAAGCAAACCACTTCTGTAGTAATAAAGAATCACTACTAGGGAATTCTGGGAAAGCAAGGAAAATAATACACATATAAACACATACCTCATAATAAGTGCTGTGAAAGAAACAAATGGAGCAATGATAGGGAGTAACTGATAGGGAATTAGGACAGCTTGAAAACACCCCTGCTACCCTTGCTGCTACTCCATCTGATTCAAGCAGCTGCCTATACTCATGTGCTGCTGGAGTCTTGAAAGAAAGAGCACGTGCAGGAACTTTTGCTCCATGAGTCAGGGAAGAAGCAGACCCTAGTAGGGGAGAGACCTGAAAGGAGTCTCCATTGAATGTGGTGGATTCTGGGGAAGGTCTGACCGGACAGGAGGATGAGTAAAGCCCTCCCAAAGAGTGGTCTTTGCTGGGTCTACCTGTCTCCCCTGTCCTTGAGCAGCTTCCAGATGAAGGAAGGATTTTTTCATCAAGAAACAAAAAAGCAAAAACCATAAAAGAAAGGATTGTTTAAAATGACTCCACTAGGATTTGAATGAAGATCTACTAAAAAAAAAAAAAAAAGCAGAAGGGCAAACCAAGGTTAAAATATATATATTTGAAAAAAAAAAAATCAAACAGCCTAGAGGAAAAAGGGGCAGAATGGCAGGCATTTGAGGAAAGAAAAAGTTAGAATGCAATAATATATCCAAAGGTGTTAAAGCTCACTAATAACATCTGAAATATTAATTAAGAGATTCACCAAAATCAACTTATGGTACCAAGGTAGTAATGAAGATGTGGAATATCCTTTACCAGTTGAAGTATAAATGAGTACCACCACAAAGAAGAACACCTTTAAAACACCTGTGAAATCTGAATATGCTCATGAGCTGGGACTCTGAAGTTTTACTACTAGATGAATTCTCTAATGAGACTGGCAAAAAATTTCTGTAAGGTGTATGTACAAGGATGCTCAGGTCTGCTCCCTCATTAAGAGTGAAACACAGCAACATCCTAATTATTCTTCAGCAGGGAAATGGATAAACTCTGTTCACACAGTAGGATAATGAACCAAAATTAAAATAAACTGTATTTACATATATCGACCTGAATAAATTACAATATCCAGCGTGACTTTTCAAAAGCAAGTTGAAAAAAGTATTAAATGATTTAAAGCTGTAAAAATTTATTAAATGTATAAAATGTACTTATTTAAAAGATTTTATTAAAACTTTAAACCTAAAAAATAACATTATATCCATTGTTTATACAGATATCCATATTTAATAAGATATAATGTTCTACATACACATACCAACTTCATGAAAGTGATTACAGCCGAGAAGGAGAGGGCAAAGGGACAGGAGAGGCTTTAGCTGCATGCGTACCATTTGATTTTGAAAGAGAGTTCCTGGATGCAGAGATGTCAACACGTCAGCATCTGCTTCTTCGTGGAATTGGACACTCTTTGTAATATTTTTATATTAACGAAATCACAATTACAATGGGAGATTTCACAAACTGACATACCTCATAACAAGAACAAAAAGGAGTGAGGTAGAATTGAAAGGCTGCACGTTAAGAGGGTCTTGGTGGTGTGCTTTGGGCTCAGGTGTGGAGGGATCCAGAGGCCATCACTTACCAGACCTGCATCATCGAGACAGTTATTTAACTTCTTGAAGATTCAACTTTTTCCTCCATAAAGTGGAGATGATAGTGGAATCTGCTTCACAGTATTATTATGAAGCAAAACATACTAGGATAGCATATATAAAACAATTAATTGGCACTGTGCCCAGAATAAATGTTCCATAAACGTTGGACACATGGTCCATTCATTCATCAAGATATTATTAAAATTTCCAGGCTAACAACATAATGTCATGAAGACATTATGAGGGCAAATGGAAGGATATGGTAATCTAATAGCAAGCATTAATTGAACATCAACTAGGCTCCAACACTTCACATAATTTACCTATAATCCTCCAAATAACCATGCAATGGCAACTCTATCATCCTGTGTAAGGAGACCCAGGCCCTAAGAGGTTCAGGGTTTTGCCTAAATCTCTAAGCTCGTTAGCGTTGTGGGGTCCAGAATAAATCCCACATCTGACTCCCGAGTTCTTTTATTTACAGTGATATTCAAACTGGGTTCCCACAGGCTACGGCAGCTTTTAAATGCTTGAGAACTATTCTACACCATGTTGCCCTTCTGAATACTAGATGTTTCCTAAGGTTGAAAGGACAGCCAATATGCACTTTGATACCAGGATAATACTTCAATTGTAATATAAAATGTAATGCAAGGAAAGATTAAGAAGAACAAAATCACTTAGCCAGAAGCATGTTATTTTTAACTGTTTCACAGTTGTGTATTGCATAGGTATAGGTAAATTGGTATAGGTAAATAAGCTGACCGGATGTTACGTTATTGTTTTAATATGCACAGGGAAGTGGCTTTCAAATATATTTTTAGTGCTGAGACTCCTTTATTCACTTGAAATTTTAATTAAAAGCCAAATATGTAAACTTGAGCCTAGAAAGGCGACTTTAAGCACTCTACCGAAATCCTTGGAGATGTTTCAAGGAGCACTCTGGGACAGCCCAGAGATAACTTAGAAAAAATTAGTGGACAAGATAAACTCTAAGATTAAATAAAGTAAGGAGAAAATTGTAGGCCCCCAAATATGACCACGTGGGTTCGAGTCCCAGGTCCTCCACTTACTAGTTGTCTGACGTTAACCAAATTACTTAACTGATAGAAAACAAGTCCCCTATAACCTACCTTGTAGGGTTACTGTGAATATTAACTAATGCATGTCAAGCACTTAGAAAAGAGATCAATAAAGTCATCTACAATCAACTTACCACTGCCACCATGGTTATTACGAAATTAATCAAATATGTGAAAAAACCTAGCATTTGCCTGTCATAAGATCTGTGCGTGAATCATGTGCGTATATTCAACCTGCAACATTTTTCCTACTTTTATGCCTAGACATAAAGTATATCAGGCACTAAGAATAAGCAATGCTATTAGATTCGATCAAAAGGTAATGAGGAATGAAGTAGCAATCTCGAAACATGGTGCTGAGAAAAGGATTATTTTCTGCAGGTCAGAATAAATTTTGGGCTGATGATATTTTTGTTAGAAACTTTCCTTCAGGGACGCCTGGGTGGCTCAGTTGGTTAAGCGACTGCCTTCGGCTCAGGTCATGATCCTGGAGTCCCGGGATCGAGTCCCGCATCAGGCTCCCTGCTCGGCAGGGAGTCTGCTTCTCCCTCTGACCCTCCTCCCTCTCATGCTCTCTGTCTCTCATTCTCTCTCTCTCAAATAAATAAATAAAATCTTTAAAAAAAAAAAAAAAAAAAAAAAAAGAAACTTTCCTTCATCCCCTCAGTGGTTTAGTATCTGCTCTTCTGGATGTTTTCGTGGTTGAAACATTCCTGGCCACACAGAAATGTGAATTGTTCATTAAAAGTCCTTGTCACTGCCTTATAAAGATGAGTCTGACAGCTTTAGCTCTTGATGAACTCTTGTGTGTGTAGGCTTGCCCTGACTTTGGCCAAGTTGGCCACTGAAGCAGAAAAATCACTGCCTGAGTTGTCAGATAGCATCGGTGCGATGTGCCTTTCTGCGTGCCTCACTGAGCAGCTTCCAGCGACATCTGATGTGGGCTTTTCTCCCAAGGCCAGGGCATGCTCTGTGCAGCAGAATCCAAGCTGAAAGACTAGTGCATGGCCGGGTATTCTTGGTAGGCCTCCAGGCATTCCACGTTCATTTAAAAAATGCCTTCTTTCTACTTCAAATTAATCTTATATTTTCTCCCATCACCATTCTAATCCTCTTACGACTTTATATTTTGACAGGCTTGAAATAGCCTGATAGGACTGAACTGAGGTATAAAAAAAACCCAAGTTACAATACGCTGGCTAACTGAACATAATAAAAAAAATAATTAATTAAAAAAAAAAAAACAAATTAGAATGGTCAGAAATAAATAAAAAACCAAAAACCAAGACTGCAGAGTTACCTTTACAGCTGTGTTAGGATACCATTCAGGTTTTTTTCTATTTTCTTTTGCCTCTAAATTATGTCTTTGTTTTTAATTAGGCTGTGGTATTATGTTTACAAACCAGTTCAACCATCTCCAAAATTTATAACACTCCTGGTCATTCTCTGACTTTCTCTGCAAATGCAAGTTTAGTCAGTGTCTGCTTTATGGCAGAGTCACCAAAACAACAGGAGAGGCATCATGTGTTTCTCTATGGAAGGCGTTAGCTTGTGATAATTAATCTGAGTGGCACATTTATTTTGATCCATCTAAGCAAAAAGCAAACTATACTTTTTTTCTTCCTGCATGTATAGCTCAATGCCCAGTTAGGTTCAAATATTTCTTTGTTAGCCACAATGTGTGTTTGTTGGGTTATCCATCCATTTCCTAAGCATGTATGTGGCACCTCCTCTGTGCCTGGCTTTTGGCATTCAGAGGCAAAGGGGCCAAGTCCCCATCCTCAGGGGATTCCTAGTCTGGGGGAAGAGGAGGATAAGCAAACAAGGAACGTGCAAGGTGTGTGGAATGCGGTGGTAGTCATGGGTAGTGGGCAGAGGGGCAACAGAAGAGGACAGTGGTTCAAGGAGAGAAGGTGATGAAGAAGGTGATGTGTGAGCTGGATAAAAGGGGTAAAATAATGACAATCAGTGATAGGAAGTCAGAGTTGGGTCGTTTGTTAACCAAAAGGATCTAAGTAATATGGAATTGAAATAGGGCAAATGAACTATTTATATGAAGCTCTATATTTAAAAGGCACTTTCATGTACTCACCTACTCATTCCTTACTCCCTTTATAAAAGCCCCTTGAGATACACACACCAGTATCTCAAATTTTTCAAGTCTGAGACTGGCTCTCAGAGTTCACACTCAGTGACTGTTATCGGAATGAAAAAACTCAATGAATATTCATTGAGTAAAAAATGACCCATATATTACTTCTGTGTGCCTCAGTTCTTTATCTGTAAAATTAGCAAAAATAACCATACCTCTTTATTAAGACTACTATGAGGAAAAAATGAGAAAATAGCGTTAGGCTAAAAGTCAGTGTTATATAAGCCAGTTATTATTACTGCTAATGGTAGTATGCCAGGTACTGTTTTAAGCACTGGTTTTGAGCAAAATGAAAGCTGGCTTTCATAAAGTTTATAGTATAACTGAAGTGGAGTATAAAGGGGGCGACAGTAAAAGGAAATAAACTTGAAAAATTTGTTAGCAGAGAGAAAAGCACAAATTGCATAGGAGTTCATAAGCCATGGAACGAATTCAGAATTTTAAGCACACACACACACACACACACACACACACAAAAGGAAGGGGGAACCTGATCTAACTTTTGCTTTGAAAGAATTACTTCCACACTGAATAGATTGAAGGAGGGCAAGAATAGAAAGAACCGACCAGTTAGAAGATTATTCAGATAATAGTGGCTTTGAGCCAGAATGTGTGTGTGTGTGTGTGTGTATGTGTGTGTCAGGAGCAGGGGTTGATGGATACAGAGAGAAATGGTCAAAATTTCTATATATTTTAGAGATTTACCAGGCAGAATTCCCTGATGGATTAGTTAGGTGTTGTTCAAGAAAGAGAGGTTCCAGAATTTCAGCCTAAGCAGACAAGTTGAGGCTGCCATTTCTTGAGATGGGAGAAGATTTATAAGGAAGAAAATTGGTGGTAGAAATCAAAACTTCCATTTTAGACATGTTAATACTAAATAGATTGATGAATATGACATGGTATTACAAGGAATTGACTTGAGTTAGGAAAAATGGATAGAAATGAAAGGAAGAAAGATATTATCATGGTTAGAAGATCCAAAGTGAGAGGTGGAAGACAGTAAGGCTTATAATGGGATCTGAATGGGAAGGATCCCATGGAATAGTAATGAGAATTAAAACTGGAAATAAATAACCAGGGCTTGAAATGCTAAGATGAACAGTTTGAGCTACATTTGCTAGTTGATTGGCAATAGTTAAGGTTTTCAGAACAGGTGGTTTTGAGCTAAGGATCTTAACATTTAACACATTATATTGGGTTAACTGTGTCTCTGCTTTGTTTTCCTGCTAAATTATGAACGCACCCTGTATTTTATTTACCATTGTACAACCATTGCCTAACACAATGTCTGGCACATGTTCTGTACTCAGTGGTTTTTTGTGGAAAGAGATTGAAAAGAAATGGCTTGTGCCTAAACAGGAACTCTAATTGAAATTATAGGTTCCCTGTGTCTCCTCTAAATTCAAACCACTCATGCTTGCTGAGCATTCAGCATTGAGAAAGCTTCAGGTATCTGTCTTAGCACAGCAAAGAATGGTAACACTCGCTTCCCACAATCTGAAAACAACTCTTAGTAACCTGCTACTACCTCATGTTGCTTCCTACTAGAGTCAAGAGCAACATTTCAGTGTTTCTCTAGCTTTTTTATTTATTTTTGCTAAACTCCAAGTCAACCTGAACCCTGGTCTACTTGAAGAAAACACAAGAGATGTCATTTTTCCTTCCCTGCACACGTTCACTTATTTGTACTCTAATTCACTCAAAACTCAGAGAAAAACGCATCTGTATTGAAACATTTGTATGGCATTGATTGCTCCCCATGGGATTATTCCAACAACAACTGTGTAACAACGTTAGGGTGAAAATAATCTCTGTAGCTTGTCTGGTGTGGGCGAACACCCCAGTGAGATGGACAAATAACCCAAGATGCGTCTCTACTTTTCTCTGAGACCTGTCTTTTCAGTACGTGTTTATTTACTATACCTCCTGCTTGCTTTTAGTGAGTGATGTATTTCTTGAAGATTGAACAAATTCTGTCTTTTCCACTTGAAAACACAATTTCTTTTTATTGTAGTAAAACTATCCCATTAAGAAAGTTTTTAAAGATGTGAGAGTAGAGGTCATTTAAATTTTGTGTAAACTGTTCAGATTTTGATAACAATAAATCAGACTGACAGTGTAGGATACACTTTTTGTTTTCCACTGGCCCTGCTCATAGCCAACACATCATTCCAGAATCTCGACCTCCATTTTGTTTCTTACTCTTTCTTCTCCCCCCCCCCATTATTCTATCTCCCATAACACCTCCTTCACTTTCTTGTCTTATCCATCAACCCAATGTTCCTTCTTAATTGGATATTTGAGGCCACCAGAGACCCCTAAGCAGTATTGGGACTTAACGAAAATCATATTTGCCAGGTGACAAGAAGCTGGCCATGTGGGACAGTGTACCTCCTCACCATGATCTTCCAATGATTGGAGAGACAGGACACATCGACAAGCTTTGCTAAGTGTGATTCATGCTTCAAGAAATGTTGTCCAGAGGAGAAGCCTTTCACTCCTTCTGAGAAAACCAAGGAATATTTCACTGGAAATGCGATGTTTAGCTGAATTCTACAGGATGAGTAGGAATTTGCCAATGAAGGAAGACATTTTAGGTGAAAAAAGCAGCACATTAAGGGAACAGAGGAATTCAAGGATTTGACCCATTTGGAGAAAAGACGTTAGTGCCTGGAAAGAAGGGTACTGAAATGTGAGTGGCCAGATATTAAAGGATTTTGATAAGAGGCCTGCCACCATCACATTAGAAGCAGCATAGAAGATAAAATAATTTGGATACCAAATTCAGGTAAAAGTCTGTTGCCATATTTGCAATGATGTGAGATGGAGTCAAGGGGATTAAGAGGCTAAGACAGAACTGAGAGATTTTTAGGAATCAAAAGCCACATCAGTTAATGACAAAGCACAGGAGGGCAAGATGAGGGAAGAAGGGGAGGTAAAGGATAATACCCAGGTGTCATTCACAAAAAAAAAGAGAATGAAAGAGATATTGACTGGAGTTGAATTAACATGAGGAAGATGACATACCTGATTTTGGAAGTGTTGAGCATAAGGATCCTATAATATGAGTAGAGTTATACACGTCTTTATGTAGGCAGAAAATTTGAAGTCATAGGTGTGGATGCAATTACTCAAGGCAGAATATGTAGAATAAAAAGGGACATGGCATGAAGCAAAAGCAACATTTGAGACTGTTCCAAGAATATAGGTTTAATCCCCTACTGCTATAACCAAAATCCAAAAGACCCTAATAAGCCTGTCCCCCTAAACTAATGTAAGGGATATTAGCCATACTTCTGGGAAATCTCATATATATATTCCCTGGTTTGCAAAATTAAAATATTTTCATCCTCTAATGACACATGACCGTGCCAGAATCATCCATTGGCCATTGATATCCTCTCTCCATCCTCTGAGATCTAAGAAAGCAGTTTTCAGAGGGGCTATAGAAACAAATTTCTCTTCTTTCTTATGAATACCCATAGGAGCTGGTGTCACTATAATGTACTATGTAATCTTTGAAAGTCCCTCCAGAAAATCAAAACACTCATAAAATAAAGCTAAGATCTTGTCAAGTAAAGCTTTATCCAGCACTATTCAAGAAAGAGAGCAATTTCTGACCTCTGAAAAATGGCCTATTTGCCTTCTCCTCTAAGGAATTCCAGCAAAACTATTACAACTATAAATGTATATTTAATAATGATAAAAGTGTTTAACTTTCAAGAATCCTGCTTAGAAATGGTAAAGCAGGACTTACAAAGTTATATTACTAGTTACTACCTAGACAAGACCCTTGTTGCCCACACTTCCTTTAGGTAGAACAGGAGCCTAATCACTTAGGGTGTGTGAATGTGCACATATGCACACACACACGTTTATCTGAAATCCAATAGACATTCCATGATCTTTAAAATTTGTTCTGTTTTCCCAAAAAGTTTCTTCAGATATGTTTTTACCTAACTCTTTGGGGGCTAATATTTCCTCATAGCTACCATTTAATGAGTTTCTATGCTATGCCAAACCATAGGAGCTTCATGCTCTTTATTTCATTTCCTCTTCCAATGAATGAAACGTTCAAACCAGTTCTATACATAAATCTGAATTTATGAAAGGCTAAACAACTTGTTCATGGTCTAACATCTACAAAGATGCACAGCCAGGGTCTGAAACCAAGTCTTTCTGACCCTAAAGCCCCTACTTCTTCCAAACACTGTCATCTCCAAATGAGCTGGGTAGCTGTTAGTCTCTACTTATTGTAAGTTATCTTAAGTCTGTTAATTTCAGAATTCAGCACTTAATAGCAACATTTTTGTATGCCAGTAATAAAAAAAGAATGGAAAATTCCAAATTATTGTCAACAAGAGCACAATAAAAATGAAACACCCAGCAACAGGAACTCAATTCATGTTCCCTGGATCTGAACTTTTCTATACCAAATAATATTATTGATGTTATCCCATCTCAGAGGAAATGCTTGAACTTCAGGTTGTGAAGATGTGTTTTCAATTAAGTATTTTTAAATTATATTCAATAAGAAATTATTTTACGAAGAGTCCAATCTATCACAAGTGAAAACGTTTGAGATTCTGGCTAGCAGGGGCTCAGAGTAATGTTCCTCTCTCTGCGCTCTTGGCCCACCGCCATCTTAGCCATGTGGTACTCGGCAATGGCACAGGAGGAGAGAACCACATACCAGCAGAGGCACCTGTCAGGACCTGGTGGGTGCTGAATCTCTTTGTGAACTAACAGGCGGCTCCCAAGACAGATCTGATTTAAGCAGAACATGATCCCCAAATTGTTGCCTTTCCACATGTTATTTTAGAACATGTGAACAGCACACTCAATAAATTGGTTGAAGAGCAATTTCAACTGGTTTGATGTATGAGTATTGATTTTTTTTTTGTCCTTCAGAACTTTACTGTAGCCACTCAAGGACAAATGAGGAAATAATTTCAAAGAATGCAGTCGACAGTAATTTTCGACGTTGTGAGCACAGGAAAGGGGGAAATAAAAGATGAATGTTCTACTTAACTGCTATCCATAGTAGCTCTATCCAATCTTGGCAATGACAAAACTATATAAACTCTACCAAATGAAGGCAATGCAGCCAGGAAGTGATTTTTTTTTTTTTTTTTTTGGTCTCATAGTCCATTATGTCACTGATCCTGCAAAATAATTTAATTCCTCTATGATGTCACTTAATCCCTCTCACCAATAAATAAATTCAAAAGAAAATCTGATTTTTGCCACAAAAGAGAAGCTCTAGCAAAATAATGAAGTTTTTTGGGGGGTCTAAATATTATTTATTCATTGCTACTGGGAGTGTTAAAACAATACAATTTGGAATAAACATATGCTTGGTTAATGTTATCCTTTAGAGAGGAATAAAAATTAATAATTTAAAACCATATAATTGTTATGCATCTGATTTGATAGAAATGTACTCTTGAGATACAAGAGTGAAGAATTATTCAAAAATCAGAAATACTGAAGGAATCACAACTTCCTGGATGGTTAATGTAGTCCTCTGTAAACACAAAGTAGGAGTCTCAAAAAAAATTTTAATTTTTTTTCAGAGAGAGAATGAGAAGTAGAGGAGGGGCGGAAGGAGAGAGAGAATCTCAAGCAGGTTCCATGCCCAGTGTGGAGCCTGACGTGGGGCTTGATCTCATGACCCTGAGATCATGACCTGATCCAAAATCAATAGGCACCCCAAGAATTTCAAAATTTATGTAGATTGCCATTTCTAATAATGCAAAGGAAGTATTGATCAATCTCTTTGATAAATATCTTTTAAAGACTGGTTTTTTTTTTTTTTTTGTAAATCTGTGTCAGTATTAACAACAAACTCTCATACACTTTAATATGTCAGTTTTGTCCTGTGTGATTTTTATTTAAATGGCATAGACACTGGCCTTTGCTTAGGACAGTGCCTTGTTGACTGGATTCAGTTGGAACTGTATCTAGTTTAAGGTACCATGAAGTGTCTGTGGTCTTATTACAGGTCTTCCAAGTCAGAATCTCAAGGGGTGAATTTCCATTTAACATCTCAGTGATTCTTATGCATGCTGAAGTTTTAGAATCATAGTAATTCATATGGTGCCACAGAAATTTCCCAAGTTTCATCAAAGTTTTAAATAACTTACATGGTTCTCCAACTTTAAGATAATAATATGTTATCTATATGTGATATAGATTTTATATCAAACAATAACCAATACATGAAGTGTTTATTTGGTGTAAGTACTGTTTTAGGTAGTAATTCATTAATTTATTGAGTACTCCCAGCAATGGTATGAAGTATTATATTTGTTGCCGTTTTAGAATGAGGAGAACAGGCACAGGGAGTTTGGATAATTTGCCCAAGGTCACACAGCTAGGAAGCTGCAGAACTAATTTTAGCCTCATGTACTCTGGCTTACAAAGCTTCATCTTAACTACTAGATTATACTATGTTTTAAATGTCTGTCATTGAAAACTGGACTGCTTCAAAAGTCATAATAAAAGAGGGAAAAATGCTCCCAACATATTGCTTTTTGTAGCAGAATGAGGAGGAGGAAGAGAAGAAAGAATCTTATATAACAATTTAGACACAGCAGTAAGATTGGACAGTATCACAGTGAGTGAGTTGGCTAAAAGAGGTGAGAAAAGGGCCTTTTGTAAGGGAGGACTTACTGGAAATGTCGTATTTGAATAAATCCTAAATAATAAATATGAATAAATATTAAAATAAATTTTAATAAATATAAATATTAAAACAAATTTTAATAAATATTGAATTAATATTTAAAGTGAATGTATATTAGATATAAGTAAAATATAATAAGCACAAATAAATTAAAAGTAAAATAAAATGCCAGTCTCTCAAATAAATATCCAGGTAATAGAGCATTCCAGGAAAAGGAAATAGGTTTCGATGTGTTCCTTTTGGAACAATGATCATCTTAAGTTCAAGAAACAAAAAGGCCAGTGTGGCTGGAACAGAGTAAATGGGGGTGGTTCAGCATGAGGTCAAATGAGAGAGCCAAGCAGAGGCCAGATCATGAAGGATCTAAAAGGAGACATATTCCAACAAGAACAGCAAAAGCGCAGAAAGAATCCAGAATGCAGTAACATAATGGTTGAACGCACATTGAGTTTGGAAGCAAAGGACTTTGCTTCAAGTTCTAGCTCTTCTGCTTCCTAACTGTTAACCATTTGCCAAGTTACCTATTTTGACAGACCTCAGTTTCCACATCTTTATGCAAAAATAACAATGATGCCTACCTTGTGGTTTTTGAGTACAAATTCATATAATGCATGTAAAGGGTTTAGCCAAGTGTTTGGCACAAACGAAAGTGACTATTTTAGAACATTTGAGGGAATGCATTTTAATCCAGTTTGACTGTTACATATGGAGAAGAGAAATGAAAGATGAGTCTACAGATATAACTGGAACCAGAATGAGTGGAACATAAAACACCAGACTATTTCATAAGTAGGAGAGAATCACTAAAAAAATTTTTAGCAAGGAAGTGACATATCAGTGCTAGACTTCAGAAAGATTGATATAGCAGTTATTTGCAGAATATTTTGGATCCTGGAGATACGGAAGTAGAAAAATCAGTTAAGAAGCAATTTTATTTGTTCTACAGTAGAGACCAAAAGGAGGGGATGGATCGCCAACATTGCAGAGGGCAAATTGACAAGACTTTGTGACTAAGTAAATGAGAACAGGCATCAAAGCTGGGAGAGAATAACTAAAATGGAGATGGTGATGGAAGAACCCAGTTTGAATCAGAAGAAAATGACTCAGTTATAAACACGCTGGTTTGAGATTCCAGCAGATATCCAGCCAGCAGTGGAAAATGTAGAACTAAAATAAGGGGGAAAGTCCTGGTTGGAAATGAGGGTGGAATACCATCAACACTCAGATTAGAGCTGAAACCCTGATTGACGGTGGGATGTTATAAGAGAAAAATGAAGATAAAAGAAAAGAATGCTAAGAAGAGTGTAGTCCCAACATCCAAGTACATTCACTGCTAAAACTAGGAGGAGTCTGGAATGACAGGGAAGGGAGTGGTCCATATGCTCAAAGGATAGAAGAACATGAGCAACAGATTCCATATGCTATATATAAATGCTACCTACCAATAATGAATTGAAACACTTTCATTTAATGGATGCCGAACAACTGACTGAAAAATTGATAGTGCTTTTCACGCATCATTAAAGGATATAAAAATTCTTGGACTTGTGTCTTTTTTCTGGTATATATCTAATTTCTTTACAAGCCCTTAGAAGGTATTTGCTTTAAATGTCTTTTTTTTCCTTGTATATATCTAATTTCTTTACAAGCCTATTAAGGTATTTGTTTTAAATGTGCTATTTCTAAAGTATAGAGTAACTTCCTGTGAAAGTTGTGAAATATTCAGACCATGAATAGCTGCCTACAAAATAGTCTTATTAACAGCATAAAAAAACACTTCCTTTGACATAGTAGCTAAAGGCAATAAAATTATTTCCTCTTTAGATAATTCAAGTCCAATGGTAACATTTAGGGGTGCATAATAATGGAGGCATTATCACAAAAGCTTTTTAACTGCTACACTTTTTTCTCTACCTTTAATCATAACAGAAACAAAGTAGAAACAAAATCAGGCAGTATGAATAAAAATGATATACATTGCTTTTATTTTACTAGTTATTCACCTCCGTATCTCACTTTGTGTTATACAGACTAGAATTCCAGTTAATAGGGAAAAAAATTTTTTTTTCAAACAAGCAGACTTATTTATATGAATATAATTATGAATGAGCTTAAAAAACAGCACAACTGATATAAAATATTGAAATACTAAGACCAAGTGTATGTTAATAAACTTGAAAATGCCAAATAAATATCTAGAGAGCGATAACTAATCAAAATTCAAAGAATCCTATACAAGAAATAGTAAAGATGTAGGTCAGTTTCTTCCAATGGGAAAAAAAAAGTGGGCTGACCTCCAGGACTTCCTCTTAGGTTTTCTCTGTGATAAGATACAATAAGGAATAAAAACTAACTTGAGAAAAAGAGGCAGCTTTCTTCAGTCCCACAGCAATCTATGAATAAAAACTTAAGGAATCCATTTTTTTCTAAAATAAAAATTTTGTGGGGATTAGATTTCATTGTCCTGTTAGTAATTGGAAAATCCAATCTCTTAATTTTTTTTAAGGATTTTTATTTATTTATTTGACAGAAAGAGATACAGCAAAAGAGGGAACACAAGCAGGGGGAGTGGGAGAGGGAGAAGCAGGCTCCCCGCTGAGCCAGGAGCCTGATGTGGGGCTCAATCCCAGAACCCTGGGATCATGACCTGAGCCAAAGGCTCAGCTTAATGACTGAACCACCCAGGTGCCCCTCCAATCTCTTTAAATAGTGGGAAATCCATGTAAATCTAGAAAACACTTAGTTGTGAATTCATGTATAGTATATTTACACTTTCATCCTAAATCTAACTGTTGAGATCAGAAGTTTGCTTCTTAGCTATATCATTGATTAATACAACAGATTTTTAATTTTATAAACTTTAATACTTGATCTAGCAGTCTGGTTTAACCAATGCTTTTTTTAAAAAAAAGTTATCAGCTAATCTAGGCAGGGCTTTAATTAAACATGTATAGACTTGCAAATAAAGCATAAATGGAAGTGCATAGAAAAAGATGATTATTGGTTATTGAATAACAAATGTTAACAATTGTTGAATTATTACCAAGTATCAGATAATGTACTTACTCATTACCTGTATTACTTCCTTTAATGTTCACAATAATTTTATAATTAAGTACTGTTATTTTATAGTCAAATGATTAAGTAATTTGCCCAAGGACATGCAACAATAAAATGATGAAGTTGGACTATGCGCCCATTGGTCTAACTCAACAGTGCTCCTCACCACTCATCCACACTGTGGGTAACTTTAATTTTATTTTTCAAAATATTCACTATATATAACAGTGAAGTATGAAGAATGTTCTAAATCAACCTCATTTAAAATGTAAAAATTCTCATTTCACTGAGAAGAAAATCCTTATATGTCTCCATGATCTAGAATAGTATTCCTAACGAAGTTTAAGACAGAAGGCTGTGGAGCAAAAAAGAGAAATACATCAGAGGAATATATCAAAAAAAGATATTTTTATACTACACCCACCCCACCTCCAAAATCCAGAATTTCTCCTTTCCTTCTCATACTTTATGTATCTTTCAAATACTCTTCCCCATCCTGGAATATTCTTTCTGCCTCTACCCCCACTTCAGGGCTAAGTTTATCCTACAGGTCACCACTCAGGAAGCCCTCCTGCCACCATTCTTTGCTAGGTGCCTATCCTCTTCCTGCTAATAGTATTGGTGTCCCTCCTTCCTTTCAGTCATAGGTCTCCCCACCCCCACCCCAAATACACAGTGTTCTAATTATTTATACGTTGGTCTCTTCTAGACTATCAGATCCTTCCAAACAGAGACAATGAGTTTTTCATTCATCTTAATGTAATATCAAATTGTAAAAATAAAAGACTATTATTTTCTATCTCCAGGGACTTCCATAATGCCTACCAGAGACTCAACACTCAGAAAGTATTTTTTGAATGAATAAATATTTTTCAAAATATCTCATGGTTTGCAATGTATTTTCTCATGTTTTACATCAGTTAATTTTTAAAGTAAGCCTCTGTGGTGAGTGTAATGTTCATATTTTTAAATAATGAGAAACCCAAGACAGAAAAGTTAGTGACTTTGGCCAAGGTTACAAATGCTCCAACAAAAAAAAAATGAGATTCAAACACCTGTCTTTGGACTCTGTCCGGTGTTGTTTCTTTTACAACTCAGATGAGAAATTGGTCTCCTAGGAAAATACAAGTGGTGCTCCTGGTATACCAAATTTCACACTCAAAACATGTTACTACATTGAAGTGGTAGCATGCCACAGGAATTTTTAAATTTTTCATCTCAAGTTAAATGGACAAAAAAAGAGTGTTCTTTAATTCAGTAACTGTTTAATGCAGAGTACCTTGGTAGGAAATAATAAATACAATATTTGCCCTTGAGAGAACTTAAAGTTTAGTAGAAAGAATCACAGAAAGACACAAATAACTGTAATTCAAGGCAATAAAGAGATGCTACGAGAGGGTCAATAATTCATTGGACAAATCTTTATTGAGTGATTAATTCCATATGTCAAGCCTGGTGCAACGTGCTAGGTGTAGGAGGATTTTAAAACAGGGAGTTATACGTTCCCAAATGCAAGAGATGTCATCCAGAGGGCTGGATTAAAAACAGACCCATGAAGTGAGATAATCTAAGAAGAAGCTTAAAGAGCTGGTTTCAAAGGATGAGGATGAGGGTCGTCATTCTGTAAGACACTGAGACATTAAACAAAAGGTACAAGAAACGTGGAAGGCATGTTTTGAAGACAACCAGATTAATTAGAGTGATGAGGGCACAATAGGAGTAAGAATGTAATGTTAGGACCTTAAATGCCAGCCTAAGGAGCTCATGATTTGATAAGCAATGGAGAGCCATTGAGTTTTGAGCAGGAGAATGACATTATTGAAGCTGGGATTTGTGAAGATTTATCTACCAGGTGAATGTAGAATGCGGTAAGAAACTCAAGTTTTCAAAGCTGAGAATGATAAAGTAACATCACTTAATTACACCATTATATTACAGAAAATATTTAGGTGTTCTAAAATAAACACATTCTTTTAGTTTATTTCCCTAAAATAGATGAAACAACTTTAAGAGAATCCCCACTGATGAGTTTTCATACTAAACAAAATGCCCATTAAAGCAAGAGATTTCAACTCAGTACAGTTAAATTAGATTTGATATTTTTTGGAACTAAACTCCCTTTGGTAGTTGTAGAGAACTTCTACCGCAGATTAAAAAAGAAGAACATGAAGAACACAGCAATTTTTCATAGTTATTACAGGTGACATCTAAACTGGCAGAGTGCAGACAAAGGAAAGGCATATAAATTAGATAAATAAAAGGATTTCTTTAGACTCATCTACAAACATCAACAGCAGTATATAAAGAGATAATGAACTTGTCTAAAGGTAGCTGCTGCTGAATGAGTAAGACCAAATATCTTTCAATTCCAAAATGTCAAGTCAATTTTGATTGCTGTTTTCAAAAGTAGTTATTTTTAGAATATTTGTATTTCACCTATAACTTAACCAAAATATTTTATGTATTAGGAGTCAAATTTAATTGTGTTGACAGTAAGTATATACTGCTAAATATAACTTTAACAATTTACATCCCTACATGCCTTAGGGGATCAGCTTCAAAGAATTAACTAGATGTTTTTATCAAATGAAATATAAGAAGATACTTGTTATAAGGGCTGTACCTTTGGGGGGAGAAAAGTGCTGTACCTTTGAATCTAGCAATTATGGGCATTGAATAAATAGTTCTTTAATGATAGATATTTTATGATAAATAGATATGGCTTTCAAACTAGATGGTGTTAGGTGGCCAAGAAATTCTTTGTGTTATAAATTCTACGAGATGATCTAGTAAAGAAAAATTCTATTGTCAATTACATTTTGGAAATTTACATGTCTCTTTCCTTTGGAGCTACATACTGTGTATTAGGCAGCATATATCAGACTCTAATATGCTAAAAATAAAACTTGTTTAACTTTATTCAACCAGTGCTTTCCAAACTTGGGTGATCATAAAATCTATTTTCCTTTAACATCTATTTATATTCCATGCTGACTTTAGGAAATATTGCCAGAGAACAAGGAAGATAGCATTACCTGCCAGGGAAATGTGAAGTTTTAATAAAAGATCTGTTCACCACTAAGCCCACTTCCCAAAAAAGTTGCACTAGAGTTCTGGTCTGGGTCAAGCCATGGCGTGCTCCAAATTTGACATTAGGATTCCCATAGTCCTATTTAGTGCTGTCTCAAAAATGGAAAATGATCTTGGATTATTTTGTCTCTCCATCTCTGCTGCTTCTGTTCAGTGTTTTCTGTGTTCTGACTCTGTAACAGGGAGCAGAATACATTCTGATGATAAAATGGTGAGCAAACCCCCATGGTCTTCACCTTCACAAAACAAGCAGTGTAGCAAAAGGAAGAGACCAGGAAAGAGCCTGACATGTTTTTGTTAAGGAAGAACCCTTGCACTGTGGGAACACAGATTACTAGCGTTCATACTGCCTTGATGGATTAAGGTAGTCATATGAATAAGCTGAAATCTGAAGAATGAGTAGGTAAGAGAGAAGGAAGAGTTTCATCAAGGCCCTGATGTGCAAGAGCATGACTTGTAAGAAAAACATAAATGCTGTAATTCATCCACTCCAGGCAGTATGGAGCCCAAAGGAAAAACCTGTTCTTTATCGTTGGATTTCCCTTCTCAGGAAAGTTTAGAAACACTACCCAAACCCTGGTACCTGTAGGATAATCCAAAGGTGAGGGGAGGTAGCAGAGTGCCCTTTAGAAGCTTGACCCCTCTGCTCTTCGGTTAGGTAGTTGCTCTTACTTGTAGATAAGGAGTGGATGCTGGAATCTCCCTCCTCCTTGATGATTTAAGCCCAGAGCTGCAAAGGGGCAACACAGCTAACCAACAACTCTGTCTGCAGTGCTCTTCCCTCTGGGGCTTTCCAAGCCTGGAAAAATTCCTTCACACAGCCTTCCCCTCAAGGTCATGATTGTGACCAGAAACACTTCTTAAATGAGGCAGTCGCGGCCAGAAACACTTCTTAAATGAGGCAGAATATAGCTATCTGAAGTACATTCACAAAACAAAGGACATGTTTGGATACTGCTGGCCAGGCCTATATGGATCAGATTACATCTGGACAAAATACTAATGTGACTTTAAGGAGGAAGGAGGTCCACTGGATTATAAAATCGATGTGTGTGTCACATAGAGGCAAAAGTAAAGAGTTTCTAAAATTGAAAACGTTAGCATCATTCACACAAACTCAATAAAATGAAGATTAAAACGTTTTAAAAATGAAAACCTGGAATATGGTTGCATGTGACGATTTTACATTTTTAAAAGGGAACATTCACAGGGGGATGTGAATCATTCATCATTCTGACCAGACCTCTCCTAGTCTTTTCTCTTTAAAGTTGAAAATAGTGCACAATTATTCTGTTATGCTTCATAAAATAGTAAATTATCTCCAATTACTGCAAATGCATAGTAGCAATAAAATGCTTGTGTAGAACAACACACTCCCCATGGTCATCTTGGAATTTATTACAATATCATAAAATTATAACTCTGAGAAGTTTCAAAAACACATCTAGCTCATTTTCCTTGCCTCTGGGCAGGACTGGGTTGCAAATAATTCCAGAAAAATAACTACCTAAAGAGAAGATCTAACAATTATTCTTGTTGGCTACAGGGTTCAATTGTACTGACATAAAGACAAATATTTTTTCCATATGGCACATTTCTGAATGTTTCCTTATGTTCCTACTCAGCTGCATTCTCAAAAATTCACCTTCTACCACCTCCAGTGAATGGTCTTTAAACAATGACAATAACATCAATCTATCGATGATTTTACCTCATGAACTTTTGAAGAAACACTTTCATTTTTTTGCCTTGATATTTCTGTTTTCATCTAAAAGACAGCACTGCCTACACAAATTTTTAACCACTTCTAGGTGAAATATCAAAAAAGTATCTTAAGAAGAGT
Source organism: Halichoerus grypus (assembly GCF_964656455.1). Classification (NCBI taxonomy): domain Eukaryota; kingdom Metazoa; phylum Chordata; class Mammalia; order Carnivora; family Phocidae; genus Halichoerus; species Halichoerus grypus. The sequence continues at coordinate 140,363,747 of NC_135717.1, forward strand.
AATCTAGGCTCTGCACAAAAAAATATGTTACTCCCACAGAAGCCATAAAGTGAACACAGCTTCTTCTGCTGACATTATAGAGTATTAGTCATTTTTAAACATTATAATTATGAATTCTTGCTGGGAACATGATCCTCTGAGATCCTCTGTGAAGTTTTGTACTATCCACTGTTCTCCTTTTATCACTCAGCACGTTCTCTAGACTCCCTTCCAGAGCCTGCCCTTCCACAATTTAGGGCTACTCTGAGCATTTCTGGGCCAGTTCTGAGACCATACGTTAGTCTGCCAACCAAAGATGCATTAAGTTCCTATAAAATCTCCCTCTTCCCCACATTCTGAAAACTTTAAAGGGCAAAGGGGTAGACTCTAATGGCCAGAACAGGGTAGCAGGTGACCTTTGAAGTTAGAAAGATCTGTCTGATAGTTGGGTCTGTCACTGACTCACTCGATGACCTTGGAAGGGCCCCTTATCTTCCCTGAGTTTCAGGCTCCTGTCATTTAAATGGAAGTAAGGATGCCAACCTCGTAGGATAGAATAAGGGTTAAGTGAGATAATTTATGGGAAGCAAATAATAGATGGCCAAACAAATTGACCCTCAGTCCCTGTTTGCAATCACTGTTTTTATTATTATTGCTGATGTTCTTGTTGTTAGTGGTATGACTACGTCTACTGGGAATGCCAGAGCAGAGACCCAAAAAGCCCAGCAAAGGTTGGGATTGGTATTAGTGTTCCCTGGGAGACATGGTTGGGGTTTCATGCTGGCTGTACAATGTGGAATGGAGTAAAAGGTAAGTGACTATTAAGAAGACAAGGTATTTCTTTTGTGGGGTGATAAGGTATTGACTTAGAATGCACAGAAAATCTCTGATAAAGCAAAATATCCTCTTATTTATATCCCACTTTATAGATGGAGAACACAAGGCCTACAGTATTAATGGGGCATGTCCAACACGGTTAAACTAGGCTTCAAACCCCGGATTTCTGAGTTCAAAGTCAGTGTCATAGCCACTTATACCAGAGTCTTTCCCCTCTTTTAGGAGAGCAGTCCTTCCTATATCCTTCTCCAACCAGTCAACCTCTTAGTCATTGCCTATTTTGAATTCCCTTGTATGTTATACTCACTTTATTACAGCATAAATATATGCTATATTTTATCTCTTTCTCCTAAATTATGAGCCCCAAGAGGGCAAAGAGAATTTCTTATTCATCTCTGTATCTCAAGGCCTACACCTGACTCTGATTTCCACCTGTAAAAGATTGGGTGGACCAGTCATTTCTCCCCCACTTCAGAGAGGAGGGCAGCCAGGGTTCTTTCTGGGCTCCTCTGAAATCCCACAAACACCTCTACAAATGGAGAAGCATCCATGTAGAGGCTGGTGGGTAACAAATGAATAAAGAAGCTGGGGTACAAAATTTAAAGCCTTTCAGATCTGGTCTAAGAATAAGTTCTTGAGCTTAGGAATTGTTTCTGGAAAGTCCCGTTACTGGATAGATTAATCTACCAGCAATAATCAAGGACAGATTAACAAGAGAGGAAGTTCCAGTGAAAGCATTCATTGGCTAATTAAATTCCCTCTTCACTCAGTTTTGCTACAATTAAAATAATAAAAGATCTGTTTACATTTCTGATGGCTTGATATGTATTGAGAGATACAATATTCTTAAGTAGGTTTTCCCTTTGCTTTTCTCCGCTTTAATATAATACAGCCATTATCCGTGTGGGCCCACAGTGCCCTGTGTTGAATTCACCAACTGCTGTTCTGCACATTCCCTCAGCCAATTTATTTCAATTTCAGAAGGAGCAACCAACTCCACAGTGGATGACTGCTGACTGCAGTTCCACACCATCACTCTTCGGCAGTCAACGCGTATCAAGCAAAAAGCTTCCACGTGTGAGCACCAACGTGCTCCGTTTCCCAGTGGCAGGGGCAGCAGCAGCTCTGGGCTTCATAGACCCATTTCTGCACCCGAGGGGCAGAGCTAGACAGCTCAGTGGCCTCTAGCACAGGACTGGATTCTTATGTTAAGAAAACCACTATAGGAGATGTAAGGGAAAGTAAATAGTTGGCACAGAGAAGACTTTCAAACTAGCCGTTACCCCACGTAAGAGCTGGTTCATATTTACCACACAGTTGGTGGTGACCAGATATCATAAATGCTTATGTTTACTTTTGGGGAAAAAATGATAGAATTCTAAGGGTAACAGCTTAACACATAATTTTCATGATAGGGGTTTAGAGCCAAATGTTCAGAAGTTTTCCACAAATGTCTATCATCAACTTAAAATAATTGTGTTTACTAAATAAATTTGTACTGAGCTAGACACATGGGGTAGAAAATGTGTAGCACAGAGCCAGTCAATATGCTCCTTTGTCTATATGACCTCCCCACTCCTGTCTCTTATTTTCTCTCTATGCCGATTCCATCAAATAAGTTGTCTTTATAGAAATGACCTAGCCTGTTTTTGACAAGATTCTCTATCCTTGAACATTATCACTTACCCCATTACCTTGCACTTGAGTAGAACATTAGAATGAGCCAGGTCACTATTGAATATGTGTACTTAACGAATTACCGATTATGTATTGCCACACTCCAGCTGAAACTATGATTTTAACATAGAAGTGCACATTTCTAGAACTGCAGGTATAGTAATCCATTTACGAATTTGGATTATATATGATGACAGGGTCAAACATTTTTCAAGTGTAAGATTAAGCCATTTTTTTCATGCAATTTGAATAGACAAGCCATTTCATTCAAGGCTACGTAAGATTTTCACACGCTACGACTAGCACAAAAACAAACGGCACACGTTCTGCTCTTGTTTAAAGCAATAATCACATTTACCATCTCTGCTTTGTAATAAAGCAACAGCGCTAGTATAGAAATGAAGAAGGAAGAAAAAGGAGCATTTAGCGAATATCAAAGTTAAGTCAAACACTGTCCATGTGTTACCTCCTCTCTTTCTACAACACAAAAATGAAGTAGCTATTATCCGAGTTTGGGCAGGGGGTATTAAGTAATTTACACAATGTATCCTGCTGGCTCTTTAAATGCTGTAGCTCCACAGGATTCTCTCCTGAGCACTCTGTTTTTCCATGGTACATAATTTCCCTGGGTGCTCTGGCCTCTTTACATGGTTTCAGTTGCTACTTATAGACTCTGATGAGTCCCCACTCCATGATTTCCCGCTATCACCTTTCTCTTAAACCTCAGACCCAGTTACCTAGCTGCCTACCAGATAGCTCCCTTCCTTGTCCCCAGACACTTCCTCCTCCAAACATCCACCACTGATTTCCCTGTTCTCTCTACTCTCCCCTATATTCTTCAGTGGTTGCTGGTACCACCATCCAGCCAGGGTAGGAGAGGGCTGGTCATTTTATTTTTCTCAATTACCCCTAATATCCTTCTATAAATTTTACCTCCTCAGTGTCATCCAAGTGCAACTAAAGAATCTGCGCCTGTTCTCTCCACCCTCACTAACCTCTCCTTAGTATGTCTATCATCATGTCTTGCCTGAACACCTCACAGTTTCTCCTGCCTTCAGTTTAACCGCTTCCACCCTGTCTCCCACAACACTGCTGGAGAAATCTATATAAATAATGCAGATACGCCATTGCCCTTTTAAAAAACTTAAGTGGCTCTCCATTTCCTGTAGAAAACAGGCTGAACTCCCTAAAAAGGCCCTCTGTGACCTGGTTCGTGCTTTCTTCCTAAACTCATCTCTCTTCATCCCCTACCCCCACTTTATTCTCCGGAAACACCAACTCCTTCTATTTTTTCTCACGTGATTTTTCTTTGGTCACAATATCCCTTCAACTCGGAAGGTCCTTCTTATCTACACCCTCACTTTTTCTCTCGGATTCGTCCTCAGTCTTTAAGATTCAGTAAATGTCACTATCACCAGAAATCCCACTCTGACACAGTCCTACAAAAACCAGAATGGTGGGTTTATATTTGGAAGTTCCTAAGTGTCTAGAAAATTGAGTTGACATCAGTGGTGTTTGAGCTTAGTGGGCAGAAATATATGCTTGCAAATGAGCTTGAAAAGCCTAAGACTTGCTGAAACAAATAGAGAGGAACACTTCAAATCATTTTGGAAAATTCCTTTCTTTCCTGAATTAACTCGTAAGTTTTTTTTTCCTAAGCCAAATTACTTAAATAGCTTTATTCTCCCCTTGAGTAAGGATGGAAACTAATCAGGCATCCTCCAATGCACAGATGGGAAAAGTATCATCTCCCTTCCTCTTATCTTAATCCCCAGTATAACCAGATGTAGTGAAGATCCCAGCTGCCTCCTAAAGCCCTGCTCTGGCGCAATAGGATCCAAGAGACTGGGCCAGCCAACCAAGCTTAACGTTTGCATCCGGAGGCCTCCCCAGAAGCAAGGAATTCAGCTCCCCAAATCCCTACCCATTCTACTGCTTATGGGAAATATTACCACACAAAGAAACGGGCCTGTGTTTAAGGGAGAAAAACATTTACCCAAGTCAGAACATTCTGATGCCTTATGTGGTGATGTGAACCCCATCAATTCTGGAGAATAGAGCAATTAATTTATATCTAATTTTTAAGATACAAAAAAGATAAAATTCAGGTCCAGTTAGCTTCTCACACTTGCAAGATAACTCAATTAATTTTAAGTTTCTGAAATAGCACTTGCTATTATTATTATTAAAATATTTTACAATTATGATAAAGGAACAGAGGAAGAAACACCCATCATATAACTTAGAACATTTTCCTCTTCTAGTCTTTGTCTCTATGAATACATATTTTTACAAGATTAAAATAAGTATGCAAAAAAAAAATACAAATTGCAAAATCTGAGATGGAAATCTTCTTAGTACAGCTTTAGAGTGCCCAAGTTTCTTGAATTTCAATTTAACAGCCAGAGTTTTACAGTCACAGTATATAACTTGCCCAAAATAACCTAAGTTATCAGGAGAGCCGGACTTGCATGACACATGCTTATGCAGTATCTTCTAAGACGTTTTTATTCCCCCATAACTTAGCTGAGTGAAAGAAAAGCATAGAAAAATAAAAAAAGGACTCCATATGAAAAATGTATGTTTATCAAAACATTATATGATGTTTCAAGTGATTAAATATGTAATGAAATTTTAAGAGAATTTCCTTAAATGTTTTATGTCGATAGCTCAGAGGTAGTGTGGGCACCGCCTGATCCAGATTTATTGCTTTGCAGCTGAGAATCAAATGCATGTAGCAGGGGGTGACTCACTCATCATTACGCCTCCAGTATCAGCCTTGACTCCCAAGTCCCCTGACCCGGGAGGAAGTTCCACTGCACCTTGCAAATTTTTCCTTTTTTCAAAAAGCAATTACTTATGAGTGTGAGCCAGTGTTCAGAGTAGCGAAGTATAATGTTTCCCATCTGCAGAAATCATCTATGTGTAGTCTCAAATTATCTTTCAGAGAATAGTGGGGCCTTAGTCCATAATGTCACACTGTTCTTCATATGTGCTCCAGGGCTGGGGTCTGTTTCTCTTCCCTGAAATTACTCCTAGTGTGTCTTTTCTTTCCTTCTCCTCTGGCAAACCCGTTTCCCAATCATGAGAATCCCATTGTTCACATCCACACCGCTCATTGCTCTACCTGACTCCTAGCATGTGGGGTTTGAGTTTAGCTGCCAAGAGACATACTTCAAACCACCTCTTTTCCAGGCAGGTGTGAATGGTATTGGTCTGTAAAAGCAGACAACTTCATATGCTAATTGAAGGTGAAAGCTTTTTCTCTCCATTGGGTTTCTCTAATATCCGAGAACAATCTGAAATAAAATGTAGAGTACACTTTTAAGTAACATCAAAGAAATCTAGAAAGAAAAGTAGACCGCTATTCGACATTGCTAGTCTCTCGCTGATTTCGGCAGCAGGGCCCCTATAATGGTGTATTCAATTTAACCCTTTCACCCTCTCCCCATTCGGGGCCTCAGACGGTCATCCTCCACCTCCATGATCACCCACAAGCTACTCCGGGGCCTGTTCCTAGCTACGTATGTCTTGGAGAAGGTGTAAGGTCAGCTTAGCAAATCTGCTAAACCTGTGTATTAAGCCACCTACATGCTACTAAAAGGGGAATTTTCTTACTAGCTGTTAAAAAAGAAAAGAAATCTGAAGCCCTATAGGGTCTTTAATGCCCCAAGGACAGACTTTGTATGGAGGAGAAATCAAACCTTATATTTTTTATCAATAACCTGTCAAGGTACTGAATGATATACAACATAGTAGATGCCTTTCAAGTTAGCCAGACTTAGCCAAAAATGAAAAATCCTGCTCCCCCTGGGGGAACTAAGAAAACCTGTATTTAGCCACACGTTTTAATGAAACTGTTCCCCTCTTGTCGTTGCTTTTCAGCCCTTTTTGAAGTCGGTATCTTCTGTGTATCATGTTTCCTGGCAAGAGTTACAAGATCCTTCAAATTACAGAACTAGAGCACATGTCTTAAGCATACCCTCTTTCTTCAAACTTACCATCACTCATATAATTAGATATAAAAGACTATAGAAACGATAGGAAATTCCTTCCACAAAAAGTCAACAGATTCACACTCCAAATAAGTGTGAATTTTAACTAGTTATTAAAAGTTTCACCTCAATTAAGCTGTTATTAAACTTGAATATATCCGATTCAGATTCCAAATGTGATAAATAAAGCCAATTTTTTTTCTGGTCACATAGAAATTCCATTTATTTTATTGCCAATAAATTAAGTCTGGTAAGTTTGTGTGAGAAATATGTAAATAAAATGATATTTAAGGTGATGCTCTGTTTCTATCAAGTCCCTAGTAAATAATAAATTCTTCATTATTTTCAGAAAAAGGGTTTTGATCTTCCCCATAATGCCCAAGCTTCCAAGTTATAATTCTAACTATTAATCCAACTTGCTCAATTTTTTTAAATAAATGATGACACCTCCTAACTAAGGTGATCATTAACATCCATCATTTTTAAAAGTAGTTTGATGGAAAGTGACGAATTGCGATGAGAGGTGAGCCTGGCTTTACAAGGGGAGTATTTTTCCCTTCCTGTGGGAGACAAGTTCTACAACCGCCCACAGAAATAGGCATGTTTAATTTGGTTATGATGAAAAGAATGAACTATCTTTCAAAAGCTTCAAATTCATTTGCCATCTAATCCACATGTTTCTAAGGGGTTCTAACACTAAGCAAGACAGAAGCTGGTGGATTCCTTGGGAAAACCTACCTGACATTCCCATCTATCTAGAAATGGGTCTTATGTTGGCTGCCTCAGCATTGCAACTCCCATCACTGAGCCCAATTCTTTGAGCCAGCCCACCACTTCCAGTTATCCATCTCAAAGCCCCGTGGTGTGTGTGTGTGTGTGTGTGTGTGTGTGTGTGTGTGAAGTAGTTGCAAAAAGAACACAGAAAAGGATAAATGTCCCATTACCAACTTAGTAGAACTGATTATCAGATTCCTTGCTGCCACTTCAGAAATCAGAAAGGAAGAGAATCAAAGAAGAAACAAAGTAGACAATTATGTTAAAAAGAATAACACCTACTTCTTTCTAGGAAATGTATATAGAGAAAGAAAATTTAAATAACCATAAATATACATTGATGGAAGCTTTGCTTTAACTTAAAGCATAGCATGGATTTCATAAGCCTCTTATGTAAATAAAGCCTTTCTATTCAAAAAAAAAAAAAATAACACCTAATGTTTATTTTATTTGCTCTTCTAGATACTAACATCATCCCCCTTCTACAGATAAGAGAACCGAGGCTCATAGGGATGGAGTGACTTGTTCAAGTCTGTGCTACTCACCACAGAACTGCATTATTAAATTGCCAACAGTCTGTTCACTTATAACTTTAGAAACATAAGTACTGCATAGGTTCAGTTCCTTTGTGCATGTAATCTATATATTTTTCCCTCTGGCTAAAATAAAATGGAAGGATTTCACAATTGACAGCTTTGGTTTTCCATTTTTGGTGTTAAAACTCAAAGGACTCAAATTAGTGATTCCTTATAAACCTGAAACAAACAGAACACTTTATAAAAGTTACTAAATCAAAGTTCCTATTTCTATGACCAGTAAATTAACAACAAATACTGAATAGCTTCACTTTTCAGTGAAGTGAAGAGGAAGCTAATTAAGGAATCTTTTAGACACTGGTGGGAGAAATATCTTTCTCCACCCTGCTTCTATTTTGTTGTTGCTCTTGTCATGTTTTTAGCTAACATTTGTCAAACACATATGATGTTTCGGGCACAGGACAAGAACCTGCATTTATGTTCTGAATGCTTGCCACAACCGCATGAGGTTTTCACAGAAATGAAACTCTTGCAGATAGGAGACCAGGATTCACTCTCTAAAACCCACATTTTTGACTACCCTAAACAAAGCCGGAAGTGTATCACCTTTCAAAATTATGTAGCCTACCTTACAGAAGAATTCTCTAGCAACGGGATGTAACAGGAATAGGATAGACACGAATATACTCTTTGCAACATTTTTGTTGTACCATCTTGGAGGCAATACCCAACCTCCCAGAACTTCCATTCCCTTACCTGAACAGAAAATTATGATACCAAACCCAGGGACATGAGGAAAGACTTAGACAAACTATAGATAACCTGGAAATAAGAGAGCCCAATAAGAGTATTTTTTTTTCATCACCACCACCATTATCTTTATTACATGGTATATTCTCTGATTCTGACAGAAAATGAGACTCCGCCAGGTAGCAGTTGTATAATTGTATACATATGAATGTGTGTACGTGTGTGTATGCATGCACATACACAGAGCGGGGGGGGATTTTTTTATTTGGTGACTAGATGATTATATCCCTAATCTTTTTTGAGATTATCAAATGTCCAGACCATTAAAATTCAGAAAGTATGGAGTAGTGTTAGTATTACTAAAGGTCTTATTTCACTTCAAATGAGGCTAAAGGGGAAAAAAAAGTTTAGACATTTTATTCTAGGAAAGATAAGAGAGAGAAGTAGAAACAATTGAGAGAGGAAAAAACACATTAGGTATTTCTTTTTTTTTTTTTTTTAAAGATTTTGTTTATTTATTTGACAGAGAGAGATACACAGCGAGAGAGAGAACACAAGCAGGGGGAGTGGGAAAGGGAGAAGCAGGCTTCCCGCAGACTAGGGAGCCCGATGTGGGGCTCGATCCTAAGACCCTGGGACCATGACCTGAGCTGAAGGCAGACGCTTAACGACTGAGCCACCCAGGTGCCACCCACATTAGGTATTTCTTCTCATTCTCTACCCTTGTGTGATTTTTATTTTTAACAAGGACTATATAACATCAACATATGCATCCTTGATTCTTGTTCTTCCTGGAGACTAATCCATTCCATCTTTGTCTGTGTCTTAGGGTTTAGCAGATCACTTTATCTCAGAAAGTTAAATCACAAAACCCTCAAGAAAATTGAATAGAAACCATTAAAAACTGTGTAAGTGGAAAATAACATGCCAGTTATTTTTTTTTTCCTTCTTCCTAATTCCGGACTCTGTTCTTCCTTGACAGACATTTTAAAGTAACAAAAACGTTCATAGTTCTTGGCTTATTTACACAAGATTTAAAATATGAAAAAAACCTGTCATTTTCTCAACTGCTCTAATGTCAATATCATTTTATCAATAGGTTTGTGATGTTCCTGAAACAGGAATATGCGCTCTTCCTGAAAAAGGCAGCCCTTGGGTTCCCTCTGGTCCCTATTCAAAATCCACCTTACCAAAGATGCCTTTCCTAACCTCCTTGTAGGCAGCCAGTCCCCCACCCCATCACTGCCCATCACTGCCCATCCTACCTTTATTTTCTTCAGGGCACTTATTATCACCATGGGACATCTATCTGTTTAGTGTCATTCTCAAACCATTGGAATGCAAACTCCCATGAGACAAGAGACTTTCTTTTGTTCACTACAGTATGGCATGAAGGAAGAATGCAGTGATTACTTGTTGAATGAGTAAACAGTAAAACAACGAACAAACAACAACAACAAAAATCTTTTAGAAGAGTAAAGCCCTTCTTTATTGGGTTTCCAGAGACTGGCAAAAGCTATTATCAGCACATTTAAAATATAGCTTCTATCTTTATTATGTAATCCTGTGTGTGTGTGTCTGCGTGTGTGTGACAGAGAAAGAGAGAAAGGCACGATTTAAAATGTTTTATAATATGCTGGAATTGTCACTGAAGTGACGCCAGAGTAACAGCCACTTTGGAGGATTTACATACGTGGTGTCAAATGATCTCGTTTGAGTGTCTATCTGGACACCTCAAAATGGTGTTGGTGAGGCGTATTTTTAGACCCAGAATAAGATAGGGTCTCAGATGTCCTCAATTACTGAATGAGCTGGTAAAAAGGGGCAGTGGAGTGAAAAGTACTGGAACGGTGACTCTGTTACCAAGACTGTAGTTAGGGTAGAGCCTACCAATTATGGGAATTCTGGGGTTGTCAACCTTGGGGTTTTAGTAATGAATTCAGTAAAGCTCTGGCTTTCAACTTGAGAATTAGTGCTGCTGCTACATGATTACAACTGCGTGTCATTCAGATTCATGCGAGACTCCTGCCTAGGACCATGCTTCCATCAGGATGAGGCTGTCGGAGCTCTGCTGGTGGCATCTCTCGGCATTCAATCTATTATCCCACACGATTAAGATGTGCCCCCAAAATTTCATATCTTTTTCAATGATATAAAAGCTCAGGAATGATCTAGATCTACCTTCCGTTAAAAGCAGACAAGTGACATTTTTTACTGAAGCATAATCCCTTAATGCCTTGGAGTCTCACCCCGTCACCTAGGCTGCTCAGCAGAATATTCTTCCCAGAGGCAGAAACAAACTCTGGTAAATACAAGTTTCTCCATATTCTTACAATTCAAAGATAGATTTTAGTGCCGATCACACCTTGGCTTTCTGGCCCACCTTCAATCTTACTTTGCCTTAATTTACTGGTTGCAAGAAAGATACGGAAAAAAAAAAAGTTCAATTTCCATCGTGAAATAAATTGAAGGCCAAAGTTTAGTAATGTTTAAGAGCAAGAGCTTTAAGGAAAGTTTGGTTTGTATTGCATCTGAGTTTGCCAAGCACAGTTCCATGAATATGAGTAAGCTACTTAATATCTGTGAAACTTTGATTCCTCAACTATACAATGGGAATAATGATAGCACCTAGCTCAGAGGAATGATGTGAGGATACTAAGTAAGTCTTGAACGAAGTTGTCATGAGGATGGAGTAGAACAGTGGACATGAAGGTGACTACCACAGAGCAGGTCAACCTGTCTATTTCCTTCTCTTCCCCTTAGCTTGGAGCAGAGCCATTCCCTGAGGCTTTCACATGATACCAGAATCCTGCCTTGGTGTGACCGTTTCCAGCTGTCTTTAATCTGCCACTTCCAACTGTCTTTAATGTGCCACATACAAGAATAAAAGCTGATAGGAAACTTAAAAAACAATGATTATCCTGTTTTTACTTATTAAGAACAATGGAAGGGGCCCTTCCTTAGGAATAAATGTTGGGTCATGTTGGTGGAAGTAATTAATATTATTTAATATTGTTTAAATGTAGCTATTTAGAAATGAACTAGCTAGCCAGATAGGTAGGTAGGTAGGTAGGTAGATGATAGATTAGATAGATTAGATAGATAGATAGATAGATAGATAGATAGATAGATAGATAGATAGATAGATAGATATGGGGTGAATAAAGTATGAAAAAAATCACAATCTGAAATGTAGGGTAAGGAAAGAAATTCTTAGAACCCTGTCTCCCATTTGAATTATAGCCAAGCACACTTATGTTTTAAACCTATGCTTTTCAGACTGCATGCAGCATGGTGTACTCAGGTTGCGAGACAAACCTGGTACATTTTCCTAGAAATTCTATAAATCTTCAAATATTTGGAAGGTGTTCTTTATGTTTGTGTTTCAAAGTTTACAAATATATTATGAAATAAGTTGGAAAATTCCTATGTATTTTTCAGAAAAAACTCAAACCTTGAATGTGATTTTATGTTAGAAAAGAGTGGCCTTGGGTTACAGTCCCCCAGACTCTCTTGATGCTATGCATTCTTTCTCCTTTGCCTTTATGAGTACTTTGGTTAAAAATTTTAGAAATACATTGTCAAACAAGGGGTCACAACAATTGGTGTGGTATGAAACACAAACTTTTTACAAGTTTTGTTTTGCTTTGATTTTAGTAATGTATACATTAATTTTTCCTTAAAATAAATATGAAGGCTGTTATGATAATGCTGGTCAGATGAAATATTGAGCAGAACAAGCTATAAGATGCAGTGGAGAACAGGACACAATTTGCTGTGAAGTAAGAGATAAAAGACACAGATACATGTCAAGCCAAAAACTCTCTCTTGGGTGTATAAAATCACAGTCAGGTGGATGAAAGTTCTACTGAAAGGAAGAGTCCCTGCTGAAGGAACTGAACAGTACACTGACCATGGGTGCTTTTCTAAGGCTACTTAGGAACTTAGGAATATGGTTGTACTCTAGGAGAAATTATATTGTAAAATATACTACCTCATTCACCATATCTGATATGGGTGTCAACAAAGATTTCGTATTTGAAAGTGTGTTAAAGAAAGCAAAAATGGTCGGGAATCTCTGGGTTAAATTTTGCAGTTTAGATCAGGAGACTTACTGACACCTGTTAGCAGCATACCAAAAGGGACTTTTAATAAGTGAGTCTAAGTATAAATGTGTAAAAATCCATTTAAGTCACAAGGCTCTGGATGGAATATAAAGTTATATCAAAGAGACTCAAGTGGGTATATTCTAAACATTTTCAGAGATGTATTATTTTGCAAATGGGCATAGACGTCTGCAAATGGACAGATGGAGAGAATTACACACACACAACAAACCCAAATTACATTTTTAGATTAAAAGTTTGCAGTTCTTTCTCAGAAACCCTTATATAAACAAGTCAACTTTTTTCTTCTTTATACATAAAAACTTGGGAAATTTGCTAAAATTCACCAGGAATTCTTGGGTATATAGTCATAGCCAGCTAAGAAGAATTTTTATGATCATCTGGGAATGATTCTTTTTCAAATATTGAATGTTTTTTCACAGTGAGCTATTACTAGGTGACTGTATAATTCATGTACTAAAGTGGGACACTTTTGAGAGTGAAAGGAGGTGCTAAAACAAGGTATTCCTTGCTCTAAACCTGGCTTTGCCATGGGCAAACTGGAACATATAGTCCCATTAGTAATAACAGCCATTACCTATCATTTGCCGTCTCATGCAGATAGTCCACCATCTCCAAACTAACAGAGACGCATCATCATATTGCTCAGAGACAGTTCATAGGCGTCATGTTCTGCACATCTTGAGAGCCCTGAAGCCAGCTGCCTTGGTTCCAAGTCTTTTCAAGAACGTTTGTATGGCCAACAGCTCTGGAAGCTAAACATCCAGAGCAAAAGGCAAAACAGGCTTGTAAAGGATCTCACTGGATCCCATTGTAAGAGTTGGGTTTTCTCAACCGCGGATTCCTCAGCTGTGATGCAAACCCACAAAGTGCACATCATCTCCCCCGCCCCCCCGGGGCCATGCCACCTGACTTTCAGGGGACTTGGCACGTCAGCAAGGACTAGCACAAAGATGAAGCCCACTCTGCCTGCCGTGCACAAGTACTATGACAGTCCTTTTAAGCAACTCGGAACAAATTATTGCACTTCTCTTTGGTCCCCAATTGTCCCATCTAGAAAGTAGTCAGGGGAGAAGGCGGCCGTTTAAGGTCCTTCTGAGTCTAAGCTTTTTGCATTTGACTCAGTCTGTCCCATAACCCTGTCCCTCATTGTTATCACATGATTTATTTTTGTGTGGCTGCAGGTGGGAACTTTACAAGGCACAGAATACTGGAGTGCGGAAGCTCCTTAGAGATGATCTATCCTAGATATTTCTGTAACTATGCTCTGATAAATCCCAGGAGTCTTAAAAAAAAAAAAAAAAGAAAAAGATTTGGGGATTCTAAAATGCTTGTTTCAATTTTCATATAAATTTTAACTAGTTTTTCAGTTGTAACCAAACAGCACACTCAACTGTGTTATGAGCCAAATATGAACACATAGAAGACCAACAATGAACTCACATATCCTTGTTGACCTTACAAAATGCAAATACCATACAATCCAATTTCTAAAATAAACTTAAAAAGTCAAATATTTCTTTGGGCTGTTATCTATAGGGGGAGTTAAAAACAACCAGTCACTTTGAAAGGCTGATTTTTATCAGAGATAAGAAATATCGATGTGTTGCAGGAATATTAGTCTAACGAAAGGGACTATCATGAATTGGGGTAAAGAAGAAAAGAAAGTAGAGGCAGAAAGCTAACCGTATATATATGGAGCTACTATAATTTAGTTGAAGTTTTTTTTTTTTGTCCTTCTGAGTTGAAGATCCCATTTTGTTTCCTTTGAAGTCATGCAGTCGAATCCTGCAGTAATTTGGAATGTGGTTTTACTACAGTGGGTTTTGTTCCTATTGGACAATCGTTATTAAAAGTTTCCTTGAACGAAAGGACTTGTTTTGTCATTGTTCCTGCTTGGCATTGCTCCCCGCAAGGACTGGATGACAGACCTGAACTTGGGAGGAACCGGCCAGAATGGAAAAGAGTTAGGTATGAAAGGCAGTCCCAAAGAAGAATCACAGAATCCAATGGCGGCTTCATGTACAGGAAAATATAAATGTCACTCCTGCATCTCAGTGCTTGGGGAAATAATGGCGACTTTGACAGGAATAGGAAAGGTGAACAAAGTAACCAGTATTGAAAGGAAAGATGAGGAGCGCAATTTTAGAGAGTTGGAGGTTGAAGAGACAGCAGGCCATTTGGGATAAACCTCCAATGAACAGACCAGAATTGAGGAGAGATGCCTAGCTAGAATTGTGGATTTGGTAGTCATCTGGGTCTATAGATTACAGGCTTCAGATACCAGAAATTATCTGTTATTCTTGCATCGGGAAGTGCCATTCATGTTGGCAACTTTCTGCCACTCTTTCTGATAAAAAGTCCATTCTGATTTCACTGTGACTCAGTAAATTGCCTCAAATCTCATAGACTGTATTTTCCTTGTTGCAGGGTGTCAAACCCAAATCTATCTCCACTTTAAGTGTAAAAGTTTTAAAAACAGTGCTGTGTATATGTAAACTGAGTAATTACATCTTCCTCTACCTGAGCAATATGGAAGTGTGAAAAAAGTAATAAATCATTTTCATCAATCAGTGCAAGTAATTCAGGTTTACAAAGGCATAGTTGAATTACTATACAAGAAAGGGAGACCTGACACTTTCCTTGTGATTGTGGGATGTATAGCATCATCAAAATGACAAGGTAAATGCTGAGGAACATTTTTCTGAATTTGGAAGAAGTGACTGAGTATTCAGCAGAAGCTAAATGAAATGTCAGGGTAACGATGAAGATTTTGCACTTTAGCACACTCTGATGATTGGTACATAGCAAGATTTGATTGTGGCTTCATGAAAGTAGGAAACTGAACTTTCAAAGACATTGCCTATATTAGAATAGTAGAATGCTCCTTTATTTTGCATTCAAGGTTTTTAAATATATATACATTTTTAAATTGTATGTTATTTGGTGAATGTGTATGTCTTGCTCATCACATTTCATTCCTTGAATCTATAGGTAGTTTTTCTATTTCTGTGTAAGTAGAAAATTAGTCTAAGCTTTTCTCAGATATTAATAAACAAGTAACAAGGTTTCATTGAGTATCTACCATGTGCCTACCACAAGGCTGGATACTACTGAAGTTCAAGACTAAAGAAATTACAATCTATTGGGGAGGCAAGATTGGACGTTCATGAAGTAATTATTCAGCATTCCATTCTGTGATAAGGAAGAATAAGAAAGTTGGGTGGGAAACAGCTGCTTAGTTGACATGAGCATCCCGCTTTTGACTGAAAAAGGAAATCAGCTTGATCTACACCATGCCTTTATTTTGGGGGTTTCCAGGAGACAGGGGTTGGTGGTGGTGAATGGAATGCTTCTTCTCCTGGCAGAAGTAGAAAGACTGAGGGATTCAGGTATTTTTTTGGAATGGTTGAATTTCTGAACAAATAAGATTCTGGCAAGAGTAATTAAAATAAGCTGTTAACTAAAAGCTTTTGCTCTCTGATCTGGAGGAAGCAAATCAAAGTGGCAAGCTTTCACTCCAAGCCATGCCATCGCTCTGAAGCCCAGGATGGTAGCCTGAGACAACACTGCCTGGAAGTTTCCTGGATGCCTGAAAGGGGTTGGGTTGAGTTCAACTTAGCCTGGAAAATATGTCTATGTTTCAAATAAATATTTTTATTTTTAAATTTAACATTTAGACAGAAAATCACTTAATTTCCCATTATTATAAAAAATAAATGCACCATTCCAGTTAGTAGACATCCTCTCAGCTGCTATCTATCAAGCTCTTATTAACAGCCAGACATCTGCTAACTGCATTACCTTGGTTAAACCTCACACAATATTATGAAGGTTAGCATTTTACCTCATTTTTACACACGTCCAAGAGACATGGAGAAGTTAAGTAACTTGTCCGAGACCCAGCAGCTCACAAGAGGTGAGGCTGGGATTAGAACCCATACATGAGGATCCTAGAGTCATTTTGTCAACCACCACCTTGTATTGCCAGCCCTGACCAGCAAAAACCTCAGGTATTAACACATGAGTGCATTTGGGCGAGTTATTTCCTGATTTGCAAACAGACCTCTATTCCCCCAACGTTTTTTTTTTCTGTATTTACACATTATTATTACACTATTTTCCATAGCTTCTAACAACATATAATACCCTAATAGTGACATTTTAATTATTATTGAAGGTAGCTAGTCTATCTCTCTAATTTTCATTTTTTAATGTTACCCAATGCATTTTTTGCTCAAGTATTTCTTTTTTTTTTAAAGATTTTATTTATTTATTTGACAGAGAGAGACACAGCGAGAGAGGGAACACAAGCAGGGGGAGTGGGAGAGGCAGAAGCAAGTTCCCCGCAGAGCAGGGAGCCCAATGAGGGACTCAATCCCAGGACCCTGGGAACATGACCTGAGCTGAAGGCAGTCGCTCAACCAACTGAGCCACCCAGGCACCCTTTGCTCAAGTCTTTCTTCTTGGTCAGTAACTTATTACTTTTGTTAAACCGAAAGAAAAATCTATTAAATGAGGTTATTTCATGTAAATGGTACATCCCTTGTACTTAGAGAAAAAAAATCATTAATTATAAGGGCAACTAGTCAATTTTAAATATGGGCTTCCTCTGCCCATTAAAATTGATTTTCCTCTCCATTTTTAATTCTGCAGGTGTGACTTGTCTGGGGAATAAGAAAAATATCGATTATTTTCATTATTCCATGTATGCAAGGTGTGCATAGTCATTTCTGTAGGTCATGTCAAATATTTGTTCTGAAATAGCATCCTTTGCATCCAAAAACAGCAACAACAGTTAGGTCTACCATTTATTGAATAACTGATAGATTTCAGGTATTGTACCTGGAACTTTTTTAGTGCTTTGCACTTTATATCATTAATATTCATGACTATCCCATGAAGTAGCTATCATTACCCACAATTTTACAAGAACAATTTGGCTCAGAGAAGTTAAATACCTCTCCTAAGTCATAAATTATAAGTGACAAAAGCTGTTCCCCAAAACCAAGATTGCCTGACTCCTAACAGTAAAATTTTATCCTATCTCTGTGTTCCCTCTCAGGTACCTTTGAAAATATTGAAAACTAAAACATCAGTATACAAATAAAATCTTGATCCTGTTTATTTTTTAACTTGTATTTCATTAACATCTTAATGTATATTCTTTGGTCTTAAATGAAAAAAATTACATTTAGCTACAATTCCATAATTTATTTCTTTAAATATTCAGTATCTTATTAACCTTTTGTGAGCATTGCTGACCTTTCCCAGCTCTGGTATTTTTGTATCCGATCCTGCTTTTGTATTGACTATGGATATTTCTTTCTTTATCCCTGCACAAATCTCTTTGCTGTCATATTGTTAGCAGATATTTATTCCACTCGGCAAGCAGTAATGCATAAAAATATGATCATAGATATTCATGTCCTTTCTCAAGCCCTAACACATACTGATTTAACCATCACGTCATTCATAGATATTTATTTCACCATGACAAGAGCAACATAAATAATTAATATTGATTTCCTCGATCTTGCCTCTAACTCATATAGCTTTCACCAGTACTGATTAATAGAGAAATACTTTACCTCTGAAGCTCTCTGACATTTAAATATTTTTACTTCCATCTCATAGCTCACTAAATAGTACTGGGCTACACAAAAAGAACTGCTAAAAAAGCAGTAATTCAAGCTAAGAACTTGAGAAATCATTTGTAACCAAAAACTTTCCTGTAAAATTTTGAAAGGATAGCATTAGAAACTTATATTCTCAGCATCAAATTTGTATTTTTAATTTCAGTGAAAGAGGTATAAACATTGCTCTTTAACAAAAACTTGAATATTTTGTTGCATTTCCCACATGCAATAACGCCAATAATTATTAGTCCATTCGTGTTTATGACTTACTCTCAATTTACAAACATATTACTCTGACTTCCATTCACCTTCTCCTTTTGACCCCAGCCCTGCAACTTTGGGCCAGTTATTTAACCTTTCCAAGCTACTCTATTCTCATCTTTCACATGTAAAATCCATGGATTAAATGAGAATGTGTGTGTGTGTGCTATATAGCATATTTTCATAACATATATATCAACACATATGTATTATAGGCTATATATCAGTAAATATATATGATGTGATACATTATATTTATATATATAAATATAATATCTGACGTATATGTAGTAGGCTCTCAATAAATGTGAATTTCTTCCTTTTCTGTCATTTTCATGTTTACTTCTGTATCACATATGGTGGACTTATCTGTTAACTACATTGTACTTTGCAAGGCTCCTAGTCGGGGTGCAACCAGGACGAGGCAAGTAAGTCACCTGCCTCATGCATAAAATTTAAGATGGTGTCAAAACAATCAGTCATCAGGCACCTAATATTTTAATGCAGTGTTTTTTAAAATCCGAATTCATCCAAAATTCCACGATGAGCCAAATACTGAAAAGCTAAATAAAGGCAGACTGAGTATCACAGATTTTTCCTTCTGCACGGGCTCTGATACGGCTCAGCCGCACACTGCTTTCCTCAGAATCACCTACACCAGTCTCATAGCTCCCAGCCCCTCCACAGAAACAAGACTCCTCCTATCTGTATTCTCAGTCCCAGGCCTCATGCAGGGGGTAGCTCTCTTAGCCCAGTTTGAGGCCGAAAGGTTGAAGGCTTGAACCTGGAGATAGGAATAAAGGCTGGAATGCTGAGGACTTGAGAAAGCAAGAATGGGAACGTTCAGAGTCACAGAGATCTAGTGATGAGAGAGTTTCAGATCTAGAAAAAAGATCTTCAGATCTTTTTAGCCTTGCCAGGCTAAAAAGGCCACAGACGACAGTCTCATTGCCCATTCTACTTCAATTTCCTCATCTAAGAATGATTTCTGACCATGGCAATAAATACATACCCAATAAATACACCCTATAACTTTTGGGGGGAGGCACAATATAAATTTCTGGTTCCTCTTAGGCCTATGACCATACCAGAGTACTCCATAGTTATTTTTCTTTCTATTGGACTTTGGGGGAAAAAAAATGCCCTGATGATTAATAGTCCTCTAAGAACTCAATATATACAGATGTAGAGTTGATTTTAATAGTGCTTTTGAGAAGTCACAGTGTTACATTCTCTTTCTATCATGTTTTCCTGTGATTTCATGGTGCACTTATTGCCAAATATGTAAATAGGCCTCTACCAAAACCAAATTGTAAGCCAAGTTACAGCGTTTGATGTTACTTGGTTTTGACTGATTCTCTCACTGAGACATTTCTCTCTTTAGTTTACGGAGGGGAAGGAATTGTATTACCCGTAGGCAACCCAGTAACAAGGCTGTAGTGCAGAACTGGTAGGTGACAGTGGTTCTATCCCTCAGTTACCAAATTATTCAAAAAACCTATCTGCAGTTTTTGTTGCCATGTATGCAGTGTTTCAGGGGGACTAAGGGTTGGCAAGAAAAGACCATCTGAACCTACAGAAAGTCCTGAATTTATGTAACAAGTGTGCTGAAATTAATAGAAACACAGTGGCTCCGCACAGCAGGAGGAGATCGGCAGCATATGGCTTTCCTCTTGCCCCTGGCTTCCCTGAGGGGCACACAGCTGCCAGAGACTCACTTCATCTGGGGGAGGTCCCGCTAGCATTAGAAATGTAGCCAAGTTCTTGCTACACCACGGTCTTTCAGAACATGGGGCATACGGCCCCGTCCAGGGGATCTTGGGCTAATAACCTATGTGCTTCTATTAAGGGAAAGCCTATCAACTATAAATTCTCCAGGTTCTTCTACAAACTCTCCAGGAAGCCCACAGCTTCTTCTGGTATAGAAAGCAGAGTCAGGTTTCCCCTTGTAGTATAGTGTCCTCTAGAATTCGGGTATCTCCAAAACCCATTTTCTAACAGAACACCCCTTTAGATTTAGTTCACTTTTACTAGCTGGTTTCAATATACGCTTGGTCTGAAGATAACAACAATTTCACTTCTCTGAAGTATATTTAGTTCTTACTCTATGCAAAGTTAAGTTCCTACTGAATTCTTAGAGCCAATGAATGAGTTTGAACCCAGGCCTACCAACTTATAAAAGACTGTGTGCTTCATTACCATGCATCAGAGTCATCCAGAATGTTTATCAAATGCAGGATTTCTGGAGGCATCCCCAGATTTACTACTAACTCATAATCTCTGGGGATAGGGCCCAGGAATTGTTATTTTTACAAACTCCAGTTGACTCGTGCCCGCTAAAAGCTTGGCCATCACCAATTTATATCCTGGTTGCCTCTACTCCCTTAGCATTTGAAATTCTGTGTTGTCTTAGAGGGAGAAGCCCATAGGTAAACAGGCTGCCAGCACCACGGTGTCAACTTCTCAAAAAAACTCCATGGCTACTTGGCATCGCTATGCTCTACTCACTACGCCAACCCGAGCTCAGCCTGCCGACATCAGAACAATCTGGCTGTCAAGGCCACAGAGTCAAGGGATGAGACTCCCTAAGTATTCGTCTTTAAAAAAGTAGGCCAGCCTGTTCCCCTTGCCTTCTATCCTGAGTTCCGTTAAAACACAGACTATTTATATCTGTGGAAACATGCATGTATGTCACCTGTTTCCTTTTGCATATCAAAGTTCTATCATGCTTTTCACTCAGCAACAGATATTTCACCCCTCCTTATGTTTTTTCATCCTCATCTCCCCTTCTGTACCTCCTTTATCTGATCGGATTCAATCTATACATGGATTCCTGAACCTATTGTTATGCTTATTTTTCCCCTAATTTAGGCCAAAGGAATTTTGTATTTTAATATCTTGTGACACCGTAGATTCCTTATTTCTTCCAAAATGCACGAATAATATATATTTGTATCTTTACTATTTCTTAATTGTTATTTAAACATGAGTTATTACATATATGAGACAAGCTAGAATGGATGATTTAACTAAAATAAGCTATTTTGTTTGCTTCCATTAATACTATTGTCATATAGGTGAAAAACATGAGGAATATATGCTAGTGTCATTATTTTGCATGTCATAGCACAAAACAAGTAAAACCAATGTTCTAGCATTGTCAGTGAAAAAGAGATGATTGAGTCAATTGGGGTAAAGACTGAAAACATTTATATTAGTAATGATTATTTGGATATGGAAGGCCAGATATTATTTAAAACAATCTATGCAAACCTAAAAGTGCTCTAAAACAATTGTCTTAAATATGTGTGTGTGTGTGTGTGTAAATATATATTTCAGAAATATTTTACTTGACCTAATTAAGTTGGGCCCAGGATGTGATATTCATTGCTTCTACTGCTTTCATTATTTTTTTTTTTTTTGTAGTTTATTGATCCCATGTCTTCTAAGGAGTATCATGGGGACATAAGAACACACTGCATTAGGATGCATAATTCATTAGGTTAAACAGCATATGTCATTGACTTGGGTTTCCTTCTTCAGGAGGAAGGTGCTCCTGAAGTACATCAGGATCCAGCTTAGCTAGCAGCAGTGTGAGATCCAGAATTAGCATATTGTTTCTCTGAGAATGCCCTTGAGTGCACCTGGGTAGCTCTCTTGTGCGAGGCCTGAGCAGAATTGCTGAGAGTCAGAGAGGAGACAGATTGCAGGCACCATGTAGGCATCCTGTGTGGCTCTGTCTATCGTGGTATCTCAGAAAAGGTCCTCAGGAAACGTCAGGATGATCAGTGACTGAGTGACACACAGCGCAGGTCAGTGCCGCACCCGGGGACCCTGCAGCAACCTCAGGCTACAGCACACCTATGCCGAATTCCAGAGCGGCCCCTGTGGTGCCAGGCAAGCATCTGACCCTCACTGCTAATAGTGAGAAGTGACTACCGAAAGATCATTGAGAAGTGAAGGCTCTTCTTTGCTACTTGAAAATTTACATCATTTGTCTTTTTATGCAAGGGCTTAAAAATGTGCATTTTCTGGAAGGTACCAGACATGGAAATAAATACACAGCTGGCTGGGATAACTAAACTAAAGCTGTGGCCAGAGAAAAGGAAAACAAATCAACCTTCATGTAGACCAACAATGAGAGACTTAGCAATAAGACTTTTTATTAATCTCACATGCCAGGAAACAGTCACTTACTAAGACAGATAGAATAGAATGTTTCCATTTGGCAAAATGCTTGGAGGTGGAGAAAATTTTAATCAATCAAATGTGACCATTAGTAAAATGAGAAATAAGACACTATAAGGATATCACAATTTCATATGAACCTTCATTTGTCTTTTGAGCAGCAGGATAAAATAACTGTCACTTCTTTTAATCACTTGAGAACCAATTCTTTTCAGAGTTCTCTTACTTATTGTGGAATATACCTGTGTATGAGTCCAAGATTCAGGGTTCTGAAACAGAATAGTTTACTTGATTTGTATTAGCCACAAGATGCTTGAGGAATATCACTTTTGCTTACAGAAAACAGAAATAGGCATGTAGAATATATTCTTAGGCCTCAAGTGCATTTTAAGACAGGAGGTCAAACTCAAGTTGTCCTTGGGCAATTAAACAGCAGAAATAAGAAAACTTCAAACCCTAGGTTGTTTTCATGTAACCCCATGGGTCCGTGATTTTGAGATCTTACAGTAAAAATAAAAAAAAAAAAAAAAGATGGATGACTAGTGTAGAAAGTAATATACAGTTTTCTCTGGTGATACTCCAAAAATGGATTCTCAAGAGCAGATCCTGTCAAGATCTTTTCATGTTGCTAGGAGAATTGTTACCATAGGAACAATGGTACTAGTAAGCATCACTTACCACACAACACATTACACATAAACTAATTAAAATATCTTCAGAATTTTATACTGTGGTCTTTTGCAGCATTTGTGTGTGAATAGTATAATGTAAGCCCTGTTTGAGGCAAGCATGTGGAAATGTGTCCACTGACAGATTTTATTGGCTTAAATCCTCACTTTGTTACACTGAAGTTTTGTCTTTCTTCAGCATATAAGGGGAAAAAAAAGCTTCATTATTCTCAGCTCAACTGTCATTTTTATTGGGGACATTGAGTTGCAGCAGTGCTGGGTACTCAGTCCCGATGGGCTGCCATCATCAAATAAGAAAACTCTGACACTGCTGCAGATTTAACCCAGTCATTTTATCTTGAGTATTATTTTGAAAACACAAAATCAGAACAAGAAGCCATCCTCAAATTCCTTAAGACATGCTTTTTTTCTCATATTTCATTAAAAATCACAAAATCTGTTCAAGTGGAAGAGAGCTCAGCTCAAGCTATACTCCTTGACTTCCACCTTTAAAATAATATTTAATAAGATGACATTACACAGGTACTGAGTACAGGCCCATGGCTTAATGTTCAAAGAATATGCTAGCTCAGGTTACAGATCTCTCTAAAACCAAAAGCTTGAAGTCTGAGTTCAGGACTTAAAATGTTAACATATTGCCAGAAAACAAATTGAGAGAAGCATCCTCACATCATGGTTGTGAATTTGTGCAATATTTATGGATTTCCTGAAATACTATTAAGTAGGAAGTTTTAGAGAGGTATTAGGCAAGATAATGCACACTACACTTGACCACAATAGGCTTCTGCTAATGTGACATCCATCATTACTTTTTTGACCCACCACTTCCTCCAAAATGAGCTCATTTTACTATAGATCAAATTACTTTTAAATTTCTATCAATAAAGTGCGCTATTACTGCAACCACGCAATATACTGTCAAAACATCAAAGTTATAACCCCTGAATTCCAAAAGCAGCCAGGAAAGCAAAATCAATAACGCCAGTTAATAAGGATTATGTATCCAGCAATTTACATAAAATATTGCCTTTATAATTTAGAGAATAGAGACACAGGCCCTAGGACACAAATCTCTTCCCTGACATTCCTTAGCAAGACGCTTCTTATTCCCACTGGCCAAAAGGGCATGGTTTAATGATCTCCTCAGCCCACCCTGGGATGAGGGAAGGGAGCTTCTGACTGAATGTGGAAGGATATTTCCAAGAGCACCCAGATCATAGGCATCCATGGCCCAGGTGGCATAATCCCCACTTACAAATGACTGAGTTAGATAGCACCAGGAAGTGATCCTTTCAACCAGACCCTTGTACCTGGGTCAGTCATGACAACTGCTCACCCACTGGGTTGGGTGCCCACTCACTGGGAACATCAGGATACCTCTTCACACCCTGGCTCAATTTGCTTTGAAAATCTTGTCTCCCAAGGAATTAGCTGTAGGGTAAGCTTCCAATAAGCTTTCATTTTAAACTAGCAATAGTTCTGCTTTACCTTTCCAAGATGGAAATAGCCCGGATCTACCTGTAGCACCAAAATCAAAAATTTTCCATCCCACTTAGCAGTAGCCTGAAGGCATTTTCTGTATTTGAATCATGTCAGTGTTCTACATCATATTCAGCACATGGTCCTCTTAGCAATCAAGAGTGTCAGAGTCTGACCTTACCCTGAACAATTTACTCTCCCTATAGTCATCATAGAAAGAGCAAGAATATTGGTATTAGCAACTCTCTACGCCTTAGTTTCCATATATAGAAACTGAAGAGCATAACCTTACTCCATAGTATGGGAGTATTCATATGGATTAACTAAATAATACATATGAAGGTACATAGCATAGTAACTGGAATATACTCTTGAATAGAGGACAGTCTACCATTACATTATCCACATAACTGGTTAAGAAGGATTTATTTATTATTTATTTATTTATTTGGATTTATTTTACAGCTCACTCCTCTTTGTGACTATCACCACATATCTTTAACTTTGAAATCTAAAATTAATTCGAATTCCAGATCATTTTTCAAACTTGCCCATGGGAAATGCCCATGGGATAGCAAATATATTGGTTAAAAAAATGACTGCCATACTAGGCAATGAGAATATTTGTTCATAGTAATTCAAGAAGTGCAATGTAGAAAAAGCATAGTCATAGAAACCTGAAAGTGTTAAAGCCTAACAAGTCATCAATTCTGTTTGCCTACTCTCAGCCCTGGAGGGTGTTGTCCGGTCTTTGTTTCTAATGTCCCAAATGATGAAACTGCTTCTATTTATTCCCCTTGAAAAACTCTCCAATAATCAACATATATTACTGTCAAAGACCTCTCCTAATATACCAAATTTTGTATTTCTACTCATTCCATTCTGTGATTTTTAGGTATGATCCAGAGTATTCCCAAGTGTTGGTACCTCATTATTTTACCTATTTTTTTTATAGTTCCCAATCTTAATTACATCCCTTTAGATCCTCATAGATGTGTACAAAAGAAGGCCTCCTGAACACAAGTGTACACATACAGTACACACTGTGTCAGAGCTCCTTTTGAGTAGAAACCATGAGATACAAGTCTATTTGGTGCCTAAACTCACATAGGTGAGAATTTTGTACGTAGTAGTTATTTCATAAATATTATATTGAATTCTCTTCTCACATAGCAAATTGAAATAAAAGCAATAACTTTCCTAAGGCTGGAGGTAGAATAGTAAATTTTACTAATTTAGAAAGAAAATATAAAGACTATTTTAGAAAAACTTCTTAAATTCAAAAATTATCAGTGAGACGAACAAACGAGGTTCAATTAAACTCAACTTTTAGGCTGCTGTATGAAAGCTAGCCACAAATACATAAACAATAAAACCACCAGTATCTCCATGGAATCCCCAGAAGTTATTTTAATCACATCTGAAAAAAATATTTCTACAAGCCAGGCCACAGAGTTTATTCTTTTATTGGTGTTTATTTCTCCATTTCAATTACGTGGTTTTTTTTTTAAAAAAAATATTTTATTATGTTAATCACCATACATTACATCATTAGTTTTTGATGTAGTGTTCCATGATTCATTGTTTGTGCATAACACCCAGTGCTCCATTCAATACGTGCCCTTTTTAATACCCATCACCAGGCTAGAACCCTCAGTTTGTTTCTCAGAGTCCATAGTCTCTCATGGTTTGTCTCCCCCTCCGATTTCCCCCCCTTCATTTTAATCACTCTGTTTCCTACCTTCTTGTAATCATTTGTCATAATTTCCCTTACATGTGTCCTGGCACAATGTACTTCAGGGTCGACTTCATATTTCTTTAGCAAACCTCCCATGCCAACTTCCAGATGAGTATTTTAGACTTTTAAATATGCCTGGTTACTAATTACTCCTTTTAAATTACTTTGCATGGATTTCATCCCTTTTAATACTCTGATAAGACCTTATACTTTTTCCTCATATAATCCATTACAAAGGTAATTATGCAATTATCTGTTTGTTTGTCTAATGTCTGAGTCTTCTGCTAAACTGTAGGCTCCATGAAAGGAGTTTCATTCACTACTATATCTCTATCTTAACTCACTACTATATGTCTAGCATAGGGCCTCACATTTAACAGTTAGATAGCAAATACTTATTGAACAAGTGAAGAAATGAATGAAGGGATGGATACAATTTTATTTTGATAAATTTCTACTCCCTTAAGCAACTGATGAACTATGTACATCGTTATTTTTTAGTATTCCTTGTCTAGTTATGAATTACCCAGGAATATAAATACTAAGTTACCTATGGTTTGTCTATGTATAAAGAAGAGCTAGTGATATTTCCCAGGAGTATTGCCCTTAACAAAGAAACTAGTTGGAGAGAATCTACTGAATTTCTTGCTGAGTCATTCCCACCATGGGAACTTCATTCTTCTAATGGAGAAGTACACATGGCAGGGAAATAGAAGCTGGAGTGGGTTAAATTGTACTTCACAAAGGGAAAATGACTTGGCATTGAGAAAAAATCGACAAACTTTTTCCCATAGTAATTAAAGAACAAATCAATTAACTCTAGGATCAGTCATTTGGGTTAAATATCATTATAGCTGTTGATGTCCAAAGGATGAAACGCTGATATAATTCCTAACATTTTAAGTTTCATAGGAGATTTCTGTATTAAATAGGAAAATTCCAGTTATAGTCACTATCTAGTAAACATACATAATGTTTACTATGTAATTTGATACGTCTTCATTTGTTTTAATGATAAAGATCTACACTGTATTTAATGAAGTCTGTTCTTTCCTCAATAATTATTTCATCAATTTACTAATTACTGATTCCAGACTTTACAGTACAATCTTCAACCTAAAAAGTACCAAGACCTTATCTGCTCACTTCCATTCTTACCTCAAAGGCTTTAGATGGTAACAAATTCGTTTAGTATTATATAATATGTACTACATGCCTAATAATACATTACCCAATTTTCTAAATCTATGCAACTTTGACTCATTTTCATTAAAAATCTGTTTTTCTAACTTTATTTAGAATGTTAACTTTTTAAAAAAATATATCTTATTCTGTTATATATACATTTAAAAGTTCATAATCTCACATAACTCATCAAAAATACATGTTTATTTTTAGCTAATTCATTCGGTGCTTTTAAACAAAATAATATTGTTCATTGCAAGAACCATTTAGCCATACTGAACCTAAGTTATTTGAGCATTGGTAATAGCTAGCAGGTGCATGTGTTCCCAGTATGCAAGATGCCATCACCATACCTAGTAGTTTTTATGTGTTAAATTTACTCCTCTCATAGCAAAAACCCAATGGAGATCGGCATCATTATCAACAGACCTAGTTTGCAGATGAGTGTAGAGAGGCACAAAGGTTTAAATAACTTCCCCCAACATAACAGAGCTGATGAATTAACCTCAAACAGTTGGGCTTCAAAGTCCAAGCTTTAAACAATTATGCTATCTAAACTGCCTATCTTTTTATATATCGTAGTTTAGGTCCAATGAAAAAGAGGGAAGAGGAAAATGCAAAAAAAAAAAAAAAAAAAAAACGAAAAGGAAATAACCACAACAAAACAAAAACTACTTCAGACCTCGAAGAGCTTTTAATAATGAAAGAATTTACAAGCCAATACACTAAGCACACTCCTAGCCCCAAACCTATTCCTACAGATAGGCTGCACCTTTGCACACTCAGAATCAAAACTATACATACATCCATATACACACTTTAAAGTACAAAACAAGTTACAGGAGAAAGTAGATTAACCTTGTGTAGGAAACAATTTATTACGAAGAACAGAACCAGTATTTAGAGATTTTAAACCATATACCAGGCCTTTTCCCTATATTCTCTCATGTAATCCTCATCACTTCATAGAAAATACAATTGAGGCTTAAGGAAGTTCAGTAATTTGCTGAGGAACACAAAGACGATTATGAAAGAACTGGAATTTAAACCAAGTTGAGTCCAAGCCCTGGACACCACCACACCACAAGGCAGAAAACATGATGCTTTGAGTGGTGTGAAATGCTAATGTACTCAAATGACTTGTCACAGAACCCGGTAGGAAACACTAAAACAAAACAAAACAAACAAACAAACAACCTGTCTCCACTTCAGCAATTTTGGAAAATAATTAGCTTTAAGATCTGGCTTTGTGGAACGATGTGCTAGAAGAATAATCAGAGCCTGTTGAAATTCATCACAGAATATTTTCTGGAAATTTTTAGACCTGACCTGGGTTTTTGAAGAAATTGTGATCAATGTCTACAAGGTAAAGGTGATAGAAAAACTATCTAGCATATATCTATTTAAAAATGCATGAATCTCTAGAATGTAATTATAATGTATAAAATTAATCTTTACAATCATTACTAAAAATTACTATTTAAGCCACCTACTATTTGTTCCTCTCCTTCATCTCTTAGCTTGTACCATACTTATTCTTATCAGTACCATACTTATTCTTAACAATTTTTATTCTCCAAGCACATGAAAACACAGGCATTTGTCAAATATGCTTTGAGTATTCCCCTATTTCTGGATTTCCAGATTGAAAATTTAATGAAAATTAAAGACAAAGAAAGGAGCTAAAGTGTGTATTCTTTATGGTCTACACCTGTTTTATCCTAAATTTAAACTCCCTTTTCTTAAATCTTTGAGCACTGAAAGTGGAGAACGGTTTATTATAATGCTCACTGCAATGATTATAACATGGGCTTGGACAATTTTAAGTAGGCTTTGTGAAATTAACCATGTTAAAAGACCTTAAATTCAAAAGATGGTCAACTAATAGCTATGTTTCTTAAAATATGTGTTTCAATGCCATGCACTAGTAGCTATAATATTTAACTTGAAGAGTCCCATCACAATGACTAATGTCAACTGATGTAAAGGAACAGGTCTATCTCAAGAGTTCTGAAAATCTCAGATTAAAACTCTTAGGATTGATACTTCATGTTAAAGTTTTCAGTACTTTTAAGTCAGGATGAGAGTCACACTTAAAATATTTCAAGGATGCATAAGGGAATCTTTATTTGGTAAAGTAGCAATGAATTCCAATACTAACATATAATTGGTTTGAAAAAAGGAACTTCTGATGCCACATCTGGAGAGTAGAATAATACAAGCCACTACAGGTAGTAATTACTGAAGGTAATTGTAATGCAGCTTGAGTGGTAAACATTAATGGGGAGAAAAAAAAAAGATTTCTAAGCAAATAAAATCTCAAGCATCAAAAAGACAAAAAGTTTGTGATAAATGGTTCATTTAGGCATGCAGTGCTGTGTGGGCAAAATTGGATTGCAATCATAGCCATTTCAAAAAATGAAAACATTAGGAGAAAAGAAAATTGGGCAGAAATGGCATGGAAATTACAGCCTTTGATCCATTCTGAAGAACTTTTTTTTTTTTTTTTTTTTTGAAGCATCATCATGAGTGGGCAGCAAACTCTTTCCAATCTCTTGTTAAAACATTTATGAAAGCCTGGAGACCCTGAGATAGAAATAATCAATTCAGCACAGACAATGGAAATATTTTTCAATGATAATTTTTTCCATAAAACTGTGAAAAATTAATTCCACTGTTAAATTGCTATCTGATTTTGCAATAGACATTTTTAATTTAAGGAGAAAGTCCTTCCTGAATCATCCTTGACCTGTCCAACTAAATATCAGTTAATAAACACATACTTCATGGTAATTAATAAAGAGAGGACACCATTTCACATAAACAAAGAGTATTTTAATGTTCCTGGTGCTATATCATGGCTGCCAGAATCATTATGTGAACAACAACGCACACCTTGGAACATAAGTGGGCCTCACTCTTTGAAAATAGATCTTTGGCTATTATAAATGATGCATTATAGTTTCCAAAGACCTGCAGTGCTAGATATGTATTTGCAAAAACTTAAATTAGCTCCTACAGCTTTGAAACAGTAATGATCATAGACTTGTTCAATCACTATTAAAATGTCTATAATTTGATTCTAGGACACTAAGAATTGAAATTACCAATTAGCTTTCTTTATTAAATACTGGTAATTAGTAATTTCATAAGGCTTTTGACCTATTTTGCTAAGTCCAGGTTTTTTAAATTAGCTTTCCAACAATCATTTAAATTAGTTCTTACATATAAAATCATTTTAGGCTATTATCATTGGGAAAATATTACATCCTGACGTTAAAAAGGAGAATTATTTGTAAATAAGTGTAAGACCATTACTTTACATTTCAGTAAATAACAGCTTTAATCTTCTGAGAAGGCTATTTAAATCAGATTTTCAATGCCTGAAGCAAAATCTTGGTTTATTTTCTTATTTTATTTGACTTGACTACGTTCTGTTTTCATTAACATTTTCTATTTGACCTTTGAAGTTATAGACCCCTCCTAATCCTAAAATTAAAAAAAGTTATTGTGAAAGAAGAATGTATCTGTTTGTTTTATATCTTTGAAAATGACTATTGGTTTTATTGTTATTTTAAAGTATTACTTATAGTGGTAAGAAATTTTAAACAAAATGACTGAAATATGTTTTTTTTCTGTCAAAGTTTTTAATTCAACTACGGGTGAAACAGTTTCTTACTAAGACTTGTTAGCCACATATAATTTCTATAAGCAAAATGACCCATTTTTATGGCTCTTTTAAGGCTTTCATGATAATCTTTTTCTAAATTATCTCTGAAGCAGCATAAAATAATTTTCTAAAATAGACTTTCTCTTGAATCACTGCAACACACATTTTTTTAATCCCAAAGAGATGAAAATCCTATGGCAATTATCCTTCAAATCTGTCTTCCTATTAGACCATAAATTGTATAAGGGCCCATATCTTCTGTCTTGTTCACCACAGGATCTTCAGTGCCTACTACCATTTCTGACACATAATAGCTACTTTAATACATTCTTGTTGAATTAATGAATCAATGAGAGTGAATGAATGAATGAATGAATGCTATGAATAAGATGTTCTGTTATTTAAACCAAGACCAGACCATTTTTAAATGAGAACTAAGTCATAAAGGGAAGTCCAGATGAACTTGAGGAGGGAGGGCATGAAAAATGAGATGTAACACACGCAGAAGCAGAGGTGAGAAAGAGCATAGAGCAGGTGAGATCAATGCCAAGTAATCTGGAATGGCTAGAACATGCATTGAAGTTGTGAAGTAACAATGCAGAATATTTGTTGAGATATTATTTTTTATTTTCATCTTAACACTTTCTTCCCTGTCAAGCAAGTAAACCATTTCTTGTCCTAGAGGGATTTCCTTTCCAGAGAAGAAAAGAGAAATCGCCAGAAGTCAATAGTACTTATTGTTTGTTTTTTGAAGTATATTTTATTGGAGCATAGTTAACATATGGTGTTATATTAGTTTCAGATGTACAACATAATGATTCAACAGTTCTATACATTACTCAGTGCTCACCACGATAAGTGCAGTCACCATCTGTCACCAAACAACATTATTACAATCTTATTAACTGTATTCCCTATGCTGTACTCTTCATCTCTGTGACTTATTTCATAACTGGAAGTTTCAACCTCTTAATTTCCTTTATCTATTTCACCCATCCACCCACCCACCTCCTCACTTAATATTTTTGATAAGAATATAAACACACTGAAGAGGTATGCTTAGTATCCAGGAAAAGGAGCATAAAGAAGGCATGCTTTTTTAGAACAAAGATTCTTATGCCCCAAGCATGGAACAGAGAAAAGAAAACCACTGGAGTGAGAAACTCATTGAGAGACCATGCTGACTGAGACACTGGGCATCTCAAGGGCGGCTAGGATGAGCAGATGAATTATGACCGGATGAGTTCATCTCATCATATGCCAGGATTTGGGCGTACTGCAAGTCTCTGGAACTTGGGAACAAACTTTAGCTGATAAAGTCTATGTTTACTAAGATTGACATTCCTACCCGCCAGGAAGGAAGGATGGAAGCTTGGAGTCAGCTTTAAAGTAACTTAAGAAACTTAAGAAATGCAGTGTTTTTTTTTGTCATTTGCTTTTGTAACTTTGGATTCATAAGTGCTCCCTAACCAAGAGAGCTGGGTTAGAGCCACTTTGTTGTAGTAAGCTAGTAAGTCTGAACTTGACTCTGAAGAGAGTCAGCCATTCATGGTTTTCAATCAAGGGAATTAGAGGTTTGTTTAGAAATTTTATAAATATCACTATAATGGCAATAGAAGTTTGGATTGGATAGCAACAAGACTAATGGGAAGTCAACCAGGTATGGGCAATAATGCAATCAACAGATAATGAGCTGCACCTAAGATTCTAAGAATAGAAAAGAACTAATGATTTGAGAGACATTTAGGGTAAAGAATCATCCCGACTGGATGTGCATGGTGAAAGAAAGATATCTCCCAGGTTTCTGGTAGGCCTGGGAGCAGAAGTGGGGGAAAGAGAGCAGAGACATAGAGGGAGGTATAATGTTACCATTTGTACAAAAAGAATATGGAGGGTGAGCTGCCAAGAGAAGGGAGAAAATGATATAGAGTTCAGGACAGAGGAACTGGGGCTCATTGGTGGAGTTGAAGATTGAGGCATATGTATGAGA
The DNA here is from genome assembly GCF_964656455.1 of Halichoerus grypus. NCBI lineage: Eukaryota > Metazoa > Chordata > Mammalia > Carnivora > Phocidae > Halichoerus > Halichoerus grypus. Next base: position 140,397,261 of record NC_135717.1, read on the forward strand.
CATAGCCCAGGAAATATGTGGAGATTAAGAGGGCTAAGAATGGAACTCTGTGTGCTCAGGGAGAGAAGTGACTGAGAGTGAGAAGAAAGCTAGAAGAATAGCAGAGAATAATATCATGGAAGAAACGAGAGGAAAAAATTCCAGGAAGGAGAGAAATGTCCACTGTGTCAGAGGCTATGAAAAACTAAGTGTAATGAACTTTGGAAGATTTGCATCAAAAAAAAAAAAATAGTTGGTAAAGAAAATTGATTTTTGAAAATATCGTATATGACATCTTAGAGATACATTATGAAATTTGACCAGGAGGAGAGAGAGACCCTGAGGACTCTAAATGGGCTTTAGGATCAAGGAAGCTGAGTGATCTTGGCTTGATGCTGCTTCATGGGGGAGATTTGAACAGTTTATAGAGTGGAGGATGGAGAGGGAAAGCAGAGGAAAAGAGTTTGAAGAGAAAATAAGAAAAGATAAAGGAACGGTGTCCTCCGGCAGCAAAAAGAAAGGGCAAAATGCAGACAGACATGGAAGGGAAGGAAGTGAGAATTTTTATGAAATCAGAATCATTTCATGTCTTTGTGGAGCAGGAAGTGGCTAAAAAGTACAAAATGTCAAGGAAATTACTGTGTGCTTGCCTCTATTTATCTGAGAGAAAACAGATGAGAGAATACTAGTCCATTATGTGAGGAATATTATGTGAGGAATGATCTATTTTCATGTAATCTCATAGTATCTAAATATCTATTATATCTCTTCTGTGAGGAATAAGATAAAGGAATCTCTATATGAGAGAGGAATTATCTGCAGAGAGTGAGGACACAGTTTGGAAGACAGTTTAGTAGTGAGAATAGTCAACATTTGAAGATCTGAGTGGGAGGGGGAGCTGATTGGGGATAAGTGGAATGATTACATAGTAATTTCTGCCAAGAGCAAAAAGCTTTCTTTTGGGGCCTAAACTATGGAAGTTAATTTACTGATGGTGGATTATAAAAAGCAGGAAAAAAAATGTAAAAAGAAGAAAGATAAATTCAGACCTAGGAGAAACCAAAGCCTTCATCCAGCCATACTACTCTCCTTCATTTATACACAAGGTAACATGAGACCCGATAGGTCAAAGAAGTTTCCCAGAGCTCAGTGGTGGCACCATATTGCAGCCTCTCCCTGCCACACCGGAAGTCTCACCCCTGCAGCTGCCTGTTGACAAAGGGCCTGCATCTACACCTAAGAAAGATCTACCAGGGGGCCTTTTCTGCAAGATCGGCAAGGCACACAGAGCCTGGCAGCCACATGCACAAGCTTTTAAATCCATCATTTTCCCTGAATCTCTACTGCCTATTTAGTTTTCAGGAACTGAAAATGTTTGCAGCTTCAAGCACCCTAGTTATTAAGTATTTAGACACTTAACTTCACTGGTGAACTCTCGTGACTGAGTCCTTAAAAGGAGACATACCTCAATACCCACATTCTTGGGGATGTTTCACTCCAATCATTGTTTTGTTTTTAACAAATACAGGAATAATTTCATGAACAGCTTATTTAAGCTTCTGGATGATCGGACATCACCTGCCTTTTGAATACAAGATCTTAGGCCATATTTTCTCAGGAACGATTTTGCCTAAAATTGGCTGTTGAACAACAGCCTCATTTCATTTTTGGCATGAAACGGATGTCCCAAATTGTGTTACAGGTTGTGTTTTTGGTTTTACTTTTCATTTTTTCCACTGATTATAAAATGCCTTTCTCCACCTCTACCCTTCCCGATAAGTACTTAGTACACCCCATCTTTTAAAGGGGAAAAAAAGAATATTAAAATATTTTTTAAAAGGTAAAATATCACATTTTATAAATAGAAAGTTCCAAAGGGTATCTGCTTTCCAGTTTGCACTTCATTTAAATCCAAAGGAAAAACTCAGGATTTTAGAAATACTAAGGAAAGCTCCAATAGATCAAAACAGGGGAGCCTACAAAACATTTCCATATAAGGGAGAAAGAAGTATTTTGGTAGTTCAATATCATGGGATTTTTAATTATAAAAGAAAAATCTAGTTTATTTTGTTCTTAATGATTGAAGTAGCACTTAGCTTCACCCAGGCTTACGACTCTCCTCATTTATGTATAAGAGAGTTCAAGACTTGAAAGGCAAACTACTTTTGGACAATGAACCACAAACACCTATTTCCCAAGTCTGGATCCATGGCTCAACAAAAAGCATGAATTACAGGGCAGCGAACTCACAGGAAGCCTGACTGGCGGGGGTGGGGCCAGGTTCTAGCCCAGCATCTGAGCATTAGCCGACTTACTTCATTGACCAAGTTTCTCAATTTTTGTCATCTGGAAAATGGAAACTTTAAATTAGACAGTCCTTATAATCCCAACAATTAACAGGATGCTAAGCAGCCCAAATTCTCCTGGATTCAATCTTAACAGTAAACCTCCGCATCTGACTACCTTTCATCAGAAATTATGGGCAGGAGAAAGATCCAGGCAACATGCAGGAAAATTCTGTTCTGTTTCACTATCTAAAAGAAAATTGGAGCTACAACTTTTAATGGTTTATAGACTACCCTAGTGCATGTATGTTCTAGAATGGCTATGAGAGTTCTAGAGGGGAGGGGGGTGGGGGGATGTGTTAGCCTGGTGTTGGGTATTAAAGAGGGCACGTATTGAATGGAGCACTGGGTGTTATATGCAAACAATGAATCATGGAACACTACATCCAAAAAAAAAATAAATTAAAAAAAAGCTCAATTGATGAACAATAGGGACACATTAAGCAAGGAAAATGTATTTTACATACAAATTATCCTGCTATAGAGAAGGTTGATTCAAACTGTGTAGGATTGGTAATCCTTCTTTTACTGAAATGTTGTTATTTTCAAAAGCTTTTACTTCACTGGGTGGACTTCACAGATAAGTTCTCTGGCATGAAAAATCATTCAGCTGTCATCACAGTTTCTTAGGGAATTTGAAAGTTCAGAGGTCTTTACTTAAAATGAGTCATCATGGTGATGCTATTTCTCTGTGGTCTACCCAGTTATTCAATTAGACATCTGAGGTTCAAAAATGAAGTCAAGTTGAATGTTTATCAACTGAACATAAATGATGTACCACCTATAAATTACTGTGCTAATAATATTGTCTCTACTTTACAGTAAGGAAAAATGATGTTCAAAAGGATTAAAGAATTTATAAAGCCAAGCAGATTTTAACTGGCAAATCTGAGACTTGAGCCCCTGACTTTATAAATTTCAAGTCTGGTGATGCCCTCACTGTATTATAATGGTGTTTAACTACCTTCTACCAATTATTAGTGTGACGCTTGACTGAGATCTATGAGCTTGTGTTAATTCTAACCTGACTCATGGTTAAATTGCTATGGTGTTAAGTCAGAGTTAAAATATTCTGAGAGACATTAAGAAGCCATGAAAGAGCTAAGGTTTGAGAAATTACCAAAAAACAAATAAACCAACAAACAAAAACTCCTGTTATTTTAGATTACTTCAATGTTACCTTGAAATAATAGTTAACACTTCTTTAGTGCTTGCTACACTGTGCTTAGAGCTTTACAAGTAAAATTTTACTTAATCCTCAAAGCAAGTCTATGGCATAGGTACAGTTTTTCTCCCTCTTCTACAAATGAGGACTCTGAGAGAAGTGAAAGATCAGGTCAGACAGCTAGTCTGTTTTGGAGCTCTGCTATAAAGCAAAGTCTGACTCCAGAGTCCTTGCTCTACACCACTCTGAATTAAGGGTAAGAGGGGGAGAGATCCTAACATTTTATCTAATGAGTACTTACCTAGTACACTTTGGTAGAAAACAGTAGAAATTCTACAGAGTAAAGCACTGAGAAAATACTACTGTTGGAGCATGTGATACCAAAATGGTGACCACATAGTGGCAATGGGGAGAGACTTTGAAATGTCTTGAACAAGGGACACTGAAGGCAAATGCCTTCATAGCTTCACCTGGAAATTTGTGAAGACAAGTTCAGAAGGAAAAGCATATGGATTTGGGCCCTTAGAATCAACATGACAACCAGGGCTAAGGGAGAAAATTGCTGCTTCTGTGCTACTGAAGTTACACTGTACGCTGAGAGATACTTCTACAAAGGAACTTCCGCAAGAGCCAGGAAATTTTCTCTACTCCCACATGAAACAGCATATGGCTGTGGCACCACCATTCCACTCCTCTGAGCCTTATGCTCAGGATCTGACCAGAAATTAAATAAATAAATAGATAAATAAATAAATAAATAAATGATTAAATTCAGATTAAAAATTTAAAGTATACTAATATCAAGTTAATGAAAAAATTAGATTGTTCCACTTAAAATATGTTGTCTCTTATGAAAGGACATACTAATGAACTGTATGCATTGGCATGGAGGACCAAACAAATGCAAGAGAAATGGGAATAAAGCCAAATTGCTCATTTTCTTATAAAGACAGGGCCTCCCTGTGAGGATCTGGGCTGCTTTTTTTTGTTTTTTCTTTTAAAGATTTTATTTATTTATTTGACAGAGACACAGCGAGAGCAGGAACACAAGCAGGGGGAGGGGCAGAGGGAGAAACAAGCTCCCTGCTGAGCAGGGAGCCCCATGCAGGACTCGATCCCAGGACTCTGGGATCATGACCTGAGCCGAAGGCAGACGCTTAACTGACTGAGCCATCCAGGAGCCCAGATTGCTCATTTTCATACAAAGTATTATTTTACCAAAAATAAAATAAAAAATAGAATAGAATGAACTGCCAAGAGGGATTATATAGTCTCTATTTCTGAATATCAGAAGTGATGCCATTCTTCTTTATTAATTAAAAATTCAGACGTCTAAATGTAGGAAGTCCACTGTTTAATATAAAAACCCATATTCAGTTATAATTATTGTCTCTGAGGCAGTAACAAACCAAATATGGCTGAATTTCCTTGTTGACGTTATATTTTTTAAAATTATTTTCTTTTCATCTAGGCATCAAATCAACTGTACATATTTTGTTGAAATCTATGAATAATTTAGTAGTGTCCTAGATTCACAGGGTGATGTCTCTAAATAATACAAATTGTGTTTTACATTCACTTTATACATCAGGAAAGAGCCTATCAGAGTTATGATTCCATTAATGCACTGTTTTGAAAAACTAGAAATAATTAGTTTAGCTTTTAAAATGGGCATTAAAATGGGATAAACTTTTCTCCGGCAAACTTTTATTGGTGACTCCATTTCAGAAAGAATAAAAAAACCTTTTGAGCCCTCCACCTTACCGAGTAGAACTTGAGTATTTTTAACTACCTTTCAGTGGGAATTTGATAACAATTATATAATTTGGGTGTATGATTTTTTTGCCTAATCATCTATTGTTATATGTATAGAGATTACTAAATCATAAATTGAGTCTCTAACCAATATTTCTAAAGGAACCACATATTACAATTCATTTGACTCTAACAGTTGATCATTAGGCACCTACATCATGTACTACGTGCCACGTATGTTACACATAGGACCTCAGACCAACCTTGGGCACAACGAATACTATCATTACTCCATTTACAAACAATAAAGCCAAGACTCAGTGGGGTCTTACAAAATGACATAGCAGAATTTGAGGCTAATTCAGATAGGTCTATTTGACCATAAAACCCATGATCAATGCACTGGGCCATATTGGCCTCATTTTTACCAGGGAAGATCACGGACTACTCATTTCATACACCATTTCATACCTCTTACAAGGTAAATATTATATGTATTTAATGCTTTGAGGTAGATTGCCTTCAGAGGCTATGCCTTCCCCAAGCTGCATGAAAAATACAGACCGTTCAGTTTCTTTAGTTCATCTGTTCATTTACTTAATAAAAAAATAGTGAAAATTTAGTACAATTGTAAGTCCCGGTTAGATATAGTCAGTGGTATCATTCAGAAAAGGGTCCTCCTTGGCAAGCATTACTGCCATTTGACACAAGCAAACACTTCCAGGTCACCTTACCCCTGACCAACACAGGCGCCAAGTATCCAGACCTCCAGGACCAGCTCGGGCAGGAGAGAAAGACAGATTGATGGAGAGAAGAAAAGAGAATAGTGTCACAGAAAGGTGGGGAGAAAAGGAAGATGAAGAGCTCATATGGGATCATTAGCCCAATCATGGGGCTCAGTCGTCATTCCTTCTCTGCCATCTCTGTCCCCCACCGCACTGAGGACCCTGTCCTTTCCACTGTCAGACAAGCTTGCTCTACAAGACAAAGTGAAGTGCTTACAGTTTATTGCAAGGGAACATTTTAGCTGTGACCTTTAAAAGCACAATATTCTATAGGCATAACTATCATTCACCCTTTGCATCGATGCAGCTGGTTGGAGTTATGACCCAGGTCATGCTCCCTGGGCAATTAAAAACTGCAAAAGACAAACTGACATGAGGTGAGAAAACCGAAATAGCGACCTCCGACACAAGCTCGATCCCACCACTATTTTAATACTGCCCGTTCCAAGTAGGAGATGACAAGAAATCCCCCACTTTAAATGAAACCCTCAACATTTTTAACTCTCTCTGTACACAGAATCTGACAAAAATAACTTATCCATTTGGCCAAATATGACAAATTTGTGCTTCTTTTCGATGTTTAACAGATGGTACTCTTTATTAAGTGCTTATGGGATGTGGATACATATTAGGAGCTTGACAGGGGGTTGAAGATGCAAAGAAAAGCAGGATATTGCCCCCATTGGGGAAAGGCTTGCTCTTTAATTGACGAGGCAAACAATTATCAGGCCTTATACTAAAAACTGTACCTTTATTATGCACCTAGAACTCCCCTAAGTGATTTGAATCGATTAACTCACATAATTCTCTCAACAACCTTGTAGGTAGTTGCTATTGTTATCCCCATTTTACTGAAGGAGAAAATGAGGCACAGAGAGGTTAAGTGACTACTAATTTATTGAGCTGGTAAATGCTGTAGCTGGACTCAAACTCAGGCAGTCTGACTCCAGATTCCACACTTACAGCCACTTTACTATGAAACACACACAAAAAAAGAGAGTGACTCAGAGGATCCGGGAAAGACTTCTGAGAGATGGATGTTAAAACTAAACTCTAAAAGATAGGTTGAATTGAGTCATAGAAAAGTCTTTCAAGGTAAAACATATAGCACATACTGAGGCATGACAGTTTGTTCAAGAAACATTGATAAAGTCTGTGAAAATGGCACTTAAAGTGTGAAAGAAAAATGAAGAAAGGCAGGGAAATTACATTAGGATCAGATGGGGAAGGCCCTTTTATGTTACGCTGAGCAAGTTTAGATTTTTATCCTATGGACAATAGACATCAAAGATTTCCCAGACAGGTAAGGAGAGGTAAACATTAAGTTGGAGTAGATACAGGCCGGTAGATTCTGACCAAATAATGGAAAAAATAAAGTGAGAAAATTAGATAGGCTTAGGGATTATGCAAACATTTCATATTCAGTATTTTATTTTCTAAGACATGTTCTGACTGCTCACAAAAAAAGTCACTAGGGATCCATGAGACAGAGAAAACAGAGAAGTCACAGAGGCTGGGGAAGTAGTCAGAAAACCATTAGCATGTTTCATCAAATCTAAGGCACCATTCATTTTAAAATACAAGAATTTAAGAAACAAAAATTCTCCCAATTAAACACCATCTATCCTAAGATGCATTCCAATTTCACAAATGTTTCACAGTGCATCCTAGAATCTATGAAATATAGTATAAAAACTCAAGCAACAATTTAAATTACTGGTCCTAGTCACCCCTATGTTTATTGCAGCATTATTTACAGTGGCAAAGATATGGAAACAACCTAAGTGTCCATCGATAGATGAACAGTTAAAGGAGATGTGGTAATATATACACAATGGAGTGTTACTCAGCTCTAAAAAGAATGAAATCTTGTAATTTGCAACAACATAGGTGGACCTAGAGGGTATTATGCTAAGGGAAATTAGACAGAGACAGACAAATACCATATGATTTCACTTGTATGTGGAACTTAAACAAACAAACAAACAAAAAAAAAAAACAGAAATAGACTCAAACACAGAGAACAAACTGGTGGTTGCCAGAGGGGAGGAGGACGGTAGGATAGGCAAAATAAGTAAAGGGGATTAAGAAGTACAAACTTCCAGTTATAAAATAAATAAGTCCTGGGGATGAAAATTACAGCACAGGGAATATAGTCAATAATATTGTCCTAACTTTGTACAGTGACAGTTGGTAACGATTTATCATGGCAAGCATTTTGTAATGTATAGAATTGTCAAATCACTATGTTGTACACCCAAAATTAATATAATATTGTATGTCAACTATACTTCAAATTTTAAAAATATAACTCCTTGAACAAAAGTAGATTTCATCACTGGTCCCAGTCACTGAGTAAATTAGAACATAAATTAATTGAACAAATACTTATTGAATGTTGGTATGTAGATATATAATGGAGATGGTGAGAATAAATAGCAGTAATGACTAAGGGAAAGAAATGATAACCAATATAAGATATTTAAATAATAGAATTGTTGGGCTTTGTCATGTTACTAAATGCAGATGGTGAGGGAGAGGGCTTTAAGGATAGCCATTAAATGTCAAAGATGGCTGACAAGGTAATACCTTTAAGACTAAAAACACAAAAAAGAGGAGCATGTTGGGTAGTGACATCATGGTGTAGCCTGGGACATGCTGAGGTTGAAATAAAGTAGGACGTACAAGTAAGGATGTTCATGGGTGGTTGGACTAAGTGCCCAGGCCCTGCTCAGAAAAGAGGAAAGGGCTAGAAATATTAATTTAGGGAGCATCCAGGTGATGTGGTCAGTGAAACCATGAAAGTGGATGGAGCCACCTACAACAACAAGCCTGGCCAAGAGGTGATGTTCACTTGAGCAGGATAGAGCATTAGGAATAAATGAAAGGAGATGGTTTCAAGACACACTGTAAAGATAAAATTTCTCAGTCTTGATATCGATGGTCCTTAAGGTTGGGAGAAAATTAGTTCCATTAAGTGATTTGGGAAGCTAAGAATTACAGCAGTTTGGTTGGGGAGGAGAAAAAATTTCAATTCTAAGTGTGCTGTGTTGAAAAGTTCTGCCAGGATACACAAGTGAAAATGACCCAAGAGTAGTTTAAGCCATATGTGGTCTTAAAAAAAAAAAAAAAAAAAAAAAAAAAACTGTATATAGTCTATATTTCTGGAGATGGCTCAAATCTAGAAATAAAAATTTGGGAGTCATCTATTCATAGTAAAAGTTGCTGCTGTGGTAAAAAGATTGCCAAGAGAAAAATGTAAAAGGAGAGTAGAAATAATTCAACCATAGTCCCTTAAACTAAGTTATACTTAGGTGGAAGTAGTTCTACCTTATCCTAAATAATACTATTTAATAAGAGATTAAACAACTGTGATTCATTGAATCTTAATGTGTGAGACATTTTACATCTGACCTTTGTAATGCTTTTAAATAACTGCATGAGACATAATCAAATATTCATTTGACAAATGAGGAAGATCTGAACTGTAGTAACTTTCCCAGGGTCACACACGAGTAAGTGGCTGAGTGGGGATTCAAAGTCTTTCAAAGAAAGGCTCTTGCTTAAAAGCCCTTGTGCTTCATAACACGTTTATGCCTTTACAAAGCCATCATCCCGTAATTTCATACATTGCTCTTCTTGATAGAGCCCATGAAACAAATCCAAGTGCTTGCAGAGGATACATGCAAGTAATGTGTTTAAGACCTTGAGCTGTCCCTAATGGTATCTGGAATTGTATACTTTTGACACTGACACACTTCTTTTGACTATGAAGATGTATTCTTCACTTTTATAAAATAAAGTTTTTTTTTTTTAAACATGTGATCCTCTGGGGCACCTGGGTGGCTCAATCGGTTAGGCATGCAGCATCCAACTCTGGGTTTCAGCTTAGGTCATGGTGCTCAACGGGAGTCTGCTTGGATATTCTCTCCCTCTGCTCCTTCCCCCTACCCCCTCTCTCTCAAATAAATAAGTAAATCTTAAGAAAAAACACGTGGTTGTCTATTTTCATTTTTCCCAGTTTTGACTGAAACAAGGAAACAAAGAAAAGTTTCTTTACCATAAGAAAACAACTGTGTAATATAATGATGAGAGCAAAAGACGCGTGAATTCAGTGCTGAGGATAATAGAAATGCTGAAGGCTCTGGCAAAATGGGGAGTAAAGCCCCATTCAAAAAGGTGACAACCCGGGGTGTTGGTGGCTCAGTTGGTTAAGTGTCTGCCTTGGGCTCAGGTCATGATCCCAGAGTCCAGGAATCCAGCCCCGTGTCGGGCCCCTGCTCAGTGGGGAGTATGCTTCTCCCTCTGCCCCCCCAACTTGCTCTTGTGTGCGCACGTGAGCTCTCTCTCTCTCTCTCCAAAATAAACAAAATCTTTCAAAGAAAAAGAACAGGTGACAACCCCTCAAAGTCCAGCATTGCCAAATCTTCAGATTCTATAGGGGAAGGTGGAAATTTAAAAATGCAAGATTTCATCTAACATTGTAATGGAATTCATTATTTTAAACTATGCGGGCTAAAGGAAACCTGCCTCTGAGTAAAGTGAATACAAAATGGTACCAATTTATGACTACGCTATGCTTCCACATGACAACCTTTTAGCATTGAGGACATCAACCTGCCTTATATTCTCCAAGTTTAATATTCCTAGGTCCTTCCAGTTTTCGTATTGCTAGAGGTATAAAACTTTACTCTCCTTTGAACAGAATCCATTCTGTCAGTGTTCCTCTTAAAATATGACAACGAGAGCTAAACAATCATGCAGCTTCTCTCTGGGACTGTTAATGTCTTTGCGCTGAACAGTGTATATGCTCATGCAATCTAGTATTACATGAGCTTTTGGGGGACATTTACATCATTTCATTGGTGCCTAAAGGAGTTTTAGGCCATAAAAACCCTTCCTTTTTCAATATTAACTTCCAAGATAAACTTTACATATCTAATACTTGTAGAGTTGTGACTATTTTGTTTTAAAATTCAATACAAGACCTTATATTTTCCTTATTAAACTTTATTTATTTGGGCCCATTATTCTAAATTTTGGGTGGAGTTTCCAATCATCTGTCTCCTTCCACTTCTCCAAGTATACAAACCTGCAATTCACCAAGGGGGCTATTCTCAGACACAGTGAATACTCATGAGAAATCTTGTCCATCAAGATGTACACCATTTCAAAAGATCCAAAGCAGAATTAATCCATTATTGGAATATTACATTGTTCCTTAAGTACACACACACACACACACACACACACACACACACACACACACAATTTCCTACAAATCACAACTTTACTTATATTTGCCCAAATTACCCCAATGCACCGAGACATACCACAGTCATTGGCACACCCGCTTACATATCAGGTTAAGATTCTAGTGAACTCAGCTATTTGGCTTCTTCTGCCATTATCCAGAATTCTAGCTTATAAATTATCTCCTATATTTGTCTTGATTAAAAAAAATCATTGCTGGTAACTGCAAATATACATTTGATCATAAATTAAAGAACATGCTCTTCTTGTTCCTCTGCTTGAAAGATGACACATCGATGAATAGCAATTGATCTGACTCACTGGGGCCTTACACTCCACATGGCTTCCTTTCAGTAAACTGTGCAGGCTAGAGTATCAATGATAACTCATGCTTCCTAAGGGTTCGCTATATATGCCAAGCCCTGGGCCGTGCATTTTATGTAAGTCATCGCCCCCATTCCTCAACACCAATGCTTAAAGGGCTTATTATACATCCTTAACAGCCAAGTCACTAAGACATAAAGAATTTGCATAGCCTTACAGGGTCGCTAATTGCCTGGGTCAACTTGCCAGTTAGTTCTGTCTGCTGCACTGAAAACCCTGCTCTTAGTCACTGTCTCATTCCTTGGCAGGTCACCTGGACTTTTCTCCTTTAATTTAGTCAAATAAATTACCAACTGGAAGGTGACACCCACAATCACTAAGAAGTCCTAGTTCTGTGAAAGACCAAGGCTTATTTGGCAGGGGTGTATCAAGCCCTCCAGTGGGAATACCCTGGCAGTCTACTACTAGGACTCACTCTACTTTTTAACCATTTTAAGTCCAAGGGAGAACTTTTTCCAAACATTTTTTAAGTCCTTAACCATCTGTTAGTTGTATGATGTAGTGTCCAGCACACACCTTCATTTCTTCAACCAGGTTGTTGGTAAAATATTGAGTGAGAGAGAAAGCTGGGCTGTACCCCTGGGGTGTGATTTTCTGCCTTTTTTCCATGATGACAAAGATGATGATGGTATACCCACCAGTACCACATTCATAATCCCCACTACACTCAATTCCACAACTTCTTTTCCACCAAAAAAAAAAAAAGTGTGTGTGTGTGTGTGTGTGTGTGTGTGTGTGTGTGTGTGTGTGTGTATAGAAAAGGGAATAGACCTGATGTTATCACAGGGACACCATCAAATCAGATACATTTTTAAAAAGTAAATAAATAAGAAATGTTGGTACTTTAGGATCAGTGATGAATTACTGGTATAACAAGAGAGCACTGTGAAGAACCATTTGATTTGGAAGCATTGAGGAAGAAGTTAGTGTGTCCTTTTCTTTTTTTATCATTGTTTTTGTTTTGTTCTATTGTGCTCTTTTGTTGCTCCACCAACTATGAATTCATTTAAACGAAACTGTCCTTTCAGTCCTCATTTTTCCACTTGTTTTACAAAAACATCACAGTAGGTTGTGCAAAAAATGTCTTACACCATTAAAATACATGTATGAATACATATTCACAAATTGGTCACTTACCTCAAGGTGAGCTGTCATAGGCTAGACAAGAATAACAGGAAGGAACCATGTTTGTTTTACCTGCCTCGGAGCATGCCCAGTGAAACACAATATAAAGAGAAAACCTTAGTAATGGCATTCGTCAGTGGCTTCAAGCCCTGTTGAGCCCCTTGTTGTGTGTTTGGGAATTCAATGTTTAGCCATTTTTTAATATGTCCAAATATTAGTTTCTCATGAGATGGGGCATGCAGTAACAGGCACTGTTTGCTTTGCAAAGAACATGGATTCGATTAAATTTAGATTTTAAGTGGATCAAGAAACAGTTTTTGCAATGTAGTAAATGAAAAATGGCAGATGCACAAAGGGAAACGGTGATTAGACAGAACACTGGTAGATACCTACATTTATGTCGATGGAAATTTACCCTTTTACTTATTAAGAACTTCAAAGTAAAAGAGAAGTATCTATAGATACTGGCTATCACTTGTTTTTTGTCAAAGAGTTGGACACACATTTTGATAAGAGGCAAGGAGTGAGGAGGAATCTTGTATCTCGATCCTTATGGAAGTGAGAGAAAAGCAGTAACAGTGGTTGTTTTTTTTTAATCATCCTAAAAATGTTGCTTAAGGATGTCCCATTTGGATTTAAAAATAAATCTTCCTTAGACATATATCTAAGCTAATTTAAAGGAATTTTTTCTAGGGGACATTTTTGATGTATTTATCTTTAGAAAAAATTTTTATCTTTGTTGTGTCATTTATGGTTGAAAATTATAATTGAACAGTTAGAAAAAACTGTTAATTATATAGCTTACATATTTAAATAGCACATTTATTACATATTTGTACCCCGAGAGAATTCTTCACAAATAAAAACTTTTTTTTTTTTTTTTGGTGGGCTGGGTACCATCCCAACTCAGATTTAGAACAGTGTTGGAAACATTTTGTTCACTGAACTTACTCTGAAATTTCTAGTGTTCTATATCCTTTAAGGAAAATACGATTGATTTTATATGATAGTTGTGCTGTGAAGACTCTTCTATTAAAATGTATCTCACTGAGAATTTCTTCTTTCAGCAGACGCCTAAGAAATTTATCTTGATTGCAGTGGAACATGGCAATTTGGAACAATTATTTATCCTTATAATAACTCAAGAGCTTTTATCATCAAGCACTTGCTATTTGAAGACCTGACTCCCATTCTTAAATAAGTGAATATTAATCTGCTTGTTTTTAATCCTTGTAACACAACAATCTTTTGCTAGCCTATTCTATGGTTAATGAGTACATATTAAATGGGAACTGAATTATCAAACTTCTCCATTGTTTATAAAGATATATATTAAACCTACACAATAGGATAAGTACTAAAGCACATTTTCCTTTGAGCATTTTTATTACAGGAAACATTCTCTACCCACTTCAGGCTAAAGTCTAATTACTAAAAATTCACCCACTGAATTAATCAAGTCTCCCTTGCCTTTTCTCACTTTGACTGCCTGACTTCTTAAATAAAAACATAATATTGTTTACAAGAAATCATTATCCTTTCTTTTCAGATGGAAATGGCAAACCAAAGACAAAAATCAAAGCTGGTTATTATGCCAGATTCATCCACTGGGGATTCCAAGATTTGATTATACAAAACATGAACCAGTTCCTATAGAAAAAATTTACCTTTTTTATGTCATCTGGAACTTAACAGCCATAAGACCTGCCTTTGCAGAACACCATTTTGATGCAATATTTCAGAAAGCAACTTAGAATTTTCAAATATATACCAGTTGTCAGAGTCTGCAAAAAAAATCTGGTAATTTTTTAAAAATTCAATTCTACTATAATAATAACAGAATACATCAATAATGAACATAAAAGTTCAATGCAATGAGTAGAATAGAATTCAGTAACTGATTTGAATAGTGATCACTTCCTATTCTATGCAGGGAAGAACAAGCTCTATATTGATATATGCACTACAGAGACCACCCAGAAGACAAAGCCTACCCATTAAGGAAGAGGATTCTTACTGTTACCAAATTACCATAGAAGAGGAAGGATCATTGGACCTCCTGTATTAGCCACGTTGACACATATTTAGAGCATATTTTAGGGAGAAAAAAATAGGGTATTGGATAGCCATCTAGGTCATCTATTTACACCAAAATTTCACTTAATTTTTTTTTGTGTGATGCTCTAGTAATGTGTCAGTAGCTTTCCAAAGAGCCCTAAATCCTGGGTAATAACATGTTCTCCTTCCAGTTTTGGAAACGCAATGCACATCAAAATAGTCTAAAAATGCCTACCTTCCTTGGTCTTGTGGGGATCAAATGAGATAAAGTACAGGAAAGCAATACAGATGTTATACAAATATTAGTTGGAGTCTACGGGAAGGCTTTTTAGCTGGCACTGTAGAAGGCCACTTGGACTCAGTATTGGAAAATCTTAGATTTGTTCTCTGGGTTCTCTTAAGCAAATCACTTAAATTGAATTCCCATGAGTTTCACTTCTTTCCTTTTTTTTTTTTTTTAAGATTATTTATTTATTTATTTGAGAGAGAGAGTGAGAACAAGCGGGGGGAGGAACAGAGGGAGAAGGAGAAGCAGACTCCCTGCTGAGCAGGAAGCCTGATGTGGGGCTCCATCCCAGAACCCCGAGATCATGACCTGAGCAGACACTTAACCGACTGAGCCACCCAGGTGCCCCCAAGTTTCACTTTTCTATATCCAAAACAAGTATAGTTTCTACTACTGTTTTGTAAACTACCTCAAACACAATAAGATTTATAATGAAAGTGCTTTGTGCACAATGAAGCACAACACATTGTTATTATACTATTCATTAAATATAACAAGCTTAAAAGAATAGCATTTCTTTTAAGTAAAGAATGTATTTTTAATTTCTTATTAATTTATTAATAATTTATTATTCTATTTATTTCCCTAAATAAAAGCAATTGTTTAATTAAAATATCTATTTAGAAAGTTAAGCATTTGAAGTGAGTTCTTCATTGAACTTTGAAAGCAATGTTTCCAATAGAGCTTTGTCCTCAGAAATACTTGAGCTTGGGTATATTGTGTTATTTGAGGTTAACCAGGATGTGATTTTTGAGGTCATAGCTATTGTTTATTGAACGTGTCTAAGATGAGAGGCTAATTATCTGCAGGCTTACCTTAGTGAGCAGATACCATTTTCTAGTGTTGCTAGGCCAGTAATAGTCACATTTCTCAACAACTTTTTCATATCTGTTTGGACCATGAGATTCCCTCATCTTTAAAGTTTTCAGTATTCTTTTCAAGGCATCTTGAATACTTGAGCAGCAATTTTCCCTGTTTGAAGCAATCGCCAGTTGAATGCTTTTGTGAATGGGAAATTAAATGGATTTTCAACAATGGAGATACTTTTAAGTGAGAGTCCCAGTGAAATTATAGATGAATCAAGGGACAACAGGAAGTCCGCGATTTTTCTGCATTCATAAATGTCTTTCTAAAAAATGCCATCGTTCAAACTCTACAGCCATTAACTCATTAATGCCAGTCTGTCACTCTTTCTTTTAGGTAGTTCTTATTCTTTTTTAAATGGCTCTAAAAACTCACACACAGAAAGCTGAGTATACAGCAATACTTATTAAGTTGTATAAAGAACGGTAAATATTCTACCAGTCACTGGAGAACTCCTACAAAATATTTACACCCCTCACTTCTTGAAGTCTAAAGTATACATGGTATGAAAAAAAAAGTCTTAAGATCTAAAGAAAATATAAGAAATTTATGCAGGGAAAAATTACATACAATCTTATTTAGCTTCCTGTTTATTATTATCACATGAATCTGTGTGCAGAATGACCTAGAGATTTCCCAGATACAGTGAGGCAAACAGAGTTTAAAGCCCTTTCTGAAAGACAGAATCAGTGAAGGGTCAAAAATCGCAGAGATTTACCTGCAAAAGCTGCAAGTAGATTTGACCTAATGGTGGTAGTGAGATGAAGCAGCTGCCTTTGAAAGGAGACTTTTGAGATTCGCCATAGATGCTTCTGAGAAGGAGTGTGGCATGAGATCATTAAGGAAGAGGATTCTTACTGTTACCAAATTACCATAGAAGAGGAAGGAGCATTGGACCTCCTGTATTAGCCACGTTGACACATATAAATTAGGTTTTTCAAGCTAATTCTCACTATTTTCATATATTCCCTCCAGAATTCAATTATTCATTCAATTAAGGGTTAATCCGACAAAACCATCGCATGCTTTTCCAGAAAAGGAGTAAGTTAGCAGAGCGATTACAAACACAGGCTCTGGAGCTACACCTTCTGGGTGTAGATCTTGCCCACACCCCTTGCAAGCTGTGTGACTTGGATAAACTACTTAGTCACTCCTAACTTCAGTCTCCTCATCTGTAAGATGGGGATAATTTAATGTCTCCCTCCTTGTTTTAATGAGAGGATGAAGTGACAGAGTGTTGAAACAGTACTTCAATAATATTATTATAAAGACTCAATACATGCTAATTAAAATTTCTATATGTAAAGAAATTAGTTATTTTTAAGGCATCTTTACTGAATCATCATGCAAACCTGTACCTCTCTTCTTTATTTCTACAACAGAGGGAAAAAAACTGCCAAAACTGAAAAATTCAAAACGAATTTAAAAATGTGCCTCAGTAATTTCTAACTAGAGATGTAGACATTTAAAAATATTTTTTACGACATTTTAATTCCCTGGAGTTTTACAATGATTGCTTGTAAAGTGGTTCTAAATGGTTTAAACTAAATAAAATCTGTGAAATTTAAGCATTTTCAAACAAACATTGTGTAATCTAACTTAGGGTATATTAGGACTTCATTTTTAAGTGCTTTTAAAGTAATAAAGTATTTGTTGAGAATAACAATAAAATCATTGTGAAAAACTATGAAGACAATATCTGGGTGATGATGTTAGCTTTGATGTCTATTTAAAAGCAGGCCTTGGTATTTGAAAAAGGCTAGATCATTTTTGTGGGTTTTTTTGCTATTATTGTTGTTTTTGTTGTTTTGCTTTCTTCTTCGACTTTTTTCGAGAGACTACGATTAGTTACACATGGACACTCTGATACGATAATATTGATAATGCTCTGAACTGAATTTGATCTACAAAATATCATTCATACTATTTAGAATGTATCAATTTTCTAATGAATTATAGTTCTTCATTTTTTTTTAAGATTTTATTTATTTATTTGACAGAGAGAGATGGCAAGAACAGGAACACAGCAGGGCAAGTGGCAGAGGGAGAAGCAGGCTTCTCACTGAGCAGGGAGCCTAATGTGGGGCTCCATCCCAGGACCCTGGGATCATGACCTGAGCCGAAGGCAGATGCTTAATGACTGAGCCACCCAGGCGCCCCTTAGTTCTTCATTTTCAATCAGTTTTGATTCTGGAACTTCTATGGTCTATTCTGCACATCCTTCAGTTATTATTTTTACAGAGTAAGACATTTTCTCTTAAGCCTAAGGCAGAAGTATCTTCCCTTGGAAATACTGTGATCATTTGTCAACAATACAGTCTCAGATTCTAGATGCCATTTTCACATTGGAATCATAGTTCAATGAAGTTTGTCAAGATTCTACTACGAAATGCAGATTAGTCAGAGTTCTTGCCCTCAAAAAAGGAGTTTTGCAACTAATAAGAGAGATTCTCAACGAATAAAATGATGTAGCCTAAAAGGCATGCAAACACTTGGGATTTAAGGGACTGATTAATAGCACCCTTCCCATTTTCCTCCCAAGTCCAAAACCATAGGAGAGGTAGACGGAGGAATTAAGCTACTACAGATTAAAATTGCTTTGGGGAACATATTAAGTGCATTATGATGCCTAAATGTGCCACCTCAATGTGATTCTTTGAATTGATCTTACAATTCAAATCTGCAATACTCCCTGAAAGTGCAGTGTGGACCCCCTCTGTAAGTTCACTGTAAGTAAGTTCACTGCATATCCAAGAGCATGCATCCTCTCTGTAGGCAAGCAGATGCATAGTAAGAACTTCAGGTGCCCTGGGCCAAGCATGCTCAATTTCTTCTCCCAAATTCATCAATCAGGCCAGGCATTCCTCCCCTGGGGAGGATGGAGAAAGGGAGTCAACAAGACACAAGTGTCTCTCCCTTAATTTTCCTTTGGGAAGTGCAGTGGAAATTCCCCCTTCAGGGGATAAGAATACGCAAAGTTAAAGTAAGTGTTCTTGTTCCAATGGAGACAACATGCATGGAGCTCAAAGGATGAAGAGTCCAGATGGTGGGAGGATCAGGAAATAATTCAGAGAGGAGGTAGTACCTGAGATAGACTTAAAAGAAGAATATAAATTAGGCTCGATGAAAGAACAGGGTTACCAATGAAGAGCCTGGTAGGAAGTCCAAAAGAAAGAGCTAGAAGAATTCCCAAGCATCAAAGAGGACCCAGGTGACACTCAAGCGAATTTTCAATGATTTAAGATCTCTTTATCAATATTTAGGAGGCAAGAATAGCCAGTCATCATAAAGTGTTTATGATTAGCAAGCACATGTGGTATATGTTTCAGTGGATGTGACATTCCGTGGAAATAGTACATTATTAAAATAGATGTGGTAGGCTTCAGGCTCAGTTGCTGGACAAATGAAACCAGTATCTGTGTCACAGACTAGAGGGGTAAAGAATGAGAAAATGAACAAATTTACAGGGAAAAGAAGAAAACAAAAGGCCACAGTGAAAGAAAGAATTTTGGAAAGTTTAATACAGAAAATGGAGCAATGCCTAGAGATGAAAACCAAACTAAAATTAGAAATGAAAATTTAAAAAAAAAAAATTTGAGGGCCAAAATGCAGAGGCTCATCAGTGGACTGAAATCACTTAAGGATGTTAGCCGAATTCAGTAGAATCTGGTGGAGGAAGATGGACACCCATCCTAGTTGTTTGTGACACTGATGAAGAATTAAATAACATAAGTACAGAAAATCTAAGTGGTAAGTGCTCGTGGTTAATCGTCTGGAAATAGTACTGAGGAACCAGTAATGTGCCCAGCTATTCTCCTGGACTTATACGAAAAGAAGAGGCTCAGAGACATCAGGGGAAAATCAGGTTTCAGTTAATAAAAGGGAGAATTTAGAAGAAAGATTTGAGGATTTATTACAAGGTGCGATAAAATGGAGGCAATCAATAACATGCTAGGCACAATACACTGAGAAGGGAAAGGACCAGAATGTAAGTGATCTGGGGAAGAAGGGCAGCCTAAGTAGGAAAAAGGATGTGCAAAGCTTCAGTAGCAGAGATTAAAAAACAATAGTTCGAGACACCAGCTCCAAGGAAACAGGAGGTGGCCTAATTTAATTATTTTCAGCCCTTTGGAATGGTACTGTCAACTCACTTTGGGAGGTTGAAAAATTATATTCCTTCAACATCTTTATAATTAGGAACAGAAATTGGCGTCATCCTATTGGGGCTTGTTGCTAACGATCTGAGTTTTTAGAGACAAATACGTGGTCTGGCCAACATAATCTAATGTAGTCACGGTGCCATCCAGTGGTTAGTTTGATTACTTTTACAGGTACTGCCCATCAATCTTTAAGAATATATTTTATTTTATAGTGAATATTCATCTAAGCTTCATCATGTTTCCATGAAAAACATATTACGGTATTTTCAAAAATCACATAGGAGGGATTTGATTTGCTATCCACTTCTAAACTAATGGAGTTATATCCAGCTTGTCCTCTATATGTGTTATGCTCTGGGAAACATGATTTAGCCTGTCTTCTATCGAAATTAATGCAATAAGGAACCATGAAATAATGGGCCTTACACTGTATTCAATTTTAGTCTTAATGGAAACACAATGGAAAATAACATCTGCGACATAGGCCTGGTTGATCATAGGAAAGTAATGGATATTTTCTGCCGTGATTTTATTGGTGCTCTGGGTTTTATCCTTCATCATATGCTCATCAGTATAGTAATAATGTAATACATACTTTGACTTGACTTGCCTTTAGTCTCAGTTTGTCTGTAAGGTCACATGGGTAAATTTAGCTGGGAGACTTTAATTTGGCGGCTGACAAAGTAGGATAAATCAAGATGCCACTAGAAGGAACCCTTCTCAAAATTTTTATAAAAGCACAGCTTTTAAATTTATTGCACCCATCTTTAAAAATATATTTAACAGTAAATTTTAGTGACATCACATTTGAGACATTCAAACCTTGGCAATGAAATCCTTCACTGCTACCTAAATTCATTATTTGAATCTCCATGGCAAATTAGCTTTATGAGGTAGCTACTTTAATTATTTTCCTATGAATCAAAGGCAAGAGTAGAGACAATTTAATCATCTTTATCACTGTTTATATGTGGAAGTACTAAACAGTTTGACCATGGAGGACATGTGAAAGCCTTTCGGTTTATCCCTTTACTGGCAGGCACAAACATGTCTAGCCACCCTAGAAAAATGTACGTTAATATCTAGTTTTGTTTCTAAACGCCTAGAGGGAGAACCTCATCACAGTTTGACTCTGTCAAACTGATACAGTATTTAAAATCACTTCAATTTGAAAGTGATTGGAGCCACTTATCATTTGATTATTTTCACACTATTTGTCTTCAGACTTCTTAAATTCAGTTCAGAAAACACAGAATGGATTTGGAGAAGGTGCTGCTGATGTAAATGATGGCACTGACTGCAGATCTTCAAGGGTGCAGGAGCCGGAGATCTAATGCCACCCAGAGTGTGGGACAAAACTGATGATGATGATCCAAATAGAAATGCTTTATTGTTCATGAGTTATTACATATGATCTTAACTCATGCAGTTCAATACCTCATACTGTTTATCAATATTAAATGAATACAGCATGGTTTTTTTTACCTAAACTCTAAACTCTACCACTCTACAATATGCAATCATGTAATACATTTTGGGGTTGTTTTGGTCTTGCTGTTGAGTTTTATAGTTTTTGAACTTTACATTTGGAAAAACTGTAGACTTACAAGAAAAGTTGAAGGAATAGTGTGATGAACATACATGTACCCTTTGCTTATACCGAATCATAATGTTTTGCCACATTTGCTTTATCTATATAACTATACACTTTTTTTTTTTTCGCTGAACCATATGGAATTAAGTCTTAGGCACTTCACCCCTAAGTACTTCAGTAAGTATCCTAGGAATAAAAACAAGAATACTCTTCTACATACCACAGCATCGTTTTTAGGTACCCCAAAATTGAACATTGGTGTAATAATACTATCAAATGTAATGTCTAAATGTAAATGCCCCCACTTGTCCAAAAAATGCTCTGGACAGTTCCATTGTAAAGGTACACTTCTACCTTTATGACTAATACCCTGTTCCCCTCTTACACAATAGTTTTTGCATCTATGGATTCTTGCCTGAGTCACTATTCTATTGGCTATTGCAAAAAAGATTTTCTACTTTTATTATTACTTCTACATTTTGAGACAGCCCTCTGCTGTGAAGAAGATTTTAGTCCTTTTATTTAATAGTATCACCCTGGGTTCATGGTTTCTTTCTTTTTTTTTTTTTTTATTTAACTTTTTATAATCCATTACCATAATTTTTCTTTTTCATGCTCACATTGTCCTAAATTTTGCCAGCGAGAGCCCCTGAAAGCCCAAGTCTTGTGTCTTTTTGACAAGTCCCAACAGATTTGGAGCATGTCTTTACTTTCTTACATAATAAGGTAGGTCTGCCTTGTCCCTTTCCTATCCCAGACTTGGAAACAAGAAGTCCTGGGGCACCTGGGTGGCTCAGTCAGTTGAGCGTCCAACTTTTGATTTCAGCTCAGGTCCTGATCTCAGGGTTGTGAGATTGAGCCCTGCATTGAGATCCACACCTGGACATGGAGCCTGCTTAAGATTCTCAATCTCTCTCTCTCCCTCAGCCCTTTCTCCCTTCTTAAAAAAAAGGAAACAAGAAGTCCTGTTTTTTTATTCCCATGGGTAATGGTACTTGGAAACCAAAACATACTTATTTTTACTAGAATATAGTTCTTCCAGGCTCTTTTTAGGGCTAGATTTTTTTTTAAATAGCACATTCAAACTTTACTTCTAAGTCAAGTCCAACACTTCAGGCTTCTTCCTCACCTTTCTCCATCCACCTCACATGCATATTTCACATCTTCCACTTTGACGACATTGCTATTTAACAACATCAGCTTATTTACTATTTGCTCTATCACACAACACACAAAACAGAGTTTCAGAATCACTGCACCATTAACAGCAACAACAAACCAACCATGTCAAGTTCAGCATTTTTAGCTATTCTTTTATGGCCTTAGACTATGTACCTCTATGGTGTTTCACTTAACATGTATCCTGAAACTTACCCCATATCAGTTTAGAGAGATACACTTTATTCTTTTTTTAATGGGTTTATAGTCAGAATTTACTCAACCAATCTGTAATTTGGCATTTAGGGTTTTTTTTTTCCCCAATATTATGCTACAATGATTATATTTGTATATACCATTTTGTATTTTTAAATGTGTATCTTTAGGACAAATTCCTAGAAATGGGATAGCAGAGACAGGGTTTACCAAAAATGTGTATTTTCAAATATTGTCAAATTCCCCTCCACAGATATTATGCCATTTTGGACTTCCACCATTGTACTTCTCACAATAACCAAATCATTATTTGCCTCTGAAGATATTAAAATATTAACTATTTAAATATTAAACAATAAAAATTTTTTAGAAGAAATGTAAAGTTAAGAATTTCTTATACACCTACTTCCTGATTCCAAACTCAAATTTAAATTATATAGATGGTAGATGCTACTGCAGAAACAAAGCCAGACTAGAATCTTAAACCTGGATAAGAGGTATTTTGAAACTACCGTATTTATGATTGCGTTTCTTGTGGACTGATGAAAAGTACAAAATAAAACAAAGTAATTCATACATTGGAAATTTAGAGTGGGAAGAAATCTCAGAGATTTATCAGTGAAGTACTGACAATGTATAAAAGATTGAATGCGTATCACATTATGTCTTGCAATATGGTGCTGTTTCTTAGAATATGCTGCTCTCTACTCAAAATACAATGTCCTATTTTTTTCCTAGGGCTCTCTCTAGTCTCCATATCAACCCTATACCTTTCTAAATTTCTACTATTTCTAGTTAAACAGGTCCTAAGATCCCATAGTCTTGTTTCTCAGTTCCCATTCGTAATCCACTGAGTATGGAAGACCAACTTATGTGACTGGAACCACTTAAGACTCCCCTCACGTGACAATGGCCTTTCATTGCCACCCAGCGGTACCTCCTTCACCAGGACCCAGAGTCTGAAAATCCCCCCTCAATACCTTCTCTCAGCAGATGATCTTAGTTTTTACTTTATGTGAAGACCAAAAATATTTCAATTACAGTTCCAACCAATTCTATCCTCCCTTTCCTACAACATCTTTATTTTCATTCTTTCTCTTCCCCCCAGGCTAACTGTCCACCCCCCAAATCCCCAGACACCACCCTTGCCACATACACACAACACACACAACACACAACACACACACACACACACACACACACACACACACACATTCTTCCTGTGGAGTTGTGCTCCATAAATCATCTCCTTTTGAGTTTACAAGTTTTAAAATCTTTTTTCTACCTCTTTCTCTTTGTCTACACATGCTTAGGTCTCTCACATTCTAAAGACAGCTTCTTTCACTTATTACCTTGAATTATTGCTTTGCCTTGTCCTTTCAACTACAGAGTTCTGAAAGCAACTGCATTAAAATCTGTTTTCTCTCTTGTTGAGCCCTTGTAATCTGGCTTCCATTTCATTAAAGTTGTTCTCTTAAAACTTTCTAATCCCCTCTAAACCTAATTCCAGTATTCTGTTACTGGTCTCCATCCTC
Source organism: Halichoerus grypus (assembly GCF_964656455.1). Taxonomy (NCBI): domain Eukaryota; kingdom Metazoa; phylum Chordata; class Mammalia; order Carnivora; family Phocidae; genus Halichoerus; species Halichoerus grypus. Next base: position 140,421,923 of record NC_135717.1, read on the forward strand.
CTTAAGCTCACTGTGAGGTTTACTCCTACTTATTGCCTCCCTTTCTGTGATTTTCAGGACACTTTGCTATCCCAGGTTTCCTCCTGAACATTCCTTCTCTCTCTTGCTGTCTAGTATGTCCCAACTCCTAAAATCAGGTATTTCCTGAAAGTTCTTTCATAAACCCTAGTTGAGCAGTTCACCAGATGAAGAAGTTGGAGGACCATACATGGGGCTATGTCTCCTAGACTGTGAAAATGGCATAATGCATACTGGGGAGCCCATTGCATAAAGTCTGAGGGTAAATAAGTAGATAGATAGGTTCTGATTATTTCTTAATAAATAATAGATAAATAACAGATATGGATAGGTTCAGATTATATGCCATGTAGTTCTAGGACTTTATTTTTGGGTTATTATGTATCAGAATATTTATGGGCCACTATGTTTTCTACCAATACATATCAAAGCAACAGTTTTTAACTGACTAAAAGCAGAGGTCCGAACTATAATTAAAAACGTAAATGTTAACTCTTCCCTTAGCATTTCTGCTAAAAAGATTTTCTTTTAATACCCAAAGAAAAATTGCATTATATTACTACATTTAAACTGCTGTTGCTTATGGCATTAATAATGGTCTATTGCATGGGTTAGAAATCAACTCTATTTCTTTTTAAAGGCCTAACAATTGTGAATATTTAAATATTTTCTACAATAATAATAGTTACAGCTTCTATTAACATAGAAGGTCAATTTCGGATGTAACCTGGTCTTTATAGTAATCATTCAGAATAAAAATCAAACATGTTATGGTCCTTTAGTCAGAAATTCAGGCAATATTTATCACACATCCGTTGCCTGAGTTATAGCACATATTTATTGTGCAACAATTATATGCAAGTCACTCTTCTGGGTGTTAAGGACTCAAGCCAGACAAAATCTTTGCCCCTGGTCATATCCTGGCTTTGATGTTAGGGCGTATGTAGCTTACACGGGTCTCTTCCTGCAGTGAGTGGTGCTGGATAAGTTGTACCAGCTTTTAATTAAGGCATTGCGATGGACAAATAAGAAGATATCTGTCTTCTATAAAGAGACTCTGTTCATCTTGGCCAGTGCTTCAAAACTAAGGTGATCTTGCCTTCGGGAATTTGTGACAATATGGGGCAACATTTTTGGTTGCCACAACTGGTGCATTACTCACATCTCGAAATGCTGCTAAACCTCTTACAATGCACAGGACAGCCTCCTGAACGAAAAATTATCCAGTCCAAAATGTCAGCAATGCCAAGGCAGAGAAACCCTGCCATAGGCTAAAGGGCCCATGTGGCTTAGGTTCTCTCTTAGAAGAGGAACACAAACCACATTCTCCCACAGCCTCTCCTACCTCTGACCATATAGATCTCCCTTCAAGTTCATTCCTCTAGTCTTCTTTGTTTCTTGGGTAAACACACAATGTTCAGTGGAGATCTGTCCCTTCTATTTGTTTTCTGGGCTGTTCTCAAGGGTCAATCAATGCTTACGCAAGTTTTCGAGCAAGCACTAAGGTGATAAGTTCTGTGCCTGCTGGGCATAATTATAGGAAACAACTTCATTTTTTTAAATCTCTTAACAAGAAGCACAAGCACAATCCACAAATTACAACTCCTTTCCAGTGTGTTTGTGCCCTCAGCAGCTCACAGCAGGGCCAAATAGCAGCCTCCGCCAGCCACCATTTTTCTAGCCACCTTCCTAAAACATCAGAAGCAACAAACCTCCCAGGGTGAGGCAACATTCTGCAGTTGCGCCTACAGGGATCAGTATTTTTCCCCTACAGTGATTATGTTGCTATTAAATAGCGAATAAGTATTTTTATTTAAATCATGAATATAAGGAGGAAGTTAGACTGTTATTCATTATCCATATTATATATCGTATGGTAGGAAGCTTACAGGAGTCTTGGTAGTCCAAAATTCACTTATATTTTCCCTTTCATTTAAATGCCATGTAAACTTTTTAGGTCATAATTCTACTTCTATAACTGTACCACTGGCTATAACCTGTCACTTAATATCATTTGAGCTCCAGATGGAATTTATACCTTACAACTATGTAATATTAGACAACTCAACCTTTCAAGAGTTGGGATTTAGTAACGTATTAAGTAAACAGGCTGAGCTAGTATCTGGCATGAGAATCCTGGGTTTTAAGTCAGCATCACCAGTTTCTGTCCATGTGACCATTGCAAGTCCCCTCTCCCCTCCCCCCAATTTAGAGAGCATAATGAGATGAGATTCAGTATTAAAAATTTTTGCCTTGGCAACTGTCACCACCAAATGGTTATCCTGAATGTGTCTTCTAGCTCTACAGATACAACTCAATATCAAACTAAACTGTATTTAAGAGAGGCTATCCAATATTCAGGATGTCTAAATTGACCAAAATTAAATAAGTTTTTGACTTCTGTTTTAGCTTTTTTCCCTAGTAAAATAACTTAACTCTGTATCTAGGCACATAAGTATAGGAGTGGAAATATAATTTGCTCCCCGCTGACTCCAAACATTATCTTTCCGAACATGCACACTGTTTTAGATTCACTAGGAAAGAATTAATAAAGCAGAAACCGAATACTTCTCTTTAGACAAGTAAAGGCTGAAAATTTTTTCTGAACAGTCTATCTCAGAATTTCTCTTCTTTCCTGACATAAAACCACATGGGCTCTGTTCTTACAGAGAAAGAACATCTTCACTAGCAAACAGAAATATCACCTAACATCAAGAATATATCGAGAGCCAGGTCCTCTCTACTATGAGCTGCCATTTTGGTCAGTAGCTACTGATCCTCAAGAGCACTAGCAGCACTCAGGATTACACCCCAGACATCAGTTCCTGTTTTTTGTAAATTTCTAATTAACTCTGCTCTCAAGAACTTAATCACCAATGCTGATGAAGAGTCACCTATCTGAATGACAACTAGATGCTGAGGGACCATCATAATAAAAATCAAATGCCACTTTATTTACTCTTCACCTAACCACTTGCATTTTTATTTATCCAGACCATTTTTCTAGGCAATCCTGCTTAGTATGGTAAAGTCCATCAGGCATGCTTGAGGTTTGGATGCATGCTGGAGAGATTCTAGTATGCTAGTTTACAAAAAAATCCCACTTTTCCAATATCCCTTCTGTGCTAGATTTCTTCAGAATACCCAGATAATAAATGGCCACAACACTCCATCTTCTTATACAGGTTTGCACTGCAGAAGGAATGGTCCAATTCTTTAAGAAGCTGACACCTTTATTAGAAATAAATGACAAATACATTTAAAAAGAGAGAGAGTCACCCATTCAAAAAGTAAACACTACAAGGAGCTATATACAAGCAGAATGGACTAAAGATGTCTAACAATAAAGATGTCTAACAATAGTATTTTAAAAAACTGATTAGAAAATATCCATGAATATGTACCAGTTTTACCTAACCAAGTAACTTATCATCTGATGATTAGGTATTTTATAGCAAAAGTTAACTATCCATGCTTTTTTTTAATAAGGTATAGCATATATTTCCATTAATTTCCATTAGAAAATGTGAGAGATGTTCTTATTTTTAAAAATCTTCAAAATGTTTGGTCGACAGAAATTTAAATGCAATCCCAGCATGTCAGGAATTGAAGTGCTTAATCTTCTGACATTTCAGTCCTCAAAAGAGTTTATGTTGCTCTTACAGCTTTTTTTTTTTAATATTATCTTTCTTTATTCAACAAGCTCCTCTATCTCCTTTTTCCTGAAACTATAGGATTTTTTGAGGCTCAGGAATCCCTTCATATTCACATTTTCTAGCACTTTACTCTTTACCTAAAATTTTCTAGAATCCCTTGGATTTTACTCAAGTATAAAATACTTGTAACTGACATAGCATAAAATTCAGTTACCCACTTTATCAGTTCTGCACATTCTACCTTTGTCGTTACATATACAACACCTATGGTTCATTTGCATTTTACTTATGTTTGTTGCACATAAGTCATCACTTTGCAAAAAATATCCTTGCGGAATAGTGGAGAGAGTGTAGGAGACTTTGGTTCTAAGTTCTATACAGCTTGGCACTTTCTTTCCTCAAATGTAGAATGGGAACATTCAAATTGTGTTCCTATTCCTTAACTCATTTACTAGGATACGGTTCTTATTCATGTGCCCTTTAATTTCTTACTCTCCTCAGGTCTAGAAAAGAAATGAAACTTTCAGAATTCTTTGAGAGAAAGGAAATAATTGTATTCCTGATGTCCATTTTAGTTAGCAAAAATATCTCTGAGGGGCTGATTCCCCAACAATTAAATGTCCAATAAGTGGTAAAGCCGGAAATGGACTCCCAGCCCCCTCATTTCCCACAGCACACACTAGCTGTGAGATACACTTCCTCCTGCCAGATTTCTCCTGAAAATGTAATTTGTCATCTTCTAAGTAGTAGACAATTAAGGCCTGAGATTCATTTTCACTGCAAATGAATAATTAGTGAATGTCAATTTCATATTTTCTCAATCCACGCGGAAGACAAAAAATAGTCATGTTAAAATACTCAACAGGCCCTTTAGCTGTGATGACATACCAATTCTTGGAGATGATGAACATAAATATTATTATTGTTTTCCTCCTTCAAAGATCATCTAATCTGGTCTCATTTAAAAGTTTATTTAACATTTGTCTTCTCTATATATAACTTCAGGAGTGTTTTGCTAATTAGATACACAAAAAAATATATAGTCATCTCTTCTAAACGTTATTTTATTTACACTCGGTTTTAGCTTTTTTTTTTTACTGTTTCTTTTTTCTTCTACACCCCCTAACAGCACAAGGTATCTCAAACTCCAAGCGGCTGCCATCTGGTTGTTTTACATAACTCTCCAAGCCCATTCAAGTGGCAATATACCAGTGAAGAATAAAATATATATATATACGTATATATATATATATACATATATATATATGTGTGTGTATATATATATATATATATATATATTGGATGGAGCCCAAGAGCTGCACCCAAAATAACTTTTTAAAAGTCACTGAGCGTAACAGTGGGAATAATAGGGAGGTCATAGCAGCAGCTGCTCGGGGACCAATGGTGCAGCTAATTCCCCCGTCCTCATGCAGCAGGTGTAGTCAAGAAAGCAATACTCTTAGCACCCCTACCTTCTCCTTTAGCTTTATGCCTGCCTATCACTCGCATCTCAACAGCTGACAAGCACCTGGGATTCAATTTCTGCTGGATTTCATAAATTCACATTAATTTTGGTAATTTCCCTATTGTAACAGTGAGAACCTTCCCCCCCACAAGTTGGGCGAGCAGCTTTAATATTTCATTGCATATTCATGCATCACCCTGCGTTATTTTTAGTTCTAATGGAAAGAGCAGACAGGGCTTCATGAAAGATTACTAAGAGCCCTACAAATAGCTTTCTCACTGTTCTAGTAGATTGTTTTGTTTTGTTTTGTTTTTCCTTTTCTTAAGAGGGCAGACAAGAATTGCCTTCAAAGAAGACATAATTGGCACTGAACAAAAAAGAAACTTCCCAAGTCCACGAAGAATCTTCATGACGTGTGAGAATATCTTATTCTGATTCCCCCCAAGAAGCTTGCCGCAGTGCCTCTGTTCCTCTCCTGGAGGCACCAGCTGATCTTCACATTTTATCTCTTTCCCTCTAATTCTTGTCATTTGTATTATTTAAGAATATGTCATGTTTCATTATTTCCACATTTCTTTCAGTGAGATGTCAGGACCCCAATGGGAAAGAAATGTATCTTTTTAAAAAAATGTTCCCACATATACAACAACAGTTTACTCCTTGTGAATTGCAAATAATTCATTCACTCCAAGGTCTTGTAACCTTTGTACTTACTGGGCTATTTTTTAAAAGAATTTTATATTCCATTTCCCTTACTCATCCAGAGATTTTTATAAGAATGTATAGCATGTAATATAGTGAAAAGCCCTAAGTATCAGAAAATATTTTTAGAATGGAGACATTCTACAAATGACAGATTTTTTTTTCCATTTTTGGCCTTATGAAAAATGGATTTGAAACTTCTAAAAAATATATCTGGAACATCTGAGTGCAAGGTTTTTGATTGGATTTTAGAATTCACATCTATGATTCAAAAGCAATTTCTTCTTTTCTCATGCTGGCCATGCTGAATTGATTTTTAAGGAGAAAGAAAGGGTGTAATTTGGATTTTGAACCCTTGTCTAAGGACTTGTATTGTTTTTACTTATGTTGACTTCCTTTATCCCTACTGCATCCTTATGGAGGAGGAAAGTATGTGTTATAAGGATTCTTTTACAAGGGCTGACCTTAGGCAAAGCTATAAATAAGGCTTCACATTCCTTTGTCCTGTTTCACCTTTTTCACTCCACATTTCCTGTTATAGACCCAGTGTGGTTTTCTAGCTAACATTTTTTTTTTCTATCTTGAAGGGATCTTATTATCTTATAGCACCACTCAAAGAATTTGCTTCCTCCCCACCCCCCCCCACAAAGAATAAAGAGAGGAAATAATCAACATAAATGAATGAATCAGTAATGGTAGACCTTCATGTAAAAATCCAGTGAGTGTGAGATAGATGTCAAGGAGAGAAAACTGGAAATTTTTCAAGTCTATGAAAATGCATCGAGGAGTAGGGAGAATTCTGTTTCATTATTCTTCTGAAAAAACAAAAATCACTAACCCTATTTTTAAAATCTTGATCCTCATCAGCAGTGTGGATAAGGAAACTGCTGATAAGGAAAATGCAAATTAAGATAACAAGGTATCATTTTTACCCATCACATTTGTAAAATTAAAATTAAATAACAATAATGGCTGATATTATCCAGTGTTGAAAAGAGTGTGAAATTAGTGCCATGTATATTATTCATGGGAGTGTAAGGTGGCATAGCTACTTTGGGAGGAAAAAAAATTCTGTCAACATCTGCCTCAGAAATTTCACTTTCTCTATCCCTTATAAATAATAAATGTCAAAGGAACTATGAACAAAATTCAAAATTCAACATTAATACAACCCTATTTGTAAGAATAATAAAATAGTAGATGATCTAAAAAAACAAAAACAAAAACACCTTGATCCTCAAACTCTGAAAGTTTTTCCTTACTTGGATTTCTCTCTTTTGTGAGTTTCATCAATTTCCATTAATTTTAATACAGCTAATGGGGTAAACAAACACAAACAAAAAAAGCTACTTGAATAAAAAGATGAGTACATTGGAAATCAAAAACCAAGGTCTGCTCTGATTTGCCATAGCTAGTTTTCTGACTTTTGGAAGTAACTGGTCCTTTCTGAATGTTGTTTTCCACCTTTAAAATTAGAAAGCTCAAGCATATTTTTTAAATAGCTCTGCAACAATCTTCATTTCAATTTGAACTCTACGAGCTGTGTGGTCTTACACAAGCTATGTCATCTACCTATACTTTATTTTTTTCATCTACAAAATGGAGATCATTGCACTACCTACCATGGAAGGAATTATATCAAGTGGGGGAAGTGCTTAACTTCTAATAATTTTTAGCTATTATTTAATTCTAAGGGCTTTGTTCAAGTTATTACAGATATATTAAACAGTTGGCATAACTGAAAAATGTGAACAATATAATTTTAGGTATTTCTATAATAGCTTATGTTTATCAAGTGCTTATTATGTGCCAAGCATTAAGTCCTTCGTTTGTAAATCTCATTTAAGCCCCTCAATAACATAATGTAGAAGATATAATTATCCTTGGTTTACCCATGAGAAAACTGAAGCTTAGATAAGCACACGGACACAAGTGAAAAAGTGCTAGAGGGGTGGTAAGCAGTTCTTCCCCAGAGGCCACTCTTTTAATCGCTGTGCCACATTGCTTTCCATTCTAAAGTTTTCTGCCTTCAGTCTAGATGATTAATACCCAAATAAATGCAGCACAAGATTCTAATAAAAATCTACCTTTCCGTCTCCTGAATCATTTTTATGATCCCTCTGTGCTTTATATCAATTCTTTACCAAACCTGCCAGTGAACTTTGGAGCATGGTATTTATGTATTTTTTGAGCATGTGCACCCATCAAATTAAAGAGTGTTTTCAAACTACAATGTGTTACCCACCCTCCCTCCTCTCCTTTGAACATCACATATGAAGGATAAGGTTTCTCAGGAAGATCAGGGACTTGTTTAAATTCACCTAAAAGAAGATAAAATTAATGTTGAAAGGCCTATAAGACCCCAATAGAGGAGACTACATCAAAACACACACATCTCTTCATTTCAAGTGGAAGAAGCCAGAGTTACCACCCCACTGTTTTCTACAGATGGTGTAAGTCATGACAGTTGAAACTGATACATTTCAATCCCCAGGTTCTCAGGGTGCAACATTCCACCACACTGGGAAAATTCTGTGTTTCATTCTCCAGATTAATTCTCCTCTTTCAGAGAAATGACTTTCAGCTATTTTAGATGATATGCCCTTCATTTGGAAAGCGATTTATATTCATTCACTAACAGCCATCATTCAGGAACATCATGGATTGATTCTAAAAGCCTAGCTTTTCATTAGTTCTGTTTGCAAGGCTAATTTTTATAGCAATTGATCATTTACTCCCTTTGCTCCTTTTTTCCAGGACTTTGCGTCCCACAAACATTCTTCTGATGCAGTAGTCTATTACATGTTTCTATCTACAGAGATGCATCTATGCCCCTAATAATGAGAGCAGGTACTTACAAAAGCAAAAAGGCTCATGTTCCTTGTGCTAATTATGTACAGAAAGTTCTACCTTTCACTTACCAGTGAGAATTAGAATGTGAGTCTTGGAGCAGAGACGATCAGGAGCTTGGTTGCTTGTATAACACATATATTATTGGCACCTAATTTGCACTGAATATATGCAAATTCTTTGCTCCATTTCTCAAGTATCCTATTATTGTTTACACTTGCAGCTGTTATTATTGCTAAATTCAAATTAATCACAGGGTGTCTCCGCATAAGTCACTACTGCCTTACCAAAGCCAATGATAAAAATAAGGAATGACTTGATGATAGATAGGAACATAGATATTACTGATCTCTAAGTACACATTCTTAAGACATTTTTTCCCCTTGGTAAATTTTACTTATCAAGAATATGTGCAAAAAATCTAACTATTTTGCTGTTCAATGGCTCACACATGAAATAGTCTTCCAAAGTGGTAAATTCTAGTACATGAGGAGCCTGTGGAATAAAGAAGAGATAATTCCTTGCAATGATGATTCCTACTAATTGAATATTTGTAATTACAATAGGACATCTGATATTGTAGTTGCTATGCAATTAACACTTTTTCCCTTCTTCTACCTCCCGATACACATATACATGGGGATGTGTAGGCTTCATTGTACCAGGATGGTTAGGTAGAAATATCTGTTGAGATTTTAAGGAGAATTCTAGAACATTTTCCAGACTCCAAAAATGAGCAGTAAGTGATTTCTTTTTTGCTGTCAACAAACTTGAACTGGGCATTACTATGACCCAGGAACTTCACACATATATAAGATCTCCTCAATTAGTGAGGTACTTGCTGATCTAATAGGGAAGATGGGACATATACTTGAATGACCACAACAACCTCAGACATAAAAGGATGACTGCCATAAGCAAAGTAGAGTATGTACTACCATAAGTACAAAGTACATATATATGTGTATATATTTACACATATATGTAACAATAGCTCTATAGATAACAATAGCTATACAGAAGAAAAGGTTTCATTCTACCTGAAGAAGTTAAAAAAAAAAAAAAAAACTCCTTTAAAAGGTAACATTAGGGTCAGATCTGAGGGTAAACAGGCATTTTCACTCCAAATCCTATGACTTGTTCTTCTCTTTAGATGTGTATCACTAGCATTATTCTTGTGTTAAATAAACGAGAGAAGGGAAGGGTGGTTGATACTCTGACAAAATAAGAAATGAAGGTGGGCGTGCAAGCAAGAAAGGAAGGGATAGAAGTCCAGAAAATATCTAAAGTACGTAGTAAAGACTCTGAGTGAGAAGGAAGAAGAGTGTGCATGTTCATGAGAAAGAGACTCTGAAAGATGAGAAGAACCAAGGTCTTATTCCCAATGAGTTAAAAATAAGAGTGGAGAAGTAGGAAAGTCCCTGCTTTAATGCTTCCTTGCTGCACCCACCAGCTAACACCATCAAGGCAGTCTAGTTTATTTGATGCCTGAGCTGATGTAACTAGCATCAGAGGAGAATCTGTCTACAGATCCCATGTATAAAACATTCAACACTCCCGTGCTCATTCAAGAAATGCCTATGAGGGTCAAATAAATACTTCATTTGTCCATGGTCCAGAAGTTTACTAATGTGAACACCTAGATGTAAAGAAAAGGATGCAGAGGAAGAAAATAACACCTGTTTTGATGGTGGCAAATATGACCTTTTTCCCCACAGGCCAGGCTGAGTGATCTTGCTTGTAGGTGAAGTATTTTGTGAAATCATTTTGGCTTGCTCAAGGGACCAGCCTATTGACGGTTTCTTCACCATTCCTGGAAGGACAAAGTGACTGCCCCAAACGTCACCCCAGGGTGTAAGACCTGATTAATGTGAATGCATTTATCATCTATTCAAATATTAAGACACATTGATCTCTAATACAAAGTTAGCATTTTTTTTTCCTTCCTTCCTTTCCAATAATCTGTATCATTGTCTATGCTTTTCACAAATGTTTCTCTAGAATCAGGTGAAACCTTTCAAAACTGTGGCTGTTCAAACTGGCAAATCATACCTAAACTCAGATCAGTTCTACTCAGCTGACCCTACATTCTGCTCCACACAACATTGTAGTGGACTGCCCTAAGGATCTCTAACAATTTCTTAATAGCCTGAAAGAGTCCATGTAACTTTCCAACAAACTTCAGGAAAAAACCCATACCGTAACAAAATACGTCCAAGAAACAATTTTTTAAGCATCCTTTTTATACCAAGGATTGTTCTACACCTAAGAGGATGCAACAATGCCACTACCAGACTCTCAAGAAATACACAATCTAAGAAAAGTATGTGTAAATGAATAAATACCATCCTAGGCAGTGGACATAAGAGATACACAGTACTAGGAAAATAAATTAATAAATTAATCCTGACTAGGCTGGCTCAGAGGAGAAGGAAACGGTTGACTTGGAACTTGAAGCATTAAAAAGATTAAGGGTAGTCAAGAATTTTGTGGAGGCAGATTCTGGAGAAGAAAGTGTGTCAGAACTAAGGGAAACTGGGCTATCAGTAAGGTGAATTTCTTAAGAGAGTAGAAATTCAGTGGTGTTTCATACCAAGAATTTACTTCAAATTTTCTTTAAAGTATTATACCTTAAAGAATTTCCTTTAAATTACTTATTTTCATGTTTTCATTTACTATTAAGATCCATCAAGACATCATGACCAAAATATATCTTGTTTTGTGTAATACAGAGATAATGGATGAAACTAACTTTAAATATCTTTCTTATTCATTTCTTCAAATTTCAGAACATTTTTGCTTTTTGTATTCATTTTGTTTTTATTTTTCACTACTTCTTAAGTATTTTTAAATCCCAGTATGCTCTGATAAATAATTACCATGGAACCTATTAGAATTACAGAGCCTCAGATTAGTTTAAAAACCGGAATTTAAAAATGTAATTGGCGGGGCAACTGGGTGGCTCAGTTGTTAAGCGTCTGCCTTCTGCTCAGGTCACGATCCCAGCCTCCTGGGATCGAGTCCCGCATCGGGCTCCCTGCTCCGCGGGAAGCCTGCTTCTCCTTCTCTCGCTCCCCCTGCTTGTGTTCCCTCTCTCACTGTGTCTCTCTCTGTCAAAAAAATAAAAAATAAAAATGTAATTGGCTATAAAATTCATAGATTCTTATTATGGTAATAATCTAACTTCTGTTGAATCCTGAATTTCAAGTCCCTGCTAAGCATTGAAACTTGTTTAAATTCATTTGGAACAGCAGTGTTTTATGCGGGGTGAGCATCTGAAACATAAATTATCTATTGTCTAAATAACCCTTGAAAATAAGCCTACCATAAAATTCAGTAGGCTAATCTTTCCCTTCTCAGTAAATCTAGCACAACACTGAAAGAGATCACTATTCTTAGTATGAGATCTAGATGAAATAGTAACCCTGAGTCAGAAGCCATGTTGTATGAAAAAATTTGATTTTTTTTTCTGGGTGGGTATGGTTGATGTTGCTTATGTTTAATTATAAAACTACTTCAGTGGTTCTCAAAGATAAACATGCATCAGAATCACCTGGAGGGCTTGTTACACTAGATTGCAGAATTTTACCCTCGGTAGATCTTGAGGGGGAGCTTGAGAATCTTCATTGCATTTCCTGCTGCTGTTCCAGGGACCTCACTTTGAAAATGACTCTGTGTGTGTACACACACACACACACACACACACACACACACACAGTAACTACATTTTAAAATTCTTAGTTATGAAGATTTTTAAAAGATAACTGTGTGTGTGTGCACATCATTCAACCAAACTACATTTTTTAATCAGCCCTTTCTTAGTTATTTGGTAGTATATACAATCACCTCCTTGCAAAATTTCTGTTTTGATGTGCAAAGCTGGCAAAATCAATTCCCAGCTGCAGGGAAGGCCTTAATGCTGAGGCCAAATTTGCCAATAGAATCCTGCCTGCTTGGATTTAATGCCAGGAGGATAGATATAAAATTGGCATTTCGATAAAGCTACTTTGCTAAACTTTAATAACACCAATTCTGTTAACCTTGGAGCCCTGATTAGAACATAAATAAGTGAGGAAATCCCTATTGTTAACTAAACCCATTTTGCATATTTATTGCTATCCCTTTTAATTTGTAAGGGCATGCCAGACCGTACAATGGAACCTGTTCTCTATCTGCTGGGTCTTTGATTTTGCCTTTTCCTCTCGTCACATTAGATGTGAATGCCTGAGGCAGCTTCAGCAGCAACTTTCCTACATTTGTAGAAAATACGAAAATCTTTGAAAAAGTGTTTGCGGTCTCCTTCCTTTCTTAACTGTCTAATTGTTGCCTATTCTTGTCTATAATCTGCTTTCAAAATGTTCAGCTTTTCACTCCACCAAAAGAAAACTACATCTATGGTTATTTAAATATTTATTTTAAAAAGCAATGCCATATTTTCTTGTGTTAAGTCAGACAGTCAGGCTCCCAGATGTTTAATTCAAAGTTATCCCCTGTATATCATACAACTCAAATAAAGAGAGAGAACCCCCGAGGAGAGAATGCAGTACAAGTAAGCTGGGGTTGAGGAGTCAGCATGCAGAAATTCAGAAAGACATAGAAACTATGTGACACCCAATAAGGTGACCCCATGGCCATCATCAGGCTTTGGGATTGACTATGGGGAGGGAAGAGGATGCCCAAAGTTGGATAAGGAAAGACTGACAGCAAGGATTTGGGTGTAGCAGATCAAAATGCGCCCAGTTCACATTTTCGTCACACGATCAACCTTCTTATGCAGTTCAATTTGGGAGGAGCTAGGGTAGAAAATACACAAACAAACATCAAGTTTTGTACTTTTTCCTTTTAGAAGGTTATGTAAAGTTAGAGAAGGCAAGGTTGAAACCGCTATCTCTGTTTAATTGCTCTATCTACGGATTTCTTATAGAGAAGTGCCTCCAGCGGCAGGAATACCTTAAAACTGCAGGCATTGTTTATATATGAAGACTAAAAATTCTATTCATTCATTCATTCAACAGGTACTTATTAAGCAACTCTATGTGCCAAATGTTAGGTAAAGGAAACACCGTTGGGAACATACATGCCTTGCTCAGCCTGGTGATTAAAGTATACCAAGAAACAACTCATTGCCCTAACCTGTGTTGACCATGGAAACAGAGGTACATGGAACTGAAGGGATCAAGGGGTACTAGTCCTAATTATAATGTCTGGGAGCTCCTGCCAAACTTGAAGAACCCTAATTTAGAACTTAAATTATATGTGGGAGGGGGGACAATCAGTCTAACCTATATTTATTTTCCTTTAGCAATAACTACAGAGAGGAAAGGTGTCCCTTTAACTTTTGGGAAGGCTCTTTTCCCTTTCAGAGGTGGGGGCAGGGAGATTTAGATCAGAACTAATTGTTCTGTGATTAATATTTTCCCTCCCGTTGCTCTGTACAGCCGGGATGACACGCATTGTACACACAACAGGAGGTAAGAGAGTCAATCAATTAGGGGAACAATTAGTTCCAGTCTCTACAATTTCTTTGAAGTTGTAGATGAAATTGCCTGAAAATATTAAGAACAGTAAAGATCAGTGATAAAACCTAAAGAAATAAATTTACATTCAAGTTTTTGAGGCAGATGCTTAGTTGACACTGCTCTTCTCAGATATGTGACGTTAATGCAGTAATAATTATAGTTTGGCAGCAATTAATAAATAGACTGTCAAAACCAGTCAAGTTGTGTTCATGGTTTTGGAAGGCTGCTGATTTTAGCTTTGACATGATGTGGCTGAAGTGTTCCTGAAAAGCTCAAAATTGTTAATTAGAGGATGCAATTCTGTAACTCCCCTTCTGCGGGTCTAGGGTTGGAAATTTTTGGAAACAAACACTCAGTTGCAACCTGGGCTCTTCTTTGGGGTCGTTTAGTTGATAATTTGTATTTAGAAAGATGTAATATGTAGGAATATTCTAAGATTTAGGAGACTGATAAACCTACCACCAAGAGTACGTGAGTCAACTTGAAGAGATAGAATTTGATGGGATCCTCAGGCCACGTCAAATTCTAGATTGTTTTTGTTGCAATATCATAATGTAAAAATCAGGGTAAGGATAGAAATCATGGTGGACTAATAGCCTAGCTCTAAGTGAACTCCAAGTCCTAGCTCATGCAGAATATTTGGGAAGTTTAAACCTGTCAAGAGACTAAGGTTGCATCTGCTCCAGGGAATAAGAAAGCAGAAAGAAAGGAATGAAAATGGTCAAGAACATTTCATTTAAGCAGTGAAAAAGGCACGATGGTCAAGAACATTAATATAAATTCTATTTTTTTAAGATGTATTTATTTTGAGAGAGAGAGCGTTCACACACACGTGTGTGCCGAGGGAGAGGCAAAAAGAGAGGGGGAGAGAGAGAATCCTCAAGTACCATCCCCACTGTGTGCAGAGCCTGTTAGCGGGCCTCCATCCCAGGACCCTGAGATCATGACCTGAGCCGAAATTAAGAGCCTGATGTTCAACCGATGGAACCACCCAGGCACCCCTAAGTTCTAGTTCTTTTAAAGCAAGCGATAAGAAGAAATTTAAAGCCATAATTTTACCAAGTTTTAAGCTTGGAGATTAGCCTATCCTGACTTAATAATGATCAAAGCTACCTCAGCTCAGAATGTAAATCCCTGATCAGTTTCACACATCTGCTAGTTTGCCCAGACGTCAGCAAAGGAACAAATAAAATGCTGATGTTAGTTAACATGTGTGTATGCATAATATTTAAAATCCGAACACATTCTGAGAGTAATGCTCTAGAATTACTCAAATGTAATCCCTTAGAGAAAATTTATATTTTTTAAAAGGTAGCACTGTACTTTGACGAATAAATAATTTCCTGCCTAAAAAACTCTGATAGATACAAATAAAACAGCCAAGAAATAAGGAAGGCAAACAAATATCACTACCACCCCCCCAAAAGAATGTAAAAATAACAGAAAATTCTAAACTTCTAGACCAAAACAAGAAAGAATTCATCTCATCCCACACAAGTTTTCCTAACCTTTAAGTAAAAATCTTGCAGAAATTTGTTATAAAATTCCATTTTGCAATTTAATTCTAGGACTTAACCATGAGGAAAAGCAAACTGATATTCTCAGCTCCTTGTCTGTAGTGTTTAGTACTTATATCAACTTTCGTGCTCTAATTAATTTTACTAATCCCTTTAGTTAATGAATAAGTAAATCAAGACCATGGGGAAAAATCCATCAATTTCAAGAACGGCGGTAGAAAATTGTTAATTCAGAAGTGACCCACAGCTACCAAAGTGTTCTCGTCAGCATTACTTTGCTATCCTGTTAATATTTTATTTTCTTGTTTTAGTTCTTCAAAGAGCAAAACGTTTCACAGTTAATCACTACGGTACTTTTGTTTCTAAGCTCTCTAAAAGACATTGATCTGGCAGTAGCCAAATATTTGAATATAAATTGATTTTATGCAATACACAGAAAACAAGTATTTTATTGATATAAATGGTTTCTTTATTTGTAGAATTACACTAAAAATTATTTTGAAACAGCATGATCCCTCTTTGGACAGTATTAGAATTTCATGCCTAAATCAAGTTGAACATTAATTTTATAGGAGTTTTCTGTCTTATGCAATAGCACAGATGTCTATGGTGAGAAGTGTCAAGGGAGTAGAGAGGTAGATAAAAGCTTCGAGAAAGAAGATATAAGTGTGAAAGATGACAGAATGGCCACGTGGGGAGAACTTGTTATAGCTTTCCGCTTTTTTAGGTCTATTCATAAAGACAATACTTAAAGATTTAAGTCATTTTTTTTTTTCCCAAGCTGGTTGTTAATAGCAGAAGACTCGGGTCTAAATTACATATGCAGCACAAAGTACAGACATCATGGAGACCGGCCCTTGTAAGAAAGGGGAAGGGGGGAAGGCTGCATGAATCTGGGGACCTGCAAACCTTGTACATGGACATTCTGAAATCGTCTGACATTCTGATATCAAGTCCCAGGCATCTCTCACTGAGGAAGTGTTTCTAGTCTCTAACCAGCCTGGCCAAGAGAGAAGTCTCAAGAGCAGCAGAGACTCCCGCTGTTGCTCACTTGCCTCAGTCCTTCTATCCCTCCTCTTCTACCCTCTACCTTCCTCCCTCATCTGGGATCCCGTGTTCTCCCTCAGGACTGTTCAGTTTTTGATGATGGACTTCTATAAAGTGCCATCTTCATCAGCTGATTTCTACAGAGAATTTCTTCTCTCCAACACCCTCTGCAAAATGCTGGCTTGCTTCCTTACTTGTTAGCATGAATAACAGCAGGATTTTGCATGCCCCCCTTTTTCAACACTGAATGCTCTATATCCGTTTTCTCCCTACCAGCTGCCTGCTCGCTCTTCACTTGTCAGCATTTTGTGATAGAAAAGATTCAGGAACAATGCCTGCCCAATATTGTGTAGGTTTTATATTCACTCTGGATTTGAAGCAGGCCTCCATATTTCACCATTGAAATGCTCTATCAACTCCCCAATTACTGATTCTCCTTCAAATTGCACTGAATGTGTTCTAACATGCAAAACTTGGAATTGCATTCCATTAGGTATGCTGTTATTATTTTCATCTTTGCAACTTTAAACTTTATTATTTAAACTCAAGTTAGTTAACATATAGTGTATTATTAGTTTCAGGAGTAGAGGTCAGTGATTTCATCAGTTTTATATAACACCCAGTGCTCATTACATCCGGTGCCCTCCTTAATGCCCGTCACCCAGTGACCCCATCCCCCCCACCTCCCCTCCAGCAACACTCAGTTTGTTCCCTATAGTTAAGACTCTCTTGTGGTTTGCCTCCCTCTCTGTTTTTATCTTATTTTCCCTTCCCTTCCCCTATGTTCATCTGTTTTTTTCTTAAATTCCATGTATGAGTGAAATCATATGGTATTTGTTTTTCTCTGACTGAAGCTTTAAACTTTCTAGTAAAGCTACATTTTGCCTGTTCTTTCTACTTCTAGCCTGGAAAATTCTCTGATATTAAGCTGCCATTCTAAAAATCTCATATTTCAGTTTGATTTTATAATTTTGCTCCATTTATTTTAGTGGTGCTTTGCTAGCATTCTTACTGGGTTTTGTTGTTGTTGTTGTTGCTATTGTTAAGGCACAAAACTTTCACACATTTTTTTTTTTCAGGGATTTTTTTTTTTTTCCAATTGATTTCGTCTTTGATTGCAAAAGCCCCTGAGTGATTTCTATGAACGAAATATCCAGTAAACAAGCAGAATTTTATTAAGTCATATCTCCTATTTTTATTCTATATTTCACCTTCTGTAATACAGGGTGACTCTAGGATGATTAAAATCAATGCTCATATTTTATTCATGCCATCAGTACACTTTTATCTTAGTAAAAGTGTTAGTTTATCCGTAATATAATATCCAGTTATGAATTTATAACAGTAACAGTGTGTCCTCACTCTGAAATGTCTGCTTAGCCAGGTGGATATTATTTGAGATTCTACATGTTGCCATTAACCATTTTAAGGAAAAGCAGTGGTATATTAACAGCATGGAAGAGCAAAAACACTTGGCTAAATACAAATGTTATTTCCTCCCAACAAAATCATCGTAGTTTATAACGAGACTGATGAAACAAACTTGAGATTCTGATCACCAGTGATCTTGACCTGCACAATAGGGAATGTTGCAAATCTGCCCTTATCTTTTGTTCTACAATAAGATAGAGGATTTCTACTTAATACTAAAAAGTCATGATAATATGGCATTTTCAGATTAAAAGTTATCTACCACCTTCCTGTGAGGAACTTGGGCACATTCAGGACAAGTACTTTAGATCACTTTTTAGTTTTCTTTTAGTATGTCATAATATTAAATTTTGATCAATAATTTGGGAAAAGGGCCTAAAAACATGAGAGGATTGTCTATATAATGGCTTTATTTTGAAGAAATTATAGTGTCTATAATTACTGAATATAAAATGAAAAGGCAATTTAGCTCCATATATTGCTGTCAGGAAGCCAGCATGCTTGCTTATGATGTAAATGAGAAAGTATTTACAGATCTTGCTTCTCAATGCAAACTATTACACTGAACTCTTTCTCTGAAGATCTGAGATGCAAACTGTGGTATATTCATCAGTCTTATTACTGAGCCACTCGGATGGAAATGGCATTAAATCCAACTATTGGCCAAAATGAAAGTTTACAAAAATCCACAGATAATGATTTTTATCAAAGTCATATTTTGCACAATGATGCTTAAATGTGAGATGGTGACTTGATAGTATTTGATAGGAAATCTGATCTTAAGCTCACTTTCTTAAAGTGGTATGATCTGGGTTTGTCAAGAGGAAAGAAAAGACATGAAATGGTTCATAGATGCATCTCTAGCAAACCTTGACTTGATGATGAGACAGAAAATAAGCCATTGCTTAATAAGAGCCAAAAGCAAAGGAGGAGGAAGCAGCAGCAAAAGAAAAAGAACCCACCAAGAAACACTTGGAGACTATGCTACATAATGAACATAATAGGTTATCTGCCTTTCAAATATTCTTTCCAAACCTTGGACTCCCCTGATTTACTTCTTAGGTGCTCCCAACTGGATCAAGGTGTAGTTGTTCACTGTCTCCTCACTTAAACTTTGATTAATGATGGGCACATTAGAGAAGGTAGAACATTTAATTTGAATATACAAAATTAATATCTTACCTAAACCTTTCAAATCTTCTAAATTAGATGAAACCGCTCACAAAAACCAATTTTCTTATATTTCAAATCAATTTAATTCAGTTTTATCTATCTAGCACCATAGGATGTAGGGCAATGATCTTCATCTTCATTCATAGGATGTGGGGAAGATAGCGCCTTGTTCTGAATAAGAGAAAATGTAATGAGTGCCTCTTAGACTTATTGATAACCAAAAACCAGGTGTCAAAGGCCCAGGTCATACACAGGTAAAGGGTATTAACAAGAAGCCAATTTGGCATAGCACGGTAAAAAAAAATCAGCCTATAGAAAAAGTACATTTTATTTGTGCTATTGTGGGAAATCAGATTATAAAGTATTTGTATATACTAACTTTTGGCTGCAAGCAACAGCAAACACAACACGAAATGGATTAAACCATAAGGAAAATGTATTATCTCCCATTGCAAGAAGTTCCAAGGTACGGTGCTTATAGCTGTAGTTAATACAGCTGCTCAAGGGGCACCTGGGTGGCTCAGATGGTTAAGCGTCTGCCTTCAGCTCAGGTCATGATCTCAGAGTCCTGGGATCGAGCCCCGCATCGGGCTCCCTGCTCAGCGGGAGGCCTGCTTCTCTCTCTCCCTCTACTACTCCTCCCTGCTTGTACTCTCTCACTCTCTCTATCAAATAAATAAATAAAATCTTTAAAAAAAAAAAAAAATACAGCTGCTCAACAGCATCATGAGGGTCATGGTTACCGTCAACATTCATCTGTAAAGCATCAGCCTTCTTTGCTAGATTCTCTCATGATCACAACGTGACCGCAAGCTCTTCCAAGTCCCACACACAAACCCAACCGCCACCAGCAAAAGAGATACTGCTTTCTGTGTATCTGTTTTTAAGAGTTAGAAAAATTTCCTCAGTGTCACCCAAACAGATTTCCTCTCCTATCACAACAAGCCCGACCTGGATCACACTCCCTTCCTTGCCGAAGCCAACCATAGACAAAAACAATGAGATTACCATGAATGATATATAATAGAGAGAGAGAGATGAATGAAGTTTATCCATGAGTGGAGGATAAGGAAATAGTTGCCTGAAAAAAATAGAGCTTATCTTAAATCAGAAAGAGTGAATAGCTATTAGATAAACAGTTGACATATGATTTTATATTTTATAAATGGTGGGTATTGTTCATTCATGTTTCATGTTCCCAAATTATTAGTTGGCACACAACAGAAGATAGAATTTAGGAAGAAGAATAAGCCAAATCACCACTTTCTATACTCCATATCCCATACACACACACACACACACACACACACATATACAGATATATATCTAGCATATAAACTTGGTCTTCAGACCCCACTACACTCAGATATGTTAAATCTCAATGGTTTGCTATCTGGTATCTCCTCTCAGTAGCCTCCTATAATTATTTCTACTACAACATATAACACATTGGATTCTAACCATCTGTATGCATCCTCAAGCATACAGATGGTGAATGAACTACTTGAAATTTATCCAAAGCACCTAGTATCATGTCAGACACATTGCAGGCACCCAATTTATTCACTCATTCAACATCTATCTATTCACTTATTAGGGAGGCAGAATTCCATGGAGCTAGCCTGTTTCACTCTAAATCCTTGCTCCAACGCTGACTAGCTGTGCAACCTTTGGCATGTTTTCTCATCTATAACGGAGAGATAATAATATTGCCTGACTCACAGGGTTTATTTTATGAGCATTAAATGAGCTTATATGTTTAAAGCTCTTATAAACATGTCTGGCTAATAGTATGGCCTTATAAAGTGTTACTATTTTTATTTATTAATACACTATATCTAACTGTAGACTGCAGAATTTTTCGTCATTTTTGCCACAATCTGAACTGTGTCTGGATCGATTTTAAAGCTTTGCTTCACTGTGTGACAAAACAATGGCAGTTTGAGCACAGTTTGATAGAAGAGGGCTTTGAGTTGCAAGTTTAGATTTTCTCTCAAGTGCCTGCAGCTCTGAAACAGCAAGAGTTCAGAGCTGAATTTCAGCAAAGCAATGGAGAATGGGAATTCCAAATTATCTGTCTGTAGCTTCTATAGAAAACACTTTGAGAGCCAATCGGCTTGATCCAGCTAAGCTGCATCTCTTCAATCACTGCCAAAAGCATCTAGTTTCATCTTACTATGCAAAAGTTAAAGAGATAACTTCAATTAATAGTGTACACAATGAGCATTGTCACTGAAAACTGTTAAAATGATCCATGCAAGATCAATTTCATCTCTAGGTTTTCATGTCTACCTTTTCTAGCAAAAAAATTTTAAAAGAGATTTTCACCCTTACCATACAATTTTCAAAACACTGTGAAATCCATTTGAAATCTTTACAACGCGCTTGAAAGGCTATTTTGTTAGCTTTTCTTGATTATGACTCTGCCATTCTTTCTTTTTTTTTTTTAAGATTTATTTATTCATTTGACAGAAAGAGCACAAGCAAGGGGAACTGCAGGCAGAGGGAGAGGGAGAAGCAGGGTCCCCGCTGAGCAGGGAGACTGATGCAGGACTCAATCCCAGGACCCTGGGATCATGACCTGAGCCAAAGGCAGATGCTCAACCAACTGAGCTACCCAGGCGCCCCAACTCTGTCATTCTTAATAAAATCTTAGGAGGCCCCTTCAAGCCATCAAAGTTCTCCATTAAGTGGTGCTTTTAAAATAAATGGCAGCTTTTAAAACTCTAACAATATTTTATTAATAGAGAAATGGGTACACCGTTAATCAATTAGAAAAACAATATTAAATTTGTGAATTCATTAAATGCTTTTTAAAACTGCTCTCATATCCCAGTTCTCAAGATTTACTTCCCTATTGTAGGTGGGAAGTTTTCGATTTTGTTTAAGACTCCTTGATTTTCTGTATCATTTTATAGTAATTCAGTACTTGGGCTTTGAATTGGGTATGATTTACTTGTTTCCATTCTTTTATTCTCTATATTATAGGTCTGAAGGGGGAAATATTGTAGCACTAAATATAGTTTCCATTTGGCTCATGGATTTATTTTTATTTTAGCTAGTTCTTCTGAAATTTATATTGCTTTCAATTGCTAAATATAATTGTGGTGACTGATCTTCTGCGAATGAGAAACTCTGTTAAAAAATTTTATCAAGTTTATTGGTTTATAATACATTATTTGTAAACAATGCTAATGCTTTCTCTTTGTTCTGTAGGAAACCTATATTTTATGTACTCTAAGAAACCATTTATTACAAAATGCACCATTATTTTATACATAAAAAATGCTACAAACTATGTCAAAAATGGTTTCTTATCACTTGAATTTTTATTTTGTACTTACTGAAAAATCATTCAGACTTAGATGGATTTTATTTTGTGTCACTTTTATACATACAAATTAGGAAATTAAAAGCAAAATAAATTGCTTAATAAGTTCTTAAAATTTCTAAACCTGTTCTCAATCCAGAGTTAATGATGCCCATCTCTTTTTACACACCATTTACCTTTGTGCTATCACGAGTGTTGGATAAAGCATTTCTTTAAATATTGCTCCACATAGGGGCGGCTGGGTGGCTCAGTCGTTAAGCGTCTGCCTTCTGCTCAGGTCATGATCCCAGGGTCCTGGGATCTAGCCCCGCATTGGGCTCCTGGCTCAGCGGGAAGCCTGCTTCTCCCTCTCCCACTCCCTCTGCTTGTGTTCCCTCTCTCGCTGTGTCTCTCTCTGTCAAATAAATTTTTTAAAAATCTAAAAATAAATAAATAAATATTGCTCCACTAATGCTTCCAAAATCTTCCATTCTGCTCTCATTCTGCTGGTTTAATTGTTAAGCTTACAATAGAAAGCTTTCAGACCACAACCAGGATTCAGATTCCTTCCTCAAATGGCCTTTCAGTGATTTGTTGACTGGAACATCAATGGCAGGAACAAGCAGATTGAGAATGCACGGGCCTGGCCAGCGGTGATAGTAAGATTCCACATAACTGAATTCTTATTATACTCAGGATCCCTCTGCCTTTAAGGAAGATGGATCTTGAGGAACTGCCTCTGCTTGTCTTGGGGAGACAAGAATGGAAGGAGATGAACACTGGAAAATCTAAAAAAACTAAATTATATTTTAAAAGAAATAATTTGCATGAAAAATACGAAAAGCGGAAGTTAATAAGTCAAAGTTTTCCAACCTCTAGTAAGAGTAGCTAGCCATTTAAAAAGTTTGATCTCTGGTGTTTAATACAAATGTTTGCCTTTTGAGCTATTCTGTTTGGGAGCACCTCACATCTACACCTCTCTCTTATTTCCTTTGGATCCAAATTCCCTAATTCCTGGTCCTACTTGTTACTTCTTAATCATGCTTTTCCATCTGCCTCCTGGCAATCAGAGCCATGTTTCCAATTGTTTCACTACATCAAGAAGATAACTGTGAGTTGCAATTTACCACTATTGGTATCAAGAGATATGATCACAGGGCATATTGAGTTTCCTTAATGGCAGGAAAGAGAGCAGGAAAAACTCACGGGCTGTCTTGAGGGTGAGAATTCGTGTCTTATTCTTCTTTTCTCTGCCTCCACATAAAGCATAGGGCTCAGGAGACACTCAACATACATCAAATGCCTAGTACATGATAAATGAAACCTTTGAAGGGAAAAAAAGTAAGAAAAGCAAAGATGAGGAGAGCAGGAGGATTTTGATCAGAGAGGAGAGAGAGAAAGAAGGAGAATCAATATGGCTGTAGGTGACTGAGAGAAACAGTTTACAAGAAGGGAGAGAGAAGATCTATAGCACTTTAGCCAGGAACTAGAGACTGTGGTGATGCTTTTTTGGGTGTATACTTACCTCCAAATCCACTAAGCTGTACACATTAAGTAAGTACAGCTCTCTGCAAGTCAGTCATGCCTCAACCTCAATAAAGTGGCAAGTAAATAAGTAGATTCCTAGAAAATGCAGGTGGTGAATGTTCAATATTTCCTTCCTGCTCATGCTCTTCCCAGAGACATATTCGGTATAAACACCTATACACCTTTTCACAGTGTTTGTAGTGTGGTATTTTAGGGTTGGAGAGGGATGCAGATTCTATTCTCAAAGTACAGCTGCAGACCCACTTATAGTCAAGGTGCAAAAGTACTGATGACAGATACTGCCTGAGAACCACACTCTTCAGCACAATTCTTTCTGTACCTCTTAGGAGGCTTTTGTGACTAAATGGGTAAAATCTGGAGCTAACTAGATCTATTTTGGAAAAAAAAAAAAAGAAGAAAAAGACCCAGAAGCCTGTACTGTTTACGGTTTCTGAAGGTAGGTGGGCTGCTGTGCTTCCAGTTGCTCCAAGATCTGAAAACCACCTTTCATCTCTCACCTTCTTCCTGGGACTATCGCCAGAGTCAGCTGTCACTGCCACGAGAGGGACCAGAGACTCTCTGGCTTTCCTCTTCCTTCCTTCAAGAGACGGTATCTATTCAAAGCAAACAAGATATACCTAAGCCTGACATTCAAACATCTGCAAACTTGTGCACGATTTTGATAATGCTGCTAGACTTCACTTAGCGCCTAAGGATCCTTGGGTTTGGAAGAATTTAAATGAAACTTTGACAATGGCTCCGGTTTTTTTGGTTTTGTTTTTTTCCAAACATCTTCCAGAGTGGGTGCCATAGGTTGGATTCCCTGGGAAGCTGCTCTGAGTCAGAGGTAGCTTGCTGAGTGAGTGCTTTCCGGGTGAGGGAGTGGAGAAAGCAGGTTTGGACAAAGGGAGTTGCTGAAATGAGGTGCAGTCACCAGAGGCTTTACCTGAGCCTACAGGGCTCTTCAGAGATCACACTGAGGAAGGGGGCCAGGCCTTTACACCAGCACCCACCAGTCACTGGATGTGAGCTGTCCCTGGGGAAGTGGGTTTAACCCCAGCTGTCCCTGGGGAAGTGGGCATGGCAGTTCCCTCCAGCCAAGGGCTGTTATTTAGGAGAGACGACTCAGCTCTGAGCTGTCCTTAGGCAGCACTCTCTGAAACCATGGGCCCCCTTTTTGAAAAGAAGGAGGGATGCACATGGCATCCTCTTATGGTTTCCACCTACACCTACAGAAGGTCAAGGCAAATTCTAATGGAATAAAATCACTAACTTTCTGCCCTCCATCTCAAAAATACATTCTAACATATTCCATGATATCTGCTGGACTCTTTATGGTAATTACTTCAATAGTTACTTTCAGTTTGGAGCATTTCTGCATTAGAATACTTTTTTTTTTTTTAAAGATTTTATTTATTTATTTGACAGAGAGAGACACGGCGAGAGAGGGAACACAAGCAGGGGGAGTGGGAGAGGGAGAAGCAGGCTCCCCACGGAGCAGGGAGCCCAATGCGGGGCTCGATCCCAGGACCCTGGGATCATGACCTGAGCTGAAGGCAGACGCTTAACGACTGAGCCACCCAGGCGCCCCAGAATACTTTTTTTAAGTAATATTTTCAGTGTCTATTTGACCTTTCTCTCCTATTTACTTTTTTTTTTTTTAAGAGAGGTGGGGCCACGTGAGGGGGGAGGAGGGAGAAAGAGAATCTCAAGCAGGCCCTATGCCCAGCATGGTGTCCAATGCGGGGCTCGATCCCACAACCCTGAGATCATGATCTGAGCTGAAATCAAGAGTCGGACGCTTAACTGACCAAGCCACCCAGGCGTCCCTCTCCTGTTTACTTTTTAATTTTGCGTGCTATTATTATAAAATACAATACTTAAATAGAAATGGAAACACTGCTTTCTCCAGAAACTATTATGTTTAAGCAGTATGGTAGACGATCTCACTATATAATCTGAGAAATCTCCATCAATTTATAGACCTAGAGATAGACATAATTAAAATCCTACTAGAAGAATATAAAGGACAAAGGGAAGTTGTCATGGCAACCAAAATCCTGATTTTCCTCATTTTATACCACAAAAGTATTAACCTCTATGATACCTTAGTATTTTTTCTACACTGTATTTTAACCAGGGGCCAGTTTGTACATTGTGTTTGCTAAATACATAACTAAATCATTACTTCCTGCAATTTGGCTTTTTACATCACATTTTAAAGTATGTTTTTGAAAATCTGGCACTAGGAAATTAAACTCTTTCTGCAAGATCCAGTTTTTCTTAAGAGCAAACAGTGTTAAAGGTTTTTTCTTTGTGTAATTTAAAATATGTAAACATACACAAAAAAGTGAATATTCTACCACAAGGTTAACATTTTAAATGTATCTTTCCAACCTCTTTTATACAAGAGTTTTTTATTTAGAAAAATTGGACATACTTTATTTAATGCTTCATACTTTGTTTTTTTCATCTAACACTCTAATGTATTTCTAAGTTTGTAAATATCTACTAAGATAATTTTAGTAACTTTATTTTATGGTTTACCACAATTTAAAGTCTCTGTTAGTTTCTGCTCTTCTAATATGACAAAAGAGTTACAATAAACATCCTTAAATTGTTTGTACACCTCAGATTCTTTATTGTGAATTTCTAGAAAAAAGAATGAGCATTTCTATAGCCTTTTATATGTTCTGTTACTTTGGCCACCATAAAGTATTTTTCTACTCTATGGTCTTTCCCAATTGCTCACTTTTCTGAACCCTCCCCTTCATATCTACATTTAGCCGCATTTACAAATGAATATATATTAGCTCTTTGTTATTTTAACTTTCAGGTTTTGGGCTATTTGTGAAATTAAACACCTTTTATCTGTCAGGAGGAATGTGTATTTCTTTCTTTGAGAATTGTTTGCTCATGTCGTTCATACTGAACTTTCTCTTAGAAGGGAATTTACTTTTCTATTCAATATTATTTCTCTTGACATACCTCAGGAGGCCAAATTCACTTTACCAATTAAATGACTACACCTCTAAAATTAAGCAATCTGTTTCCCATTGGCAAGAGGACTTGTGTTTTCCATTTACCCGTAAACAAATTCAAAATAAAAGCATAACTATCTTTCCAATACTGATTTAATTGTTTAATAATACATAAGTGTTATTATGAGAGGAGACTAGTAGAAAGAACCTTGAATTAGGCTAAATCTTTGTTGGACAAATCACTTAACCTCTCCGCAACCTAGTTTATCCTGTAAACTGGGACCGAGTTGCCTTTCAAGGTTGCGATTAGACAAGGACAGTATTTTGGCACACAGTGGCTTAATAAGTGGCATCTTTAGTTTTCATTGGCTCCATTAGTTTTATTGTATCTTCCCTTGTCCCTTTCTATAGTGGTTTTCCAAACTGTGGGTCTCAAACCATTGGAGGATTGTGAAACCAAGGTATCCAATCTGGGGGTACAACTAGAATTTTTTAGTGAAAAAGGACAGAATTAAATATATAGGAATATTTCACACATAGTGAAGACAAGTGTTTTTCTGCCGAGCTTTTTTTCCATATAGAACATCTAGGAGGCGAGAGCCTGTATGCTGGCGCATGATGTAAAATGTACTTCTTACTATGGGTTACAGTCAAAAACTTCTTCAAAAACCACAATTTTATTGGACACTTGTCTCACAGTCCCTAACACTATAGTGGCTGAGACATCTAGGTTCAATTCCCAACTCTACTAATTCCTACTGTAGTACTTTGGACCAACTGCATAACCTCCGTATACCTTAGTCTCCTCACCGTTAAATGGGTGATGATTACACCTCTCACGGGAGTGACGTGGGAACTGTAGGTTTTCATATATCTATACCACTTAGCGGGTATCAATAACTTTTGGCTGTTATTTTATCAAGACGTGAGTAGAATATAAACTTTTTCTGAATAAGCAAACAGTGCTACATAAAAGAATATAAGGTTATCACATTAGGCAGAACCGAATAATTAGTTTTTCCATCTACGAAGTGATGGAAAATTAGAAATCAGCACCTTATTTCCACAAACATGAGTTCAAGGGCCATGTCACTGTTCTTAGTTTTGCTATTTACAAACAGCATCATCTCTCAAAATATGAAAGACAAAGAAGAAAATATTAAGCAAACAATTAGTTTTTCTTTGTCAGTATATTAGATCCTTAATTGCCCATTATATTTTTGTTGTTTATGAAAGACTTTAATTTCACAGTGGTATACATTAAGTAAAAGGAGCACTGTCTCTGTATTTATAATCTTTCCTTGATTTAAAAATATCAGAAATGATACAGATAATATCATTGACTAGTAACAGCTAAAAGTGTATAGCTTTTACCTGTTTTGATAAAACACTTGTAAAGCACACCTTATATCGGAAGAGGATTGTTTTTGGAAATTATAGAAACATTTGTTGCCTCTTTAAAAAAATATATTCAAGTCCATCTTCTAGATGTTGACGCTACTGAAGAGAAGTCTTTTTTAAATAGCCTTTCAGATCATTCAACTTGTATGTAGAAATGTTTTATATTCCATTATAAGCTGGGGTAACGTGAAAATATTTAGCAACCTGAGGGGCAAAGGACCGAACCATCCGTGTGCATAAAGGCTAGAAACAACTGTGTGGCCATTCTGAGGCTGCAGCTGATCAGTGCAGGTAACTAGCAACAGTGTCTCACTTCCAGAATATGACAAAAATTGAGTTAAAACATAGACAACATACTTTTAATTTAATGATGGCACTGTTGTATACAGGTATTTGTATTTAATGCAATAATTTCTTTTAAATCCTACAGTAAACCATGATCCCTCAAATATCCTCAACCAACCTGTGGAGATAAGTAATAATGCATATCGTATCTGGTGATTCTCACAGCAGAGGACCCAATTCAGTTTTTGAATACATACATACTAATATTCCATACATATGTATGTGTTTGTGTATGTATCTCTGTATATAATTTTAGTCCCGCTGACGCACACGAAATATAAAAGTTACGGTATTATCGGTATCGAAGTTTCACCTAAGTTATGCAAACAGGACTCCAGTTTTTTGCAGGAAGACAGATCCTAAGCTAAACAGAATAAAAAAATCAAGAAAACCTTTTAGAAAGTGACCTTGAGTTGGAAAAATACAGTTTTCCACAATCTGGAAAATTCTGGGTTGCCAAGTATTCCTAAGGAGGGGAGGCAGGAGGACTGAAGGATCGACTGACTTGATCAATTGCTAGAGTGCTAAATTCATTGCATAGATTATCTCATTGCATACTCAAAAACCTTACGTCTTTGGTATGATTATTCTCACTTTATGAATGAAGAAACTAAAGAACAGAGAAGATCTGAGTCCACATCTGTCTGATTCTCCCCTTTCAGGTTTTATTAGTAGCTACTAGTGGAAAATTAAAAGCTTTAAAAAGAGAACATATTATAAAATGAAAATTGATTATCTGTGTGTATGTATTAGCTTCAGGCATCATCTCCTTTCAGGGGATCCAAAAATCTCTGGATTTTGATTCAGATTCTAATAATAATTCCATACATCTGAGATTATTCTGCTTTCAATTATACTTCCACTAAATATTTTAGGTATGCATAATTAATTCACAAAAGACTTTAATTTTATAAAAATCCCGTGTCTGTTCGCTGGTTACCTCCCTTTCTTTGCAAATCAAAAGGGCTTTATAGGTCCATCAACTTTCCTGCTGAGACTGTGAAGTTACTTTTGCCCAGACATGTTCGTATTTATCTATTTCTGCCCCAAATCCTGTCCCCTTTCTGCCAGCACTGCCTGAAATCTTAAGTCACACAGTAAAATTAATTATGAAAGTCCAGAATATGTTTAGATTGGAGAATAGGACTTCAAGCCTATCTCTTTAGAATGCCTTCTTTACATTTACAGAGCACTTCACACGTACGAAGAAAAATCTAGGCCGGGCAGATTTCATTCTTCATATTTCTGAAGGCAGGTAAATGAAGAGGTCCAATGCCTTGTCAGAATTCATTTAGCTATGAAGAGGACTAGAACGGAGGTCTTCTGAATTCAAGGCTAAGATTTTTTCATTGCTTACCTTATAGATTGTTTTTTTAACGCTTTGGAGGTAAACAAACACTTAAAATCATTGAATAAGTTAATTTAATAGAATGATTCAATAATACAATCAAATTGAATAAACTGAAATAATTTGACAGACATGTTTCATCATCAGTTCCTTGATACATATAGTCAATCATGCCACATCTACAGTGGCTTCAAACATTTACCCAGCAAGACAAGTGAATTATTGATCACAGTATTGTCCACAGTAAATGTCAAAAAAACAAAAAAATGATTGGGAGAAAAATGGACCATCAGTAAATGAGATTCAAGAACTAACTTCTCTTTGACACTCATGACACCTTACAGCATCACTGCTGTAACGGCATCGCTTACAACCATCTTAAAAGCCACTAATATTTTGAATGCATGCTCTCATTCATCAACATTTTCAATATAAATATTTTATCTTTCTTTCCTCTTATAAAATACAAATGTTGAGAGCATAGAGCATGTATGTTGTCAGCAAATGTTTCATCCACAGTTCTGTAATATATGGATTAGAAGTTAAATCTGCACAGTAAATAACTGGCAGTATAAACAACTAATAGATTTGACAGCTCACCTATTATTGTTAGGAGAATGTTTTCAGTAAGTACGCCTGATCTTACCTTCTGGGAAAGACTCTCCATGGTGGTTCCATAAATACTTTATGAACCGACATAAAGTAATATGCTAATGATAGACTATTTACCCAGTGAGCAGGTGCACCTTCTGATGTGTTTCATCTCTGGTGTACCTCTGATGTGGGATCAGTTAAGCCATTTTGAATTGTTCTCTTCTTCATTTATTTATTTTGCTTCCCTCCCCTCTCAGATTCACCTGAACTTAAAATGGTGAGCGAGAGTCATCATGAGGCGCTGGCCGCCCCGCCAGTCACTACCGTTGCAACGGTTCTCCCACATAACGCCACAGAGCCGGCCGGTCCCGGGGAAGGAAAGGAAGATGCCTTTTCTAAGCTGAAGGAGAAGTTTATGAATGAGCTGCATAAAATTCCATGTGAGTACTACTACATATGGTTGGTTGGTAGGGTAAAAACAAATGCTTGAAAATGACCTTACCCATGGGGGAAAAAAGCAGTTCTCTTAACATACTATAAACGTACATTTGATTTTTTATTCTTGGCATGGTAGCATTTCAATAATAAAATGGAAAATTAGAAATGGAATTTAAATCTTTAAATATGCTTTATACATCAAAGCCCAGTTTATAAAAAACAAATTGTATCTTGTGTTTAATGCAGGTAGGTATTTTTTTTCAATGTCTGCCTTTCTCTAGAATATTCATGTTTATGGGCTGTGCCGTATATATTTTAAATTTGTATTCATGAAATTATTCCATTGTAAAGATTATTCCTAAGCAATAGCTAAAATGTACTTTCCAGATATTGCAAGTTTGATTTCCCTTCATTTATTATTTCAAAGTCTTCTGCACAGTTTTTAAATTTTTCTTTGTCCTCATCAGGACAACAACCACCTGTACCGAAGTGTATGTGTATGAGCGCAGCACTCGGTTCTATCAGTGGCCTTTCAATCTGAAACCATAGGTTGGTCTGTTTATGCAGATTTGAACACTTCTGATGAACTAGAGAGTTTTTCAGATGCAAGAATAATACGTTTTGGGCCTCACAAAGTTTATACTCTAGTGAGAAAAGAAGAAATAAATCAATAAAGATGCAAATATATACAGTAAGTCACGTGGTAAGAAATGATATAAGAGAAACTAAAGACGAAATCAGAGAGGGAGACAAACCATAAGAGATTCTTAATCATAGGAAACAAACTGAGGGTTGCTGGAGGGGCAGGGGGCAGGGGATGGGGTCACTGCATGATGGACATTAAGGAGGGCACGTGATATAATGAACACTGGGTGTTATATAAGTCTGATGAATCACAGACCTCTACCTCTGAAACTAGTAATACATTATATGTTAATTAATTGAATTTAAATACAAATTTTTTTTAAAAAAAAGAGAAACTAAAGAAGAGTAAATGGAATATGGAAGGGCATAGCGGGTAAAACGTTATTTTTTTAGGATGACCAGGGCTGGTTTCTTTTGTAAGGAACCCTGGAGTAGGTGGAGGAGGAAGTTTTAAAACCTGGGAATTTCAGACAAAGCCCCTTAGGCAAAAATCTGCTTGGAACAGCAAGGAGCCCCACGAGCCTTATGTAGAATGAATGAGGTAGAGGGTGGCAGAAGGTAACTTCACACTGTAGCACATGCCCTAGCATGTGAGGCCTTGGGCATTACTCTAAGGAACTTGGATTTTATTATGAGTGAAATAAAATGGCTTTGGAGAGTTTTGAGCAGAGGTGTCCTATGATCTGACTCAGGTTTTTTTAAAGATCACTCTAGCAACTGTGTTGAAAATGGGCTCTAGAAAGGCAAGGGCAGAAGATAAAGCAGGATGTTGTAGTAATCCAGATGAGAGATTTATCAATTTATAAGAAAACTATTCTATAAGGACATTGAGAAACCAAGCAGGGAAAAAAAAAAAAAAAATACACGGAATCAATTTCTTGTCCCTTAGTGACTAACAATTTGTTGACCTGCCTACTTTTAACAAATTCAAGTTCATCTGAGAGACTCTCAGCATAGTTGCTAGTAATTACCATTCTCAGCAGGAAGATCCATAATCTAGAGGAGACATATTTCGTTTTAATCCATCACCATTTTTACTGTCTGTGTAACTGAAATTTCTAATGGGATGTATGTGCCAGGAGCAACACTAAACACAAATAAAGCATATCCCCCAAATCAAATTCCTTTAGGAGCCTATGTTATATAAAGGTTATCACTCTTGACTTGGCATAATATAACATGACGCTAATGACGGGTAACAAATTAGAATATTAATTGATTTCAGTCTCTGAATTAAATCTTGGCTATCTGGCAGATGTGGGGGGTTTTTTGCAAAATTGATAGCAAACAGCTTTAGTCTGTCACTTGAAATTCCCACTTGTGAGAAGAGAGGTGTCACAATGGCAAGGAGTATGCATGTCATTAGTTGGGTAATCTGCACAGTCCAGCATGGAACATATGCAAACCAAATTGCCTGATGATATCATCCCTAACACCATGGGGCTTAAAAAAGGAAAGAAAAGGAAATGGTAAATGCTGAGCATTTTTATCTTTCAATTCATTCTGCACACTGTTATCTAAATGAAGCAGACAAGGTTTTTCGGAACGTTTCTTTATTTTGCAACTTTGATTTTAATATGACTAGGGCCCTGGTTGGTTTGTAAAGCGTGAACTCGTGTCATCCGAATAGCTGTGATTAAGGTTTTGATATTCATGAGCTTCTTGAAGTAGAGTGCACCTTTCCTTGAGCATGGCAGAAAACCAAATAGCCAGAACCTGTCCCTTAGTCCGGAATAAGAGTGGACTAAGGGTAATTGTGTAATTCGTGCAGAAATACTATTGGATAGACCATTTCACAGAGGGATTAAAAACACAAGCTCTGAACACTGACTACATGGGTTCAAATCTAAGCTCTACCATATACCAGCTCTGTTCATCTTTCTGTGTATCAGTTTCTTCCTGTATAAAATAGGGACAAAGATAATATCTCCACCACAGGGTTGTTGGGTAAAGGGAGCAATGCATATAAAGGGCTGCACAGAGTATCTGGCACAGAGTAAGCATTCTATAAATGTTAGCTAGTATTAAACTCAAGCTGTCATTTTAACAAATCTATTTCCATTTTAGAAAAGCCCTCTATTCAGGTCAGACAGAAACCCAAATTATAAAAATACTAGAAGCTTGGCAGCCCAGTATAAGCACATTGCACTCTCTAAACCCATTCCAATGATGCCTGATCTAACAAAGGTGAATCCCCTCATGGGGTTTCCTTTCCCCATTAGCACCTCCAATTTTCCTTTTTCGTTCTTTAATAACTTCTATAATTTCACTTTCTCACTCCTTCATTCCTTTTGGCCCACACATATGCTCAAGGTTCTCCTATCTGAAAGTGCCTAGTAAAAATTCAGCACACAGTAAGTGCTCAGGAAATGTTCCATTTTCTTCCTTCCTACACTAAAATTTTCTTCTCCTTACCTTACCTCTCTGTCAAACTACCACTGTATCTTCTTCCTTCATATCTACCCCAAAATTTACTGAAAAACATAACCTTGCTCCTGATATCTATTTCTTCAATTCCCATTAACGACTCAACTCCTTCCTCCCTGATTTCCATCCTGCATGTGCCATTAAAGTTGTGTTCACATTAAGTCCCCAGGTACTTCTTGATGCACAGTTATGAAGGTTATGATCCACCTTCACTCAGTCAGATATTTCGATATCATTATCACTATCAGCCACCATCATCTGAAACTCTTGATTTCCAGGACTCTGCTTTTTCTCCTCTTCCTTCTCCACTCACCCCTACACTCTTTCATTGACTGGTCCTCCTCTTTCATTGTCTTCCCCCCCCTCAAGTGGTAGAGGATCCAGGATTACATTTTTAACCCTGTTCCATTTGGGGCTTTTTTTTTTTTTTCCAACATCCTTGGGTGATCTCATTCACCTAGTCTTTCAAATGAGAGATCTCACTATCATACTTATCTCCCTTATCTATTTCACCTTCAATCCTATACCTGCAATTCATTTCAGTCCTGTTAATTCTGCTCATGAAAAACCTCTCCAACCCAGCCAGCACTCACGTGCCAATGTTTTCTCTCACGCTTTTCTCTCTTCCCGGACTCCCTTCTGCCATTAACACGGACACATTCTTTTATCATCCAAGAACCAGTTCAGATGTTATCACTTGAATGAAAAGTTTCCTCATTTCCCAAGGCAGAATTATTTGAGTCTTCCTCCAACCTTCCAAAGCCCTTCATGAAAATCTTTATCTTGATTATCTGGTTTTGTTTGGGGCCTATCTTCCTCACTGAAATGTAAATTCCTCAGAGACAGGAACCATTTCTTCCAAATGAAATATTATAGAAGCCTCAATTTATAATGTGGATAAAGCAAATCAAGCTGCTGTGGTGAGTTCAAAGCGTCTTCCTTACTTACCCTCCCAAGATACTCTCCCATCAACAGCAACAAAGACCCCTGGCTGAGAGGAACACCTTTTGAAAGCAGTGGCCTGGAAAAGTAGTAGGGAAAGCGGTATTATCCCTCCCAGCAACACCAGTGAAACTCAACACATAGTAGTGTTTTACAAGTGGTTAACTATGGCACAAGCCAATCAGTGATGAAAAATGCAGTCCAGTAACTTTGTTTTCCCTCATCTGACTGCAGAACGGACAGAATGTCATTGTCGTGGATCCTGTCTTTGCTTTATGTTAATGTCATGAACGTGATGTTAATGCCAGAAGACCAGTTCAAGATCAAATGAAGAGAATACTTAGGAACAGACAGGAATCCATGGCATGTGAATAACAGTAATTATTGTAGTGATCACCTATCTTTATCGGGGACTTAATGGGGAAGTATGTGCTGTGCATTCTGTAAACTCAACCTCTATTCTGCCCTCTAAAAACTCTCATAGGTGAGAACAATTATCCTCATTTTATACATAAGAAAGCTCAGGCTTAGTCAGGTAAGTGATTTGTCCAAAGAAGCTACACATGGTGCAAGCTGTAGGTAAGGGAGCATCAGGAAAAATCTTGCAGTTTATAAATTTGCTTTAACAGAATATCACCAAGGCTGCAAATCAACTCCACCATTCCTTATCACCACCAAGACTTGAAACTATTAGGGTCGCGTGTGCCTGTTCAGAGCTATTGCTTGATATTTGTCTTTTGATAGGTTTTAAAAGACCGAATACATGGAACACAAATTTCATACTGATTCTGTTTCTCAATGCATTATCTCGATTTAAAGTGGATACTCATTCACTTTATGCTTTTGCATTTTGTTTCTTGGACTCACTCAGATGGCCGTGTTAATAATGCATTACTACATAAGTACTAATCATTAGGTTTTATTTCATTGTATCGATGAACTCTATGACTCAGCTTCAGCGATCATCTGTTGACTCAGTTCTTCCTCACACTTCAGAAAGCATTGGCTAAAATGTGAAGTGTTATTATTCATTGTTAGCTTCTAGTAAATTGAAATATCTCTAAGAAAAAGTTACAATACTGATGAGTGTTATTTTCAGAGCAAAGCAAGTCCTTTGTAATACTGAGTGCCTTCAGCGATGCAATGTTGAAGGAATCAGTTTGGGACAAGGACACTAAGAGATATGGGTTGCGATTCATCACAGCACAATGTAGTAATTTGTGCTTACATTCAAACAGTTTTCATTAAATCTTAGTTTATTTCATCATCTTTTTAAGTTTAATTCTGGTTCAAAACGTAGGAAATACCTGTGTGTGTATGTGAATACACACAGAGAACTATTTAAGAGCTACCATTAGTAAAAACTCACTCCTTTAGTGTGAAGTCAGTTTGGTTCTTGGTAGAGTTGGCGCTGCCCCCGGCCAGATATTCTAAACATTCATTGGGCCATTTTTAGTGTGCTATAAAATGGTTAAGAGGAATGGCAACTAGCATTTAAAGATAATGGGCCTAGGAGCTTACAGCTCTTGCAACATGTGAGACAGTTTCACACAATGAAAAATATTCCCACATTCTGCACGATTTTCAAAATCTCCATAAGACATGCATTTAAAAGAAAACCCTGTTTATAATTATCTAAGCCTAGAACTATTTAACATATAAACATGGCTACACTGTATTTTTGCATGGTTCTAATATAAACTGAACATTCTAGCTTTTATTGTTAATGTTCACCCAACCTCTGGCCTTTTATTTTCTCCTGATTTTTTAAAATCTTGATTGTCTTCTCTAAATCCAAAATCCCTTTTTGCAGTTGCAAGCATTTGATTATTTCATTGTCTTCTAGTGTCGTTATACCTGAAGATTTTTATACTGAAAATACATGCTTACCACATTTTCTTGATTTGTAAAAATTATATACATACATATGTTGTATTATTATTTATACTTGGAGAGTAAGAAGAGTATTATAAACTATTTGTTATAAATTGGGACATTGTGTGTAATATGGATTTTTAAAGAACAAGTCTGCAAAATGATTCCATCAACAGCCTATATTCGATGTGGAAACATTAAAAGAATATGCTACTGTTATTTCAGGAAAGTTGTTTAAATGTGTCCTTGAATTGTGTTTCCCTCTTGGAAGCCTATTATGCAGAAAATTCCCCCCGAGAAATTCATGCCTTTCAAATGAACTAGTGTTGAGGGATTTTATAAATTTCCAAAGCATGGTAACGGTGAGCACATAAAGCCACCAAGTGAATTAAGATCTCAGCTAAGTTTCTCAACCTTATTTAGCTATATTCCATTAGCATTTCAAAGACATCAAGTAAACACACCTGAGGACAAATAAAGGTAGTGGGTATTTTGGACACATATTAAAAATAACTCAGGAATTACCTTGCTGAAATACTTTACAAATATACAAATATATTTTAAAATAGGTTTAAATGTCTAGTCCTCACCACATACCAGTTGCATGTCAAAATACAGGTTACATTTTCACAAGAGAAAGCCTGATTGCAAATGCAACTGTATTAAGAAAACAGCAGAAAGAGAGAAGCTGAGAGACCATGGCTTTCTCTTTACTCTCAACAACGCTGTAGATCTTTTATGGCATGACAGACAGGTTTGTGCCAGTTTCTATTAAATCAGACAAAGAATTTAAAAGCAGAAACCGGCAGGAAAATATATGATGTACTAGTATATTTTTAGCCCTTGACCTTATTTTTTTGTTCTGATTTTCAGGTAGGAGAATACTATAATAAAGGATCTAAACTTGGTATCTTCTGATACTACATGCCTCCCCAGCCTGCCTTTTAAGTGAACTTAGGAAATTTAAAACAAAAATTAAGAAGCTACTGGCCCATTTAAAGCTTTCCTCATCAAACACTTTGAATGAAACTGCTGTCCTGACAGAATTTCAAATCCACTTAAACCCTCTTTTTTTTTTCTTTTTTGAGCTCTTTGTACACATATAAGTTAAAAAGAAAAGCAGGCAGTCATGGGGGGGCGGGGAAGGGCATCAATAGTAGACTATAAATAGAAACGTATTTGCCTTAGTAAATATTCCATTTACTGAAAGTAATGTGGACCTGTCCATAGAAACTTAGAAAAATCCAGGATCTCTGTGTAGTAAACCTTACCTGTTGGAGTTATATTGCTCATTGCCTTGAAAGTAAATTTTATGGTAATAATTTCCTTTTCAGAAGGATTTGGATCCAATTCTATAAAATCAGTAAACCATTACAATGATTAGAAATATTGGTATAATCATGTAAATATTACTCCCTAAATTCTTCAGTACACTTCAGTAGCCCTCAAGTGTTACTACTTTGTCCAGGATGCTATGTAAATCACTCAGGGACTCTGACCCAATATTAGTAACTAACCAAGTGGGACAGGATTTTTTTGCTATGATTCAAGGCCAGAATGTGATTTTGGAGTTGGTCTGTCTGGGCTCAAAATTGTGGTTCCGTCATTACTAGTATATAACCTTAGGCAAATCATTTAACCTCTCCATAAAAATAAGGATAATAATAGTACATAGCCTCTGGGAAGGTGTGAGTAGTGTGGTATTAATATTGGGATGCCTGGGTGGCTCAGTCGGTTAAGCATCTGCCTTCGGCTCAGGTCATGATCCCAGGGTCCTGGGATCGAGTCCCGCATCGGGCTCCCAGCTCAGCAGGGATCCTGCTTCTCCCTCTGCCTGTCACTCCCCCTGCTTCTGCTCTCTCTCTCTCTGACAAATAAATACTGTGTGTGTGTGTGTGTGTGTGTGTGTGTGTATATATATATATATATATATATATATGTATATATAAAATATTCCAGGTTCAAACTTCCAATACATATTTATGTAGCACCTGCTATGTACTAAGCTATATATGACATGCTAAGGAACTCAATCAAAGCACATAATTTTAACTTGTTTCTAGGTCACAGTGGCATTATAGACTCAGAATTCTTCTGCCAGAGGAGCTCTAAATTCAAACATCTTAGCAAGACATCAATGGCGTTTTATGAGATGATTTGATATGGTTCACACATATGTTGGACCTATCAAACCTCATATCCAACTCTTCACCCTCACACAGTTTGCTTCATCAGGATAGACATGCTTAGAGTTACTGAATGTATTGTCCATAGTGTCCCATGCTTCCCGGTCTTGGTACAAATTCTCTCCTCTGCCAGAAATGTCTTGCTTGCCACTGCTTGTCCGACTGGACTATTAACAGCTATCCTTCAGAACTCCACTCCGTTTTAAAGGTCTTCCTGTCACCTTCTCGTCTGTCAACCAGGAATACACCTTCTGTAATAAGTCTTTACATGTTTGTAATTGTCACTTTAGGTTTTACTTATCTGTGTTTTCTCTTAATACCCATCGATCTACCCTAGACCAGAATACTGTCTTTTCATCTTTCTGTCTCCAACCCCCAGCACTTGGTTCACAGTAGGTAGAATGATTCTCCTCTAGTTCAAAAGATCCTAGATAACCATATTCTCAAGTAAAGGGCTTCCACTCATAGATACAGAAGGCAGATGGGTGGCTGCCGGCAGCAGGGAGTTGGGGGGGATGGGTGAAATTGGAGGCAGGGGGTCAAAAGGTACAAACTTTTAGTTATAAGATAAATAAGTCCTGGGGCTATAACATACAGCAGTGACTATAGTCAATACTGTATTGTATATTTGAAAGTTGCTAAGAAAGTAGATCTTGGGACACCTGGGTGGCTCAGTCGTTAAGCGTCTGCCTTTGGCTCAGGTCATGATCCTGGGGTCCTGGGATCGAGCCCTGCGTCATGCTCCCTGCTCTGTGGGAAGCCTGCTTCTCCCTCTCCCCCTGCTTGTGTTCCCTCTCTAGCTGTCTCTCTGTCAAATAAATAAATCAATCTTAAAAAAAAAAAAAAATGTTCCCCATTGGCCTGGGGGCAGCCCAGTCCCATTCAGCGCTAAGCTACAAGCAGGTGCCATGTTGGTCCTCGGGGTAAATGGTTCTTCCCAGAAGCATTTTTTTTTTTTTTTTTTTTTAAGATTTCATTTATTTGACAGAGAGAGAGACATAGCAAGAGAGGGAACACAAGCAGGGGGAGTGGGAGACGGAGAAGCAGGCTTCCCGCGGAGCAGGGAGCCCGATGCAGGGCTTGATCCCCGGACCCTGGGATCATGACCTGAGCCGAAGGCAGACGCTTAACGACTGAGCCACCCAGGTGCCCCCAGAAGCATTTTTATTTAAGTGGAGATCTGGGACTTAGTTTCATCTTTTAGTTTTAAAAAATAATATGTTGTATTGGAATGCCCGAGAAACAAGACGAATCCTTTCTTATGCCTGTTGCTACACAACACAGCCCAGTTTCTTGGGCTTTCGTGGTGAGTTCAAAGACAACTCCAAGTGTTGTATTTCAGCACCTTTCCCAGCAATGGGTACTTTTGTAAGGTTTGCTTGGGTGAATTCCTCGGTTTCACCTTATCAGGTGAAACCTACACAAAACACTGTGGTTTAGTTTTTCAGCTACTCTTGGTGCCAGTAACGTCATAACTGTGGTGATCATTTGAAGTGGTGCCTCAAAATGGCCTTGCCATTTCTTCTGCCCACACTAATTGGAACTGTGCCCTGTCACCTCCCCTTTCTGCAGCTGCTGCATCCACCTACCTTTCTTCTCCGTATTTGCTACTGGGGCTCTAATGCAATTTACCTGGCTGCCTTCCAGGGCCTAATCAGTAGAGATGAGTTTTTGCTATTATACATTAAGTAGGCTTCAGCTCTAACAGTGTCAAACTATTTTTTCTACAGCGGTTGTTTTATTAACATCTCACCAGTGATGTAGGGCAGCTCCAATTGCTCCACATCCTTTAAGTTTCTACCCTTTGGCCAGTATCTCCCCACTTCCTCTATCTGGCAAAGGTTTTCTTAAAAGGACACCAAAAATATTAACTATAAAAGAAAAAGTTGATAAAAATCAACTTCTTCAAAAATAAAGATTTTCGCTTGTTGAAATGTACCATTAATAAAAAGGCAAGTCACAAACTGGGACACAATATCCCTAATACATCTATTTAATAAAGAAGATGCTTCCAAAATATATTTGGAAAAGAAAAACCTCTTACAAACCAATACAGAAATGAGCAAAGGATTTGAACAGATGCTCAATGGAAGAAGATATATGTGACTGATAAATTCATGTAAAGATATTCAACATTTTTAATCATTAGGGAAACGGAAATTAAAACAATAAATTCCATTTTTGAAGTGCTAGATCTGTACATCTGTATATGCCATTTGCGATTAAAATTACATATCAATCTAAACTCACCTTTTCCCTCTGCAAAACAGATACATATACATATATATTCCTCTATCTTGAAACTCAGACCTTGAGCATCACCTTTGACTCTTGCCATTGTCCAGCTTGTTATTAAGTCCTATTACCTCATTCTCTGTCCCTCTCTCTTTTCCATTCCCACTGCCACTGCTCTATTTGGATCCTCATCCATATTACAGTCCTTAGAGCCTCCTAAGAGCTCTTCCCACAGCAATTTTCCACTGTTTTGCCAATCTGATCATATATAAACTTTCCAGGTGGTTCTTCCTGAAGCCCTGCTCTTAACACGCAAGTCTCTTGCTCAGGTACCTTTAGTAATTCCCCTTTGCTGAATTTTGAACTCCCTCATTTGTCATCCAAGTCCAAGACCCTCGGTGGTATAGCCCCAACCCACCTTTCCAACCTTCTTTCAACTTCTCTTAATTGAACTAGTCACTGTTCCACAGATACATGCCTACATTTCCTGCCTTTATGCCATGACTCCCATGTCTGCATCTCCAAGCCTTCATATCCTAAAGGATGAAGGCTCAATTAAAATACCAGCATTCCTGTAATGCTCTTACTAAACACCCCTATTATTCTTTTAATATGTTTATCTTCTACCAAGTAGTAGTAGTAGTATGCTCCTACCTTATATTCCTTCCTGGACTTTAAGTTCTTAGAAGACAGCCTCCTAGTCTGACCCATCCTTTCCTTCTCTAGGCTACATGCTACATGCCTTACAGAGAGCAGGCCGTCAACAAATGTGGAGGGCATGGATGATGGCTGGTGGTGGCATGCCACACAGCCTAAGTTACCATTCTTATAATCTAATAAGAGAGAGAAGACATGCATGGAAACAGTAACAATGTAAGATGTGACGCATGCTGAAACCTCAGGGATGTGTAGAGTCGTCATCAAAAACAAGACTGGAAAAGACATTTGGAATTCGTTTGGAGAGGGCCATCAATATCAGGCTAAGGAGTTTAGACTTTATTTAATAGTTAAAGAGGAGCCAGGAACCATTCAAGATATTTAAACACGGAAGTAACACAATTATAGTTTTGTTTCAACAACATCAATCTGGCGGCAGTGTGTGGGTAGGCTAGATTGCAAGGGGAGGGCTGGAAAGAGGGACGAGCAGAAAGGAGGTAATTGAAGGAACACTGCAGATAATGAAAGCCTGAACTGCTGTGGAAAGAAAGGCACAGATATGCCAGGCACTGCAAGTGGATGTGAGGGTGTCCAGGCAGAAGCAAGTAATAGCTCCAGGGAAGCTGGGGACCGTGGCAGGATCATGCCCTCTAGGGAAAGGGAATGTGAAAGAGAGATCAGCATTGGAAATGGAGGTCTGGGAGTTGACCACATATAAATTTAGGTTGTGAAAGTGGGTAATTGCCGTTATTAAGAAAGTATCATAGGATGGGGCGCCTGGGTGGCTC
This sequence comes from Halichoerus grypus, assembly GCF_964656455.1. Taxonomy (NCBI): domain Eukaryota; kingdom Metazoa; phylum Chordata; class Mammalia; order Carnivora; family Phocidae; genus Halichoerus; species Halichoerus grypus. The sequence continues at coordinate 140,465,000 of NC_135717.1, forward strand.
AGTTGGTTAAGCGACTGCCTTCGGCTCAGGTCATGATCCTGGAGTCCCAGGATCGAGTCCCGCATCGGGCTCCCTGCTCGGCAGGGAGTCTGCTTCTCCCTCTGCCCTCTTCCCTCTCATGCTGTCTCTCATTCTCTCTCTCTCAAATAAATAAATAAAATCTTTAAAAAAAAAAAAAAAAAGAAAGTATCATAGGATAGAAAAGAGAAAGTGAACTATTAAAATATAAAATTCATGGCTAAGCAAGGAAACCAATGAAGAAATAGATAAGTGGGTAAAGCAGAAGTTCAGAGTGTCAGAGAAGTGAAGGAAAAAGAGTTTCTGAGAAACAGTAGCCAATTTGATTAAAAACTTATTAAACCTACTCCTTGAAGTTTGGGAGAAACAAAAATGACTAAAGCATGCAATCTGCCCTAGTGTTATTTTCAGTCCAGTGGGGGACAAGGAGCAGATATCATCATCATTGTGGCCACCAGTAATTTCTGAGTATAGGCCCCTCATCAGTATATTATGGTTTGACCAATTATTCCTCAGAACAACCCTGTTGGGTGTATATTTATGATCCCAATTTTATGAGTGTGTAAAGAATCTCAAAGATGTTAAGCAAAACATATTTTAGTCCAGGGCATAATGAAGTAGGTACAGGTAAGCCAGGCACAAAGGAGGGAGAAAGTTTATGGGAATAACAGAAGGAGTTTAAAGAGAAAAAGAAAAAAAAAAAGAGGTGGCCTTTCAATTACGCCTTGAACCAGAGGAGGTGATTTGCATAACCAAGGAAGTGACAGAAAGGCTTTCCATACTGAACAGTTGTTGTTCAATATGAGTTGTGAGTACCATCACAGTTTTATAGTTAGCAGTTTGGTTGGTGTAATTGGATTATAGGATACACTGAATGATGTGATTGGAAGATAAAGCATGTGACCCCATTTTTGAGAACACTTAATGCTTTTCTCTGTAAACCGTAAGGCTTTATGAGATACATCGTAATTTACTCTGTAAACCATAAGACTGTATGAGATTTCAGGAATAGAGTATGATCTTTTTTTTTCTTTTTTGACCATGAGAAAGAATAATTAGAGATTTAAGCATCCAGGCATGGCAAATGCTACAGATAGATCATGGAAGATTATGCCTGAGATTAGGCCAGTGGATTTAGACCTCTTTGTTGACCTTGGAAAACCTTGTTTCATTAGGGAGCTGGAATCAGAAATCAGCTCGCAGGGTGTGAGGTGACAAGCTAGGAAGTGAGAAAGCAAAGTGAGAAAGTGAAAGCAATGAGTATGATCTCTTCTCTCCTGCAAGGACAAACAGAATGATAGCCCATGCACTTGACAGAATGAAGAGAAACTGGGCAAGTGTTAAGGCAGTGAATAGAATGAAGAGAAAAGGAAATAGACTGTCATTACCATAGGCAGAGCTAACTCTTTCCTGGCTACCTCTAAACACCACCATGTATCCACAACCCTGGTATTATCACTAATCCCTCACAGTTTTTTGTAACAGAAGTTACTTGGGAACCTGTAGGTGATAGTCCAGTGACAGCCAGAATGTTAGAAACTATAATACACTCAAATGACTAATGTACTTTGGGGCGCGTGGGTGGTGCAGTCAGTTAAGCATCTGGCTCTTAGTTTTGGCTCAGGTCATGATCTCAGAGTCCAGAGATAGAGCCCCTCCCACCCCACCCCATAGGGCTCCCCGCTCAGCATAGAGGCTGCTGGAGAGTCTCTCCTTCTCCCTCTGTGCCACTCATGCTCTCTCTCTCTCAAATAAATACATAAATCTTTTTAAAAAATGACTTTGACTATAAAAAAAAAAATCTTTGACTATAAAGTGCTGCTGAGACCATATGCCAACATATTTGGACTATTTTTCCTGCTTCCTTGATCAGAGGCTCCCTTGGACTTCCCTTCCCATAGGTCTCATGCTTATAGCACTTGCCAATTTTATGCTTTTGTTAGAGCTGTTTGCCTTATTCTTCCAGATTAGTCTAAATTCTTTGGGGGCAGAGATGGACATTCTTTTATATATATATATGTATATATATATATATATATATATATACGTATGTATATAAAGTTCCTACAAAGTAGACAGTAAATAATTACTTATTAAATTGATTTGAGACTATGCTCTATTATAAATATATACCAAAAAATGGTTTGTTGAGAGAGATATTAGTTTTCTAGTGCTGCATAAAAGGTTACCACAACATAATACAACATAATAACTTAAAACCATACACATTTATTTCCCAGTCCATGTGGATCAGGAATCCAGGCATAATTTCACTGGAACATTTGCTCAGGGTCTCACAAGACTGCAGTCAACACGTCAATTGGAGGACTCAGGACCCTCTTCCAAAGTCCTTCAGATTTTGAGGAGAAATTCAGTTCCTTGCCATTGTAGGATTGAGACCCTCTCTTCCTGGAGGTGTGTTTTTCAAAGGCAAGTTTATAGCATGGCTGTTTGTTGCTTCAAGGCCAGCAGAACATCTCTCTCTCATCTCAGGAAGGATTCAGGTCCCTCTTGAAGGGCTTTCACCTGATTAAGCCTGATCCACCCAGAATGATCTCCCTTTTGATTCAAAATTAACTGATTTGGAACCTTAACTATATCCCTACACCCTTGTCATATAAAGTAACCTAATATGTCACAGGTCTCACCCACACTCAAGGAGAGATTATAAAGGGTGGTGTGTGCCAGGCGCGGGGAGGGGAGGAGAGGAGAGGGAGAGGCTTTGGGAACCATCTTAGTATTCTATTTACCACCGATTTGGAAAGGCGAAGAGCAAAAGAATGTTTACTTCATGAGAAGTCAGTAGAGATTTTCTTTTCCCTAATGTCATTTTGTACTATGTACATTTAATTTTTTTTCTTTTTACAAAATTAAGTGGATTTGACCTGGAAAGCATCACTCTTATTCTCATTTTGTTCTTCGTTTTGGTGGCATTTCATTCTAACCACTAATATAGTCTGTTTCTGCCGCGTTCACAGCCACGCGGTTACAATGGTGAACTGTTACAGTGGTAGATTCTTTGGTATCTGAGCAATGTGACAGAGCATGAAAGCTAAAGCAGTTTGCTATTCATACCTCTCTGTCTAGCAAATCCTTTAAAGGTTCTGTTTGGTAATGGTACTTAGCTCATTTCAACAGGTTTCAGAGTATCTATGAAAACACCATTGGATTCTGAGTTGGAGATGCTGTTCCAATTCTAAACTGTTGCTTTAAGAAATTGACTAAGAAGTACAGTTTCTGTTTTTAGTATGAATCCAGATGTAGGAGTTGAAATTACGAGCTACTGTGAGCTACTATGAACTATACTCAATACGATTATTAGAAAGTGTAAGTTTGGCATATTCATGTTTTAAAATAATTATGTGTTACAAGCTTCTGACACTCTTCTTTAGAATACGCATATGGACAAAAATGTGAAGAATATCCTTTAAAAAAAAAAAAAAAGGAAGAATTTTTCTGTATCAGTAAAGCCCTCCAAAAGACTTAAGGTTTAGATTCTTAGCATACCTCACATTCCAAAAACTGTTTCAAACACACTGTAGGTGAGGCTCCCAGTTCTCCTGAAACTGACATCTCTCTGGGTAAAATGAGTTTTCAAAAATACTCAGAATCTTATTACAAAAAGGTTCATTATTTTTAAAATCCCAGTAATGAGAACTCTGTTTTAGCCATGAACTACTAAGAGGCGAAACTCACTGTTTACTGATTTTGAAAACCAGTTTAATTCTAAACCACAACAATGTCAGCCAAATAGTTGAGGTTTATACACTGATACCCAGCGGCCATTCTCTATTATATGCATCACATTTCTACAAGGAGTTTGGTTTCTTCCTAGCATTGATTGTGAAAGAATGGTAAGAAAATCTTATGAGAAAAGACTCCAGAAAAAATTATTTATTTAATGAGGACTTTTTCACACCAGCAACTTTTGAGTATGTTTTTCAAAACATGAAAATTATGTTTTTAAAAAACAGAGGAAAATAACTAAATAGGAAATAAGGGGTGTTGGTAGAAAAAAAAATAATATATCCACATTAAGAAATTAGAAATATATTTTTCAATGCAGAAGTATATAGTAATATTACTGGGGTTGAACTGTATGCCACAAAAAGATATGTTCAAGTCCTAACTCCAGATACCCATGAATGTGACCAATTTTGGAAATAAGATCTTTACAGATCTAATCAAGTTAAGATGATACACTGGAGTAGAGTAGCTCTTAACCATCTATGACTCCTGGCCTTAAAAGAAGAGACCCACGTGGAAACAGAGACACACAGGGAGAAAGCCAAGTGGCAACAAAAGCAGAGATTGGAATGATGGGTCTACAAGGCAAGAAACAACCAAGACTGCCCTCAACACCAGAAGCTAAAAGAAAGACATAAAACAGATTCTTTCCCACAGCCTTCAGGGAGAGCCTGGTCCCGCCAACACCTTGATTTTGGAATCTCTAGCCACAGAAAAATAAGTGTCTGTTGTTTTAAGCCACCCAGTCTATGGTAATTGCTTTCAGCAGCTCTAGGACATTAATACAGTGGCCAAGTTACATGAGAATTGATGTAGGAAAGACGTTAGGGTTCGAAGCCTATGGCCAAGAAAGAATTCTTCAGAATTCTTTGGTGCAAAAAGGTAGTTTTATTAAAGCATGGGACAGGCCCCATGGGCAGGAAGAGTTGCACCGGGTCATGAAGAGTGCCCATTATACACTTTCAAGTTGGGAAAGGGTTAGGGATAGCATAAGTCTCTAAGGAATTTTGGAAACAAGGTTTCCAGGACCTTGAGGGGGCTAGTTATTGTTGGGAAAAGGTCATTTCTTACCATCTCATAAAACCTGAGTCACGAGACCCTTCAGATGTAGATCAGTGGGCCACATGCTTGGGGGATGATTGCCAACATGGATCATGGGGGGTAAAGACAATGGAAGTTTCCAAAGGAATTTTTTTTTTTTTTAAAGATTTTATTTATTTATTTGATAGAGACACAGCGAGAGAGGGAACACAATCAGGGGGAGTGGGAGAGAGAGAAGCAGGCTTCCCGCTGAGCAGGGAGCCTGATGTGGGGCTCGATCCCAGGACCCTGGGATCATGACCTGAGCCGAAGGCAGACGCTTAACGACTGAGCCACCCAGGCGCCCCTCCAAAGGAATTTTTATATGTTAAAGTAGACTTACAGGGTCCTGGGGGTCTGGTTAGATTGCCTTCTGCCCTTAGCAAAGTATTAACATGGAGGCAGTTGAGTCCCTAGAGGAATGTCCCTTTTGCCCTTAGCAAAGTATTAACATCAAGGCAGTTGAGTTCCTAGAGGAAGGTCACTCTGCCTGTCTCAAGGACTTGTCAGTGGGCTGTAGGCGGTAAGGAAATTTAATAATTTCTCTTCTGCCTTTGTTTCCCACATCAAGAATCACCTGGGTTTTTGTGAATGATAAATCATTTCCCATGTCTGCCCACATCATTTCCAATCACCTCTCTTTCAGGAAAGAGTGTCACTTGACAAGGAGAAAGGTGCCGAGAGGCTAAGGAAGCCAGCGATTTCATCCACTCCATCTTCCCTCAGGCCATTTAGGTGTACTTTCAATCAAGTGAAGAAGTAGTACTTTGGACAGATGCACTTTTGCCCAGAGGGACCTCCCCGAGGTGCTGCGCTTACTGGAAACTGCTTTACGCACTGCCCCTGCGGAGAGTGCTGTAGTATGTACGGTACGCAGGGTAGCTTTATGCGCTGTCCTAACAGCTACCACCTACTGGGTACGCACCCAGGAACCCACAGACACTGTGCATTACCTAACTTACTCCTTACAACAATCCTAGAAGGTAGATGCTAGTATCACTCCCAGTTCACAGATGACGAATTGAAGGTTAAGGAGAGTTAGACATCAAGGCCATTCAACCACTAAGTAGCAGCAGAGGATTCCAGCCAAAGCCTGGAGGTCCCAAACCCATCTAGGCTCTCAACTCTCTTGCAAGATGCCCTCTCCTCCCAGAACATTCATAGGAAGACCGTGTGTTGTACTTAATATCTAACTTGTATATAAGGGTGCTATAGAATGAATGTTAGTGTTCGCTCACAAGTCATATGCTGAAACCTAATTCCAGTGGGATGGTATTTGGAGGTGCGGCCTTTGGAAGGTGATTAAGTCATGAGGGTGGAGCCCTCATGAATGAGATTAGTGCCCTGATAGAAGAGGCCCCAGAGGGCCCCCGCACCCTTTCCTGCCATGTGAGGACTGGCAAAAAGACAGTCATCTATGAATCAGAAAGTAGGCTCCCACCGGACACCAAATCTGCCAGGGTCTTCCTGTTGCCTCCAGAAATATGAAAACAAATTTCTGTTGTTTGTAAGTCCTCCAGCCTGTGTTATTTTTGTTATAACAACAACCTAAATGGACTAAGCAGGGCATTTGCCGCTTTTCTCCTAGAATTGTCTCTCCAAAATTTGAAGAGAACAATTTTCCCATTTCTTCATTTTTCCATGACTTGTTTTTCTCTACAGTGTGTTAAAGAGAATTTCTTAAATTACTCAAGTATAACCACATGCATTCTCACATTTCAGTATCAAGCAAAACATCAGGCAGAGGGCATTTTTTTCACATCGATGCAACTTCCCTGGTAAATTAAGAGAAGAATACTTGTTAGATCCTTCTTGTGTTTCTATTAAAAATATTCTAAAACAAAATCAATGCAGCAAGAATGAATTTGAGAACCTTACCCAGGAGCAAGGATGCTAACATTAGAGATGTATTGCAGAAAATTTCATCCCTTTTCTCAGTTTCCAAACTCCAGGATCATGAAGCCGGGACACTGGCAAGCAGGAGGTCTCCAGTTAATCATTCTGGAGTGACAGAAGTTGTTGCTTTTAATGGTTGACTTTAAATGAAATGTTAATTGTCCGAAGTCTACTCTCTAAATGTGCTAAGTATCTTTAACTCAGAAAAGGAAAGCAAAGTTAATGGGGCCATCAAGAGGGTAGGGGGATGCCAACATTACAAATTCAGTTAGCATGGAGAAGGAAGAAGGGAGGGAAGGAGAAAAGAATGTGGTAGGGGGAGTAAAATCACACCTAATAAAGCTTAGGAACCTAATATAAATTTTATTACATAAAAGCATAATACTGTATACTCTAACATAAAGTAAAATAATCAGTTATCCATTTAACCCAGTTTCAAAATGGATGCATACCACACTTTTAAATGTGTTGGAACAACTGATCAATTCATTTCAGTTACGTTCTGGGCACTTTAAAGTACTGCAGGGAAGGATTTCATACTAATCACTATCAGTGTTCTTTACTCTTTTCCGGGCCTAAAATTAACATGCCTTTGTGAACACCTTCATCACTATCATTGGCTTTGCACATTGCTACACCCTCATTATCTTTACAATTTGCTAAAGCTTTTTTCCTGTTTGGTAACCTTGCTCCTCAAGAACCTTCTACATGATTTCCTTCAGGGGTTTTGAATTTTTCTTCTCTCTTCATAGAAATGTTCCTTTGCTATACACTTCTGCAGAAAATATCAATATTTGGTCATAAAACTAAAGAGATCTCTACTGTATTATCTTATTAACCTTTCCCCCCTAAGTTTTAACATATTTCAATTTAATACTTGTTGAGCTAGTAAAACTGGGCATCCAATTTTACTTTTGAACAGCTTTTTTTGTAAACTGCGATCTTGCTTTTTAGTTTCTTATATGGTAAAAATGGCAAGAACATTTTTAAAGTTATTCTAAAACTCAGTCTGATGAAGTAGGCAGCAGTCTTAGCAAGTAAATGCAATTCTTAGAAATTGTTTCTACAGAGTGACAGCTATTATGACTGCAAAATCCAGTATGAGCAATGAGGTTTTTGTTTTGTTTTTTTACCAATGACTCTGAAATTGTTTTATCTTTGAATAGAAACCATGCTTTTAAAAGTATCACCTTGCTCAAAACTCAAATATAAACTTTTAACCTCGCTTTGACTTTTTAAGCAGAACATTATATTTTTGTACAGAATTTTATGAGAGGTGATGTTTATAGGAAGAAAAATCTAACTGCAAAGAACTGTGGCAAAAAAGAAGGAAAAAATTGAAAATAATTTTTCAAGTTTGTTAATCCTTTCCAATATTAAGACAAGCTTTTATGAGGAACAACTCTGGAGAAAACCTCAAACTTGTATCTAATTGCACCAAAAATGATGTTTTACAGCAATTATGTAAAACAGATTCTAGAGAATAGATTGTAGAGATCAGGAGACATATTAGTGGTCAATTCCAAAAGATGAAGGTCCTTTCAAGGGTATTAGGTACAATAGATATTTTAGGACATGGTAATTATTTTGAACATGAAAATTAGTGGCGAAATGAAAACGAAAAGATTAAAACTTTAAATCTAGAGAAAGCTGAGAGAACAGGGGAGCAATGATAACTAGAAAGTTCAGAGCATGTATTTCACAAAGAGAAATTGAGATAAAACTGTAAAAGTGAGTAGAGTCCAATTATTGATGGGCTTCAACACCAGGCCTCACTGGAGAACACTGAAGTATGTTGAGCAGGGAAATAACCTGAGCAGAGCTTAAAACAATTACTCTGGGTGTGTATTTCAGAATGGACTGGGGACTAAGCGCCTAACTTGAGTAGTAGAAACAGATATTCAAAGACGGAAATCTAAGTAAAAGATATTTTTCCCTTTTCCAATCTGGTACTTCTTTTCGCCTCCATCCTTTTGTTCACACTGTGTGTCATTCCCTCATCAGCTCTACATGTGTGTATTCTGCACGGCCTTCATAAGGCCATTCCGATTCTTCTATTCTTGCTCTGAATTTCTCCATTTTTTTCTACCTTTGCCTCTGAGGCAATTATCATTATTCTATCTTGTATCATAACCATTTACGTTCACCTCTTATCTCGGCTACTGTTAGTTCCGAGAAGATTGAGATAATGCCTTTCCATCACCGTTAAACAGTCTACTGGCTAGAACAAGATTTCAGTATAAAGGTGACAGAGTATTCATTTGCTCAGAGTGCTACATGGATAAAGTGGCAGAACTTGAAATGTGTGTGAAGTCAAAGAATAAAATCAAGAGTTTCAAAGGAGGAGGGATTTTTTTAACTTAAAAATGTTAAATCTGTCTCTGACTCCAAGTGTCATAAGAGGTAAGGAAAAGTGAAGATAATTAAATTTAGTGATTATCTTATCATCTGTGACCTTCCAATGTATAGCTTTTATAGAGAAGACATTAAGACACCAGGGAGGGTGCTCCAAAGTCAAGGGCTATCAGGCATCTTTGTGTAGTTCATGTCTTCTGTTTACTAGCACTTTTGGTTCACTGCTGTTGAAAAGATATTGGAAGTTGCAAACTAGCAACTTATGAAGTGTAATTTATGAGGTAGGAATGATTTTCACATAGTTAGACTTTATGATATTGTTTTTAAACATTTTTGCATTGAACTAACATAATACTGCTGGGAGATACAGGGTAAAATGAAAAGTAGCGCAAGCAAAATCAATGATTCACAGCTCTTTGCTGTGAGAGACAATTTATGAGGCACTATTAAAGACACTAGGGTTATTAACATCTCACTAGCAATTGGACAAAATAAAAACATATACTCCCTTCACACACGGTAGATTGTTTTGCTACCACCTACACATTGGCAACTGATCGCTCAATATTTAATGAGTGCCTGTTGAGTGCTAAATGACCTTCCAGAATATACAGCAATGACACTTGGGAGGGGGGATAATAACAATACAATAGATGCTTATAGCACATAGACATAGATACTCAAAAGCCTCACAGTTACACAAAAGAAAAAAAAAAAAAAAAAAAAACATTCAAAGTAGTGAGCACCTCCAGGGAGGAGGTAGAAACTAGTATCTGATAATTTGAAGGTATCTAGGCAGGTTATGTAGCAGTTAATAGCAGGAGCCTAACCATAGGGATGATCTCACTACTTTGGATAGATCAATAACAACAAAAAGATTAAGTCTTCAATCCTAGAAAAACTGGAGTTTGAGACTTTTCATCCCAACAGCAGTTTAAAAGAATAGAACCACATGATAGAAATTGGACTAGAATGTTAAAAATGATGATTTTGAAGCCCATATACTAGAAGTGGATCTCCAAATCAAAACAAGGCTGATAGAAAGCTAGAACTTCTTAAAGCTACCAGACAAGAAACAGGTTACCTCTGAATCTTCTGATAGTAATAATAATTACATTAATTAATAATACCAGTAATTATTAAGTACCTGAATCTTACTTAATCCTCAGATAAACCTATAAGATAGGTATTTTCTTTATTTCCATCATAAAGACTAACTCACTCAAACTTACACAGCTAGTATGTAGCCTGAAAACTACGAAATTCTTAAGTGTGTGAAAAAAAGATACCACTGTAAGGGTTAAAGGAAGATTCAGGCCAAGAGCTGAACTTGTAACAACACTCCTTCTAGAACCCCTTCCAGGAAGGAAAAGGCCACTGCTGAGTATGTCTGCCTTCCAGGATAAGTTACTCCCAGTACGACAGAGTTCTTAGCTTCTACTCTCACAAACCCTTTATTAATAAATAAAATCCCAGTATGTAAGTATAAGTATACATATGTAAGTATATGCAGAGATAGATCATGAAGATGGGAAAATTTCTGCTCTTCTGTTGCCTTTTCTAGATCTAGCATTTGTCACAACAGTCCACGTCCGAGTACTATTACACAGGCTTGAATAATGTGCCCACCTATGGACCAATCATTATGCCCTGGGGGGAATGGAATGCTCTCATTCACCAGACTGAGACTTTCACCCATGCTTTGAGAAGACAAGATTAGTAAAACTCAAATCACCTTTATTAAGAACGAGGAAGCAGTAGTTTCCCCAAAGAGGAATTTTACCAAACAACAAGTGTGAACCTGGGGGAAGAATTTTTAAATTAAAACTCCAAATGCCAAAATCCAAATTCAGGAACTCTCCCCTATAAATGATGAACAGAACTTTTTCAGACAAGAGAAAATTAAAATCAGAGTCAAATAAACTTCCAGAATCCCCAAGTCTAGATGCACCCTCATTTAGTCAATGAGCGCCAGTAGGAAAATAGTCTTCCAATAAAGAGTAAGCTAGATGTAGTCACACTTCTATGAATGATAACTATCTGCAGTCATTATCTGAATATAAGGTTTATTTATGTGCAGAATTTGAACAACCACCAAGTGAGTAGCTCTGGGCTATGGGTACCTTCCTTCTTTCCATGGATGATGAAAGGTGTGTTCAATCTTGTTTCACCCCAGGTGAGTAGGGTTCATGGTATTAGTGACTGAGGCCTCAGGCTTGAAAATTTTATAAAATTTACTTTGCTCCTCTGCGTCATGGAAGAAAAACTGCCCCCTCTGCTTTGGGAAGATTGATTCCAAATTTGTCTGTCTAATATGCTGATGCCAGCTCACAGTGTAGTAACTGACAGACATTTTCTAATGAAGTTTTATCTTTTGTGACAGTGTTGTGGTAGTTGCACGTTTATTTTTCCTTAACATAGTAGAAAACCAGATGATAGACAATAGATATGGGTGTGTGTTGGGGCGGGGGTGTGTGTGTGTGTGTGTGTGTGTGTGTGTTAGAGACCTAACGACACGGAAGTTAAGAATGGATCTGCAGCTAAAATGCCTGTTAGCATCATGATTCCAACATTAATGTACTAATGATTCTGAGCAAGAGACTTCTGAGATAATTTTTTTTTAAAGATTTTATTTATTTGAGAGAGAGAGAGAGTACAGGAGCAGAGGGAGAGGGAGAAGCAGACTCCCCACTGAGCAGGGAGCCTGATGCGGGGCTCGATCCCAGGACCCTGGGATCATGACCTGAGCTGAAGGCAGACGCTTAACCGACTGAGCCACCCAGGCACCCCTGAGATAATTTTTCATCAGAAAATGAGAATAATAGTACTCATGTTATGAGATTTTTGTACATATTAAATACAATAACCTATGTCAAGACACAGAACAATGGCTGATATGTAGCTAATATTCAATAATTTCAATCACCATCCTTACACTAAGGATGCCTTTTGCTGCACATAACAGGAGTCTCGACTTAAGCTGATACAGTTATCATCAGTTCCATTCAGCAGGTATTTCTCATCATTCTCCTCTAGGGGCATACGGCATAAATGTACCCCTCCTATAGGTGTTGCTGTGCGACCAGTTCTGAGAGGTTAGTTGTGACTAGAAGCGGTATGTGTCCATTCTGGGCTAGAGCATTTAATGGCAGACAAGAGACTATCCAGAACTCACTCTTCCTTCTGGAACTGAATCCAGCAATTTTGGAGACACATCTACCCCATCAATCCAGATCTTTGAGTAATGACAACAACCAGAAACCGTGCTGACCCACCACGATCTCCAGCATGAATAAGAAAGAAGCCTCTGTTGTTTTAAGTTCCTGACACTTTGGATTGTTTGTTGCTGCTGCATAATCTAACTTACCCTGGCTGATACGGGCAACTTACCCAATAAAGCATTTAATGGCCTCAAGTAAAATTAAATCTTGGTATAGGCAGTTCCAGAGCTAGTTTACAGTTCGAACCAGTAACTTTGAGTTACTCTGAAGCCAGTAACTGAGCTTCCCTTGGCCGTCTCTGCATAATTGAAAGAGAGCTATGACAGCTCCGAACATCATATACGGAACAGTCCAGTCAGGTTGTGGGATGGTGGGGAGAAAAGGTAAAAGGAGTCTTTTTTCCTTTCAGTACTCTCTCTTTATCGGGAAGAAAAACAGTATTTCCCTGTCATCTTCTGTGGTTTCCCCTGATAGAGTATCAGCAGTCCTGGCTTTTAGGCCCAACCTCAGACCAATCATTGACAAAAAGAGAAGAATTAACACAACTGACTTAATCCAATCATCATTCATCCCAGTTCTGGAAAAAGGGCCTACTATTCTTGAGTATACTAATTGCTGTGTGATACCCGAACAAAAGTAGAGTTCTCTTAGTAAAGAGTCCAGAAGAATGGTGGTCTTTCTAAGCAACCAAGAAGTTAATGGCCTTGGGGCGCCTGGGTGGCTCAGTCGTTAAGCGTCTGCCCTCAGCTCAGGTCATGATCCCAGGGTCCTGGGATCGAGCCCCGCATCGGGCTCCCTGCTCGGCGGGAAGCCTGCTTCTCCCTCTCCCACTCCCCCTACTTGTGCTCTCTCTCTCGCTGTGTCTCTCTCTGTCAAATAAATAAATAAAATCTTTAAAAAAAAAAAAAAAAGAAGTTAATGGCCTTTCACAAGAGTAATGGCCTTCTACAGGACTTCTTTTCTTCTTTAAAATGAGATTCCCCCTGTACTTATATGCAGTGGTTCCAGGAGAGGATTTTAAGTCTACTGAGAAGACACTGGGGTGTACTGCTAAATCTCTCTGCTTGCATGTTACAGTGGATAATGCGGATTTCTAAACAAATTTGCTCAGCCACATTATTAGGCACCTAAAAATTTAGGGTATACGAAACTATGTTAATAGAGAGAATGTGTTACATGAATTAATTACCTAGATTATGATGATCCCAACGTTAAGCAGTTCTTGAATTAAAACATATGCCTAGAATAAAAAAAAAAAAAGAATAGTATCTAACTTTGTTCTAAGGTGAGAGAGAGAGGAAGAGAAGAGTTTACCAGAGAATAATGATGATTTACTCAGCAACCCCTTTATGGCTTTGAAAAAGGACACAATTTGCAGTTTGAAAGCATGGCTTCCAATTAAAAGCTAAAAGCAAATGACTGCCATGCCTTTCCCTAACATGCAGACAAGAAAATCAGCAAAACAAATTCCATCTTCCGGCACACATTTCCCTTACTAATATTTGCAATTCCAATTTTTATTAGCACAGGTGTATCTAATTGCCTCTGCATATTAGAATGCAAACCCATTCAGTGTTGAGAATAGGAGCCCAAAAAGGAATCTCAGGCTTTGTTGGTTTGCAGAATCCATAGCTACAGACTGATTTTAATATATTCAGGATTTAGGGGGGAAAAAAAAAAATCTTTGCTATTGTGCTTGCTTGCTTTAGGATGGCATTTAAATTATCAAACCATTACCCTCTCAAGCACAATGATTTCTGAGTTATTTGTGCTAAAATTCAAGAATTTTACTGAATATTTTGATCAAGTATAGTGATAAAAATGTGTATTTTCCTCATGCTATAGTTCCAAGATCTTTAAAAGGAGATGGGCTGGGGCACCTGGATGGTGCAGTCAGTTAAGTGTCTGACTCTTGGTTTCAGCTCGGGTCGTGATCTCAGGATCCAGGGATCAAGCCCCATGTCCGGCTCCACACTCAGTGCAGAGTTTGCATAAGACTCTCTCTCCCCCGGCCCCACCCCCGTCCCTCTTTATCTGGCTCATGAAAAATAAATCTTTAAAAGAGGTTGGGTCAATAAACCCAAACCATTTTTTTGACCAGGAGATCTACACTACTATTAAGAGTATGTGACTTTTCAAAAGTTTACTAACAGTAGGAATCGTTCCAAAAAGTTAATGCTAATTTCTCTGCCTAATGCAGAAGTAAAATGTTGCCCATCCAAATGTATTAATCCATGTTTCTCATTTATCCTGCACTTGAATTATATTCTGAGCAGCAATACTACAAAGACTTTGTACACAATATGAAGATACTGTATTTTCCCTGTATATATCCATGAATCACCTTTAAATTAACTTTAAGGAATCTCAAAGCTTGCTACTGTAAACTAGTACCCTCTTCGGTGGAGACCATTTTACTCACAAAAACAGCTTCTAGCAACTGGCTAGGAGAATCTCTGTGTGGCCATGGCCAAGATAAATGACCTTGAAGATTTAGAGCAGTAGAGACAATTTTGTTAAATTTTGCCTCAACAGATATTTAGCAACATGTATCAAGATTGAATTTTACCCGAAGCTAAAGGAAATGTACTGAAGATGAAAATAACTCACTTTCAACCTTGTAGACAAAGATATTGAGATGTGGAAAAATAGCCAATCCCTATTCTTCTAAAAGTGTCAATCAGCATGTTTGATAGCTGGAAGTTTGGTTTTGATGATTAGCAGTCATGTATTGAGGTTAAATGACGTGTTTGTCTCATGGCTAATACTAACTAAATCTATCATCTTGCCAGTGGTTATTGCAATGAGGTCACACTTTTGGTGTAGAACAAACAGACCCTAGGAATCTATCATCATCATCCCACGAGAACTATATATACTGTTAAGTGAACCAAGAAGGAAGGAAAGAAAAGCATCTCACTATTAACCTCAAACACTTTTAGAAATGGATATTTGTATCCATATCACTCTCATACATTGGGTTATGGCCTGGGGAAATGAACACCCCTTGCTGTACATAGTGGATCAAAAAAGTAGGAAACAAACTAACTCAAATGTTTTAAGATGCATCACAGTGGTATCTGCCTCTTTTCTTCTGATGCTTAGCATTTTATTTCCCTAAGGGCAAAACTCCTAAAAGGAGAAAAAGATCAACTTCTTAGATGAATCAAATTAAGCAGCTAATGTAAAAAGAGATTATTTTGTTTTGCTATAAAAATAAACAAGATAGCTCATTCTCAGCCGACAACCAACTTCAAGTACACCTTTATTTTACGAATCCCTACGGATTGCACATTTAAGAACACTAAAGAATAAGGATTCTGATTTATTTGGTTTCAAAATGATTGTGACAGTGTGAGAAGGCAGAGTTTTATGTTTGTTTTTCTGATTTAGCATCCCTCATTTCAAACAGTCCCAATGAAATGAGAATGCCAACCACACAAGGCACAGAGACGAGAGGCTGCCTGAAAGTGTCCCTGTCGTAAACCGTAATGGTCCTTCCAAGGATACAGAGTGTGACAGCCATACTCCTTAGAAGATGTCATGTGGGAGGTCTCTGGGTAACCCGGAAGACAAATCATGCCCGGTGCACTTACTACACTGCTGTGGTTTTGAAGTTAGGCTATTTTGACTCTAATCCACGAAATTCAAAGAACTGTTGAGATTTTTGCTATGATGTGTGCTGCAGTTCTCTTAGGAATAAAAACTCAAAAAAAAAGAAAAGTTAAATCTAAAATGTTCCTAAGAAGAAACTTATGTAAAATCATAAAGAGATGCACAGGAAAAAAACAAGTTTGATTTCATACAGAAGTTACCTCTTGGGAAGAGAGAACGGAATGCAGTCAGCGGTGGTGAGAGGTGGCTCAGCAGTGCCTACCATCTTTTAGTTCTTCAGCTAGTGTGCGGTAAATGGACAGCATGCTTTTTTTTTCCTTTTTGCTTAGTTTTAATGATAAGCTTTGAAAGAATTCATCAAGCCCATGTAGCAAAATGTGAAAATTGATAATAAAAAAGCTGAATATGAAACTGCATGTGCTGTGAAGGCAACTCTAAACATACGTTTAACAGATGAGGACAAGAAGGGAAAACGTGAAAAAGTGATTAATTGTTAAAGTGGTAAAACTACGGGACATTGGGGCAGAAATTAATCAGAGGTGATTTGAAGGTTTGGTGATGGAGAAAGGGAAAATATAACCTGAGGAGAATTGAAGCTTCTGTCACGTAAAAAGAAGGAAATGTTCAGTATAAATCAATTTAAACATTCAGTATCCAGCTGACCTTTGAACAACATGGGGGTTTGGGGCAACCCCCTACTCCCACAGTCAGAAATCTATAGCTTTTGACTCACCAGAAACCTAACCATTAATAGCCTTCTGTTGACTGGAAGCCTTACCGATAACATCAACAGTCAATTAACGTATTTTGTATATGTATTATGTACTATATATATTCTTACAATCAGGTAAGCCAGGGAAAAGAAAATGTTAAGAAAATCCTAAGGAAAACACATTTGCAGTAGTATAAAAAAAATCCACATGTAAATAGACCCACACAGTTCAAACCAGTGTTGTTCATGGGTCAGCTCTATAACCAGTTTGAACCTGGGCTTTCTCTTCCTCTTCTCTGTACTCACCAAATCATTTCCCATTTTTCCAATTAAAGAAAAACGCTTCATTGGTATGCACATCTAGACTTAGTATTCATTGTACTATAAGAAAATACAATTCAGAGCTCTAAATTTAAGACAAGGTGAAAGTTCATTCGCAGTTTTTAAATATTACAAACAATAACGGGCATTGTATTGAATTTCCTACTTAGTGCATATTCGGAATTTGATACGGCCTAACACCTGTAGGCTTAGAGCTTAAATTAGGAATGTAAAATAAGACAATGATTGAAGACATTTCTCACTTCTACAGTAACTATGCCATTACAAATCTCAGCTGTTTCTAAAGGTACTTGATTAGGTGGAGACATACAAGGCAAAGGCAAATACACCTCAGAAAGATTCACAAATGCCTATTTTTCCTACAGGCCTTCACAGCCAGAAAGAACAAAAACTTGCAAATCTCATTTGCAAGATTTTCCTTTGTTTTAATTTCACTGTTCCTTATTTCCCATGGCCTTGGATAAATTCAAATACAGGACTGTTTTGATAAAACTCAGAGTAGAACCTCTAATTTATCTACTATTGTTCTGGTGCATTTACTTCATTTTGATCCATTTCAGTCAAGCTTTCTTGTTTGCTCTGAAATTGCAAAGTACTCTGAGTATCCTCCCATGATTGGTTGAAGTAAATAAGCAGTTAGAGAAAAAGGCCATTTCATTGAAATTCAAAGTAGACTTTAAAGACTTTGCTGTTGTTCTCTGGCCCCTAATAATGCAGGCAGTCATCAAGTTATAGAAATATTCTGAGAAGACACTTTCATCACTGGCATACTTCACATACACATCCCAAAACGTCTTCAGAAACTGATAGAAGATGCTTCCTCAGAGAACCACAAATACCATAAAAGTTCCATTTTTCCGTAATTCTACTCTACTAAGAAATTCAGATTTATGAAATCAAAGTTACCGTAATACCCAGAATTTTCAAATCTATCCTAATACCCACAAAGTGACAGCAACTTCCCATGCTTCATTAACTCTGGGCCAGTTAAAATGAACTGTAAAATAACATTCTGTTCTGTTCTGGTAATCCCATCTTTCTGCTAAAACTCTGTCTTGTGCCTAGGATGATGCAAAGCAGTGAGGATCTTACCTTTTCCACATCTGAACTTTCTCATATGGCTAAGCTCTTGCAGCTCCTAAATCTCATTTTGTTTTTCTGCACCCCACACTCCTCATTCAATGATTAAATCTCTTCGAAAGCTGAAATTCAGAACCCTTCCATTTCTATCTGCACGTTAGAATATTGTCCCAAGAAAAAATTTAACAATTTATTTGTACAGAAAGGTGTCATTGTTTCCCCACAGACTTGTGTCTCAAGCCATTCTGCTAAAGACAAAGAAGGATAATTTTATTATATTAAAATATCTGACCTTACTATGAGACCAAAGAATAAAGACTTATCTGGAACTCATTGCAAACTGCTAAGCATGGCTCAGAAGTCACCTCACTGTTGGGACTTGAGCCATCTCTGGCAGTCCCTCCAGTCCAACCCGACCCCACCTGTCATAGTTCTCTGGGGTGCTCAGGATTCTCATACTGCTATGCAGGTTCCCCAAACAGTATGAGTATACTTTAAAGCCACAGACTTAAAATCCAGTAAAGACACTGTAAGTGAAAGCCAGGCATGAAAAACAAAACTGCCCGCTAACCTTCATTGCTCGAAGACTTAACCATCTATGCTCTTTTAAAAATTTGCTGCTCTTTTTAAAATTCTTTCAATATACATTAGTTCTTAAAGTTAAGAGATTTCTACCTCTCTGCTTCCAATATTTTCAATCTCTTCTGCTACACTCTTTATTTCCTCTCACTCTTCCTTCTCAGAAAATAGAGAACATGTTCTTAATTCTCATGTAAGCCTAAAATTTAAGTATCTTCTTTATTTTATACTGGATTAACTCCAAATTGTCTCTATTCCTTTCAAGTTGTAGAAGTTACATTGGGTCAATTTTCTTTTACTTTAATTTTTAGAGAGGCAAATAGAACAAAGTCTTTAGACGAAACCCAGTGGGTTTTACAGTTCTAATCATTTTAAATATGTTTCCAAGAAATACTTTTATCTTGCCATTTGGGACAACATGGATGGACCTGGAGGGATTACGGTAGGCAAAGTAAGTGAGACCGAGAGACAAATACCGTATGATTTCACTTCTATGTGGAACCTGAAAAACAAATGGAAAAAACAAAACAAACAGACTCATAGGTACAGGAAGCCAATTGTTGGTTACCAGAAGGCAGATAGGTTGGGTGGGGAAGGGGATTAAGAAGTACAAACTTCCTGGGCGCCTGGGTGGCTCAGTCGGTTAAGCGTCTGCCTTCGGCTCAGGTCATGATCCCAGGGTCCTGGGATCGAGTCCCACATCGGGCTCCCTGCTCTGTGGGGAGGCTGCTTCTCCCTCTCCTACCCACGTGTGCTCTCTATCTCTGTCTCCCTCTCTCAAAAAATAAATAAAAATCTAAAAAAAAAAAAAAAAAAAGAAGTACAAACTTCCAGGTAAGTCATGGGGACATAATGTATAGCATAGGGAATATGATAAATAATACTGTAACATCTTTCTATGATGACAGATGGTAACTGGACTTATCATGGGGTAATTCTGGTAATAGATAAGAATACTGAATCTCTATGATGTATACCTGGAACTAACAGGATATTGTATGTCAATTATTGAAATATAATTTCATTCTAAAAATGCTTTTAGAATAAAAAATATTAAATTTTAGAATAGAATTTTATATGTATTACTTATTGTTTAAAATGGGGGAAAGAATTAGCATTTTTTTAACCCCATCTATGTGCCAGGTATTCAAATGTATCATCTCATGTAATCCTCACAATTAGTATTGTAGTATTATCCCCACTTTTCATGTAGAAGAATAAAGGCTCAAAGAAGACAAAGACTTACTGAATTTTAAACTCAGAGTTGAGGGGCACTTGGATGGCTCAGTCGGTTAAGCATGTGCCTTTGGCTCAGGTCATGATCCCAGGGTCCTGAGATGGAGCTCCTGCTCAACAGGGAGTCTGCCTCTCCCCATCCCTCTGCCCCATGGCTTGTGCTCTCTCTCTTGCTCACTCTCTCTCAAATAAATAAAATCTTTAAAAAAATAAATAAAATAAACTCAGTTGACTCCAAACCTCTAGTACCTTCTAGTATACCATGATGAGTTGAATACATAACATTTTAACTGATTTTCTAGGATTTTACTGTTTGTTATTTAATTTCACATTTATTAAAATTCACACGTAAACATTTTTAAGTTAAAGACTCTATGAGGTCAATTAATCCAAATCTATTCTGATCTACAAAAGCGAAACCCTTGTGTGTTGCTTTGTAACAGAGTAATCATGTTTCAGCCATCTGAGAAACTTCTTTTCCATTACTGTATATTGATTATGATTCTCATCAGTTGTGTTAAAAAGACTTTTTCTCTTTATACCTTGCTTTTTTCCCCCCCAAGGAGCCTATTTTGTTTTATAGCATAGTTGGACTTTTGCCTAGAAAATTATAAAATCATTCAAAACAAATAGTATTTATCTCATCTTTCTGAAGAAAAAGAAACTTCTCCTATCTAACTCCAACCTCATGACTCTTCTCTGATATTTTTCCAGCCGTAGGTGTTAGCATCTGCTGTTGCAGAATCTGCTTCTGATTGGTAGGGACTGGGGTGAGGACTAGAGCCAAGATCACTTTTTACATTAACTATTATATAATCATAGCACATGTCCGACTCCACGGGTTACTGGTACTTTATCAAAGAATGTACATCTTTAAGTTCATCTTCATCATGTTCACATTTGTATTTTTGAGATTGTACCCGAAATTCTCATCCATACAACCCTTAAATAAAGCAACTGACACCATTCCCAGAATGTAGGAACATGGAGACATCAACTGCTTTCCTCCTCTGCCACGTTTTGAGAATTGCAGCAGAGATCAAGCTCTTCTGGAAATGTACTGCACTCCTCATACTATTAACCGCCTCTCCTCCCCATTTCACAATTTAGATGGCTGCTCAGGGACAATCAGAAAAAATGCGGAAGAACAAAATAGCTCCAAATAGTTTCCCCAGACTCTGTTCTCTCTATTCTCCCTCTCTTTACTCCCCCACATGTCAAATACGCACAGAGCAGCCTACAGAGGAGGTAGAGTAAATGGAAAAGAGAAAACCAAGGCATGAGGCAGTACCTTGTGCTTTGAGAAGGACCAGGTGTAAAATTTGGAACACAGCATTCAAGGAGGGAGCTGAGCCAGGTTAGCAGGAACACACAGTTACTGCCCCTTTTGCAAGGCCCACAGTTACTTATTACCCCTTTTGCAAGGCCCACTTTCTGAAGTTTCATGCTATTTGTCTCAAATATGTGGTAGACTTCAAAGAACACTGATTTAAAAAATGATTTAGAGCAGTCAGTTGCCACTTACGAGTCAATGTGCTATACTTCTGAGGTCTGCTGTAAGCTTTTCAATAGGAGATAACATTCTCCATTTCTTGGTTGTATTTTTTCCCTCAAGATCCTTCTTCTGATGATCTCTTGATCCTGAGACATACTCCTTAAGTGCTCTGCAATTTTTTCCCTTTCTGTCCATCAATAATTTAAAGTAAACATTCTTTTCAAAGAGAATAGTGTGACCCTCAGATTACTCACATCAGCCCACTAAATTCTCTTTTTTAATTCTTTCACTTAAAAGCATTAAGATGAACTTCAAACATAAAATTTTACATTGTTTGAAAGGCATTTGCCTGAATATGTTAAGTAATGTATCCACTATTTTTCCAAGAATCTTAAGAGGCCACTAGCATAGTAAGATTATTATATTTCTTCCAGGCAGTATCTGGATCTAGTGATCCTCTAATATTTGCACAGTGACCTGGTTCTTGACTTTGATGGTTACATGTAAGTACTGAAGAAAAACAAAACAAAACAAAACAAAAACATAGGTATTGCTTCCAGTAAGTTTCATAGTTTTTAATCTTTAAAGGAAATTCTCTATCTCACTATTTTACTAAATCATACTAAGATGTAAAGTACAGCTATAGGCTCCTAGCCCATTTTCTTGAAGATTATGGGCAGAAACAGCAGAAATTAATGAGTAAGACATACTAGAGCTTAATATGGCATTGGAAGGATTTAAATAGTAAAGGACCAAAATTGTGATCCTGGGTAAATTTAAATCTTAATCATCACTGACTGATTTGAAACAGGAAGAATCAGAGCTTGGATTAATAGAAAGAGCTTGATGGTTCAAAGGACTGAGTTTGAGGTTGGGCCATGATTTTTTCCTAGGATCTTTGGATAGTCACAGTATTTCTGGTACCTTAAATTTTCCATTTATGAATGAAGATCATAGTACTTAAATGAAATAATGAACTCTATGTTGTAAATTACTCAGTGGAAACATATTACATACATTCAAAGTTGGTTCTTAATAAAAATGATTATAATCTTAAAATGTAAATAATTATTGAATAAAAAACACCAAATTCAAGGTAGCTTCTTAAGTCACTTAAAATAGTTGGCCAACTTTGAAGGAAAAAAAAAAGCAGTATCCAAGAGCATATTGTTCTTAATGCTTAAGCACCACAGAATTGAGTATAATCAAGCAAAACCTACCATTTTGCCAGTAGAAAGAATAAAATTCTTGCCACTGGTATCTTCACTGCTGCGTTAAAACATTCACCTCAGGTAGCGTTAGCTGGCTGACTATTGAAAATACAAAGCAGTGCATATTATGTTTATTTCCATTAGTACAAATTTTAATATTATTCTAATGCTGCTCACATTATTTGAATAAAAACCAACTGTTTGGCCACTGTGATTTTAAAGAACTATTATTCTCCCCAAAATTTTGATTTATTTATTCTATTATTTATCCATGAATAGCTTGAACACTACAAAATGCTTTGCCTTTCAGTTTTTTGACAGCAATCTTTATTTTAGAATGCTACCCTGACATTCTGCTGTATCATTGGGCAGAGCATGTCGAATATGCTGGTAGTTGTAGTATCCGTACAAAATTACTTGTATTTCATCTTTTATTTACTCTATCTTTGAGAGTTTTCTTTTTCAGTCAAGTTTTAAGCATTTTCAACTTATGAAATTTAACAGGACTTGCTGGCAAATAAAAATAACTGGCATTTAAAACCATCCCTCATGTTACCCACCATACTGAGTACTTTGCATATTACAAATTTACATGTCACAAATCACTTACAGAGTTTATATCAGAGTCTCTTCTCTCCACCCACCTCCCATATTATAGATGTTGAATCTGAGGTTCAGAAAACTTTAACTTGGATCAAATTTATTTGGCAATTTTAGTGGCAGAACTTGGAGTCAAGATTTCTGATCTTTCTTATATCTGATATTGCCCATTAATGTTATGATTATCATCAGATTTTTTGACAAACGATTTTCACTGATTTGGCATAAATAAAAAAATTATTTCAGTTTGAAGAAGCCTGATAGTCCTATACAAATATGTTTACCAACCTAAACTCTTCTGAACAGTAATATAATTAGTGAATATTTGCTCAATATTCAGTGTGGACACAAAAGAGTGCCAAAATATATGGAAAGAGCATGAAAACTGAAGACCTAAGGCTGATCCCAACTCTAATGATAATCATGTTATGGAAGCTACATTTCAGATCCTCAGTGCTCTCATCTATAAAATGGAGATTCTGGTATCCACCACCTTAGTTTCTCTGCAATTTTGTTTTTAGAGTCAAATGGGCTGAGGTAATGGGAAAGGGGGTCATAAAGTGAAAGAACTATATAAATGAGAAATTAGATTAGGGAATACTGCAAGTGCCGGATATAAGGAAAGAAAATCCATATCAGCGTTACTAATACAATTCTTTAAGAGCATCTTTCTTGGGGATATACAACATAAAAATTAGGAAAAATAACAGAAATAAAATGAACTTTATTGCTTTTTCCATAATCTTTTACAAAAAAAATAAGGAATACTTGCACAAAATTTCTAAATGATCCAGAAAAATTGATATATGTCTAAAGTTTAATCAAGATTTGATCAGTAGTATTAAAAAAAAAAAGTATACCCTTTAGTTTTAACAAGGAGTCCAATGGAGCCACATCCTCCCTATGTATAAACAATATTTGAAGAAGGCTTTCTCTGTCTCTAATTACGCTTTTGTTTCTTCAGTAAGCATTTGTTTATGACTTCCCACATACTCAACCCAACTGATATTTCACAGAAGATCCAAGGAGAGGAAGGTAACAGTATCCCTCCTCAGGTAGCACCCCTATGTTGAAGAGGCAAATTACAAAGCTACTAGAAAACAAGGATCAACATATGATAATACAAGTGAGAAAGCATAAATAAATGTGGGTGAGAGACAATAAGTGCTCGTGTGTGGTATTACTCAGGCAGACATTTGGAGGAAGTCTACCGGGAGTCTTTTAAGGGAGGAAATCACTAAGTTTGACAAGGAAAGGAGAATCAAGAAAACTGTACATTCTCAGTGAAGATCTGGGCAAATTTACAAAAACAAGCATGATTCACACAGGGCCCTGAGGTCATATGCTCACAGTTGCAGGGCTTCCAGTACAAACTCTAAAAGAAGGGGGGAGAAGATTCAAAAGGTAAAAAAATAAAAACCCACTATTTTATACATATATACATACACACACACACACACATACACACATAGAGAAGTCCCTTCAAAAGCAAGAACAGAAAATAAATCAAGAATCGCGGGAACTGTAGGAAAATAAAGATGAAAGTTCAAATCCAAGAACCAGGAAACAAAAAGAAGAAATGATGCTACAAATTGCCAGGGAGAAAAATACACTGAGAGAAACAGAGCAAACAGCAATTGGAGAGGAAAATTAACAAGTTCGGTCTATAGCAGCAGGAATCCATTGGATAATCAAGGAAAAATGTCCTCTGGAGAGCTAGACAAGCAAGGGGCTTTGTTTTCACTGTTGTCCACCTGTCACTTTGTATAGTAATGAAATTAATGAGCCTGACTCTTCTTTTTCATGACTGGAAAGACTCAAACATCCTGCTCTTCTTCGCTCATGCATAGCAACCACACAGTTCTCCTGTCAGTACAACCAAATTGCTCCAAGTTACAGGGAATTCTAAAAATGTTGTCACTTGCCCCTAGAATAATAAAGTACAGGGGAAGAAATCCTTCCAAAACAGGAGGTAATAAGGCTAGGTGGCATTTGTCTTTGTTTCTTCTAACTGCCGGCCTGAAGTTGTACGCTAACATCCAGAAACAGGAAATCTATCTGCCCGTTTAGCTGATCTTTTTTTTTTTTTAACATAATTGGATTTAATCACAATATGAAATTGCTTAAAAAAGAAACAGGTAGAGACTCAAATATTGAAATATCCAAAAGTTGCCAACAGGTGCCCTATTCAAGTCTTGGAATCGATTTTTTTCTTGGACATCTCTGCCAAGACAGAAAACAGATTAAAAATGATGTTAACCAGGGGCGCCTGGGTGGCTCAGTTGGTTAAGCGACTGCCTTCGGCTCAGGTCATGATCCTGGAGTCCCGGGATCGAGTCCCACATCGGGCTCCCTGCTCAGCGGGGAGTCTGCTTCTCCCTCTGACTCTCCTCCCTCTCATGCTCTCTGTCTCTCATTCTCTCTCTCTCAAATAAATAAATAAAATCTTTAAAAAAAAAAAAATGATGTTAAC
Organism: Halichoerus grypus; assembly: GCF_964656455.1. Taxonomy (NCBI): domain Eukaryota; kingdom Metazoa; phylum Chordata; class Mammalia; order Carnivora; family Phocidae; genus Halichoerus; species Halichoerus grypus. The sequence goes on from NC_135717.1 coordinate 140,490,660, forward strand.
CAGATTCAAAGCGTCAAAAGAAAACCAAATACCAATTGAATCCAAATCCAAAAGATGTTTATTGTGAAGACTTTTAACACACAAGAAGAAAGTTAGCTTCCACTAGGGGAAGAAAAACCTGAGACATACTCCTTTTCAGTTTTGAACGTGGAAATCAGAACTCAAGAGAGACATGCTACAAATTTGATAGGATAAATGGATTTCCCTTTACCCACGAAATTGTGTTGTCCACAGCATGACTGAAAACTGTTACAAACTTCCAAAGCCTTCCGAACTGATGAGCCCGTGAATCGCCTTCGCTTCTGCCAACTTACCTGGCATCCCTTCCTGTTTACCAATGCACTTCTCCCCGCAGCCTGCAGACAGCAAGCTCTCTGGCTGACTGGAGCCTTATCTAAATCCTCTGCAAGTCCTGCTGGGGCTTATCTCTGCCTGAAGACCCAACATCATTTTCCGTGTCAAATTTCAGACATTCTAATATTGTGAAGATATGGATGACTTTGCCTTATCGTTGAAAGCAGACTATTATTAGAGACATTTTGTAAAATTAATTATTTGATTAATACCTGTGCAGATAAAATGGCCTTCAGTCAACAAACTTTTGTTATCAAGACAAATCATTGCATTCAACAAGAAACATCAATAACCTTACTAAGTTATTCAGCAGGGGCTGCGAGTGTGTCCCGTAGCACAGTACCCACCAAAATCACATCAACAGATAGAGGTTCTGGTAAAAATTTCCCAATGTACAGGTTGTGATTTCGTGCTTTTCAAAGCAACATATTTTACTGACAGTTTTTTAATGTACTAACAGTTTTTTTTTAATGATTTTGTGCTTTTTAAAGCACTATATTTTACTGAAGTTTTTAAATATATTAACAGTTTTTTAATGTATTAACAGTTTTTTTAGAGAGGCAGATTTCCCATTTTATTAAGTTTTAAGGTTTTTAAAAAGTAATTCTAAGTAAGTGTTCATTTGATGAGTAAGATTGCTTTGACTACATAATGGAATCAGAGTCAAGCCAAAGACCCCATTTAATTTGACATTTAATATGCTGTCCAGTGTTGTTCACAATTTTCTTCATGTCTATTATCATGAAGAATCATGTCACCTCTGCCCAGCTGGACTATAAGCTGTTTAAGTAGATTATTTCAAACTTGTTCATTATTCCTTCAATGTCCTGAGCATTAATGTGTTAAATAGACACTCAGATGGATGAGTGAATGAATGAATGAATGAATGAGCCTCTCTCTTACATTACTGTTTACACAATCCATCTGCCTTAATGAGTAGCTAACTCTACTCAATGGCTTGGATCATTTTTACAACCTATTTACACAGATATATCTTCCAGTTTGCTTTCTGTCAGGAGCAATATTGAAAAAGCTAAACAGAACTATAGAAGAGGAGAATGTGAAATGTGTTAAGAGGGTAATTCTGAAGGCTATTTAGGGAAGGCTACATGTGTTTACTATAAGGAATTGTCTTTTCATTTACTGTGACCAAAAAAGGCCATATAGATTCATAAGTGTCTTGCTGAGAGCTTTGTTTAACAAGGTAGTCTAAAAACCAAAGGAAAGAAGAGAAGGAAGAATTAAGGAGGAAAAGGAGGGAGGGAGGGGAGACAGACAACAGACAAGAGGAGAGGGAGTCAGGAAGGAAGGAAGGGAAGAAAAGAACTCAAGTCCCCAAAATGCTATTTTCACTGTGTAGCAAGCCAGTTTTGGAGCTTACCTCAAGACTCACTTCTTGCTTGGAGCCTTCATTGAACTCTAGGACCCATTACCTTACCCTTCCCTAACCTGCTGCCTACAGAGCCCACCTACTCTGAATTTTATGCTTAACACTGAACTGTCTATTTCCTTCTAGTTTTTTCCTGGAAGGTATTCTTTGCAAGCTCCTAGAGAGAAGGACCTGCCTTCTCTCTTCCCCCAGCATCCCCAGCATAGTATAAGCACATCACAGATTACCAAGAAAATAAATAAAAGGTCAAATGACCAAATGAAGGATTAAGTTTTTTGTTTGTTTGTTTTAAATTCCCTCATCTTGGTGAATTTTACCCTGATGCTTCTGGGAAACGAGTTTGTAATTTGGAATCCAACGGTCTTTTAGACCGGGACCTGTAATCTCCACAAGGGTACCACACACTCCCAGTTGTATAGAAATTTAAATACACAACACACGCCCTGTGCACACATGCACTTATATTTTCCCATCAAGACACTATAGATTTTGTCGTATTTTAAAAGAGCCATATGATTCAACGGAGGCTTCGAACTCTAGCCTCAAGACTGAGTAAAAAGTTTAATACCCAGAAGCGAAGAATGCATAGTCTTTGAAGCTGTTTCAGTCTATAAGAGAAACTTTTCATTCTGACCTTTGACTGGTTGGTTTATTCTTAAGCCATACTCTGTGTGACTTCATACAGTGTTTTAAATCTCACATTTAATGTGTTGTCTCCAGAGGTGGTTAATGAGAATATTAATCCACATATTTCCAATGCTTTATTTCTATTTGCATTCTGCCATTTAGAAAAAGCCTTCAAATGCAAGGTTTATTTGGCTTGTTGCCAATTCTTGAAAAATTATCCTTGTGTGTTGAAAATTATTCATAAACAGTCTAAAAGTAAAGCTTTGCAGTAGCTTCTTTTTCTCACCGTTTAACAGTAGAATTATTTTCACATTCTATTCTGCGTCTTGCATCAATGCCTGATGATCTAGAGAGACAGATTGTTTGGGGTAAACCTGGAAGTTGGCGAAAAGCTGCAGCAAATGTAAGATTGAAGAAATATGTAAGTTCTTCATAAGATGAATGATATAGACATCAGTGCAGCGATGGGGCACTCAGGACAAAACAGAGATGTGGCAAAGGTAGAAAAGGCTTGAAGTTATTGCTGAATTTCTGTAGTGGCCATAGCAACGGTATTACCTAGATCATCTTGAGGCTCTTGGCTGAAATATCTAGGATTGATGTAAATGCACAAGCTTCTATTTCTCAGAGAGGAAAATGCAGCCCATCTTGTGAAAGAGAAATGGATTTTAGGTTGTTTCTTAATATAATGAATGGTAATGGAACCTGCCAGATAATGCAGAGCTGCCCTTGAAAGTGAAATCGAGGCAGAAATAAAAAAACAGTGAGTTTTGCCCTCGATTTTATCCAAAATCCAATGAGGAAATGCACCAGAAGGTTGCCAGCCTAGGGGACTACAAAAGCTGACTACCCAGGGATGTGGCAGGAGAGTCAGAGCTGAGGAAATGCGACTGAGTAGCAGACCGAAGGAAAACATATTGGAGACAAAGCTGTACCTCAGAGACCATTCCACCTTACCTGTACTTGAGCCCAAGAACATGGCTGTGTGGGTTTCTTTCAAGCCACCTAACATTTACTGAGCACTAAGCTGGTAGGACTGAGGCATTTTAGAGAAGGCAAAAAAATTAAAAAAAAAAAAAAAAAAAAAGTCTATTCTATTTAGAAGTGAGAGCTTAGAATCAGGAAATCTAGAACCAGGCTCCTCTTGGCCATTGGGCACTTTGTGTAAATTTTATAAAGCTTCTCTCCCCAACTGCTCATTCTGTAGGACTACTCTATCTGATGAGCAGACTTTGGATTTGGGGGGCATAAACGGGACACCCCGGGCTACTCTTCAGGAATAGTAAGATTTTCCCTTTCATAAATGTACCCTCTGCAATACAAGGTGTTCTCAGTGACACTTGGCTCTATTAAAGAGAAGGAAATTCAGAGTGTCTACTTTAAAAAAAAAAAAAGTTTATGAGGGCTCCTTAAGTAAATAATTTTTACAAATTTGCTTAGTGCCAAAGCCCCCCTTGGAGAAAAAAAATATTTTTTAATCTGAGAATAACATTTTTATTGTAAAAAAGAATATTTACTGCTCACTTTCATCAATAAACGTCCCCCTTAGAGCACTAAATTTGTACACGAGTGCACATTAAGCCATGGAGATTCTATCTGAAAACACCATATTATCCTCTAAGTACAGAGTTTGGCAAATTTAAGAAATTAACTTTTAAAAAAATAATTAAGACCTACTTTTTAACATGTAGGAAGTAAATAGTAAGCTTCATGATTATACAAACCATGCTTGGCACTATATTACAGCCCTGTAAAAAATGCCAGGCAAATAGATGTTCAATAATAGCTGTTTAAATACTTAATTTTTTAAACTGCTTAACTTATGCCAACTCCTCATGCAAGAATGGCCTCTCTTGATAAGGGGAAATAGTTGTTTGGTTTTTCTCCCCCAACAGAAGACCTGCTAACGCAAATTTACTTCTAAATGGTTCCAAATTATTTTTTTGTGTGTTTTTATCAAATACCAGTATTCAATTCATGAACAGTCTACAAAGAGCTGAGTTTTGAGTTTTTAAGAAGTGAATTTCATGTGTAGGGTTATATTAAAATGCCTTTGATATATTTATACAGATTTGGATTTATTTTTCAATAAGACATCTTTTTATACTAGCCTAAATGACCCAATGTATTCCACTACATAGTCAATATTTCTCACTGGGTGGGAGGGGAAATTTTAGCAAACATACGTAGTACTTTTATTTAAAAATCCCTCAACGTGGACACTTTTGCTGAGCCTTGAGAAATAATATTTAAATGGACTGAAGAAGAGGAATAGCATTTCAAGAAAGAAGGAATATGTTTGAGGAAGACATGGGGATAGAACTGAGCAAAGAGCAACGAGTGACTCTGTCACATGGAAGGTAACCTCCAGCCCACACCTTACAAGTAGAAATAGATGTAAAGGAAGCATAAAACATATGGAAGAAGAAATGGCACGACTTGCCCCTCAATCAGGCTTGGGAGAAAATTTTCCACGTGGTTCCAAGATACAACAAGCAGGCAATCATTGAAGAACTAAGAGGAGTCATAAAGCTGGTTTGGTGAACTGGATTGAGATGACGGATTCATAGGAAACATTCTATAGGCAGTGGGAGATACAGTCCCAACGTATTTAAGAGGGAACAGAATGGATAACTGATGTAAAAGTTTAAGGCGTGGGAAAGAAGGCACTCAACAGTGAGTGAATGTGAAAATGAACAAGGGCCTAAGAACTTGGAATAAGAACTCCATTTAAAGACTCGGGAATGGGAAAGGAAAGAGGAAAAATGTCAGATCCATACAAGATGATGCTGGTAAGGGCAGCAGAAACAACAGCAGAGGGAAATTTCAAAAAGGAATATATGATCAAGATTTTCTCATACCATGGACAATGTTGTTTGTGTTCGGCCACAGGAAAACCACTGGTTGTCTTTGAGGGTGTCTTGGTTACAATGTTAGTGTCATGAGAATGGTTGCAGAAGGGATAGGTCAAAGCTGTGAATGAGAAGATCATAGAAAATATAGAAATAGCCCACACTAATATTCCAATTGTAGAATCATCTATATGCAGAACATCACAAATCTCTTGAGGTCTGATTTCTATCTCTTGAGATTTTGATCGCTATGATGAATTACCACAAATGTAAAACTACACAAATTTACTATTTCCTCATTCTGGAGGTCAGAAGTCCAAAATAGGTTTCATTAAGCTAAACCCAAACTGTCAGAAGAGCGGATTCCTTTTTTAATCCCCAATTTTGAGATTAACAAATAACATTGTCTAAATTTAAGATGTACAGTGTAATGATTTGATATATGTATATATTATGAAATAATTACCACAATTGGGCTAGTTAACACAGCCTTCACCTCACATGATTGCATGTGTGTGTTGTAAGAACATTCAAGATCTACTCTCTTAGCAAATTTCATCTATATATACAACACAGTCTTGTTAGCTGTAGTCACCATGCTGTATATTAGATCCCCAGAACTTATTCATCTTATAATTAGAAGTTTGTACTTTGACCAACACCTTCCCATTGATCCCACTCCCCAACCCGTGGTAACCACCATTCTACTCTTCGTTTCCATGAGTTCTCCACTTTTATAGGTTTCACATTTAAATGTGCTCATACAGGACTTGTCTGTATGACTTCCATCACAGACTTTTTCACTTAACATAGTGCCGTCAAGAGTCATCCATGTTGTCACAAATGGCAGGATTTCCTTATTTTTTATGCCTGAATAATATTCCAATTTTATACATTTATACATTTTCTTCATCCCTTCATCCATTCATGGACACTTAGGTTGTTTCTTTATCTTGGCTATTATGAATAATACTGCAGTGAACATAGGGGTGAATATACTACTGTAAAACAGCAAATTTTTTTTCCCTTGGGTATATACCCAGAATGAGATTGCTAGATTATATGGTAGTTCTATTTTTAATTTTTTGCGGAACCTCCATACTCTTTCCATAATGGCTATACGAACTGACACCTTCTTAAAACTGTAGGGGAGAATCCATTTCCTTGCCTTTTCCAGCTTCTAGAGGCACCTAATTCCTTGGCTCATGGTTCCTTCCTCCCTCTTCAAAATCAGCAGCATAGAATCTTCAAATCTCTGATTCTGAAAATCCTGCCTGTCTTTTTCACTTGTAAGGACTCTAGTAATTGCATCAGTTCTATCTGGATGTAACCCAGGATAACCTCCCCATCTCGAGATCCTAAATCACATTTGAGAAGTCCTTTTTCCTGTGTATAGTAACCTATTCATGGGTCCCAGGGGATAGCATGTGGACATTTTGGAGGAATCCGAATTCTGCCTACCACAAAGTCTAAGTTAAAACATCAAAAGCAGTTTAGAATTGACTTTGATTAATTCTTATGCATCAGTTTACCTTTGGGTTAAACAATGTGAGATTAATTTATTAACTTGAAAATGAAAATAACATTTTTAAAGGAAAGCTTTTACACTAATCTATTATTTTCTGCTGAAAGGTCTTTAAGTTAAATGTTAAAATTCTTGTTATAAAATTTCCATTTAATCATAGTTGGGTGACAGTAACAATAAGCTAATAGCTTTCTGCCAATAGCAATATTTTGATGAGCCCATTTTTTATTGAAGCCATACTTTATATTATGGAAATCACTCTTGGCAGCATCTTCTGCTCTTATTTATTTTTACTGTTTTTTTAATACAGAATGTTTTATTAAAAAGGTTTCAAAGCTAAAGATGTTTTCCTTTGTATACATTTAAAATATATATATTTTTTAGCTAATAATGTAAAGATATATTTGAATTTCTCAAACTATTTCATCTATAGTTTTTCCTCTGTATAAAGTTTTTCTTGTATAAAATTGAAGGGGTAATGAACACAACTGCTATAAATATTAAGTGAGCTAATAAATGTAAAAACAGTAGCAGCTGCTTGCCCATATTAAGTAGGTCTTCCATCAATTTTTAGCTTAATAGAAAATATATTTTTTTACTCATATTGAAACATTTCTATAAATACTACTAATGAATAATACTATAGATGGTGTTTCTTACCAAACTTACCAATTCAAGTATTTGGTTGATCTCCACAGAATTTAAGATGAGAATTCAATTCAAATAACTCAAATTAAAAATGGTGGTTTATATTCCAAATATCAGTTCAGTCAGGCTTTCATAGGTAGGGGTACACAAAATGATAACCTTAAGGTTTTTTTAATTCTATCTAAAGGTGCCAGTATATTGTGAGGAAAATTTTGTGAGTTTCCTATATTCAATATAGAATATTCAAAGTTAGAAATTAAGCTATTCAGGAGATCAAACCTAGAATACGGCAGCACTTTAAAAAATAAAAATCACAAAATAAAATTTTCTCAATGGTTATAATTTACCTTCAAGTTGCACTAGTTAAGATTTCCCCCTGTAATACTATGTCCCTATGTTTTTAACTCCTTGTGATTAAATCATGTTGCTGTGCTTTCGCTATTTTCTTTCTGTGAAGTTGTCAAATGATCTCTGTCTTGTCCTGTGTAATTTAAGAGACTTTTATGTAACTCTCTGACAGACTATCACACAAGTCCGACTAGAAGAATAATTTACGAGGTTCAAAATGAAGGGTCATTATTAATACTGTCTGAACTGCAATGAATACGTAGACTCTCTCGTTCATGCGTAGCAGGGTTTTAACTAGATCAGAAGAGGTATAAGGTTTTAAATGAGGTGTTATGAATGATATCACTGGTTACATAAGTTTAATTAACATTTTTAAAAATATGATTGTTTAAGGAGATTAGAGAACGTAAGAAAACATGGTGTTTGGTGTGGACTTATATATTACTTTCCAGTATTTCTTTGGCTGAAAACACAATTTCAGAAGTTGTGCTTTTATATGTCCTTAGGCTAACCTTTATTAGCCAATCGTAAGCTGGAATAACACGCATAGTAAGTGTTCGACACCAAAAGCTAAATGCAGAAGGACAGCAAAGAGTGGGGTTTTCTGAGTTTTGAAGAGAGGTTAATTTTTAAGTGCCTCTGCTTTACCGAAGTAGTCCTGACTTGTGTTCAGCAATCATTGATCCTAATGATGTTTGTGTAGCTAGAAGAAAATAGTACTTTTTCTTACCATTTCAGTGTCCAGTGTCTCTTCTTAATTACAGCAGGCAAATCTAATTACTTCTTCTGATCAATCTCAATAGTTAAATAAATCCTTTCCGGGCAAAGTGCAATCTTAAATATTTCCACAAGAGCTTTTTTTATAATATAAGCACATGGTATAGGATACACCAAATAAGAAAAGAGAATCACTTTTAGTAGATGGACAACTGTAATAGAAAAATGTTTTTATGTTTATTTATATATGCTCTATTATTTTAAACAGAGCTGATAAATCTGAAGCCTTTTTACTAAAAAATCATCTCTTCCTCTCAATTTCCCCTAGCATATCCCCTGAACTTCCGTGTTTTTTTAAATATGTATTTATTAGTGTACATGTTTATGTCCCAACATATACTCGGAGTGTTCCACATTACCCATAATACTTAGCTGTATGCCTTGAAAATAGATAGCTAACATCGAGTTCCTGCTATGTGCTGGATGCCATTCTAAAAGTTTTTGTGTATTAACTCCCTTAATTTTCAAAGGAGACGAAATAGGTACCACTATCATCTTCACTTTATAGAGAAGGAAACTAACTCAGAACAGTTAAGCAATCTAGCCAGAGTCACACAGCCTGAAAGTGGCCATCCTGAATCAAAGCCTGGTTTCAGATCCACTGAACATAACCATTGCCCTGCCTCTGCAGGCCCTGAGCAGGTAAATGTCCTACTTTTAGAATGGGTGACTTTCAGAGCACCAAGTACTTCTTCCTCACCTTTATTACATTATATGTGTTTTCTCTGGTTATTCAATTGATGTCCGCCCCTCCCATTATACCCAGAACATATCAATAGAACCTCTAGTATTTAACAGATGAGTAATAGCAGCTAATATTTATTAAGCTTTTACCATGTGCCAGGAAATGCATCTTATTTTAATCTTCAGGAAGTCTATGATACCTACCAATTTACCTCCACTTTAGAGATGAGGATACTGAGGCAGAGGGAAATTAGATGACTTGCCCAAGATCACAGAGCTAATAAATGATAGAGCCAGGATTTCAACTCCAAGGCCAAACTCCAGAGCTGTGCTCTGGATGAAGGAAGGAATGGATGAATGGAAATCTAGCTTGGAGGAAGGCATATTTGACATGTGCAGAAGGGTGAAGTAGAAACAGAAACCACCATCCGGGCAGGGGACACACAGGTAACATGACACAGAACGGTGTGCCTGGAGCGCTCAATAAATACAAATTAACCAGTGAATACTTTTGTAGCTGATTGGTTAAAAGGTTTGTACATGAAATGTTTATTACTAATGCCTTCTACATCTGTTTTTCTTTCAGTGCCACCATGGGCCTTAATCGCCATAGCCATAGTTGCTGTCCTTTTAGTCCTGACCTGCTGCTTTTGTATCTGTAAGAAATGTTTGTTCAAAAAGAAAAACAAGAAGAAGGGAAAAGAGAAGGGAGGGAAGAATGCCATTAACATGAAAGATGTGAAAGACTTAGGGAAGACCATGAAAGATCAGGTAATGTCTTCATTCTGTATTACTTCTTTGATGATTTTATTAAAAGTTAATAAATGGCTTATTATTTTATACCAGATAAGTATAGAAGTAAACAACTTCTGGACAGATGTCACTGTTGTCAAAAATGCTTTGCAATCCTTTCATTCATTACTCAACGTCCCAAAGTGCAATGAAAACATTTGGTAGGGTTTTCCAGGCTCCTAAGCATCTGACCCAGAAAAGGGCATCGACGACTGGCAGGGCCATCTTGACAGGCCCAGCAGACTGGAATGATGCCTGAGTATTTGGATTACATCTGTTCAGCCAGTCTTAATTGCATTTAGAGTTAGAGAAACAGAATCGAGAGTATCTGAATGCTTTCCCTCTTGGGCAGGGTGCCTTTCTCACATTACCACTGTTCATAATCACTGTTAAATCACTCAGACTTATGGCCGTTTATCACACTAGATGAAAATTACCATTCCTATAGATCCATCCACCTCAATAATAGGCGCTCAGGAAGAGTGAGTTAAACAGTGAGTTAAAAGGGAGAGAATTACGAGCTCGTCCTAAAGAACAGGGCATAATTTTAGGGCAAAATTCTTGTTTGGAAGAATTTTAGGGATAATGAAACCACAACACAGGTTATGGAACCCATCTGGCTGGGTTATCTTCCAGAGTCTCAGTAAGCTATTTGGATGTTCTTTACATCGTGGTCTATTTTTATTAAATTAACTGGATGATTTGGTTCAGAACAAAGTTTACTATTAATAGTTATAATTAAATGCCTCTTCAATTTTTTTTTAATCATTTTCATACTGGGTATCTTTAAAGAATATTTAATTCATATTAATAACATAAATGTAGAGCTTTTTCATAGAAAGAACACTTTCAATTATCTTTGTTGCCTTTCAAATAATTCAAAAGTTTTATTTATTCCCAAATAGCAACATACATTGACAGTTTTTTTTTTTAATTTTTCTAAACGAATTAATTACTATTAATTGAACTCTTGACTAGGTGAATCTTCTTAAGAACAATTTAGTCAAGGAGGGCATTTTTAGCACATTTGCATAGTTTCCTAGTTAACCATCCACTCAGGGCACCAACTCCACTCCCCAGCTTGAGATTTAAACACTTTTTCTCAAAGATACTGTAATGTCTGTTGACAACAATTTCACAAAGGCTCTTCTGCACTCACTCAACTTTTGTTTGGTTTCAGAGCTATAGAATGTATGCAGTGCCTGTCTCACACTCAGATTTGTCCTGAGCTCAGAACAAGGTTTACATTCTTCTGAGTTTCTAATCACAGCCACAGAAGTTCGACCATAGGGTCCTAATAAGGCTTTTTCTCTTCGGTTAATTTGTTACAGAAAAACTACAATTTGAAAACAGGTCTTGTTTATTTCAACATTTTCAATAACAAGTAGACCTTGACAGAGATTTCTTTAAACAGTTTATTGGGAGATTAGGTGTAAGAACAATGTGCTAGATGGACGGGGACTGAATAATTTGTATGTGAATTTCAGCTCTATCTAAGCAACCTTTTGAGAACACAGCCCTATCATTTTCGTAACTATAATATAATGCAAATGTGATTTTCCCATATACAAGAATTAACAATTAAAAGCACTACATAATGTTAGATTATAACTACAGCATTTTTTTTCTAGCGTAAGAAATTTGTTTTCTTCTTTGTGGAATTTGTTCTGTATGATGTAAGATTGTAATTTACAGTATAGTAGTGGTGTTTATTACCCCTGTAATGACCTGGATAAATGACCAAGATCTCAAAATACTACATACAGAGAATTGATGGTGGTTAATTTTTCAATGATCATCTATTCCTTTGGATGAGAGAGGAAGAGAAAATAAGTCAAATAAGGAAATATTGGTAGGAAATCAGTGACAGTTTACAGTGATCTACTATTACAACAAAGTATTTAGGATTTCAACCACTCAAAAAGATCTCATCATTTTAAGTAAATTACTTGTCTATGTAGGATTTTATAGATCTTATTTTAATTTATGAACTATTAAATGTACAAAATGAAATATCATTTGGACAAGCAAAAATAGGCCTTATCGGTAAACAGTTATGTAACAGTAGCTTATGCTACTTTTTAAGGCAGGCAATAGTAGCTAATAATGGGTTCTATTGTTTTATGAAGAGGAAGGATGAAGAAGCAAAATAGAATGTGCAGTTTTAAGAAGTACATCACATGGTGACCATTCAATCATCCAACTTCAGAACAGCCTAAGTTTTGAAATTCAGTAAAATTCTTAACTAATTACATTTTCAGAATATTTTAAACAGTGTATTGATGTGAACATGAGGAAAACAAATATAGTCTATGGCTCTCGTTGAAAAACACAACAGATGTGAGAGGCATTTTAGACATGATTTCTTAAGATACATAGGCTCTAGGCAACCAGAAAGTTTTCACCATTTCAATCTATGTAAGAATGGACAGAAATTCAAATTCCAATGTTCATGGCTAACTGTCTCTATGTTAAAATTTTATAATCAACAGACTTTTAAAACTCCATAATGACAACAAACTCACTAGTAACAGTGTATTTATATAACATAAGATTTATATATAAAGGTTTTGTTTTTGTTTTTAATTCCTGAAAGCTTGAGAACACTGAAAATGCAGAGGGACAATATCAAGTTGCAAAGTGATAGGTCTGGAAAGGTCATTTCTCCATGGTTTTTGCTAATGTGTGTGGATCTTTTAATTTTTATTTCTTCCTTCTATGTCCTCCTTATCTGTGTTATGTCTCATGACTGTTCTGGACCCCCCCCTTGCGGTAGGTCTCCTCTGCTCTTTAGAAACAGAGCTCGTCAACGCTCCAATACATTTAGTGGCCTGGCAGCTGGGGTTCCACAGCTCAGGGTGTACCATTCTGACACACATCAAGAGGCTGAACTAAATTGATTTTTTTAAATAAATAAAAGAAATCTGTAATAAAAAAAATAAATTGATTTTTTTTTAAGATAAAGGGTTCTCATTTTAAACATTACTAACTGATTAAATAGAACAGTATTAGAAAGCTCAAGTTTTTAAATTGATGGGCACAGAAAGAAAATTCAGTCCCTTGTGCTACCTTTCGTAAGTGTGCCTTATCAAATCCAAACCTGAACAATTTCTCTTAGAAGAGCTTCTCCTTCGGATGGTTGTAAAATGACGCACCTTTTGAATGTTGAAGCAAGCCAGAAGCATGTACACTAAATCTTTGAAATTTAAAACAAGATCTGATGTTCCCAGCACATAGCTTTCGCGACTGCAATTTAGCAAACCATCAAAACTGCTGGGTTTACAAGCATTTTCCTCCGCATTTTGTTGAGGGGTAGTGGGGGTGGGTAGAGGGGTACTGCTCTTGAGATATTATAATAGCTACTGATGTCATAGGTCTGAATTTAATGTGATGGTACAGAAGACATCCTGCTTAAGCTCAGCCTTCAGGACAAGAATAGACTTAATCACTTCGGTGATGAACAGTGGCACTGAGAAATTATCAAAAATTTAGCCCTATTTCATACAGAATAATTGCAGAGATGGTCCTGCACCTTTTATTAGGGCAAAAACCACTTAGGAAGAAGGAGATTTAATATCTCAGCTATTTCAAATTGCACTGGGCTGAAACATGATATGTAAATTGTCAGTTCTGAAAGAGACTTTTGAAAAAGTATTTTAATCCATGAATTTTTTTTTATAATTATGATAGAGTAACGTGTAGATTTTTCGACAGAAATACGTCCTAAGTAGCTTGCTATTATTTTTAAAAACTTAAAATCTTATAGGGAGACAATTTACCTAAGCTGCAATTTTCTAAGCACATCTATGGGAGTGGTAAAGACTAACAGACAGCTAAGGTTTTGAAAGGGCAATGTGATTTCACTGCCTCAGCTCCCCTAATTAAACTCAGTTGTCTTTTCTGGTCACTTTACTAGCATGTTCTCTATAATGACCTATCCCCCACCCAAGTTAAAAGATTAAATTTTTAAGTAATTAAATTGTTTCCTGCCTTTGGCTATCAGGAAACCAACATTTTACTACTCAGGAAAACATTTCGTATCCCAACTTTCCTACACAGATGTAATAATGGTAATTTTTAATTTTCCAAACTCATTGTAGGCTCCTGAAATTTTTCAAGAAGCACAGAAAGGGAGGCACCTCCAACTACAGCTCAACTCTGTTTATATGCTCTTCCCACCCAAATGAGTTCTATTGATACAATGCCACCAAGTCTCAGGTTTTTTTTAGGATCAAATTGGAGTTAGCGGAGTAGAGCCAAATTGGAAAAGCTTGTCAATTTCAGTGCCATTTTGAAGCACCACAGAGAGTCTCTGTGTAAATGCACGAGTGAACAGTAAAGCTTTCTCTCAGCAGAGAAGAAAGACCACACACTCTGGAAGGTGGGAAGAGGCTGGGTGATGGAGCTGTAGTCTGATGCCTCTTGCGTTTCTGAGATCTGGTTATACTTCTGCATTTGACTACAAGAATTCTCAGATTTAACCTGCTGACAAGAGTTAAAATTCCTTTACTTTGTCACAGATATCAAGCAGTCTCCCACTCTGCCTTATCTTGACTTCTGTGAGATTCTACAGTCCAGTCACTCACACACACACACACACACACACACACACGAAAGGCGATGAAAATGCCATAACCAAAAACTAGGGAAGAAGAGTTGCAATATACATAACAGAAAAGTTGAGACCACTAAAACACAAAGAGTCTCTAGAAATCAGTAAGAGCCAAACAAAACAACAGAACACTTAGCAAAGGGTATACACCAGCAGTTCCCAGACAAATAAATACAATTGGTTACCATAAAGATTTTCAAATTTTTCCATCTCACTAGCAATCAGGGCAATGTAATTTTATCATTTTTAATTTTGAATAACTACATATAGCTTTTAAAATTATTTTTCCTAATTCTCTAAAGCAATAACAATGCATATCCCTAGAAACAAAGCTTACCTAATATTTATAATCTTTATAACCTTTGATTTTCTTTCAGCAAAGTTGTTGTACTTCATGGGAAAATACATTATCTATTTTTATTTTCAAAAGAGAGGAGCATTTGAATGTATTTTGTGGAATGATGAGCTTTCTAGTATTTCATTTTACATTACACTTAAGTTTTAGATTATAAAGACTATTCAGTTGGTCCAAACTGAGAGTTCAGAACCACGATTTTTGTTCACCAATGCAAAATAAACGTTAATGCTGATTTCAGTTTGACAAAATTGCAAACGTAACTGCTTTTATTTTTTTTTTTTTAATCTCAAATAGATCCATAAATCAATTTAATTCAGCCTAGCTTTCTGTGGAGCTGTTACAAAAATAAAATGTTAAATTTCAACTGGAAGTGGGGTAGATTTTCCTCTAAACATGCATTTGCTGGTGGCATGTTTTTTCCACTTTTTCCATAACCATTATAAATGTATATGTGAAACATAGGAAATTAAAATTCTTTGAGAATCACTTATTCAGCTATCTTTCTTATAGGAAACAAGGCAAGAAAAGGCCACTCATTTCATATAAGTTCTCCACTGCATGTAACAATGATGTTTTACATGATGCTGAGCTTAGATCTCTTTAAACTACATGAATGTGAAACCTGGCCTGGTTAATAGCATGTTTGTCATACTTCTGAAAGAAGCAGTTTTACCAAAGCCAAACGTGAATCCAAGTCGACATTTTGTCTGCAACAACTTTACATTTTTCGCTTGCAATATTCTGAGGGGCTTTTCCATCGCTTTCATGTTGCTTGCTGATTGGGGAAGAAAATTCCGTGCACAAGTGGAATTTTAAAAATATATAAGCAGCAAATGTGAATGTGTGTCAGACAAATGAATTTCCAGCATCTTAGTGCTTGCTTCTAACAGCTTGGAAGTATAACCACAGGCCCAGGTTGATATGGGTTTCAACGAATTCACCTGAATTCACATATACTTCATTTCCCTACTCCTAGGCTCTAAAGGACGATGACGCTGAAACAGGATTGACTGATGGGGAAGA
This sequence comes from Halichoerus grypus, assembly GCF_964656455.1. Classification (NCBI taxonomy): domain Eukaryota; kingdom Metazoa; phylum Chordata; class Mammalia; order Carnivora; family Phocidae; genus Halichoerus; species Halichoerus grypus. Next base: position 140,506,650 of record NC_135717.1, read on the forward strand.
AAAAGAAGAACCCAAAGAAGAGGAGAAATTGGGGAAACTTCAATATTCACTGGATTATGATTTCCAGAATAACCAGGTCTGAGAGGGGTGGGAAATGACTTCTAATTCCATTACGTTTTCTGAAATTACCAAGTAGAAATTGAAGCAAGATACTTCTTAAAACATTTCATTTGCTGAGAAGGGAAAATGCAATTATCAAAGCTATTGATGAAATCATTTCTAAGTACAGGCAGTCCCCTACTTGCTAATTTAACTTCTGGTAATTAGAATTCACAGTATTCAACCGATTACATCTACTTATGGCACTTACTGCAGGCAGGCAGAATACAAATGAACTTGCAGATAGTCGTTCTGATTCTGACAGCTCCCAGCCACAGTCTCACTCCTACCCGCCCATCAGCCTGAGCTACAACAATATCCCTTGGAATTCATGGAATTCAATCCCAACAGGGCAAGGAACTACTGAGGTAAACCACCATTCAACCAAAGCTTTAAAACAAAAACTGTTTGATAAGGAATCAAAGATGAAAAACTGACTCCCTTCCATGAATTTCAAAGGCAGAAATGCCTTCTGTAATATCATGATACTAGGTAAAATTCCTAGCACCAATGAGTTAACCGTTCTAGGAAAGGAGAAAGACCAGCAACTTGATTTCTAGTGCCTGTGACTACTGCCCAACAGGTGTTAAGGAACTGAAGGCAGTGACAAAACAATCACTCCTGCTTCAACTTCTCAAAAAGCTGTGAAGTGCCACCTAGATGGATGATAATATTAGCTACCTTTTATTAACCGCATTAAAGGTAGCTCAAAGAAAAATGTTAAAAAATCTCTACATTAAAAAAAAAAAAAAAACCCTTCTAGGACCCACGAAATTGACCATGTCCCTTTACCTTCTGACTTGTTAAATGAAAACGCTAGATAAGAATTAGTGGAGGGGCGCCTGGGTGGCTCATTCAGTTGAGTGTCTGACTCTTGATTTTGGCTCAGGTCATGCTCTCAGAGTCCTGGGATCTGCCAGCATGGGGCTCAGTGCTCCACAGCGGGAGTCTGCTTGAGGATTCTCTCTCTCCTGCCTCTCTGCCCCTCCCCCCCACCCACGCTCATGTGCACGCTCTCTCTCAAATAGATAAAAACTTTAAATAAATTTTTAAAAAAAAGAATTAGTAGAATCAGTTGAATAAGAGATCGAGCTCTTAAGAATCTTTAGGACAATGTCCTTGTCTGACAAAGGGAATTTTAACTGTTTTGCTTCACTTATCTTTTTGGATGAGGAAGAAGTGATACTTGTTAATACATTTACTACTAATGCAGCTTGTGTTATTTCACTGATGTTGAAATAACGATGTTGATGAGAAATGAACATTAAAAAAAAAAAAAAACACCAAAGCTCAGCTCTGACAACCAAAGTCCAAAGTCAGTAAGACTGGGAGAGTTCTATGTAGTTGCAAGAATTCTGGGTGGTATTTAGAAATCAACAATTTAAATAATGTCTTAACTTTCTGAATTTCTAGACGGTTCCTCATGAAAAATGTATTGATATGCTCTATCATACTAAAAAAATTTATTTGATCAGCTTCATTACAGCCCTGGCTAGTTATTTCATAACACATTCTAGAAAGCTGCATTTTGGTTACAGATACAAGTTTATAGGTATGGATTTATACACATTTATAAATATACCACTTATAGTTAATTAAATAGGACATTTGAGATCATTTCTATCCCAGCTACCAAAATTTGACAATCAGGAGTTGATCAAGAGCAAAACTTCCTAATATTTACATATTCTGATGAAAATGAAGGTCAACACTAACATGTAACATTTTTTCCAGAAACTTAACGTGACTTTATATATGTATCCAGTATTTTTTTTACTAATTTATTCTACTTTCATATTATCCAGTAGAAATCTAGTGGTATCTCATCCTCGTTAGTCATAATTTTGAAACTTCTAAGTTAACTGGAGTATTTTAAGTATTATTTATAAAGCATCTTTAAGAAAATTGCACTGATTTTTTTTTACTCAAATATAATGAGTGCTTTTACTGTTCCCCTTCTAGCAAACATCAAATTTTGACAAAGGTATTTTATTCTGAGGATCTAGAAGATTCTACCTGATGAAATATTTTTTAATTAGTATGCATCAATTTTTTCCAAGTGTTTTCAGCTAATCTGATTTATAAAATGGTTCCTATGAATCATGAAAAGATAAAGTCTGAGGAATTTTATTTATTAAGCTGTAATCAAATATACATGTTTGCTTACCAAAACTAAAAGTCAACCCTAAAATGCTCTAAATGAGAAGCTTTCATGGCAGAGGGAAATGTGATACTTGTCTCTCAAGCAGAAGGGGAGGAGGGGGGGTTAGAAGTAATTCCACCCCTTATCAACAAAATATCCAAAAATCTTTAAACTATAAGTTATCTAGGTTTAAGGAGTTTAGGTTATAGCACTAGTGCATTCCCTGCCCAAAAGAACACTCATTTCAAAAAGTGAGAAGGAGAAAATAGAAACTTGCTTATTCACATTGCTATCTACAGGCAAATTCCAAATACCAGTGGCAAAGCAAGAGACAAACTGTTTGCTTTACTAATCGTGTCTTTATAATCTGATGTCTATTTTAGCTATTCTTTGACCATCCGTATTTTATATACCTACAATCCAGCACTCTTATTCCTACTGTTGTTATGATGATGTCACTAACATATTGAGCATTAAAATGGAAACAACAGTCATTCAGAGTATTGGTCCTGGTTAAAAATTGAGCCAACTAGCCAAAGCGCTCTTACAAACATGGTAGGTCAGTTTTACAAAAAATGAATGTGACTTTTTTTTTTTTTTTTTTTAAAGAAAGTGAATTGCATTTCCACTCTATTTGGCTAAAAAGGCACAGGCTCCAATTTTTAGGCCTGATGTGAAAAGCTATAATGTAACCACATTTACTGACAAGTATGTCTTAAATAACCTTGAGTAAGAGTCTACTTTTGTTTCCCATGGGAATATAAGCCAGTCTGTTGATACAAAATGTCTGATGACAGAGCATCTGGAAGAGTCCACTCACACCTTTTATTTTCTTACCAAAAATAACAATGCCAGCCTACACTCACATTCATAAGTAAGACAGGAATGTATCACTGAGAAAACAGACATGGAGAAATCTCTGCATTTGAAAAAGAAAAATCAGAAACTTAGTCACTTAGCATTAAAAACCATATCTGTAATTTTACATTCATTTATGTGAAACCAAAATTATACTTCTTTGACTCCATGTCCTAGATTTAATTTCAGAATAAATAATAACTTTACTGTAAGTTAAAATAAAAAGTAGGCATCGTACAAATACAGGTCAAATATGATAGAAACTTGCTTATCTTATTTTTATCACAAAATATTACCCAATTTCTAAGAAATTTCTATTTTGCTGGTTTGAAGCTTTGAGTTCAGAATAAAAATTTCCTACATTATAATCACAGACTTGTTATTGTTTAACAATTTATTTCCACTTACAAATCACGCCCTGGAAAGAAAAATAATGCACAAGGGCTTTTAGCAACTGGAAAGTTATTTGATTGCAACCCTTTTGCAAATATGACTTCCATATTTAACTGTAATCAGCAACCTTTTAAAAAGCCTCTTTTGTGCTGAAAACCAGGCTTCCTAGAGCCTGCATCTGTCATAATTAGGTTTCTGAAGTCTATATGGCTTGCTTCATTTGCCTTCTGTGTTTAGATTGATAAGAGAAATAGTTTATTAAAAGCAAAGAGGAAGAGAGAGAGAGAGATCACAATATGCAACATCGCGAACAAGTCAATCTTCTCCAAAATGTCCACCAATGCTTATGTTTGCTGTATTCTGTCTCTCATTTCAGCTGCTGGTAGGGATTATCCAGGCTGCTGAGCTGCCCGCCTTAGACATGGGGGGCACATCGGATCCCTATGTGAAAGTGTTTCTGCTACCTGATAAAAAGAAGAAATTTGAGACAAAAGTCCACCGAAAGACCCTTAATCCTGTCTTCAATGAGCAATTTACTTTCAAGGTATTTTTTTTTTTTTGTACTTACTAATAACTTTTCCTCTGTGGTTTTCAAGACCAATCTCATCCTGACACATACATAGACGTGCACATGGCCCCTTGTTCAGAGGCTCACAGATGAGTTTGCTCAGAATATTCAAAATTCTTAACTTCAGTCCAGTGAGGATTCTGTACTGCATTTAGATGTGGTCAAAGTGGGATTCGGCTCAGCCATTTCAGAATAGAATATAGCCTGGAAGATGACGGGGCTGTCATTTCACATCTACAAAGGAAGGTCAGCTATCGGTGAGCCAATAGACTTGAACGTGTCCCCCTCTCTAAAATAAAGCCCAAGGAAGAATGAAATTATTCTTTTTCTAAGTCTCGAAGTTCCTGAAAATAAACCACAATCTCAGAACCGAGTAAGCTGTGTTCCACTGTTTAAATGGTACAAATTGGTTTTATTCTCATTGCAAAATTCTGTGTATACAGGGGTAATCCGAGCACACAGAAACCATTCTTAACCTATCAATAAAAAAGGATAGGAACCCCTTGTTTTTGCACATTTCTAGCATTTTCCCTCAACTGTCATCTTTTCCCTAGTGTTCTTCATCTTGTTGAGACACCTCAGTTGACAATCACCAAGAGAGATTCTGGCCATAAGATAATAACTGGACAGGAAAACGTGCTCTGCGGGCCTCGGGCATCTCTGCATACACAAGTTCCGTAGCTCTTGTCTTGAAGTCATGCATAAAAACAGTGCTTTGGTAGCTATCTTTAATATATGAAAAAAAATTTTAAATTCATTACTTAAAATAATACATTTCTGAAAAATGAAAGGTCTGTAAATACGCCAGCAGGCAGATTCAGAATCCCTCCTCTATCAGCCAGCCTTCGCGAAAGCATGTGCCTCAAGTTGGCAAATACTGGGTATGAAATAAACGGATGAAACCAAGGGCATGAGTCATTTTCTCAAGCCCTGTTTCCAATTTCGTAAAAGAGCAGTGTCTTTCTCTTCACTCTGAAATTTGAGGTTTTAAGACAAAAAAAATCCCCAATGTCTTGTCAGTAATCTTTTCTAAAAAACTACACTTTTCTATACCCAGAGAGTTCATTTAGAGTAGCAATAAAAACATTCTGAAACTACTCCACTTACGAAGAACTAATCACTACAGCCAAAACACCACAAAACAAAATGAAAATAAAACTAATAAAATATTGCAAATGGTAATCACAGTCATACTATTTGACTATGTTTTAACCTCAATTTAGGTCAGCGTTTTCTAACCATGATTTAGTAAGCAGATTCTTAAATTTGTTGATTTACTAAAGGGGGCTTTCTGGTTTGAGTTATTCATATGTTAATTTAAAAAAATGTATTCCTAAAATCTGATGAAGAATTTCTGTGGCCTCATGAAGTTTAATTATTGAAGTTTTTAAATTGCCTATAAAATTTTATCAGGTTCCATTTTATTTCAAGAATGTTGATCAAACCATAAATCAACCCAAAGTGTAATATATTTTGATACACTTAAGAACCATGCTGCTGTTTCCAGAGAATTAGTTAATTTCACCAGTAGACCGTGTAGATTACGCGTCTTGAAATGCCAATAGGCAAGATGATAGAACAGAAGCACAACAGTTTAAAGAGGACAAGCTTTAAAACAGAGTTCAAATCCACTTGACATGAACTTGACATCCCCAACCTAAGTGTTGCTTCTTTTCCTCAAAACAAATTCCCACCTGAAGGAGCTACTAATCATTCAAATACTATAGAAGTGCCTACTGTGTCAGCACTCTGCTAAATGCCTCAAACAGCCCTGGGAAGTGGGCCCTACTATTATCACTATTTGGTAGATGAAAAGTGTGTAGTTGGTTCACTTGCCCCAGGTCCTTCAGCCGGAAAGTGGGAAAACCCAGGCCCGGGCCTGCCAAACCCCAAGCCCAGGTTTTCTGACTAAAGTTATTTCAATAGAATCACCAAAAAAAAAAAAAAAAATCCAGAGTAATTTCAGAAATAAGATGAAATTTCTCAGAGTTTATCCCTACTCTAAAATTCATCTCTTCCTTTGAAATTCAGTTTTGGGAAGGGTTTATTTTTTTCTTCTAAAATGAAAAAGGTATTGTTCCTCCTTTTTAATCAAAGTATTTTAATCAGATTCCCAATAGATGACAAGTAAGTGACAAAAAAACTTTTGAAAAACTAGAATTTCTTATACAGTTATAGTCAAATATGCTTCCTTCCCCCTCAATATATAGAGTTCACTGAGAAATGTTTGAGGGAGCAAAGACAACCATTTGCACCGATAAATAAAAATTGATCAAAACTTCAATACAGGTCTAAACAATTTCTTAATTAGGCATTTCTACCCAATTACTGAAGCGTAGCTTAGATTGCACTACTTTCCCTGAATATTAAAAATGTCACTAATAAAAATCCCAACCCATAGCATCTGTCCCAGATCTATCTGAACAGCTGGAGAATTCGTCAGTTCTGGGCCTTTTGCCACGACTCATCCTAAAAAGTGTCATACCTAAGAAGGAACTTCAAGATCTATATTATAATGCATCTCTGATATTTAAGACATCAATTTTATAGTCAGTTCCTGTCAATCAGTAAATTATTTTAGGGAGTAGGTGAGGCAACTTGTGAATTTCGTTTCAATCCTTTCTGACTCCTAGCATATCTTTTTATAAATCACTGCTCCATTCAACTGTGCCATCCAAATGGCTTGAAAGAGTTAATAGAACTTTTGAAACAAGTTTTCTACCCCAAATAAGCTGAAAATATAACTGATAACAATAACAAAATATTCTACAAGTAAAACTTACACAGTCAAGCGCAATTCGCTTGGTTTATTCTTCTATCAAACAAATTCCCACCTGATCATTCTAATCATTCAAATGATAAATATTTAAGTGCCTACTGCATGCCGACACTGCTAAATCTTAAAGTGTTTATAGCATGACTAATAGTAAGTCTCATTATCAGTAATACTAATTGCTTCTAAAACTTTAGGATAAAGTGATAAGATGACTATGGTTAAGTCTCTATTTTCTCCCAATTTGAGCCTCAAGCAGTTATTCAAATGATTCCTTTTTTTTTAAAAGCACAATTATCCTCATTTTGTTTCTGCAACTAAATATTAAAATTAAACACTATAACCAAGTCATCCATTTTAAGCATTTTTGTGACCAGATTTTTATCCTCATCTCTTTATTTAGGTGCCCTACTCAGAATTGGGTGGCAAGACCCTGGTGATGGCCGTGTATGATTTTGATCGTTTCTCCAAGCATGACATCATTGGGGAATTTAAAGTCCCCATGAACACAGTGGATTTCGGTCATGTAACTGAGGAGTGGCGTGATCTGCAAAGTGCTGAGAAGGAAGAGGTAAGGAAAATAGTAGCATTTCTAATATGACAAGCTGTACTCACCAGTTGCTACTCACATAAGAACCTATTGAGAGACGCTCTCTACACAGGATGATGTGGGCCTCCAGCTGCTGACAGCTGGGAAAATAGGGTTAAGGGATTGATTGCATCACCCCATTAAAAAGGATACAGTTCTTCTGGGCTTATTTGAAAGAAAAGAGAAAGATCTGTGCCCGCCGTGTCTATAGATAATTTCCGGGACACACACACACACACACATGCCCACTATCTGCTTCTAAAAAGCTTACAAAATGCCAGACACGCACACATCTACTTCTTTAAAGTGAAAAATCATCTTATTCTTTGTATCTTTCCACAATCATTTCATGTTTTCTACATAGGTTATGTAGCTATTAAACAGAAATAAAATAGCACTTTTCCCTTGATTATGTCTGCATATCACAGACCATTCATTGTTTCCCCTACAGATATCAGAGCATGATGGGTGGAACATCAAATATAATTCACAAAGGCTGATATTAAATCCATTTTTTAAATGACTCACATTTTTATAGTACTCTTGTTGTTTTTTCCCCAGTTTTCATAGTTCAGCCCAGGATTTTTCTGTGATTTAAAAAGGGAAGTTCAATATCTTTAGTGCATTTAAACTAGATAATAATCAATTCGATTTGATTATGCTAGGCCTGCCTAGTGTTTTTTTGTGCAAATGTCTCAATAGGCCAATATCAGAAAGGCAAACAACTCTAGCTTCCCTGAATTCCTAAAGCAGCTCTTTTCTCCAGCCATTTTTGGGGTCCTGACAATCCCTTGGTTGATTATAAGCCCAAGAGATTGTCAACAGCCTCCTTCAGTGAGGCTCCATAGAACAGTGTCAAGTGTGATCACGTCGGGGCCACCAGGGAGATCAAAGAGAGGCCCAAGCCCTCAGAGAAATTCAACCAAGCCCATCACCTGGGAGTCCTCTCAACCCAAGATTTTCTGTGACCAATGTAACTAAGTGAGGTTTTAGAACAGGTTTGTTGATTGCTGTACTGAAATCGAATCTTATTAGTCCTCCAAAATTATTATGTAGTTGTAAAAAAGGAATAAAAGGTATTTGAGTTGAGCTCTGCTTTCCTTTTGGAAAGAAAGATATATAACTTAACCAAATATGTTAGTCGAAATTAGATTCGTGGATACTGAAATCAATTTAGCCCCACTGTGGATATCATTCAAAACCCACCCAAGGATAATATTGAGTTGGTAAATTTTGTTATTTTTATAAGTAGTTCTTCTCTTTGAGTGAACTAGTATCAATATTAAATCCAAGATCTGTTTGAAAAGAATCACTTGATCATAACGTTTCTATTGAAGAAAGTAATGAGCTATTTCATTGAATTATTTTATTTGACTGAAATATTTTACTTTGTATGTTCCTTGCAGTTGGGGTGCAAAGTGGGACCGTAACAAATATTCATTAATGGCAAGGTTCTTATTAGTTGACTGGTTAATGGTTAGCTTGTTGGTTGAGAATCAAAATATGACCCACTCATGCTTCACAATGGCTACCTGTCCAGAGTTCATACTCCCCACCTTCACCTGATAACTATCAAGCAGTATGGTATTCCAAGATCACACTTACTGGGTTTCTGAAAAGTTGGCAAATATTTTTGCCTGAGTTAAGAAAATGTTTCAGAAAAAAAAAGAAAGAAAAGAAAAGAAAAGAAAGAAAGAAAGAAAGAAAGAAAGGAAGGAAGGAAGGAAGGAAGGAAGGAAGGAAGGAAGGAAGGAAGGAAGGAAGAAAGGAAGAAAGAAAGGAAGAAAGAAAGAAAGAAAATGTAAAAGCCATCAAGCAGTTTTCCTCTTTCAAAAATTCTTTGAATACGGGCAGAGTTTGAGACTTGACAGTAAGCTGACAGGCTTGACTCTAGAATCTAAAAGAGTAGATAGACTGCCCAAAAAGAATCACATTTTTCTTCTCACTCTCTTACTTGCCCTCTTTCTCTCTCTTCTATTTCTTCCTTTCTTCTTCCATGTCTTCTCTCCCTATCTAAGAAAAAATATGTGGATATTTACTATATATTGCTACATTTCCGGAACTGTGTAGGTACTAAACAAAGTGAAACAGGTAGACACTGCTCCTGCTTTCATGGTATATGGTGTGGTCTCCTTTTCCTTCCTCACGCCAATCTTTGCTTTGCTTATTGTCAGTGACCCTGGTTTCTGGAAATAGTCCTGTCTGGAAGATCAAACACTCCTGCGTTTCAATTCTGACAAGTCCATTTACCAGCTCAGAGAACTTGGACATGTCACTTAAGCTCTCTAAAATTCAGTCTGTTGATCTAGAAAGTGGTTGACCATTATCTACCCCTTGTCTTACAGATTAAGTAGGAGAGAGTATAAAGTGCCCAGTATAGCCTGGTATGTGTAAGTGTCCAATAAGCAAGAGATCTCCCATTCTTTCTTCTTGGCCAATCTTTTTTGTGTTCTTTCACTTTGTTTTTACCTCCCTATTCACCCTGGCCTTTTCCCTCTATCCAAATCTACTTCTCTCTTTTTCTCACCACCATTGTATTTACCGAATGTCTCTGTAAGTTTTTAATGGTAAATAATTCTACAACTACATTTTTAAACTCTTGAGCCTTTCCTCTTTGATATCAACTTAGGAATAGTAATTTTTGGTTTGAAGTTGAGTGACTATTTCCTTTTATCATGATATAGGAAGCCTCATAAAACAGATGTCTGGTTTATGAACTATCTCTGCATGACTAGAACCAGATATAAAGTTCCTCATAATAAATGAAGTAAGATTCCAATCACGTTCTTATACCTGAATAAGTACTTATTCTCACTGATATATGCTCTATTTTTTTTCATGCTACTGTCCATTAACCACAGAAAATTATAGCTGTGTGAATAAATTGTAGTCTCAGATTGACTTTGGTTCTCACAAATTTAAAGATATTGTTTTTTCCATTTTACATCAACATTCTGTTCATGATTTTCATTTTCTTTTATCTAACAGTATTAAGTGTTGTTTTAAATATAATGAGTGAGGGGCGCCTGAGTGGCGCAGTTGTTTAAGCGACTGCCTTTGGCTCAGGTCATGATCCTGGAGTCCCGGGATCGAGTTCCGCATCGGGCTCCCTGCTCGGCAGGGAGTCTGCTTCTCCCTCCGACCCTCCCCCTCTCATGTGCTCTCTCTCTCTCTCTCTCTCTCTCATTCTCTTTCAAATAAATAAATAAAATCTTTAAAAAAAGAAAGATAATGAGTGAAATGGGGAAGGAATTCAAGAAACAGCTTTGGAATCTAGAAACTGAACCATTCATCACAGTAGTCTGGTTCAGGTTGACACTTGGATTTAAGCAGGTTAAATCCAACCCACTGAGATCCAACCCTGTGATTTTGGCTTTGTTGCCAGAAAGTAAAAAATTATAAAAGTCATAAGATGATGAAGCAATTATGTAAGTTAAAAAATTGTTATTTTAGTGATCAACTAAATGTGCAAGCAATTTAGGGGGAAAAAAATGGAAGTAGCCTTATCTGGAAGTGACCAAGCACATGTTGAAAATGTAAAGGTGTTTGAAAGAGATAAGCTATGCCAGGAAGAGCCCTAACAAGCACACGGCTCCCACTGTTAGATTCCAGCCCCTAGGAAAAGCATCTCTGACCAGGTTTCTATTCTGACTTGATAAATTTCCATGACACAGTCAAAGCCACCTTACTGGTTTAAGTTCACTCAAGTTCTCTCTCCTTCCACCTCCCAACAGATGAAGATGGAATTTGACTTTACAGACCACTAGACCTTTTTCTTCCTTTTGTTTCTTTAAAACAGAAATGTACATCCTCTGAGTGGAGACACAGTAACATAAAGCTTTTCCTTATTTTCCCTTTTTTAGTATAGGGCCTCAAAAATCATCCTTTTACAAAAGGTTTTTAATCACCCATTTGCAAAAGATTTCTACTGTGTATAAGCTCAGGCTATGTTTTTGAGATTTTCTTTTTAATCATTCAAAAAATATTGATGCCGCCCACAGGTCAACCCTGAACCCAGCCTTCCTACTTTTACAATAGTCCATTAAAGTGATACATCTACTTAATTACTTCAAATGTTACAATCAATGGCTATAATTCCATTTTTCTTTTTAAATTTTATTTATGATTTTAGAAATTGTCTCAGTTCTGCACCCCAGCATCAGATATATTTTTAAAGCACTTAGATCCTTATTTTTTTAGCATTTTATCCCTAATTTTTTAAATGTATTTTTAGCATTTTGTCCCTTATTTATTTTTAACCTCTACTACTACTTATCTCTAAAGACAGCATAAGAAATAGATACTACCAGAAAACAACTGAGCTTTTTTTTATTTTTGAGCATATCTGTCTTATGACTTTACCAGTGCTGGGGTTTTTTTTCCCTCCATTAGAGAATAAGTCTATCACCTCTGGTTTGTGTAGAATTCGTTAAAGAGTAATTTTTAAATGAGATTCTGTAATCCAGTGCAAATGGAAAAAAAATTGATTGCTGAATTAAAGCTAGTTGGGACATAATTTAATTAGTATCCAAGCAGAAGGGAAGAGAAACTACTTTAGTGTCTTAATAGAAAATCAATTTTGCAACAAAATTTCACATTTTTAAGCCTAATTAGAAAAACATTTACTTCACAGAAAAGCATTTGGACAATACATATTCAGTCAAATGGCAAAAGTTATTCAGCCTCCAACGGTCAATTACTTGATATTTCTTTGGAATGGGTTAAAGTCATTATTCCTTGTGACATCTTTTATTTCCAAAGATCATAAAAGAACTGATGTTATTTCTAAGTATACTTAGCAGTCAGAGGATAACTCATACCATCTGAGAATCTCTGCACAACAAATCAATGCCCTGAATGGAAATCCTCACAAAAGGTTAACTGGTGGAATTTTAAACATGGATGCCAAAAATAACCTTCCTTGTCATTCACAAGCTATCACATTAGAGAAATCCAACAAAGACACTTATTTTGATCCATAACATTACAGAAAGTTATATTTATTTGTATTTGTTTCCTTGTTCATTGCCTATCTTTCCCCCCAAGACTATAAGCTCCATCCCAGCAGTGGCCATACCTATTGTTCCCCACTATGAAGCCAAGTTTGAGCACAGAGGCAAGCACACAGTAGGTGTGCAGAAATATTTTTGCTTGAAGGAACGGGGGAAGATGTTTATTATACTGTGAAATATTTCAAAATTCCCTTTTTAAAGTCCATATCAGAGCGCCTGGGTGGCTCAGTTGGTTTAAGCGACTGCCTTCGGCTCAGGTCATGATCCCGGGGTCCTGGGATGGAGTCCCACATCGGGCTCCCCCTGCTCTGCGGGGAGTCTGCTTCTACCTCTGCATCTGCCTGCCACTCCCCCTGCTTGTGCGCTCGCTAGCGCTCTCTGTCAAATAAATAAATAATCTTTAAAAACCTTTAAAAAAAAACAAATGAAGTCATATTAATAATAGTAATTCTGTTCTTGTTTTAGAAATGAAGTCTAGAGTATTCTGAAAGCCTATCAACAAAATATCCTAGCATTAAACAATGAAAATGGTTTAATACCTTTTTGGGTATTTTGGTCTGTTTTTTTTTTTTTTTCCAAGATTTTATTTATTTATTTGAGAGAAAGAGAGAGAGCACGCACATGAGCAGGGGGAGGGGAAGGGACAGAGAATCTCAAGCAGACTGGGGGTCCAATGTGGGGCTCTATCTCATGACCCAGGAGATCATGAACTGAGCCAAAACCAAGAGTCAGATGCTTAACTGACTGAGCCACCCAGGCACCCCGTCTGTTTCTTTTAATTAAAAGAGAGGGATGATTAGCAAAATCACTGTTACTGCTTTTGTTGATGGTCATAAAAATGATGGTAAGTTGTTAAGGTTTATTCAGTATGTTGTTCTTCTCTGTAACGTTCTTGTCACCCTGTTTCCATAATGCACAGAGAGCTTGTGGTTTAGCTTAGTTTAACTTTATTTAAAGTTAAAGCTATAATGTAAGTCTCCACTTGCAACATGGAAATTTACCCAGAAGGAAGTGGAAAAGAATCAGCTCCAAGGAGAATTCAAAGAATGTGAACAAATATCTAAATTTATCATAGAGTATTTATTGCTAGTCAGATTTATAACACAGATATGATACAATGGTATTGAGTTGTCTTATATTAAGACCATGATGTATTTTAGTGCATTTAGTATATATGTGTTCATTTGATGGGACTTGGAACATAATTCCCTTTCAACTATTACAGAAGTAGAGTTGCCTTTGATTTTTTGGTATGTTTTTTGGCCAGCACTATGGTTTACTTGATTTTGAGTCTTTGGTCAGAATTTCAATCACCAATTATAAATGTATCATTGTACATAATAAGTATTGTCTGCTCCATGATGTGGTTTCTAAGAACATCAAAGGAAAAAGCAAATAACTTGAAATATCCCTCTAGTGTGTAGTATAACTTCATTGCCTTTCTAGTTAAGAAGACTTTTCATGCACAAATGGATGAAACCAAATCCTCACGTCACTGTTTCTAAATGAAAATTTAATATCATTTTATTTTTCATTGTGAATTCTCTAGAAAAGTGATCTAAATTTAGACTTTAAAGAATTAAATTGGGAGAGACAGACTCTGGGTATTTTCAAAATACCCTTTGATGACTTTCCATTGTCATCCTTTAACCTGCTGCATTACCCTCCCCCCTTCACAGCTCTCACCGCCCAGAGGCCTGTGTTCCCAGCCCTGCTCTCGTTTCCAAAATTCACCTTCATTAAAACTTACTTTAAATTCTCCACCTAAGCTATAAACACAAATAATAACAGCTACCCTTCACTGAGAGTCTACTGTGGGCCAACAAAAATAATTTTCACAACACTCTTCTAAATTGGATTATATCTGTTTTACAAAATGAAGGGATAAGACCTGAAGCCCAGGAAATTCCGAATCATTTGTCCAAGTTCAGACAACCCATGCCAGAGCCAAAATTCAAACACAGGTCTAAAGCCCACACTGGTTTCTATTTAACCACACCGTCTTCATTAGACGATCTTTTTCAGTCTTTTCAGCCCCTAAAATATAGCTGTAAATTCAATTTAAATGCACCAACAAAAAACCAACTGATGGGAACTAGTTTTTCTCAGCTTTGACTTATTTTTTCAGCATCTTCACATTTGGTCAGTTTGCTTTGACAACTTACAACTGGTGAAAGTCTACGTATATATTTTCCCTCTCAAATATTATAATATATTGCAAATGCATGTAACATAGCAAAAAGAAAAAAACAACAACTCTGGCATTTTGTTTCTTCTTAATACTTCATAAATACTCAGCATGAATTCCTGCCCAAGATACAAAGCCTTCAAATGCAAAGGCACAAACGTGTTATTATTCACTCATGAGTGCTGATGAACTTAATGAAGGCAGAGGAATTTCTCTTTCATTTAAAAAAAAAATAAGTAGAATATAAATTCCCATCCATTCATTTAAAATATATTAAATATCTGTGAATTTAGTATATAAAAGTATATCATAAAGTATATGAAGTATACAAAACAGAAAATTAAGACTCACATATGGGAAGTGGCAATAATGGTAACAAAACTTTACAATCCAAAACAACCAAAGCTTCCAGAAGAGCAGAGTAAGAAGTGTAAATTCAAATGTACTGTATGTTTTAAGAAGAAAAGGTATGGGGGTGCCTGGGTGGCTCAGTCATTAAGCGTCTGCCTTCGGCTCAGGTCATGGTCCCAGGGTCCCGGGATCGAGTCCCACACATCAGGCTCTCTGCTCAGCGGGAAGCCTGCTTCTCCCTCTTCCACTCCCCCTGCTTGTGTTCCCTCTCTCGCTGTGTCTCTCTCTGTCAAATGAATAAATGAAATCTTTAAAAAAAAAAAAAAAAAAAAGAAGAAGAAAAGGTATGGACAGGGAGGCTCCACTGAAGACTTGAAAAAGGTGAACCAGTCTTTAAAACAGAGAATTTGAATAGGCAGAAAGAAATAGAGAATGCCTCCCAGAAGCGAAAAAAAAATCAGCACAAGCAAGTTTACAGAGTGGAGACCGCCAATAACAGGCCCAGCCCAGAGTGGAGTGAAAGCTTGAACAGATACCCTGCGATTGGGATAAAGGAGACTGAATGAAGTGGTGTAGTGACAGTTTGTCCCTTAATTATCAGATGGATGAATCTAGACTCAGGTCACCAAGTGAACCTTGTTCGTCCCAAGGACAAGAGCTGGACGAGAAAGGCCAGACCCACATCTACACTAAACACTCTACTAACTGCTTCTGTCACATTATTTCATGTACTTCTCGGGGCAGTCCTGTGGGGTAACTCTTCTTATCTCTATTCCACATATTAGAAAACATAATTTGCCCAGTGCCACCCAGAAAACAAGCAACAGAGCACAAATTTAGACCCACGTCTGCCTGAATCACAAGCCCATTTTTCTCTCTCCTCTGCCATATAGCCACTCGGTTGACTGAAGCTCAGTGAGTACAAGGATGCTGTCTCATTCACCTTATCTCCAGAGTCTATCACTGTGCCTGGAACACCTACAGTGCTTAAATATTTCCAAGTGAATTGAACAAATTAGAATGAAATGAGAATTTTATCAAACATACATCCTGAGTTATACCACCTTCAGGGAAGTGATCTTTGAAAGATGCCCAGTTATCCCAAGATACTGTTTATATGGTACCCCAAAATCTTTTAAATTCTATTTCCTCTCTCCAGAAGCCTTTCTCAGTGTACAGTACATTCTTTTCTCCTCAATATTGGCTTCTTTTTGTCTTCCCAAGGTACATTTTATTGAAATGGCCACAAACTATTTAGGGTCAAGTGCGAGTTGATGGTCAAATGGAGAAAAATAGTTTTAGTTACTGCAGTAAAATAAGAGGATGGATGTTCTTGTAAGATTTGTCTTCTGACTCCAACCAAAATGTTTTGAGCAGTTCGTGTGGTCTCTCACATGGGTCACTACGGGAAAAATTATTAGGAGATACAAGTTCTGATACATATAATTCTAAGGAATCTGTTGTTATAGAAACTGATGTAGGGGTTAGTTTTTCTTTATAAGAGTTTTCAATTGAATTTTGAATAAAGCAGAGCAGAGTGGTTTAGAAGCATGGATTTTTGAATATAGATTTGTAGAGCAGCAAATGAAGAGTGGGAGTTGAAATGGTTACAAACAGAAAACAAAAGAACAAGAAAAATGACATAGGTAAGAGCAGTCTTGCCTACATCAGGTTTATTATTGAAATAGTGAAGAGGTTTTTGAGTGGGAAGCAACGTGATCGATGCGGGAGAATGTCTAACCCTGTTGTCCCCTCCATCTTCCCCACATTTGGATCTTTTACAATGTAATCCTTTCTGCGGAGTTCATCATATGTTTTGGAACATTTTTTTTTATTATCTTGTTTTTGAATTCTTCAAATTAAATGTTTTTACCTTCTGTCTTACTCCTACCTCACTCTGAGCAGGCCAAATGTTTGTATTGTGAAATCTGTAATCCATTACAATGTGTTACTCTGCGAGGAGATGAAATGTCAGCAATTGAGTTGTACTATGTGTACTACAGAAAAAAGGAGAATGAGAACTCGCTGAAAAACACCAGCTTAAATAATTAAAAGATCAAAGAGAAGGAGCACCCACACCCACACTTACTTGTTTTAAACAAGGCTGTAAGGTTTTTTTTATGAATTTTATGAACAAGAGTCTTTAAATTATTGAGTTACATTTATTCATTTATTCTTTTATTTATTCAACATGTATGTATTAAGTCCCTTTTCTGAGCCAGAGACCATTCTAGTTTTCAGGAATACAACAGTGACGAAGACAGACCCATTAAGCTTAGTCAGTTATACTTTTATGGTGACACAGCACTGTAGGGGAGATTAAAGCTCTAGCCCTGGACTCGACCTACATGGACCCAACCATGATTCCACTTGCTATTGGGCTTGTTACTTAACCCTTCTGTAAAATGGCTTATTACCCACCTACATAAGCAAAGATACACTCTAAGTGAGATCATTCACATGAAGCACTTAGAACAATTCTTGGCACCTAATAAACTGAGTAAATGTTATTCTTATTGCTGGGAACACAGACGAGTGCCCTTCTTTCCTTGCCAGGGGAAAAACCATCACTCTGACCACTAGACCTGTAGCTTTCATTTGTGAAGAGACTTGGACAGACTCAGGGTTCAGAGGGCATTGTCATGCACAGTTTTGATCGAAAGGAGGTGTCTGAGCTTAGACCCCCCCCCCCCGAGAGACTGTGGGGCATGAAAAGAGGTCCTAAATGACAACGCAGGGTAAGGCAATTCAACTCCTAAGCATATACCCAAGAAAAAGGGAGGCACATGTCCACACCAAAAAAAAAAAAGAAAAAAAAACTGTAGGAGAATGTTCATAGCAGTATTTTTTTAACTGCCAAAATGCAGAAAGAACTCAAATTTCCATCAGCTGGTAAATAATTCAACAACAGAGTATTATTCAGCCACACACACAAAAAGGAATGCAGCACTGACAAATGCTACAACAGGGATGAACCGGAATAGGCAAATCCACACACAGAAAGCAGACTGATGGCTGTCAAAGGCTGGGAGGTGGAGGTGGGAGGGGAGGAATGAAGACCGCTAATGGGTATGGGTTTCTTTGTGGGGTAATGAAAAATATTCTAAAATTAGGGAGTGGTGATGGTTACACAATTCTGCAGATACCAAAATCCACCGAATTAGACACTATAAGAGGGTGAATTTTATGTTAGGTGAATTTTATCTCAGGAAAGCAGTTTTTTCAAAAGTGTTTCAAGCACTGAAACCCTAAATATGGAAGCATGATGTTTGATGTTGATCCAGAGCCCCCACGTGAAACCGCACTCAGGGATGCTGGGAGTTCTTTCTGATATTGTTTGAAAAGTTCAGAGAGGTTTCCTCAAAATATTCTAGTTTCCCTTTGAACCATAGCATTTGTCTCCAAGATCATGCTCCTCACCACACGGCTCTTGAGATAAGGTCAACACTAAGACCCCATGGGTTGGAAAGAACGCAGGCCGAGGCCCAGGCCATGTAGCTAGCCAGTGAGAACTCAGCATTCCAACACCGGTGTTTCTGATTCCAAAGCCATTTTCTACTGGTCTGTACCCCTTGAGGTAGGAAGTTTTAGCCTTAATTCTCCTGACGTATAAACATTGTTTGAAATATGAAGATTAATCCTTTTACAGTCTGTCTTTACACCATAGCTTCTCAGATTCCCCAAGTCATTTAGTTGCTCTTTTCTGGACTTTTTCTAGCAACATTATGCCTTTTTTGAGGTAGAAACTGATACATAATAAAATGCACTCCTATGAAATGTACATTTCAATGTGTCTTCGCAGTTTTGTTGGGCGGTAAAACCACCACTCCCGGCAAGCTGCAGAATGTTTCTTACCCCCAAAAAAGTCCCACATGCCTCTTTGTCATCAATCCCCAGCCCCTAGAAGTAATCTGTTCTGCTTTTTCTCACCATGGATTAGTTTGCCTGTTCTTGAACTACATATAAATGGAATCATGCTAGTTGGGGTCTAGCTTCTTTTGCTCCAGATACTTCTGAGATCCTTCATACAGTCTCTCCTTATAACTTAGTGTTCTATTGTATGAATAGACCACATTTATCCACTTTTGTGTTGATGGACTTTGGGGTTGTTTCCAATTTTGAATTATGGTGAACAAAGCTGTTGTAAATGTACTTGTCCAGCTTTCAGTGGAGGTGTAGGTCTCCTGCTTTTTTAAGCTAAAGTGACCAGAAGCCCAGGTAATAGTCTCTATAGGAATGCACTGTGATATTTACTATCTGGGATTCAATAGTATTTTCTTCTCATTTTAAGGGGCCTCCCTGGTGATGCTCAGCTCACTTTCATCTTTGACCCTGGCAGTGTATTATCTGTGCTGTACCGCGCAGTTGGCACCTAGGCCTGTTCTCCAAGTGTGACTGCTTAGCCACCTAATGCTCGTACGTGGAGAGATACCTTGTTTACCTGTTCTGTTGACTGTGCATGTGGAGTGTGAGCTCCTTAGAAGGAAAGTATTTCATAATTTGCACATCATAGGAGTTAGCTCTCAGGAGAAAGCATGGCATGGGTTAAGTGAGGATGTAACTCAGTGTCCAAATCCCATAAACTTTCTGAGCCTCATTTTTTTATATGAAAAATGTAAAATAGATTATGTACATTGGCATTTGAAAATTTTTTGCCCCCAATGGTGTGTAGTAAATATACAGAGTTAGCAACCATTAAAACAACCTAATTTTAGGATATTTCCATCACCCCAAAAAGAAACTTCATGCCCATTTGCAATCACACCCATTCCTATCCCTTGGCCCAAGGCCACTGTTAATCTACTTCCTGTCTCTATGGATTTGCCTAGAGATTCTAGACTTTGCATATCTGTATAGTCCTGTAATATGTGGCCTTAAAAAGTCTAATGTCAGGAAGCCTGGGTAGTTCAGTCGGTTAAGCATCTGACTTTTGATTTCGGCTCAGGTCATGATCTCAGGGTTGTGAGATCAAGCCCCCCCCCCCCCCCCCGTGAAGCTCCATGCTGGGCATGGAGTCTACTTAAGATCCTCTATTTCCCTCTCCTTCTGCCCCTCCCTGCCCCAAACCCCCTCCCCCCCACCCTCACCTTGTGTTCACTCGCACACTCGCTCTCAAAAAAAAAAAAAATCTAATGCCAAATAAATTCCTAAAATAAATAGATATATTGAGTAATGAATCACTGTTTTGTGGGGGCAAAAGTCCATTGTTTACAATACTGTTTAATAGTTTCAGGAGTAGTTTTCGTCTTACTGTGGGGCCAGTGACAGGCAGTCTCAGGATCTCTGGGCCACTCCTGTCCCCCCTTTCCAGATTTCAGGTGCCTTCGGGCAAAGTGGAATGGCACCTGAGCTTTTGGAAAAGCTGATGGAAGAATTCTGTCGGTCTCCTTCAAACAGAACAATCCTGGCACTTGCTGTCTGACAGCTTTATCTCCTCTCTTCCCTGTTCATTGTCTCTTCACAGGAGGAACTCAGGGGACAAACAAACCATTTAGCTTACTTTTTTGTTCCACTTTTTTTTTTTAATTTTTTTATTGTTATGTTAATCCCCATACATTACATCATTAGTTTTAGATATAGTGTTCCATGATTCATTGTTTGTGCATAACACCCGGTGCTCCATGCAGAACGTGCCCTCCTCAATACCCATCACCAGGCTAACCCATCCTCCCAACCCCCTCCCCTCTAGAACCCTCAGTTTGTTCCACTTTTAATGTCCCTCGAGTCACTAATGATGTGCAATTTTCTCCTGAGATGGCCCGGGATGAATGTCAGAGTGCTCACTGGCATGTCTTTCTGCTGGGCTCCAGGATAGGGCAAACTTTTGGCTTGGAAAACAGGAGAGCCTGGGCCACCAGGAGAACCCAGAGCCCAACAAATCCAGCCATGAGCAAACCATCTACATATACGTTTAAAATGCTTAGAGGGCAGTGTTCTTAGAAGTGATGACTTTCATCCTAGAATGAGCCCCTGCTTTCAACATCCTTTCTGACGATAACTTCTAAATCAGTATCTCTTTTCACGTGGAACACAGTTTACGTTCAAGGACAATTTTCTGGACTTCAGGGAACACCAGAGTGTAGGGATGAGCATTTGGGAGTGAAACACAAGCCCCACGGACAATGCTATTAAAAAAGGAAGACTTTTTTTTTTTTTTTTTTGGAAAATACTTCTAGCCAAGTCTTCTCATTCTCTAAGTTTCAAACACTTTGGAATGTTGCAAGAGGTTGTGTTTACCAAAAGTTAACCAACTGCCCTTCAGTTTAAAATGTTATTTCTACATAAATAAATCAATATTCTGACAAGGTACTCCCCTGAAGTTTTGCTTTCTGCTAGTGTTTAAGGAGAGAAGGGGGGGAAATTTCTGGAACCAGCACGTCAGGAATAGTCTGTTCTTAATTGTATCTCAGTGTCAAAAAGTGAGATTAGAATTTAAAATAGGTCAAGAGTCTGGAGTTTTAGGTTTTGATTTTAGAACACGTTTTTCAACAGCATAAGTCAAAGAGGGAATGCAGACAGCCTTTGAAATACTTGCCTAATATAAAATCAACATCAATGTTTAACTTAGATTCTGAGGAGAGACGCGCACGCTCTGTTTGAGGTCACTGACTTTCTAAGTACTATCATACTGATATTTTGTTTATATTGAGGCCATGTTTGAAAATTACATGAGGGTTCTGGAACCTGCATGTCACAGTAGCCTTGCCTAATTTGGGGGGGGGGAAGTCATTCATGTTTCTATTTGGTACACTGTATTTGCAAAGCTCTGTTACCTGGAAAAATCAGGTAGAGCAAAACTTACCATATTTAAATTCACATCTCGAGTGTTTATATGAGCCAGGCACTGTGCTAAGTATGGAAGCTCATTTACTCCTCACAGCAACACTATGGGTAGGTATGATTATTATCCCAAATTCATAGACAAAGAAGCCGAAACTCAGAGAAGTTAGAAATCACACCTGGTCCTACAGCTAATGGGATGGCTGAAACTCAGATTTTTGTCTGACTCCCAAAACTCATCCTTTATGCTAGACAGCCTCTGAGAATGAGGTTCTAGAGCCCTGTGCTAGGGATATTTTAATCTGCAAACCATGAACACACTGCACACGCCCTACAGTTTGTCTCCCTGACTCTGTTCTCCCAGCTCCCAGGCCACTACCCCGCTGTGTGTGGGAAGCTACAGCTGCCTGCCTGGGTTCGACACCCCTTATTCCCAAGTCTCTGAACTGCTCCCAAACTTTCTGGGTCAGTCTCTGTGGCAGAGATAAATCTGGGGAAGACCCCACAGAAGAGCTCCAGGTTTCTGCTCCCAAGTCTCTCCATCCCATCCTCTGATGTGTTCCATTCCGTCATGCTGCAAGTTCCTGGAAACAGGAAATCATTGCTTCCATGCCTTTCTTTTGCTGCCTTTCCTTACGGCAGGAATGAGGATGAACAGGGAGCAGGATGGCCTACCTTGCAATCATACATAAAACACTAAAGATTAAGGAAACATTTTAATGTTCTCCAAACAATGTTTAGATACACTTGAATGTAAGATTTTTTTTTTTTTTTTTGCGCTAAACAAGATACCTTTGTATGCTTAGAGTTCTCTAGGCCCCTGTGATTCACAAAGCAATCTTTAGAAGAAGCTCCTTATTAACACCCTATGAGGAAAATCACATATCGAGCTCTGCAGAATTATACAATTTTTGGTCATTGCTAAAATCATTTTTAAAGAGCCATCTGCCAAACATGGATGATTCCCCTATAAAATAATACAATTTGAAATATGGCACTGACTATCCTTCTAGATTTCCATTTCAAAACTAACTCTTATGAGAAAAAGAGAAAGGACAGAAAAAGCATGAGCTACATCTCACAAAACCAGATGATTACTAAATGCATGCCATCCCGTTCCCAATTTATTCTTTCTTCAAATCCAAATGTTTCCTATTTTGAAGAAGACATTGTAGCATTCCCACCTAGAGGTTTTCATGCCATCTTTATAGGAGTTACTTTAACCAGTTTCACATACAACTTAGCCAAATTTTTAAATACTATTTATGTCAGGTCTGAATTTTAGTGGGATAACCAGCCTATATGAAATGAGCAGTTGCTGGTATCGTTTTCAATCACAACTTTCAAAGCCCTGTACCAGTTGCTGCCAGGGCAGGATACCAGATCTAGCACCCTCTGTATCAGGTGATTTCTGGAGACCTTGATTCTCGCCACCCCCACACCCCCAAACCCAGCCTCTTCCACCTGCTAGCTTGCACTCCCTCTTCAGAAATTCCCTAATTTTGGCATTCCAATTGCTCACCAGTTTCCTTGGGAGGAAAAATAACTTACAAATTCAATTTAAATGTGAAATAAGTAAGTACATTAGCTCCGTGAAATCTCACAAACTGTGTGATAGTTAGCTAAGTTTGCAAATGAAGAAACTGAGGCTCACCGAGGCTAAGACACTGGTCCAAAAATCACATAATGAGGAAGGAGTGACCACATTAAAATCAATGGTTTGACTTGCTCCAAAGTCCACATTAATTATTATTTCTTCTACTTTTAAATTCTTTTAGAACAAGGACTTCACATCAAATTCCTAGCACTGGGAGTTAGGAATGATTAGAGGAATATATAAGGGATGCTGGTAATGAACTCACAGACATGCAGCACATGACTCTGGTGGTCTTTTCTCTTTTAAAAATGGATTGAGGAGTTGGCTGGGTGGCTCAGTCAGCTAAGCATCCAACTTTTGATTTTGGCTCAGGTCCTGATCTCAAGGTTGTGCAATTGAGTCCCACATGGAGGTCCATGCTCAGCGTGGAGTCTGCTGGAGATTCTCCCTCTCCCTTTGCCCCTCCACCTGTTCGCTCTTGCTCCCAACTCATGCACGCTCTAAAATAAATCTTTAAAAAAAATGGATTGAGGTTTTTCCTGAAGAAGCAATCAGTATCAGAATGGCGCCTCTTTAAATTACATGCGAGTTTGAGTTCCTGTTCTTCCACTCCCGGTGTGGTAAATAAAAGGAAATTGTTTATCTCAGTCACTGTTACTCCAAATACAACAGGACTAATCCTGAAGATAGAAAAGAGCTGAGATGTAGCTAAATATTTAGCAAGGCTGATTTAGTTCAGAGCTGCTGTTTGGGGCATTTGGCT
The DNA here is from genome assembly GCF_964656455.1 of Halichoerus grypus. NCBI lineage: Eukaryota > Metazoa > Chordata > Mammalia > Carnivora > Phocidae > Halichoerus > Halichoerus grypus. The sequence continues at coordinate 140,530,764 of NC_135717.1, forward strand.
TGAGTCTGAGAGAAGTAATTACACCAGGATGTGTCGTACAAGTAAGTCATCAGGGGATGATTTCATGGCAAAACCCAGTACACAATCTCAAGGATCAAACCTCCTTTCAGATCCTCACGTTCTACACCTAATGAATTCAATGCCTTGGGCTAGAACATAAGTAACTGGGAGCAAAAAGCAGCTCATCATTGTAATTTCTACAGGAAGACAATGCTTGGGACATGGAGTGATCTCTGAGTGGAGCACAGAGCCACTTGCCCAGCCATTAGTTAGAGTGCCAGGGCACCAAGTGGGAAGCAGAGGCTGGGAGCAGGTGGGGGAAGAGTGCGGAGCACTGTCTGTCTCCAGCCCAGGTGCTGACCGGCCATCTCTTCTGCACCACCCGGTCCAGCCCTGCCAACATTCTCTAAGAAAAGGCTTCAGGCTGCCACCTCTCTGGATAAAATTGTATGCACCTGATTCAGAATTGAGCATGGAAATGGTTCGTATCCTCAATGCTAGCTCTGACAAACCTCAACCAAGATTGTGTAAACATTAAGCTCCACTCTCTCAAAGAGTTTAAGACCTAAGTTATTCAAACGCATTCTGAGACTGTGACAATCAAGGACTAATCTATCCCCAAATAGAAACTGCTACTGACATCTTCTATGCCTCATCCTTCCAATTAAAAAGCTCTGAGATTACTTTCTTACTTAAAAGGTTGTGTCCGTTTGGATGATCTTTCATGGCCAATATATTTCAACATGCATTAATTCACATTTGTCCCCCAAAATGTAGATCATTAAGCAAGTGAGGAGTTTAAGATTTATATGATCTCAGTTCTTCTGAGTGTCGCAGTGACTATTATGAATATTGCCTCACATTTGCAGGACACCTCCATATGTGCTGGAGGCCACTGGACTCAGCCCTGTGCTTCTGAACCCAATTCTGCCCTCCCTCACGTCTCAGGGCTGTGGCCTCTGTGGTAGTCACCAATCAGATTTGGGCTCTCATAAAAGAACCAGAATCTCTTTCTCAGAGAGTGAGGGAACTGAGTAATTCGTGTCCATTTCAAATATCCATTTGAGGCAGCTCAGAATGACCTTCTGAAGACACTGAAGTCCAAATACAAAGAAAGGCATTCAAATGGCACATGGAAACCAAAAAGGACCCTCCCGACAGTGCTCAGTGTTGAAACAGATTATCTAAAAGAGCCTAGCTCTCTGGAGGGTTTTTAAAAATAAGAATTGGGACATGGGTCTGTAGTCCTGCTCCAAGGTAAGGGAATAGACAGGGCGATCTCTCTCATGGGATCTAGAAGTCTGGTGATTCACCAAAGAGGGTGTTTAAAAAGCAAAGTCATGAGAGAAACAGAACTATGGCATCAATCTAAATCAAGGCTTACATGGACTTTTTTTTTTTTAAAACTTTTAATTCCTCCCTGCATTTTCATAAGCCCTATCCCAGTAGGACATACCCTCTATGATTACTTTGACAAACAATGGTTTTGGTACTTAGGTTTTCAGTCTCTTTCAAAGTAAAGGATTTTTGACAGTGAAAAATAGCCGAAACTGATTCCCAAAGCTCTGGACCACAGTGATAGATTTGAGGAGTTGATTTAGCAAAGTGGGTTTCCATACATCAGCCCCTGGCTGTCTTTTGGGCCACTGCCCATGGGCAGCACAGTCTCCGTGGAAAGTTAGACAAATGCAATAAAAACAGGAGTCATGTCATGTTGACTTTCCTACCAGGTACCTTGTAAAGAAAGGTACCAGGTAAAAGTATTTTTTTTATTTTTTATGTTTAATGAGGGTTCTTGCAACAAAAAGAAAATTCTGTCCAGAGATGGGAAATTTCACATTGTAAAGAGTTCTTGCAAACAGAAGCACTAACAAGCTGAGCCTCCGGCCATCATATCTAAACTAGGAAGATAGTCATATTCGTGGATGCCAACCTACTCTAACTTATTTAAACATAGCAAAATGCACTCAGCATTCAACAGTAAGAAAATGGTTATGTACACTACCACTTAGTGGAATAGTAGACAGCCATTAGACATAATTACATTAAAAAATGCTTTCGTATGTTAGGCAGAAAAAGCAAAATATAGAATTTATATATATGCCTTAGTTGTGGGTCTTTTTAATATTTGCATACGGACAGAGATAATTTGGGGATCTCTGAAAGTGAGAGTATTGTCTTAGGATGCCAAAGATATTTTTATTCCCATTTTTAACATACATATATAAATATAAATGCACACACGCAACACACTTGACATGACAAGTGACCATGCTTTCAAAATTCAATCTAGTATATTCTGATTTCAGAACAGGCGTTTAAGTGCTCTACCATGAGTTGTAAGAAAATGGGGATCAACTCACCTAATCCCTCCTACATTCCCTTCTCTGCTCCGAATACCTTGATACCAGCTGCAATACAGACACATGAATGGGTTTCTATTTTAGCTTATGTTCAGCTGATGAGTTTCTTTCCCTTGTCCCAAATTAGTTTGCCCCAGAAATTTTCCCACAAATTATTCCAAAAAAGCATTCAGTATTTGCCCTTATGAAATTAGGAAACGGGAAGGTCAAAACAGATCAACATTTAAAATACGACCTAGAGGACCCCTGCAGAACTGCAGAGCTCAAGCTCCACAGAAGCATCACTTATGTCCTATATCACACAAAGTAAGAAATCTGGAAAGGGCTAAGAAAAGCTGTGTGGCTGAAATAAAATCTTGACCAGCAAAGAGAAGTTTTGGTGGTGAATCTTGCCCCGCCCCACAGAGGAATGGGGCAAAATAACAAAATGAAGGCTTACCCCTTGGGTCAAAGCAGCAGCAAATATATTGTTAAAAGGCTTTCAACGCCTTTGAGATACCATCACAGAATCATATTGACCTAAAAGACTTCCCTTAAGCGTGGATTTTAAAACACTTGCATTTTAAATGCCAGCTAAGTTCTGGGGTGCCTGGGTGGCTTAGTCTTTAAGCATCTGCCTTCAGCTCAGGTCATGATCCCAGGGTCCTGGGATCGAGCCCCACATGGGGCACCCTGCCCCATGGGAAGTCTGCTTCTCCCTCCCCCACTCCCCCTGCTTGTGTTCCCTTTCTCACTGTGTCTCTCTCTGTCAAATAAATAAATAAAATCTTTTTAAAAATCTTAAAAAAAAAAAAAATGCCAGCTAAGTTCTATGATAAGTAGCCATCAAATCTGTCCTGCCTTCTCCTGGCCACCACAGGAAGCTCTTTGGTGGTTGGCAGGTTCCCCCCCACCACCACCATATACCCTGCCAATGGCAACCTAGTAACCTCCTTTGGACGTTCTGCTATAACATCTGAATCCCGCTTAAGTGTCAGGGGGAGTGAGGGACCTGAGAGAAGCCAAACTATTCACTCATTTCTCGAAGACTTTAACCTTCTGATAGCTTAGGAGATTGGGCTTCCCAGCTGTCCTACCAGAAGCTCAGGAAGGGAGACGTCCCAGGATTTACTGTGTCACTTTCTAAATCACAGTTTCAAAGTGTAACATAGAACACCCCCTTGGTGGGGAAAAGCTGTGTGGTGGATGAAAAGAAAAACAGCTTATCATCTCATTCTTGGTGGATGTGGTAAACAGACCATCAGATACTGAACAGGAAAAATACTGTTATGCACCTAATTTCATACCAAAAAAAAAAAAAAAAAAAGAATAGAACTTATTTTTGAGCTTGCTATTACCTTTTCAATGCCAAGTTCAGGTCTATTTGTAAATGCCAGCTTTGAGTAATTGAAAAACATCTATAAAATCATTTCCATGAAACCTACAGTTTATGAAAAGCAGAGAAAATATGGCCCATTTTGTGTAAGGCTTATGGTGTCCTCTTTTCCTTCTGATTTAGTGTGGCTGCAGAAGACTCATACAGTAAGAAGGGTCTTCATACTCAGGTAGATCTGGGTCCAAAGTGCCCCTGCCATTCATGAACTGTGCCAACAGAAGTCAGCTAGCCTCTCATGCTCTTAATTTCCTTATGCATCAGATGGAGAATACAAAACCTCATCACAATGTCAATTATACCTCAATTAAAAAAAAAAAAAAAAACCTCATCACAGGCCATTATAATAAGATGCAGTAACGTGAGAACACCCAGAACTAGTAAGCATGAAATGAAGACTAGCTCCCTTTTCTCCTTTTCCTTCATTTACAGTCTTGGGCAATTATAATTTACACAATAACTATTTGTGTTAAATTGCCTACTTCCTCTTTAAACTACAAAGATGCTATTTATTGATAAAGGGAAAAAATAAAGCTTAAATCACGTGCCATTAAACATTTCCTGACAGTGTAGTCCAACAAAATGGGACAGAGCTCTTCTTGCCATTCACAGAGAGTTAATTTTCATGTAATTATTGAAAAACTCAACTACTTGGACTTTTTACAAGGCCGATCACATTATGTTTCCTCTGCATGCTCTACGTTGGGCTCTTCAGTCTGAGAGGCCTGTGACAAGCTATAGTTAATAAGTTTTCCATGGTGTCAAAAGTAATAATATTAACGCACCGTTGTGAGTTAAATTAATTTTGTTTTGTGCACTGGCCTGCATAAACATGAGTGACATTTCGAAATATGATCAGGCAGGAACTGAGGAAGAGCCAAGTGGCAAGGCAGAATGAGACACGCTCACTGGCGTGGGACAGCCAGCTGCATGCATTTGGGGACACAGGAAGAGAGGCACACGATATTATTAAAGCAAACATGGAGCGGGGGGTTGCTTTAGTTCATTTTGTCCCTTAAAAAAAAAAAAAAATCCTGGAGAGAGATTTTGTCTTTAGAGAAACTAGAGAGATGTTTGACATCCTGGCTCTCTATTCGGAAATGAAAGAGCATCTCTTGGCTAATCTCTGATTTCAAGTGTCTTCAACGCACAGATTTTTTTTCTTTGCCTGCAAGAGGCAGCTGATTGGTAATAGCTTTTAAATGGATGAGCGTCAAGTGGCTTTTTAAAGTCCTAATGGTTGTGTTTATTTCAGAGACTTCTTCAGATTCCCCCCCACCACCACCACCACATACCCTGCCAGTGGCAACGATAAATATGCCGTCTGTACACAGTTAAGAGATACTGCTGAATCTAGAAAGAAAATATGTTACGATGACTCGGGGATCAGATGACTGAAGTGGCTGGTGTAATATCTTGTCTTTTTCCATTTGAGCTGTAGTATTTCAAATGTTGCAACCACAAATCAAATTATGAGGAAAATGAAGATTTCCCGATTAAAGTGGTTATTATAAGTAGGAGCTTTATAATCATTTGTACAAAATAATACATGTTAAAAAAAAAAAAAGGAAGAAGAAAAAGATAGCAGGAAGGGAAGAATGAAGGGGGGGAAATTGGAGGGGGAGATGAACCATGAGAGACAATGGACTCTGAGAAACAAACTGAGGGTTCTAGAGGGGAGGGGGGTGGGGGGATGGGTTAGCCTGGTGATGGGTATTAAAGAGGGCAAGTTCTGCATGGAGCACTGGGTGTTACATGCAAACAATGAATCATGGAACACTACATCAAAAACTAATGATGTAATGTATGGTCACTAACATAATAATAATAAAAAAAAATCTTATAATCATTTGTACACTACATAGAACTCTATTACATGTTACATAGAATGTTCTATGGATACAACTATGGAATAGTTTGAGGCTGTGTACCTCCTCAGACCCCAAGCTTGACAATTTAGGCTATTATCCTATTATAATAAGCCTCTACATTTCTTTCACGTATCTGTTAGCACTTTTTTTTCTGTCTGTTCAGAAGTACTATTGATAAGCCACCCAATTTTTAAACTTTTATATACAAGTTCCTCTGTCTCTAAAAAAAAAAAAAAAAATAGAGTGTGGGTGAAGGGGAGAGGGAAAGAGAGAATCTTAAGCAGGCTCCACCCCCAGGGCAGAGCCTCATGCAGGGCTTGATCTCTAGACACTGAGATCATGACCTGAGCCAAAATCAAGATCAGACACTTAACTGACTGAGCCACCCAGGCGCCTCTAAAAGTTTCTCTATTTTAATAAAATTAAGAGCACTCTATTCTGGGCTGTACATATTGTTTGATAACCGCAGCCATCCCACATAATAGGAAAATATCACTACCATCATTTTACAAAGGAAACGTGAAGGGACTCCCCAAAGTCATATGACTATTAAGTTACAGAGGCTGTATGTTAGCTCAGGTCAGTCTAACTCCAAAGCGTATGCTCCAGGTGACACATTCCACAAAGACCCCTGCCTTGTTTCTTCCCAGCCATCAATCCATTATATGTACTAATTGCCTAAATAAGTGACTACATGTTTTATACCTTCTACCCTTATCTCAAATGAAATCACATCAGTAAAGGAAATGGCTCCTTTGTGGAAGACTTTTTTTCATTAACCTGATGGTGTAATTCAGCAAACACACATCTATCGATCATTCCATGCTGAACCCCGGTGTTATAGAGATGAATTAGACCTTGTTTCTCCCCTCAAGGAGTTCATAGGTGATGAGGAAGGGAGGTTGCTGTCTGGAAGTGGAAAGTTCAAATTCACTGTGAAAGTGAATTTGAAGTGGGTTATAAAGGATGACTGGGATTTCAACAAGTTGAGAATAAGGACTTTCAAGCAGAGGATGCTGGGTGAGCATTTGGACTATTCCGAGAACCAGATGCCTTGATCTGGCTAGGATCTAGTACATGTGAGAGGAAAATAATGGGGAAATGGGGTGGTGAGCCAGAAAAATAAGGGTAATATTTTAGGGCCTTGAATGTGGGGGTTAACATTTTATTCTCACAGTTGGGAATCAGAAGGATATTAAAGCTGCCAGTGGCTGGATCACTTGTGTGGTTTAGAAAACTAATTCTTCGGCAATACAAAGATTAACTGGGGTCTCTGGCCTCCATTTAGGAGATTGTTGCAGAGTGTATAAAACCATATGGCAGTGAAGAAAACTCAAATTTGAAAACGTTTTTAAGAAATGTATTTACAGGGACACCTGGGTGGCTCAATCGGTTAAGTGATCGACTTTTGATTTTGGCTCAGGTCATGATCTCAGGGTGGTGGGATTAAGCGCCGTGCATCGGGCCCCATACTCAGCATGGAGTCTGCTTGTACCTTTCCCTCTGCTCCTACCCCTGCTCATTCTCTCTCAAATAGATAAATAAAAGTTTTAAAAATATACTTACAGAACTTTGTTATCAACTAGACAGGTGGAGGCAGAGAACCATTGAAAATGATTCTAATTGTAGCTTGGTTGACTGAGAAGTGAAGAAACAGGGCAATAAATGAAATTACAAAAAGAGATGCATTAATTTTAAGGAAAAACAGTAAGTTCTATTTTGGACACATTGATTAAAACAGTTCATTTCTATTTAAGATATTTACACTATTTTCCCCCACCAATAACTTGCTTAATTTAAATGCTTTATATATAGTACCTAAGGTTTCCAAAATAGTGCTATCCCCATAATCAACTAACATTGCTTAATTTTATTTTCTACTGTGTCCTTACCAGTCTATTTGTGAGGAATTCAGAAAAATTAAGCTTACTGTAGTCAAAAGCCATATACTTATTCTAGAAAGAAAAGAAAAATTCCATAGGAAAAAAATGTCCTTAAGAACAGGAAACGGCCTTCATTCTTGCAGTCTAGGCTGGTATATCTACAGGCTTCCTCATGAGTTTCCCGATTGCCATTTCTACTCTTCCCAGCTCAGCAGCCAGGTATAATAAACCACTACAACCTCCTGCTCCTTACTGTGCTGATCCAAGCTCAGGACCCCTGAAGAGTCCAGTGGGAGGCACAATCCAACCCATGTTCTACCCAAGGGTAGGAATCAATGGACTTCAACTTTGATAGACACACTATGTGAGAAGATCCTGTGCCTCCCTGCAGAAGCAGAACCTAGGGAAGGGTCCAAGTGTGGGGAGATACACATCTTTGCATAGGCCTCTTTCCAGACCCCCTTCCTGACTGTCCATGTGCTCTTCTATGTATCCAAGAACAGTCTAGTAAGAGAGCTGACTAGAGGGCTGTGTCTATATAAACATTCACATGGCATTATCCGTCCATCCATTAATACAACAAAAATATGAGTATCTGTTATGTGCCAGGCACTACACAGGGCACTAGGCAAGTAGGCAGCCCACAAAGATGGATCAAATATCATTTTTAAAAATCCTTCTTAATTGTTAATGGATAGAAATGGTACTGAGAAGAATAAAATAACTAGCAGGCATTATGCATTTCCCATGCTCTAGGCACCGCTCTAAGCACTTTACCTATCTCATCTCATTGAATCCTCTCAACAACTAGCTGAGATCAGTACCATCATTATCCCCATTGTATACAGTCGGAAACAGAAGCTCTAGGAAATGAAACCATCTGCCGAAGGTCACTAGCTCATCAGTGGCAAACCAGGGTTTAAACCTAGGTCTGACTCAAGATTTCAGCTCTAACCTCTACTACTTGCAGTCCAACAGGGGCTTCAGTCACACAATCCATTGACCTTTGGCCACAGGAGAACCGAGAAGATAGCCCTTATCACTTGTTTAGAGAAGGGGGCTTGCTTTTATATTTTTCTAATTCACTGCTTAAAATAATCCCTTTCTTGCATCTATCCCCTTTTTTCAGAAAGCCTATCCTTTCATTTTTTTTCTTCTTTGACCTCACTAAATCCCAATGAGGAAAGGGGAAAGCATTTTATTATCCCTTCCGAATCAAGGCAGTGTAATACATCTCCTTTTAGTCAGTGTATTTAGCTCAGGCAACCTCAGTAACGTAAAGGGAAATTGGGGAGCTTGTGTTTGGACATGCTTCTGCTCCTCTGAGGAACACTTTCATCTCAACAGTCTGCAGATAGCGGTGCAAGACCTTGAGACGGTCATTCAGGAATTGTAGTCTGCAGATTCCTGCTCATTCTGGAAGACATGAAAGCAATTACAAATTGCTTAACAGACGATGCATAATATTAGAGAGGAAGAATCAGGCTGTGAACACTTACACCGGGGAAATCCTGCCGTGTGATTTTTTTTTTTTTTTCCAGTTCAACACCTTATACTAACAGTATCTTACTGGCATAGAGTTTAATACTATTGAATAATGATCCTCTATAAAAGGAAAATTAAAATTTCAGAAGTTTCATCACACAGAAGAACGAACATGGACTTTGGTGCTTAATAGACCTGTGTTCTGGGTTCTAAAAACCATGTTCCCTTAAGACAGTTACTTCACATGGCTGAACCTCAATTTGTTCACTCACCAGAGAGAATGATAATCTGTATTTCATGGTGGCATGGGAAGATCTGAAATCCATAAATAAGCGTTTGTAATTAAAAACATTTATTGAGCACCTACTATGTGTCAGGTTCTGTTGTAGCAACTGCACATATAGTAAATCCTTAATCCTCACAACAGTCCTTTGATTTAGTGGTTTTTTTTTAATCCTCATTCCCATTTTATTGGTGAGGATACAAAGTCCCACAAAAGTTAAGAATATTCCCAGATCATACAGCTAGTAAATGAGAAGCCAAGATTTGAACTCAGCGGTCTAATTGAAGTCTTAACTACAGCCGTAAATGTCTCCAAAAGTTTTGTGAGCTTAACATCTTTTAGGGATACAGACTGAGCCTCCAGTCCATTTTCCTTTCCTGATATACCTTAATTTTAAGAATAGGAAACTTTCTCAAAGGCCCCCAGGAAAAACTGCCCCAATTTATTTCTGTAAACTGTTCCATTTTAAATTTTACCCTCACACACAGTTTTGTTTTTTAAGTTTCTATTTTAATTCCAATTTTTTAACATACAAGGTTACCCTAGTTTCAGGTACACAAAATAGGGATTCAACACTTCCATACATCACCCAGTGCTCATCATGACAAGTGCCCTCCTTAATCCCCATCACCTATTTCACCCATCTCCCCACACACCTCCCCTCTGGTGACAATCAGTTTATTCTCTATAGTCTGTTTCCTGGTTTGTCTCCCTCTCTCCTTTTTCCTCCCTTTGCTCATTTGTTTTCTTAAATTCCACATATGAGTGAAATCATATGGTATTTGTCTTTTTCTTTTTCTTTTTTTTTAAAGATTTTTTATTTATTTATTTGAGAGAGAGAATGAGAGAGAGCAAGCATATGAGAGGGGGGAGGGTCAGAGGGAGAAGCAGACTCCCTGCCGAGCAGGGAGCCCGATGCGGGACTCGATCCAGGGACTCCAGGATCATGACCTGAGCCGAAGGCAGTCGCTTAACCAACTGAGCCACCCAGGCGCCCGGTATTTGTCTTTTTCTGACTTATTTTGCTTAACATTATATTCTCTAGCTCCAATCCATGTTGTTGCAAATAGCAAGATTTTATTTTTTTATGACTAATATTTCATTGTATATATATATCACACACCTTTATCCATTGATCAATTGATGGACACTTAGAGTATTCTTAATTTATAATAGAAACACCTTCCTTCAGAAAGTTTTCCCACCTAACTGTACCATTCTCACCTATAAGCAACATCAGTGGTTCATTTCTCTACCTTTAATTATTCTGGATAAATTTTGAATTAACTGTTTTATAATATTATACATTCTCTACTTGTTTGTGTGATTTTCCCCATAGGCTTAAAACTACAAGATTCTTCTATTGTAACTTCTCACAAAAGTAGCCATATGTATCTATGGTTCACCTTCTCCAGCCAAATGCTTTCAAATATTCAAGGACTCAGACTACCTAAAGGCTTTTTACAGATAACACATTTTTTAATTTAAGTATAATTGTTATATTAACTTCAGGTGTACAATGTAATGATTCAACAATTCTATACATTTCTCAGTACTCATCACAATAAGTATACTCTTAATCCCCTTGATCTATTTTACCTATCCCCCTACCCACTTTCCCTCTGGCAACCAGTAATTTGTTCACTGCGTTTCAGTATTTTTGTCTTTTTCTTTATTCATTTCTCAAATTCCACATATGAGTGAAATCATATGGTATTTGTCTTTCTCTGATTGACTTACTTCACTTAACATTATGCCCTCTAGGTCCATCCATGTTGCAAATGGCAAGATGCCATTCTTTTTTATGGCTGAGTAGTAGTCCATCACATACACACACACACACACACACACCCCACATCTTTATCCATTCATCTGTGGATGGGCATTTGCCTGCTTCTGTGTCTTGTCTATTTTTAATAATGCTGCAATAGCATAGGGGTACATATATCTTTTCGAATTAGTGTTTTCATTTTCTTTGACTAAATACCCAGTAGTGGAATTACTAGATCATATGATAATTCTACTTTTTTGTTTCTTCAAAACTTGTGTGATTTTTTTTTTTTTTGCCAAGAATTAATTTTCATTTCAAACCAATGGAAATAAGGATTACCTCAGGCTGATAATTTGTCCCTTTGCAGAATGTATTGAACAATGGTTATTACTTTTCTGAGGTAGATTTCATGGAAATCTACAAAATATTTTAAGATACAGTGTTGGTAAACATGCTTTTACATGATTTCACATTTGAAAAAGTGCTTTTAAAAAAATTAACATTGATTTCCATTAATAGGATATCACATAATAGATAAAAACCACAGATAAAAACAAAATCCTAATAAAATGATAAAAGTCATCTGGTGAAATTGACCAGAAATGTATGGGTCAGTTTTCTTGTTTATGTTTCCTACAAACTTAAGAAACTTTCTTTCATAAAAGTATCATGCTCAAAAAGATGAAAGCCAGAATGCCATTGCAAATAAGGAGGAAAATCATCATAGTTTAAAATGCCTTGAGTTAACAATTGCATAACATATGTCTTAAAAAATTCTTTTAGTAATCATTGCTCACAAAAATCTGCGATGTATTTTACATAACTAAAAAAATCTCTCACATCTCAGCAGGGTCACTCCAACGTTCAGTCTGAAATACATGCAAAATGAAGCAAATAAGATGTACCTATCTGCTCTGTCTGAAGAGAGTGGCTGCCATTCAAATTCATAACATACTCCCTTGCAGATAAAGTGTATTTTTGCACTGTGTGATTTAGTGGCATCCAAGGGACCACTGAATTCTCTAATGATGTTCTGATTCTTAACAATGAACACCAAAGAACTTTCCCCTAGGCAAACCAGATGGAAACTAAATTGTTTCTGCCAAATGAACAATTTGTGAAATCTTGGCAAATTGAATTCCAAATATACTTAGAGATGATCTTGACTTCCTCTGTAACTGCCACAACATGCAATGAATTTAAGGCCTACATGAGAAAGACACTAATGAGCTGTGCAACCTTTAAGCAGAAATGATTGAGAACAGAAGATCACCACTGAAGAGATAGAAGTCAAAAACTCTGGGGGGGAAAAGTAATATGCAGATGAGACAGCTTCACTAAGAAACCACGAGATTAATGGAGATGTCGGTCAAGGATGTTCATTTATCGCCTTTGAATTGTTCACTTTAACCTGTTTTCTGAAAGAAGTCACTAAAATTAAGTAAACTTCACATTGCTTCAAGTCAGTTAGATATAGTCAAGATGAAAAAGTTCAAATTCCTAGTCTATATGTCTATATACACTGCTCCACAGAATCTCATCTATATCCAAAAACTGAAGGGAATATGTATGAGAAAGATTGTTTCTATTACCCACAATCTGATTAGACGGTTTTTACAGTGACCCTATGAAACTACCAAGTAGGAGCTACATGCTTGTAGCACAAAAACTTCATCTCAAGTAAAGGGTTTCTTGAAATTCCCATGGCATTCCATCTATAGAGGGTTATTACTCCCCTGGAAAGGACTAAAATGGCCATAGTCATAATTGACTTTTATACCTATTCAGAAATTCAAATATTCCACCTCAGCTATTTATGTCTTCAAGAAATGGAGGGCTCTTTTGCATCTTTACAAGATCCAGCTCCTTGATGTCTAAAAAAAGATAATAATGAAGCAAAGAAGTAGGGGAAACTTTAAAAATGTTATTCTACTGTTATTAAACTAGCAAGAAAAATAATGTTAATAACTTTCATTTACAGATTACTACTTCAAAGCTCTTTTATATCTTTGATTTCATTTTATCCTTACCATTCATCAAAGGTAGTTGAGTTATTATATATAAATCTAGTTATAATTTCTCTTCAAACATCAAACTAGAGAAATTCCCGAAGTTACTCATGTACCATTTTTAAAGCCTACTCAGTCTTCCCAAATTGCGATTGTTTTCTCTTTGTCTTTTCTACATTCTTACTCTGTCAAGTTATTTTCCCAATGATCTTTATCCATTGTCTTTGGCATACCTACTCTATCAGAAAGCTTGATCAACCCCAAAATCCTACTTCTATTTTTTGCTTTTAATAAGAAATCCAAATGATATCTTAATGTTAAAGAAAATTTATCAGCCAGGGGCTATACATAGCTTCTCCCCCACCCACCCACCCCCACCCCCCGCATCACTAGGGCATATAACAGAGCCTTTCATCTTTCCCCCTCCCAGGCTTGACCAACTAATTCCAAACTTTGCCTACTATAGCACAAAAACTAAGAATTGTGGGGCATCTGGGTGGCTCAGTCGGTTAAGCGGCTGCCTTCGGCTCAGGTCATGATCCTGGGGTCTTGGGATCAAGCCCCACATCCAGCTCCCTGCTCAGCGGAGAGCCTGCTTCTCCCTCTCCATCTGCCTGCCACTCTGCCTACTTGTGCGTGCTCTCTAATAAATAAATAAAATCTTTTAAAAAAAAAACTAAGAATTGCTATTTTTCTCTGTCCTATGCCCTTCCTACAGTAAGACACTCTCTTGATCTGAACCTTTATGTGACCTTTAGCCATATGGCAGACACCGTGTTAGTCAAAACTGACTAAAACACTGGACTTATTTAATGAAAGAGGCAGAGAGGTAAACAGACATGTAGAGAATATTACAAGTGCTATACTGAGAGTTTGGAAATTGTCATGGAAGCACAAAGATGGAAGAAGGGCCAAACTCTTAGTCAGGGAAAGACTCATAAAGAGGTAACAGTTGAGAAATAAGTAGGAATCCAGTAGAAAAGCAAAAGGAGGAAAGTTATACCAGGCAAAGGAAGCAGCATGTTCAAAGACCGAGGGCACAGTAGAACATGGGGCGATCAGGAACATTCAAGTATAGTTCTTGTTCTATTTCTTGCAAACCCAAATGAAATCGCCTTCAGGTAGTAATGTCTCTTCCGTATAGTGTGCATCTCCTTTGATACTGCTTTGGACAACACTTTTATAATTTTCCTTTTTATGGCCATGGCCTTTATCTTCTCCTCTGGCATGATCTGCATAGATGTCCTTTGTATTTTCAAACATCTTTTCAAGTGAGACCACCGTTTCCAAGAGTCTGTCTAAAGGGTGGTTGTGTTTCACCTGGATTCTTGCATTTCTGCTATCTTAATTCTCTTTCCTCTTAAAGACTCCGAGAGCCAGGCACACCCACAAAGCTGGTCTTTTCCAGCTTTTGTCTTTCCCACTACACATTCACACCCGTGTCTAACCCATGTTTTCCCTTTACAAGAATCCATTCCTCCACTCTAGGTGGTATTCTTCCCCCCATTAATGAGTATCAATCCCCCCCCCCCAAAACCAATCCCTTCTGGAGTGTTATCTTCCCTCTTGCTTTATTATAAAATTGATAGTATTTTCCTTTCAGTCAATAAATAGTTTCCTACATCTCCTCAAGAAGTACCCAACAGCAACTTTTAGGGGCCACCTACCCAAAAACACACACCTTCCCTTCTTGCTAAACTCCCCATGCTACCTTTTTTTTTTTTTTTTTTCATGCTACCTTAAGTTCTTATCTACGACTTTTTATCCTCAGGTTATTTTTTTCTCATATGATTTGTTGACACACATGTAAAGGACATCTCTAGCTGTTCCAACCACCACCAGAATGCATCTCTGTTCTGGATTAAAAGCAACTTAGAAGCTAGGTACCCATGTTCTTCTCAATGGCTTTCTATTTCATACTTTCCTATTTTCCCTGTCCTAATGCCATCTCCCTGCTGTCTTTAATGGAACTTCAACATACCATAGAATTTTGTTTTCCCCAGTGAGATTGCTGTAACCAATATCTCCTGTTTCAATCCTGAAGAGAACCAACAGCCTCAGCTTTAGCTTGCTCAGGGAAATCACCACAGTGCTTTGTGCTTTTCCTTCTGACACAGTCTGCAAAATATATCCATCTTCTCTGTCATCTGAGGTTCAAACCAAATTCTTTATTTCTGTGGATTTGAATTACTGCAAATATGTCTCCTGGGTTCTTCCCAGTTGAACTAATAATTAAGGTCCCACCTCCATAGTCCCTCACCAGGTGGCAGGTCTCATCCCTTATGAAGTGAGTCCACACAAAAAACTTTTAAAATCCTCCCACTGCTTTTCTCACCATTCCCCAGTTGATTTTCCTTATCGTCTCTCTTCCTTCTGCCTTCTTTCTAATAGAAGATGAAATAATAAACTTTTTTTATTCTCTTCCTCAATTTTTTTCTGCTTTTTATTCCTTTCTCTATTTTTTCCCACTGCCTTGCCACCCCAACCCCAATTCACCAGCTTTTCTTCCCCGTCTTCTCTTTTCTTCAAGGCTCCCATTTGCTATGGATAGACCCACGACCAGGGGAAGTCAGAGGGGTGAAGCTGGGCTGGCGCCTCTTATCTCCCTAACCTTGCTTTTAAGTAGCTTTTCTCTGGTCACCAGCTTCTGTGTGACTCGCCTGTCTATACCACGCTCTTTTTATCACCTTCCTTATGGTTCTTTCCTTGATTTTGTATTCCCCCAGGGGCTCACATGTAGATCTTATGTAATCTCAAAGATAGAGCAAGTGCTCCTTACCTAGTTCAACAGCAAGGGAAGAATTTGCTTAAAGCGCCCCCTAGAGCTGTCTAGTGGCACAGCTTGGGTCTGCTCAGCATTCACCATCTCGTCTTTTTACCCAGCCCTTTATGAGGAGAAAAAGGAAAACTTCCTGGGCCAATGATGTTTCCCAACTGTGTGGCACTACCCTTCCCTCCAGACTTCCTCTTGGTCACCATCATCCTGGAACTAAAAAGGGAGAAGTATTCTTTGGATAAAAACAGCACCCTGGCTACTGAGCTTTCTCTCTCAAGACCCTATTACCCCATAGTATCCTTTCAAGTTAGTTAGGATGCAAAAGTAAACATAACTACAAGTGACAAAAGGTCAGGATACAAAGTCTTTGCAGTTGTTGAGTAGGATTAGTAAAAATTTAATGCTGCTTTATCAGTATAAGCCTAGGTAGAAATCATCCAAATGCCTATCTCTGCCACAAGAGAAAACACCCTTCTCAGGGTGAAAAGTGTCTAACCATGCCTTCCAATGATTACTTGGCATTGTTTTTTGGTGGAGTTTTTTTTTTTTTTTTAATGAATGTTCCAGGATCAATGGCCCGCCTTCTACATAATATTTCCTTACAATGTTTCCTTTTAAGTAAGGAGGTCATTTTGCATTTTTATTCAGAAATATGTTGCCCATATTTCAAAATTACTTGCTATCTACATTTCACTGTAGATGATTAAAATATTTATTTGAACTATGGAAACCAGTGTTAAGAGTCCACTTTACCCCAGAACCTCAAAGTCACATTTGGACAAGAAAATAGAATATTAAAAATTGGGCCTGGCCCAGAAAAATCAAGGACATGTAATTAACATAGGGAGAACATTAATGGGACAAGGCAACTTGGTAAAGGTTTGTCTTTGGATACCTTCCCAACTGTTTTCCATTATCTCCTTTCTTCACATGTCCTCATACAATTGGTCATTTACCTGGATTCCCACTTACGCCTCTTCTAAGTAAAGCAGCATCCCAAATTATAGACATAATCAAGATCATCCCCATTTTTGCCCATTTCCACACAGATAAATCTTTCCATACCCCAAGAAACTATCCACTAAAGTTTAATACCATGATGGATTGTCATATCATCCACTAGGGGGCAAAATGGTATTTCTTATCATTTTAAAGGACTCCTAGAGATCTAAAGCTTTAGCAAAAGGGTATGAATGGTGGTATTTCAAGCATCACAGCATATTACAGCATGAAAAATCTTTTAACAAGAACATTCTGGGACTCACTTTCCATTCTATATTCTATTCATATTCCCCTACCCTCCATACATAAAATTAACCACAACAAATACCTCTACCTTCTCTATAGTGGTTCTTCCTAAAACACATTTCTATAATGGCACCTACCATTTTACATTGAACTTCTGTTTTATGCCTATTCTTCCTGGCCAAGAATAAGTCTCTTAAGGGCAAGAACAAGTTTTAGTCAGCCTTTTTTTCCATTACCTTGCACCATGACTGACATACTGAAAATATAAGGTAAGTGTTCGGAAAACTGAATTAAGTACAAGACTAAGTGTTGCTCATTTTCAGCAAACCACAGAAAGTGGAATGGATTACTAATCCTACTTCTAAGTGGATTCTGACAAACAGCTAGTAGTCTCTGACAGACTGAAGCATTTGGTAAACATATATTCATTCTTTGGCTCAATAAATATGTACTAACCATGTTCCATGGGCCAAGCGTTATACATATAGATAAAAGGACACTATGCAAAGATGCTCAAATTCATGGGAGTGAGGTACAATGCAATAATCATACAAATACATGATTGCTGTCCATGATTACAGTTAACTGTATGTGATTATAATACAGGACTATTATAATCAATATTTCAAAGAAGAGTACTGGAGGACTACTAAGGAATATATAAGAGCCCTATTTAGTCTGGCGAGTCAGGGAGGGCTTCTCTAAATAAATACTGAAGTGAGGTCTGACAGATGAGTAAAAGTTAACTAAACAAAAGGGAGAACAAGAGGACAGAATGTGTCAAGAAAAGGAACAGTTTATGTGATGGTTCTGAGTATACAGTTAACATGACATATTTGATCCTATGAAGACGACTGATGTGACTGGACCACAGAGGGGGCAAGGGCCAGGAGAGGAGGCTGAGGAGTAAGCAGGAGCCAGAACCCATATTATAACTTATGGTAAAAATGTGGGTCTTTATCCCTAGAGAAACAGGATACCTACCTGAGGATTTTGAGATTTGTTACTTAAAAGGTAATTCTGCCTACTGTATTTCAGGAGTAAATTTAAGGAGACCAACTAAGACTTCTAGAATAATCTAGATGACCAATTATTGGATTAGAGCGGCAAATATTCTAATATTGGAATATGAGATTTATTGGGTAAGGATGAAAACAAGTGAACCCACTTGAGAAATTTCTAAAAGATAAAATCTGAAGTCTAAAGTAGTTAGTGGTCAATGGTAATGCCCAGTTTTCTGGCTTGAGCAACTAGTTGGAGGCTGATAGCCATTACTGAAATAGAGTGAACCAGGTTTGTGAAACTAGGTCATGAATTCAGTTTTTGGAATTTGAGTCAAAGATGTGTGTGAAATATTCTAATGTAGAAATGACAAGTAGGCAGTTGGATATAGGAGTCTGGAGCTCAAAGTAAAGTGAAGATACAAACTTGGCACGTGGCAATCACTTCTACATTGTTATTAAAGCTACTGACAGGCATAGTACATGCATATTCCTTTCATTACACTTCACTTTACTGAGCTTTTTACAAATTGAATGTTTGTGAAACAAGTCTATCGCTGCCATCTTTCCAACAGCATTTGCTCACTTCGTGTCTCTGTCACATTCTGGTTAATTCTTGCAATATTTCAAACTTTTTCATTTTATTTGTGATGGCGCTCTATGATCAGTGATTACAATTTGCTGAACTCTCAGGTGATGGATAACATTTTTTAGGAAGAATTAAGGTACATACATTTTTTAGACATAATGCTATTGCACACTTACTAGACTGCAGTATAGTATAAACTTCTATATGCACTGGAAACCAAAAAAATTCATTTGGCTCACTTGGCTGTGATACTTGCTTTATTGCAGCAGTCTGCAACCAGACGCACAAGACCTCCAGGTACGCTTCTATTAGCTTATGAAGAAAACAAACGGTTAGGATTACAGCTTGAGAAAGACCAAGACCAAGATTGAGTGGCCAGAGAGGCAGATAAACAAATCAAGAAAGCATTGTATCGCAGAATCCAAGGAAGAGAGGGATGTCAACAGATTCTGCTGAGACTTCAGGTTAAAAAAATATGTGTGGCTTACTAAGATGAAGGTCACCTGAAACCTTAGCGGCAGCCATTTCAATAAAATGGAG
Organism: Halichoerus grypus; assembly: GCF_964656455.1. Classification (NCBI taxonomy): domain Eukaryota; kingdom Metazoa; phylum Chordata; class Mammalia; order Carnivora; family Phocidae; genus Halichoerus; species Halichoerus grypus. The sequence goes on from NC_135717.1 coordinate 140,549,955, forward strand.
AGCAAAACCAGTGGAGCATGAATAGAGACAGTGACTGTCACTGATTCGCTCAAGACGTTTGGCTCAGAAAAGGAACGGAGGGATGTGACACTATCTAGAGAAGAGGGTGGTTGAAATAGGAGTTTCATTAAAATATAGTAGTGTTTGCTATTATATGCACCAGGCACTCATAACTTTACTATATTTGTTTTGCCCATTGGTTTTTGTATGCTTTATTGTGTCCCAGTGTCTGTGTAGATGTCCAATAAATATCTGTTGAATGAACAAATGGTAAATGCCCACATCTTCGTCTACTGCTCTTTTCACTCTTCTGTAGTGTACTTTGCTGTTACTTATTTTTAATAGGCATTTTGACTTTCTACTTTCATCATTCTTATTTTGATCATGTCCGAATACCTATGTCTCTGTTACATCTAATAGGACTACAGTGTAAGGTGTATCTCCTATTGACAATAAATATATTAAGAGGAAGTTTTGAAGATCTAAATCATAAAGCAGATATCCATCTTTAATTGTATGAATTTTACATTTGTAGAAGAGTAACTTGAGGGGCGCCTGGGTGGCTCAGTCGTTAAGCCACTGCCTTCGGCTCAGGTCATGTTCCCAGGGTCCTGGGATCAAGCCCCGCATCGGGCTCCCTGCTCAGCGGGAAGCCTGCTTCTCCCTCTCCCACTCCCCCTGCTTGTGTTCTCTCGCTCTCTCACTCTCCCTCCCTCTCCCTCCCTCTCCCTCCCTGTCAAATAAATAAAATCTTAAAAAAAAAAAAAAAAAAAGTAACTTGGTTTAAGTGGTTGCAGGACTTTGCAGGTGCATCTTTGTGTCTAGAACGTCTTTAAGCCTCTTCTTCACACGGTTCACACTGACTCTTCCTGTTGACCTTCGTATCTCAGCTCAGGCACTGTACCCCAAGACATTTACTTATTACCACCCCCATACATACTAGCTCTGATTGAAAGGGGAGAGCTAGACAACTTGTTTTAAAGCTAGATTTGCATGGCAAGCACATTAATTTTATAAAGAATGTGCATTTGGGGTGGCCAGAGAAATTGATGATGATGATCAGGGGTAAAAATCTCCAATTAAAGTCTTCCCCTCCTTAGTCCTGTCACTAGAGCCTGGACAGTTCCACCCTTCTCCTCTTTGCTCCCGTGGCATTGGCGCCCTCTCTATGGGACAGTTGTACGGTTGCACTGTATTATTCTTCTGCATCTGAATCTGTCACTCCACTACTTTCAGAACTTTGTAAAGTCCTCTTACTCATCTTAAGTATCCGTGGAGCCTGGACTAGAAGAGTCTTATGGTAGAACCTATTTTTTTTAAATAAGAAATGAATAATTAAATGAATCCAGAGTTAATAGGTTATATAGTATCCCCATAAAGTATTCAAAGACATAAAATACTGTCTCATTCACCTGAGCAATTTACTGTGTATTTGTACATTAGGCCAGATTCAGTCTTTTTAGTCTCAATACATTCACGGCATCACTTCATACTGTGACCATCTGGACAATTAGATGTAAATACTGATTTGGCAGATAGTTTAGTGGTATGAGTATAGTTGTGGGAATAAAATGAATTTGAAAGCTACTACCACCCAAAGGATAGATTTAAAGCTACTCTTATTAAAATGAGAAACTTGACATTATCCCTTTTATAACTGGAAAATGTCCTAGTATTTTTATAAATGAAGAATAGGCAAATCATCTGGATTTTCATTTTGAGATTTTTGGACTGCCATTTTTTATTTGTCAACCTTTAAATAGACTCCCAACCTCAGAGAAAAACCCTCTCCTTGGAGAAACTATCACCAATTTGACACATGGAAAAAATCTTAGGATTAACATAAATAGAATATGTCCTTGTAAAATGTCACAGCATTAAGTCAATTCAGGTACCTTTTTAAAACTCATTCAAAAGTACAGCATTTCCAACAAGCTTGTGAACTTAGCTCCATTTGCAAAGGTCACAAAAATGAACCCCTCTTTTCACACATAAAATGATGGATGGTAGAAGCCATCAAATAAATATTCATTTTAAATCAAGCTTTTTATTTATCCATTGGAGGTGACCTCTGTTCTAATATCTATATGTAATGCTTTTCAAAAAGGAAAGGCATTGCTGTAGTTGTCTATTAAATCATTAATTTGTGTCTACTCTATTCAGTGGCTGCTTCAAAAAAATAACAGCATTATCAAGCTGCTCAGAACAAAGGTTCTTTCTGATTGTCAGCTCCATATTCTAAAAGAGCAGGTTAATTTCTCTGAATCTCACAGTTGGAACTTTCTTACGCTAACTGGCAGTTTCCACCTAGTGATCAAGGCAATTGACTAAAATAAATTATACATAAAGCTGAAATTCCTAATAGTAATAAGGCCCCTTCATGAGATAATCACACCAGCAAAAGCACTCATCTGTCAGCTGCAACTCTATAGGTTTTTGAAATTATCTTATAAAAACTACATTTTCAGAAATGTTTTCATTTCTAGTTTTCTGAAAGGGCTGACATGGCCACGTCTATGGCACTAGGCACAAAGAAGGAGCTCCAAATATATTCATTAGTTGACTCATTGATTAAACTGGATATACCGTTCATAAAGTACTAGTGTCCATGCTGTTCACAAAGCAAACAGTTGGTGAGGCACTCATTTCAAAACAATCAACAGTTATTTATACTACTTAAGAAGGCACATAATAAGGGCTTATAAAGTACAATCCCTCCTCCTCTGGAGTTTAGGATGACGGAAACTCACATATGAAATAAATAGAGGTGAAAAAAAAAAATCATCGCTAGGCACTGTGCTGATGGCTATAAAGCAATCACTAGCAGAAATATACATGAGCTAGAATAGTAAGGGGGTACTTCGTTAAAGATAAAACTTGGACTAAGGCTTACAGGTCGGGGTAATTTTATTAGGTAGAAAGGACTAAAGACATTTGCAGATGGATTTCCTGACTATGCAAAAATTTGGTGGTGAAAAGGAAGAGAACTCACAGAAATATAGTAATTGCTTTGATGAACTGCCTCCCATACACACTAATCTTGTACCATCTTTATGAACAAGGTATTTATTCCACTGGCTGCCTAGAGTGTTGATGGCTGATGGCCCATAACTGGGATCCTCCTTCTCAGCATCACCCTCAGCAGAAGAGAACCCTGGTCCAAGACGTGGGGACAGCCCACATCCAATGACTGGTACATTCAGGAGCATAAAAATTTCACCCCTTTTAAGAATTCAGAACCTATATGAAGAGCTCTCCGGGCTCCAAAGCTCCCCATAGGATTGGCTGAGGCCTGTGATAAGACTACATCACAGCCCAACTTTTCTGCCTGTGCAGTTCTGCTCCCTGCACTCTCCCATAGGTGCTGATCCAAAGAACACAAAATAAACCTCCTGCTTGCAAATCTCTGAGTTGGCTTCCTGGAGACCTTGACCTGTAACAATAGAGGATAACATAGGGACCAATCTGACTGTATTTGATAGAAGGCAATCTACATTTATTCATTCAAGAGGCATATATGGACCCTGACACTGTGCCAGCCACTATTCTAGGGCTTAGAACACAGCAATGGGAAAAACATTTCTCTTCTCTTATAGACCTGATATTCTAGTGGGGAAAACCTAAACAAACTTAACAGAATTTTAAGTAATATGTGCTAGAATGAAAAAGAAACAGGGCAAAGGGACAGGTAGTGTATGTTTAGGAGCAGAAAGGACTTTAGATAGGATGACCATATAAAAACTCTGAAGAAGTGACATATGAGAAGAAAGCTAAAAACATAATTTAAAAAATGTTCTATATCCTGGTTTTGTTAGTAATTAATGACTGCATGCATTTTCTGAAACCCATTGAACCATATGCTTAGGGTGAATTTTGTTGTATGTAATTTCTAACTCAACAAAACGTTCTCAAAAATTTTTTTTAAAAATTACTAATGGGACAATCTATCATAGTATCTGGGGGAAGAATATTGCAGACAAAAGGAACAGCCAAGGCAAAGGCCCTGGGGTAGAAATGTGCCTGGCATGTCTTGAAAAGAGAAACATCAGGAGCACAGTAGTAGGTAAGGGGTCAGACCACATAAGTTTTTTTGTTTAAAGAATACAGATCATTCTAAGTCAAATGGGAAGACGTGGAAGGGCTTTAAGTAGGACTGTCTCATGATCAGATTTCCATTTTTAAAAAGACCCCTCTGCCTGGTACATGAGAAAGAGTCTAAAAAGGAGCAAGAGTGGAAGCAGAGAGGCTATTAGGAGGTCACTGCAGAGGTCTAGGTCAACAATGAGAACTTGGGCTTAAGGTCATGAATCATTACAGTTTGCCCGGGACTGAGGTTTCTCAGGGCATACAGGACATTTAGGGCTAAAACCAATAGTCTTTTGCAGATCAGCAGGGTTGGTCTCCCTACCCATACTAGAGTAAAGGCCTTTAAGTAGGGAGGTGAGGTCAGATTCAAAATATATTCTGAAGGTTGAACAGATAGTAAAGTAGAAGAAGCCTATTTAGATAGGGCAGAGACAAAGTACAGAGCTTCTTCAAAGTCAGGAAAATGGGTTTAGACTTTCAAAGATTAGCCTGGCTTTAGTATACAGTCTACACTGGACTTTGGAGAGACTATGATTCATGAGATCTTTCATCAGACTGCTGCAGGAAAAAGATGACAGAAGTGTTTAGAGCTTGATCTCAAACAGAATGAAGGCAGAAGGGATGGCAGTGGTGATAGTGATGGTGACAGTGGCAAATATCGCAGTAGAGTTGGAGGTCATATTGGAGGGAGAAGAGAGGAGGGTAGAGGTCATGTTGATAAGGACAGGGGAAAATTAAGTAAAATTTTAAAATTTAAAAAAAATTTGAGAGACATTGACAAAGAAAGAAATGTCAAGATTTGTGGGCTGAAGGACTAAAGGAAAACAGAAGGAACATTGGTCACTGGAAACTGATTACTTAGTGACCCTGACTGAAAGGGAGGTCAGAAAGAACAGGCAAGGGGAAGATTTGGTGATAAACATCCATTTAGTTAGACAGTATGAATGTAAAGTGAGAGTGGAATATCTAAGTGGGTGGTCAGTTGGAGTATTAGTTTGTCATTCTAGATGGTAGTCTGAGAGTAAAGAAAACTCATTATTTTGAGTCAAAGGACCTTGCAGAGGTCTACACTGAGATGCTATGTAACTATATGTAACCTCTGAGTCTCAAACTCTTCATGTGTAAAAGGAGCAAAAACAGTACCTACTTCACAGGGCTGTTGTAGGGAAAACAAGATGGAACTGTCAAGGAAAAGTAAGGAGCTGAGATATAGATTGGAGGATCATCTTTCTATGTAAGTTTTCCAAGAACCACTTCTGTTTCCCAGCACCATAACCCCACTAAAGAAAGCTTATTTTTTCTTAATGTAGAAAATCTTGGTTTCTCCAACTTTAAAGTGATATATAAAAATGCTTGGCATGTGAAAATTATGAAATAAGAGATTGATGTGAAACTGTCCATAAAACTCTCATACAATTCCAATTCTTCTGTGTAAGTGACAAGAGATAGAGTAAAACCTTTGTACACAAGAACAAGACTCCAGGAACAAGAGCACATCTCCATCCAATCATAGAAGTTCAGTAAAGATTTCATAGAGGAAAAGAAACTACTTGTTGTCCCACAACTCATACTAATATGAACCCCTCAATCTAAGATCCTGAAGTAAGAACACACTTACGAAGTAAGCCTCAGACCTAAGCCTTGTTTCAGCTGTGGCCAAATAGAACCCATCTTCAGGAGGGGTCAGCAGAAGCACCAGGCATGTACTTCTGAGGATGGCTTCACAGCCTCCCCATGATGCATATCCTAGCTCTTCTTTGCTTCACATGAACTTCAGGTTCCCACCTCATCCACCACATACGAAAAACACATTGCAATCCTATTTGGAAATGTCCTAAATCTAATCAAGAGTCAAACCAGCATGTAACAGAAGTTGTCCCAATTCTGAAATTTTGTTTTAGAAAATTACTAAAGCTATTTTTTAAAGAATTAGAAAAAGCATATACTTATACCTCAGATAGTGACAACTCAAAAAATATAACTAAGATAAAGGTTCATATGAATTGGATATTTGCCTTCTTCTAGAGAATGAGTTTCTATCTGCTTGGTGCCATAAAGAACACAAATTCCAGAATAGTGACTAGCTTTCAAATGGCTTACAGATACAGAAGTAGTAAGATTTTCAAACACTGTAACTTCAGTTGATTAGTATAAAAAGACATGCTTAATTTGGCTATCAGTTATAATTTAATAAGCATATGAAATTTTATACATTCAAGTTCCTAAATTAAGGAGTTAAATATAAATGTAAATCTGAAAGTGGTCTTAATAAGCACTCTTCCAGGGCGCCTGGGTGGCTCAGTTGGTTAAGCGACTGCCTTCGCTCAGGTCATGATCCTGGAGTCCTGGGATCGAGTCCCGCATCGGGCTCCCTGCTCAGCAGGGAGTCTGCTTCTCCCTCTGACCCTCCTCCCTCTCATGCTCTCTGTCTCTCATTCTCTCTCTCTCAAATAAATAAATAAAATCTTTAAAAAAAAAAAAAATAAGCACTCTTCCATATTTTTCTTTCTCCTAAAACATCCATTTTGATTCACCCTCCCCCCCCAACTCATTCTTCCTCCATCCCATAGCTTTATAATTACAGGTAACTTCACATATTTCTCCTACCTGAGGCATTATAGGTTCAAACTCTATAACTGTACCCTTCTGAAGCTAGAGATTATGCAAAATCTCAAAAATTCCCTATATATCACAGGATTGAATAATAAAAAAGTATTAGAAGAAAGTTGTGATGTTTCTTTAAAACAACTGAGATGCCCTAAATTGTAGATTTAGATAGTGGGCTATTGAGAGGGGCCATTTAAAAGAGAACAGTCATATCTAAAATGCCTAACTAGAACAGTTAGAGTAACCTGGTTCTGCAACAAACTGAGTTCCCCAGGGAGGGTATTGTGGCAAAAAGACAGAATCCTGCAAAAAGAACCCTCCTCCCAGTGAATATTCTTGAACTGCAATTTTGTTCACTTACATTTATAAGGTTCAGATGAATTTGTCCATACTTTCATTAATTTCTATGATCTTGATTCCCATTCTGTATTTTCAAAGACTATGAAAAGGAATGTATTCTACTAGATTCTCCTCATGTGCAAATTCATAGGGAGTAAGTAGGCACTTTGGGTGAATTGAGCACATTAGAAGTAACTGTTATCTACACTAAAGGAAGGGAGATAGGACCTAGATAGTTCAAGATAGGGATATTATCCAAATTTTTCATTTATTTACTTTGTGAGAATGTATGGAAAGTGATAAATCAGCCAAGGACCGGTCTTCAAGGAGTCATGTTGGAAAATGGAGACATGTGCACAATAAAACAAAAATAGGAGTCTTTAGTGACATAAGAGATATATGGGTAAGATGCTAGGAAGACTCAAGGAATCAAAGAACTGGGGGTTATAAACATGTATGGTGATGTTTTCAATAAAGCATTACTTAAGCAAAAAATCTGGACCTCTCCCTCTCCCCCCACCAGCACACACACACAGAATGATTACTTCTCACCTATAGATAAATCAAAACAAGTAGATACCCATTTTTTTAAAAAAGATTTATTTGAGAGAGAATGGGCACGCGCATATGTGGGGTGGCGGAGGGGCAGAAGTGGGGGGAGAGAGTGCCAAGCAGACTCCCCACTGAGCTTGGAGCCCTGCAGGGGGCTGGACCTCATGACCCTGAGATCACAACCTGAGCCAAAACCAAGAGTCAGACACTTAACCAACAGCACCATCCAGGTGCCCCATACTGTTTCCTTTATAGATGGCTAGAACCAGTACCCAGTAAAAGGAATTGTATTTTCTTAAATTGTTCAATTACATCTAGGCGATTATCTCCACACTGGAGACTCAGGCTGATTTAACACATACATGAAGTTATAGATAAGGCCAAATACAGTTCTAATAAGAACATAACATGAGAAGGCCTTCTGTACCTTATTCTTACCTTGAGCCTATCTGCAGAAGTCTGACACAACCATCATCTTTGGAATCAGAATTCACTTTGGGGGGTGAGGGGAGAGCATGTCCTAAGAAATAAACCCTAATTTGCCATATCCCTAATTCCCTGTATCAGAAAGCCATCTAGATACCGCCAGGCTCCCGCCCACTCTCATGCTTATGTGAATTCAAATTCTCATGTTAAACAATACCATGGTTCTTAATTAGTTATCCTAAAAATTAAGACGCTTAAGGTATGAGAACCCATAGTTCTCTCTGAAAAAAAGTCAAAGCTCTCTATACCATCATTTTAAACTCTGAATGAAATGTTCAGAAATGCCAGAGATACAGGATTGGTCAATGTTCCTTGGGCCTGAAATGGGAAACCCATGAAACAACGGGAGGGGCTAGGACATGTGCTGTATTACTGTATATTTCCATTTTCCAACCTACTGCTTAGATTTGTACAAATATTAGAATAAGGGGGAAAAGTTGGATCTCACTTGAGTAAAACTGAAATGGCAAAAACTTCTTGTTGCCTTTCGGCTACTAGGAATTCAGAATTTCTCATTAACAATTCAGTCCGGGGCACCCGGCCCACTCAGCTGGTAGAGCATGCGACTCTTGATCTCAGGGTTGTGAGTTCAAGCCCCACGTTGGGTGTAGAGCTTACTTAAATGTAAATAAAAATAAAAGAGCTGAGTCTTAAAAAACTCTTTAAAAAAATTCAGTCTAATGCAAATACAAGTCCTTCTCCCAAAAATCTAAATATGAAGTATTATACATAATCTTATTTGAAATGTAAAAAGCAAAAATTTAGGTAGGTTGATTCTACTAAAGGAGTGTTAGGCTCTTTTCAAAGCTATTTGATAAAGTTATGAAATTTTGCCAAGAACGTTGCAGTGCTATTCAGAGTAGAGTTTCTAAAAAAGTCATCTCGATCTCATTTCCTGAACTGTTGAATTATGGATATATTTTGATTAATGACAAAGTATAGATGAGCTATTTAAAACCGAAATGGGTTACAATCACTCTTCATACCTCAGTCAATGAAAGACCACTGGGTAAACGCCAATGAACCTAAGAGCTTTCACATTCTAATTGTCCTAATCGTCTTCCTGAGGAATTTGCAATGTATGTGTACAAACTATATTCACCTTTATTCGGAAAGTTACTTATAGTCTCTTATTGGTCTTCACAGCAAGAGAAATTGGGTGATATTTGCTTCTCCCTTCGCTACGTACCGACTGCCGGCAAGCTGACTGTTGTCATTCTGGAGGCAAAGAACCTGAAGAAGATGGACGTGGGTGGCTTATCTGGTAAGACTGTGATGTTTACTGGGTTTTTTAAAATGCTGTTTCATCGTGGATACCAAATGCATCACACACATGCTGTGACTCTGCATTCCTTATTGATCACAGCTTCCTTCCCACAGAGACTGGAAGCGGTCTCAGAATCCATCCCAACGCAGTGCTCCAGAAGCCGCTCTCAATTTATTGGAATTGGCATAAAAGAGGAAATCTATTTTCCTGTTTCATACCCAGAGTAGAAATCATTAGTTCTACAGCACTGAAAGCTGAATTTTTTTTTCTTTTGCTTCTCTTGTAAAAGGCAATGCCTATGACCATTTTGAGTTTTTTGTGGGTTTTTTTTTTTTTTACCAAAATTTACCCATGACATGAAAATAGTGTTTTCACTAAACTTCTTTATTAGATATTTAACAGTTTTTAGTAATACTGTTAAATTAAAGGTGAGGCATTTCAAATATAAGTAAACAAAATCTATTTGAGGGTGAATCACCAAAGTAATGCATTTATATCTACAGTTTATGTTGGGGATGAAGGAGACTTTTAGATTTTAAGTTCTATATAACCCAAACTTAGTTGTTTGTTTTTTTTAAAGTATACTCTTGCTCAAAAGCAAAGTCAACTGAAGGATTTTCATAATTGAATAGGATTTTTTTTAATTTTCTGTTCTGTATAATTATATTTTCAATTTTATAGTAAATTATTAAAGCATGAGAAATTTTCTTTATATGCCACAATGTCATCATAAATAAACTATAGTTGTCATTGTTTGTGGCTGTGGAATTAGAACCAACATTACTGGCTATTCAGTGCTTTCTCTAATAAAAATATTGCAGACTTCAAAAAGGTCATTCTAATGCAGCATGGTCATTTTATATTCTAAAGCCTAACAGCTCAAAAATGCTAAAGCTGAGTTTCCACTTACTGAACTACTAATTTGTCAACCAAATTCTCCTGGTATTTAAGTTTATTTCTCTTTATAAATAAGTTGCCTGGGGAAGCTGCACTAATTCATGTCACAAAAACCCCATTTAAAAGCTTACTGCTTTCATTGCTTAAAGGATGATAGAGCAAATTTAAAACAGTGAGCAGTTTCTTCTAATGAAATCTAATGAGCCTAAGATGCAAAATATGTGTGTGTATATATACACTGCATTTCTGTATTTTAACCAAACTGACCTGCACATATATACATACACATATACCTTTTTTGATTCTGTCCACTGACAAGGCCTAGAAACAAAGATTGAGCCAGTGGCCTGAGCATCCCCAGCAAGAGATATGGCTTGAAAACACAGTTTCTCACTAAAAGAACCTGGTACTTATTGGAGAAATGGTAGGTCCCAGGTAAGGCACAGCAAGTACATAAGCCTAGAACATCTCATCTAACCAGAAAGAAAGGAAGCTACCAAAAAATACAAAGGTCATGTCAGAAGACCTGGAAGCCACCCCAAAGACACTCTCACTGGCCAAAGATGTGATCCTTTGAGCATTGGTAAACTAATAAATGTAGGGTATTCAAACCTAAGACAAAAGAGCATTTAATGTACGGAGAAATTCTCAGCTTTAAGAACAGTTCACTCCCAGATACTACCTAGTATCCTGAGGTAAGACTTCAGACACCTTTGACCTTTCTTTCCTTTGGTTCAATGGCCATGGTGTCTTTCTATCCTGCCTCACACGCGCCTCTCCCAACTCCCATGCCAACCATCACCTTATCACCTATATCCAGAACTCCCCTAATCTTCCCTCCAATTCATTGTGTTCCCTTTAACAGAGTTCCAGAGGCAGCTTAACCGTGAAGCCAATAAAACTTCAGGGTCCCTCATTTGTTCTGTCTTCTTCCAAGGTCCTAGAAATGAGTTCCCATGATCACTGATATTTCAGCCACAATTTGTCAGTCACAGTCTGGGTCTCCATCTTCACCGCTATCATCCATCTCTTCTTGTTCAGCAGCATCCGAGTGGCTACAGGCACTTCTGAGATTTAGTTAAGGGAAGCTGGGTCTGGCAGAATATATTTATGTAGCTTGTAATCACTTCCATGTGTAATTAGGTTATTGGTGGCTACCGGGAGAAGGAGGGGCTGCTGGGAAGACTCCTACCACCCACTGCTCTAACTCAGCATTGTTACATAAAAGGGGCAAGGCCAGAGGTCATTTCTACTTTAGCATTCATCTTTTTCTATGTATTTTTTTCTTCTTTATGTTCTTTTTTTCAAATGTCAAACTACATTTGCTAAAATGGCTAGTTAATTGAATCAAAGTGGGCTGTTTCACCAGGGTCTAAAATTATATTAGCTTCAGGATCCACACACCTTGGGTCTACCCCTACCTACATTTGAATTACCTGGAATGATTGTTTAATTACTAAATATTAAATAAGGAGATTTCAAGACTCCTAATCTCAAGGGCTCCATCTGCCTGTGAAATTATGTCAATCCCTCAGGTCTACATAACATAGATCCCTCCGGACTATGTCCCACTGCATTTCTGTATTTTAACCAAATTGACCTGCACACAGCTCTTCAAACAGACTATGTAATTTGCTGCCTCCATTTTTTGCTTAAATCATTTCCTTCACCTGGAATTCTTCCTTCCAACAATGCCCAGCTAAATGCTATCCATTATTCAGGCCAAGCTTAAGTCTTATTTTCTCCATCTGTTGAACAAATATATAGTGTTTCCCTACTTTGTATTAGGCATTGTTCTTAGATGAGATTTACATCAGTGGTCAAAAGAGCCAAAAGGCCCTGCCCTTGTACAGCTTGCATTTTAATTTAGGGAGACAGGGAACCAATAAATAAGCACATAATATGCCAATAGGTGGTAAGTGCTATAAGTGTTTTAAGTGGGGTTGTCAGAGAAAGCCTGATAAGTAGGTAACATTTGAGCCATAACCTGGAAGAGATGAGGAAATGAGCCATCGGGTGTCTGGGGGAAAGAACATTTTGGGTGGAGGGACTTTATGAAGTCTTTTCTGATCCATCCCCGATAGGATACATCTTTCCCTTTTTTAAATGCCAACAGCAGTCTGTTTACACCCTTCAAACATGACGCTTCTCTCTCACTAGACTGTGCTCTGTATTTCTATCTCCCACAATACCCTGACTGGTAGCACTGAACATAGCTGCTGAATGAATAATGAATTATTTACAAAGGAACTATGGCCTGGAAAAACAAGTTTTGCATTTCAAATTTGTTTAACCTACTTACCATTAAAATAACTTTAAACACTTGGATGGTGTATCTCAAAGTAATTTGACCTATGTCCGAGGAGACCAAAATTATATAATGAGATCATCCCAGGTAATTCAAATGTTTAACTACATTTGCTGGAAATGGCTAGTTAATTGGGTTAATTGGAACCAAAGTGGGTTGTTTCACTAGGGTTTGAATCCCACTCTACCACTACTGGCAATTTAACACTGGACAAGTTATTTAGCTTTCTGAGCCATAGTTGCATTATTTATGAAGTGGGAGTAATAAGAGGATTTTTTTAAATAAAGGCGCTGTGAAAAATAAAGCATAGGATCTGGCACACCTAAGTGCTCACTAAATATTCTTATAATTATTTGTTACTTCATGAAATCTTGGGCTAAATATGGAAAATGTGAAAGCAACAAATGAACAGTTTAACCAATTCTTGATTGAATGGGAAAAAAGAAAGGTTTGTTTTATAGGATTGGCTGGTCAGTTAAGGCAAAAATGAGATCAGTAGACCTATGTTTTACACAGACCAAAGAGTGAATTAAGACAAGGTATTGAATTAAACAAGAAATATTGAAAAAAGTGGAAAAAACTTTAAATAATTTTTCTTACTACTCTACTGCAGGGTTTCTTTTCTACTGTGTAAATTGCATCAAGATTTTGCCTCTATCATCTACCCATATAGCAAATCATACCAATTCCAACCTTTCTTATAAGGACAGACTTGACTGGACCATTCACATGTCTACAGTGGAAGAAAGTAGAAGCTTTTAAATTTCATTTAGGTTGAAACTTTTCAACTTAAATCTGAAAGGAAAAATTTTAACTCTTAAGTCATTATAACATATTTATAGAAGACTTTCTAGTTTAGAAATCCTTTTCTAACTTGGTTTTTTCATGTGGTTCTCATGATAGACCTGTGAGGTAATTTCTGAACATAATACTCTCAGAAAATTGAAACTTAGAAGCATCAGATAACGTACGTAAGTCATCTTGCTCCATGCTGACACAAAGAAGGTGTTCAATACTGGCAATTGCTTTTGACATTACTGACATTCAAAGTCAATAGCTTGTAGGTGGTAGAGCTGGGACTAAAGCCCAGACTCGAATTCCCAATGCAGAATGTCTCAAAGACCATTCCATTTCCCTCTTTCTCTGCGGCTGGCACATAGTCCTTCTGAAATTTTTCCAAGTGGTTTGTACAGCCAGGAACCATGGCAAATAGACAAGAGTAAGAAGTTTGTCCATCCTGCCTCTTTAATATGGGTTGTAGTCACCTCAATTGTGAAGAAAACAACAAAAGCACATCAAGCATGCCAACAAGAAGGTGTTGGGAAAATATAGATGCAGGACTGACATCATAAACACCTATTCCAGTAGTCTCCTGAAAGTCAAGGAGCTAGAGAGGTGGCCATGAGATGGGATCAGGTCAGACGTCCTGAGGGATGGCTGGAGGAAATGTAGTTGAAAGTGTTCTACCTCATCATCTTTCTCCTTTTCACTTTCTACCCCAGGCCCCACCCCTAGTCTTCTTCCTGGTGACCCCCAGTCCTGTCTAATCACTATGGAATGTACACTGTGCAAAGCAAAGGGTAGGGCTGTGGGACCACTCCCTCCCCCTCCCTCAAGCATCTATGTCCCTCAAGAAAAAGGGCACTGAAATTCACAAATTGCAGCAATATTTAAGGGAGAGGAGGAAGAAAGGGGACTTGTGGTGGTAGAGGAGTCACCATCCCTATGCAGCGGACTGCCAGGATGTGGTTGAGCCAACTGAGACCTAAGCCCATTAAGATTTACCTTGCCTACCCCACCCAACCCTCCACACATACATACACACATACATACATATATATACACAGTTAAGATACAATTTTTAAATTGTTCATAGGTATGTTTTCTCATTTCTCCTGTTCTAGAAATAGAATTTGGAAAATAGAGCCAATTTAAATATTTGAAGTCACCTAGGAAAAAGCAACTCACCAAACCTCAGTGAAACACTGGCCTCCACACAGAAACCACGAATGAGCAGGGGCAGAGCATTCTTTCAGGTACAGGTAGTAGGTAGATAGAATAACACATCACATAAAAATAGGGCAGCCTACCTACATGAGAATCACGCCATTGTACATGTTAAAATTTAAGATTTCAGGGACTACCTTAGACCAAGCTATAACTGAATATAAAGGGGGTGGAAACCTAGAAATTGTATTTTAAAAGTCGCCCATGTTATTCTTATGCATCTTAAATTTAAAAACAGTACTTTATAGAAAGTATATAGAGTGTTAGCTGAAGCCCGGGAGGAAATCATATTGCAATATACAAATGTATTAAATCAGCATGTTGCATACCTTAAACTTAAACAATGTTATAAGTCAACTATATCACAAGAAAAAAAAATGTAAAAAGAACTCTACTTAGAAGCTTAAATGTTACATCATAATTTTAGCTGAGGTCCAGGTCAGCCTAATTCTAAGAATTTTTTTCTGGTCAGTGATGTAGAATACATCCTTTGCCTTATATAATGGCATTTCCTTAAATAAGAAGTTCTATTTATTTTGTCAACCCAGTATCTTCTTTCTTGAGAAATAACTTGTCCACATGTCTAAATTATGTCTTCTGCAGTCTCTCCTACTGAAAGACAAAAGCAGTAGATTGTTCCTTTATACATTCATGACCACCACTCTTATCTGTCCTTCCATCGGTGCTGAAAGCATGACAAAGAAAACCACTCTGAACTCAAGTGATTGGAGCTAAAAGCTACTAGGTTGGGAGCTGAGCCAACAAATAAAGTGGCAAAAACTTATTTGAGCCGATTAGATAAGGATATACAAATTAATTGGCCATGATATCAGGGTCAAGCAATAATATGCAAATAAACTAGCATCTTGAGCTAACAGGACAGGAATATGCATAATAAGTTGACTGTGATGTCAGAAGTCTTCATCATAATTTTAGGCTTGACTGTTTCACTATAAAACTCCGTGACGCTTCAAAATGCTTAGTTATAATATTGATAAAATAATCTAAATCCCTAATATGTGAACAAATTGATCTAAAAAGAAAAAAGAATAACATCTTTAAATTGGATCATCTTAGAAATTGAGTTATTAAAAAGGGTTATACCAAAGCTTAATGCAAGTTGAGACCCAGGCATAGTTACCACAGAATGGACAGAGATGCTATGTCTGAAGGATTAACAGTAGTTTTGATGAAATGAGGATAGCAGATGTGGAGTGTGGGCTAGATCTGAAATCAAGAAATGAGTGATAGGCTGAAATTTATTAGTTCAGAACAGTTAACACAAAAATGTCTAAATAAGTCCTTTAGCCCCAGGAACATCTCCAATCATTCAACAAATACCATTTCAATACCCACTCTGTGCCAAGCAATATGCCCATCCTTGGATACACAAGTAAAATAACAGGAGACACTTGCAAAACATAATGTGAGCTGGACACTGTTCTAAACACTTTATATATCTTAACTGATTGAATCCCAATTACAACACTAGGAGGTGGATACTATTTTTAATGTTACTTTATTGATAGAACTGGAGAGGTAAGTAACTTTCCCAAGGTCACAGAATTAATTTTTGGCAGAGTTAGGATGTCAACTCAAGCAGTCTTCAGACTCTATTAATAAAACATGACTTCTAAGTTATTATCCTGTCTCACCAGGTTCAACCTGGACAACAGATGGATGACTACATGCTACACTTTGAGGGATGGCCAAAAATCCTACCCAATCCCATAACTCCTTGAAACCCAAACTAAAATTCCATCATGGAAACCACTAATATAAATTAGTTGGTTGACTATTTAATTAGTTTTTGGTTACCTGGACAGCAAAGACAGGATCAATGAGTCCCTAAGATTGGACAACAAATATTAATAGATTTCTGGGCTGAAAAGACAATCTCCATTTCTTTCTTGTGTACGGATTGGTATGTTATTTTAGTGATTGAGTATTTGCACACTAAAGAAGATGAAATACAAAACAGTGTAGTTTCAACTATGTCACTGGTAGAGGTGTAGGGATGTTACTAAGACATTATGGAAGAAAGTCTAAGGGATTTGAGTGCCTATTAGGTGGTAGAGAAAGACTAAAAAATTTTGCCTACTACTCAGTTTTATCAAGGGTTGATTCTGAAAGACAGTGTGTAATATTACTGGGAGAACGGGGCAATATGATCTTATAATATAAAAGCTTACTACCCCTTGTCAAGTGTTGTGGAGCTCTGGAAGTCAAAAATCACTTTTAAATAACTGAAGAAATTAGAACTGCAATTGACAACTTACCAGGAAAATAGAGCTCAGCTGAAAAATGTTAACAAGAAGAATCCACAGATGGAGAAGTGGAAATAGTAAGTTCCAAAGAGGTTTGTACCAAGACATTTTTACCAGTCACATTGAAACTCTCGATTTTAGCGGTGCCTGGGTGGCTCAGTCGTTAAGCGTCTGCCTTCGGCTCAGGTCATGATCCCAGGGTCCTGGGATCGAGCCCCACATCGGGCTCCCTGCTCCACGGGAAGCCTGCTTCTCCCTCTCCCACTCCCTCTGCTTGTGTTCCCTCTCTCGCTGTGTCTCTCTATGGCAAGTAAATAAAATCTTTTAAAAAAATAAAAAAAGAAAGAAAGAAACTCGATTTTGAAGGTAACAGAAATGTTTCCAGTCATTGAAATCCAAGCTCTGAGGAAAAATGAAAAGATCTTGCTAAGCAGAGTAAGCCAAAATATGGTAAATGAGCTTCAGTATGGGCAAGTTTAGAAATACAGTAAAAGAAAAAAAATAATAAATAAAATTAGAAAATAATAGGATCAATAATAAAACAAGAAAAAGTCACATAGAACCATCTACTGAAGACATTCACCAGGTACACGGCTACAACCAAACAGGCTGGGTATTGTCATGGAATTATTACAAATACAAGAGGGGAAAAAGTGCCCTTTGTCCCAGACTAAAGTTCATACATGTGTGGAATAGGCGTAGTTATGGCCGCCCACCTCAGGAAAAATATGGATGGTGTTAGGTGATCAACTGCCAGAGGAAGTGGCTAAAACACGGATGAATGGGCTGTGTGTGAGGACAGGCTTAGAGGATTGAGACTTTGTAGTCTGGGAAAGGAAAGCTGAGCAGACATATGATTAAAGTCTGAAAGTCATGACAGGTAGAGCTAAGGTAATAATACCTACCTGTTATCATATCCCGCAATACTAGAATTAGCAAGTGACCTTGATGTTTGAAAGAGAATACATAAAAGGAGGGCCATTCAGAATGACCTCATTTTCTACTCAAAAATTCTTTGTCAAATTTTCTTTGCAGTTGGGTAGTAAAAACTTGTTACTCTAGGAGATGGACCAGGTTGAGATAAATGTATAAACCTGTTTTGAGTTACAGGCTTAAAAGGGGTCATCTCTAAATCTTTATTTTGTGTTGTCTTATAGGACCCCATGCCTCTCCATGGTAACCATCAGAAAAAAGATCCCCACAGCTGCATATCTCAGTAATCCAACACAAAACCACTACATTTGCATCCTTGAATTGACCATTCTATCCTCTGCTCTCCATTCACTGTACAAGAAAGGAATAGGGAAGGTTAGATTTTCAATAGGTAATTGTGTTGCCAAGATTAAAGCCCCAAAATATTCCTGTTTTTTAAACTACATTTGTGAGCCTCAAGAGATTTGATTATCCATATCTGATAGATGTTTTTGAATAAGGCTATTAAAAATATATAGCAAATATCTATGCCATTTTTTCATGTAATAGGAATAGTTAAAAAATAAAATCAGAGTAAACCAAAATCTAATTGTTGAAATTATCTCAGCTATCATTTTCACATTTTTCTTCCTTCATTCCCTCACCCTCTTCAGTAGTTAAAAACAATGAAACAGACTATCTCCTGGGGACAAAGGAAGAGTGACCCAGAAATGTACACATCACTATAGTTATTTCTCAGTGACAGTCATAAAGACATTTTCCAGTGAAGAAGACAAAAATGGTCCACTAGTCACATCTTTTGCCCAACATGAACAGATAAGACAATGATTCATCATCTTACTTATTCACTGCTTTGTAGACTAACTCCTTACAAAAGGAGTCAAGAGACCATAACCGCTCGTTGCCTTTTTGAATTGCTAGTGACTTAACTTTGGTTATACATCATTCTTAGTGATCCCTGGAAAACTAGGAGGCTTCTTATAATTTTTTTCTTCTATAAATAAATGATTTTAAGTGTTTATTTAGGAAATTAAGTTTCTAACTTGAAAATATGAATTATTTAATAGCCTCAGTAACTGCTTTTACCCAAAACTAAAGCAACTCAGTTGACTGACATAAACACATAGATTTCAAACTGACTTCAGCCAAGAACATGACAGCCTAATTGTCCCCCGTGAACCAAAAAGATCTGAATGTGTATTTAGTGACAATATACTTGCAGAATACATATACACAGGGAACTGAGATTTCATAGTTAGCTACCAATATTATAGCGGCCACTTGTTCATAATAACTTTCATATCCTAATTAAGGAAACAAACGCTTTCACAGGTAGTACCATAACAGTATTTCCCTAGATTTTTAGTTTTAAAATTATAGAAAAGCTTAAGAGGCGTGCCTTGGTGGCTCAGTTGGTTCAGCATCTGCCTTCGGCTCAGGTCCTCATCCCGGGGTCTGGGGATCGAGTCCCAGGTCAGGCTCCTTGTTCAGCAGAGAGCCTGCTTCTCCCTCTCTCTCTTTCTGCCCCTCCCCCTGCTCACGCTCTCTCTCTAGCTCTCATAACTAACTAACTAACTAAATAAATAAATAAATAAATAAATAAATAAGAAAATCTTAGGAAGTTAAAATAACCCATAATCCTACCACTTCAATATGTGAGGTAAAGGACCAAACTAGTCCTTCTAATCCTTTCCCATTCAAAGATAGTTAATTGCTTCAAGGAAACAACTTGAAATTTCTTATCCAGATTTCCTTTTCTGCTTTATATAAATTACACTCACATAAATATATGTGCATTTTACAAAAATGGGATATCAAACATTCTGTAATATTTTTTCACCTAACAATATAGAACAGAGATCCTTCGGGATCAGTATGTAGAAATGTACTTTGCATCCCTTTGTTTGGATAGATCATGATATACTTGGTAATCCCCTTATAATATGAGGAAAATTACTTAACTTCAAAGGACTTGAAGAACTTTAAAATAAAGAGAAGAATAATGTGCTCCTGGATAAGGAATATAATATAGCAATGATATCAATTCCTCCCAAGTTAATATCAAATGCCATAAATGAAGGTAAGACAAGTAACAACTTTCTTTTTGCAAAAAAGCAGATAAGGCATCAATATCCCTGTAATACAGAAAAGGTCCTACATATCAACAACAGGGGAGAAAATGGGAGAAATTTCCTTTTTAAATGTTCCTGAAATTTTCTTGCTGCTACTTCTACTACTACTGGCTCTTTTGCCAAAAGCTAAAATATTACGTTTTTATCCAGTCTCATCATGCCTCTAAATAAGAAAGGATCTTAAAGTAAGATGTAATTACCTTCAGTTCAAAACCTAAAATGTGTTGCTTAAAAAGACAACCTCGACTGATTGCAAAGAGTACAAAAAATAAGTCAGGTCATTAGCTCATAGATTTTCAGATTTTCATCAGCTATCTTTGCAGGAGTTTGAATCCATTACAACACTCAATCCAGCAGCATTATTTTGATACCAACTTGAAAGTATCTGAGTCACCAGAAGTGAAAGTAAAAGTGTATACCTTTACAAAAGTCAAAACCAACATTTAAGAGAATTTCTCAATTTCTACACTTTATAAAACTACTTGAACATTTGAAAGCTGCGTATATTAAAAGTTGCAATTTAAAGCACATATTTAGAAAATACTCTTTAATACTCTTGAATTTTATAGTACCTTCTTTGCATGCCGTTGAAAACATTATAAATGAAACTAGCCTAAAGAGCTTATTTTATTACAGTGAAGCTTTCATTTACTATAATTAGAAATCTATTTTAATCTTAACTGAAAGTTGCATTCGTGTTTTATGTAAGAATTTCACTAAAATGTTTAAAAAAAGAGTTTAGTGGCAGAGATTTCAAAAGAGGCAGTGAATGCTTATGAATTATGCAAGTCTGAACTTTCATTTTAATAACTTCATTAAAATATAAAAACCTTAAAAGCCTCCCAACAGGAATTTAACTTTATAAAAATGCTTTATACGTGCCCTGACCTTGCCAAAAGACATGCCTAAGGCATGATTTAACTGGTATTACAGGGCAAAGCCTAATAATAAATACCTATCTGAAAATGCCGGCATCAGTCCTTGCATGCTTGGCCTCCGGTGGAGTTGCAAGTCAGCCATCAACTGACCCTCCCCTGTGAGACAGCAGGACACAGCAGAAAGGGAACGGCAACTAACACTGGAAAACCTGGATCTGCAGCCCTTAACCTTTCTGATCCTGTCCATCTATATACAATTGGGGTATCAAGGACAGCAATGCTGTTGCCTAAGCAAATGAAGTAATGTCAGGGGCAAACGAAGCTGACAGCGCTCTATCAATGTTGATTACTTCTAAGCAAAAGACAGTTCTGGGTTATCTATTTTTCTCACCATATCCTGGCTCCTAGAAAATATGTTCCTGTATGGCTAATAGAAATGCTCCATGTTTCTAAGGATGCGTCTCCATCATTTGGATGGCAGGCATCTACTTAGACTAACTTATCCTAGGAGCACATCCTAAGGCTAACCAGCAAACTCTACTTCTCCTTTCTGTTATTTGGCCATAAGACCCAGCTTATTTTATAAGAAATAAGACCAATAGTATATTTCTCAAGTAGTGTATTTCTACCAACTTCAACTCCTTGTTTCTTCGAATTTTCTAAGAAACCAGAGTTGTCTTCCAAATGGTTCTTTATAACAGGCCGGAGACAAACACAGCTAATTGGGTCAACAAATAGGAATGAAGACAAAGAATAGAGCCTTAGTCATCCTAATTATCAAGTTAATGCCTGGTTGCTGGACAAACTCTTCCTCTTTCTAAAATGAAACACCATAAGACATAACCCACTGTTGCTATGTTACTTTGACTAGAAGTGGCAGGACCTGGTTGCAAAGCAACCCCCGCTGGTCTTTCCAAATGATGATGCCCCAGCTAATGAATACCTACTTGGATACAATAGAAGTCCATGTTCATTGCTCACTGTTGCTTAATTGAATGGTCAAGATTCCAACTTTCTCTTACCCTACAAATTCTCAAATCTTCACAAATCATACCAACACCAAAAACAAGAGAAGTAACCATGTGAACTCCCATATCCTTGCACTCTGTTGACTCTCTTCAGCTTGTTTTCCTCCAGCTGAAATTTCCTTTTCTGTATAAAATAAACCCCGAGACTGTGCCCAATCCAGCATTTTTTAAAAAATGGAAAAAACGCCAGTTGGATTATGCATCTACTCCACATTCTTCACCTTAAATCAAAGGAATTGCTCCAACTGCTAATACAAAAAGCAGCTCATTTAAAATACTTACAAAGAACCAGGTGAGAAATGCAAAAAAAAAAAAAAAAAAAAAAAAAAACTATTGTGTTTTAGTCCCACAGCAGAGAGGATTCCTCTATACCGCTCTGGCTTGTTATATAAATAATTGTTATGTTTGCCCACATCAGTCATGTCAAACTGTGCCTCTCTCAAACAACCAGCCAGCCTGACCCAAGGTTAGTTAAACCAATTGCTTAGGAAACATTTTCTGTGAAGCTATGAACCTGAAGACTATCTATATTCCAGATTCCAGGGATACAATTTTCAGAGCTTCACAGGATGCTAAGGCAGATATAAATACAAAACTACGAGATACCTTCCAGCCTGATCCTCGAATTGAGAAAACTTCACAAACATATTGTAATCAGAGCTACCTTTTTTTTTTTAAATAAAAGTATCTTTAGTTATCCTGCAATAGGATTCAACAAAACAGAATTCAAGTATTATGTAAATGTAGCTCAAAGCTAAAGAGAAAAATACTATCCTTAAGCCAAATTCTATCTATATATCAAATATATATCTTTTAAATTCATTTTGCCCACACACAATTATAGTATAGAGCTTGATCCTTATAACTGCCACTTGAATTTTTTTTTTTACTCTAAATTAGTTTAGCCATCATTCATGTTGTAAGAGGAACTAGTCATTAAAGCTACTAGAATGTGGTATTTGCTTGTAAGCAAGCTAGAGGAATAGGATTTTTTTTTTTTTTTTTTTATCTCGAGTGGGTCAATGATTAGCCAAAAGACACGTCTTTTTACTTCTGTCCCAGCACTATGGTACGGGCGGTTCTCGCCACTGCCTAACTTCCTAGTTAAATTTCAAAGTGATTTCATCTGAAATGTGAAACACCAGTGAAATCTTATTACCAACTCAGATTATTAATTTCAAAGAGGAGACTCCAGCAACAGAGCTTCAATACCCGACCCTGAGAAGTCTGGAATATTGCATTCATTTCTGGAAACACACTTAGGAGGATAGACATTGGCCTTCTGGAGCAAATCCGGAGAGAAATCTGGGTTGTGCAGAGGGCAGATATAGTCTCAGCTGAGGGATCGTTCGAGGAACTGGAGCTGTTAGGCTGCAAAAGAGAAAACTTAGAGGACACGATAACTGCCTGCAAACATGTCAGAGAAGAATTGAATTTACTCTTGTTAACTACAAAGATCTGAATTGGGATCAATGGGAATAAGTAGTGGAGGTCCATACTGAGTTCTTTCAATTTCAGTACCTAAGCAAAGGCTAGAGGCGACCCTAGCAGAAATACTGGGTTGGGATGTGCCCTACTTGGCCCCACAGGTTATACGGCTAACCTGAGAAATCCCTGCAATCTCCCAAGACAGTCTCATTCTAGGTGAGAACTGAAGCTCCAAAAGATCACGCCCAGCTTGAAGCTAGTATGACTACAGGGGAGAATACAAAGACAAATTCATCCCCCAAGAGCCATTATTTTATTTTTATTCCTTTAAAAAAATAAGGATGAAAGACTACTACTGATGACGATGATAAATAGCGATAATCTAGTCAACACTTTTGTCTTGTTTAAGCCTAATCACAATCCCATGAGGCCAATATTATCCCCATATGCAAATGAGAAAACTAAGCCTTGGACAAGTGAGGTGACTTGCTCAAGGTCACAGAGTGAATAAATGACAGGTCTCCGCTCCTCACTCCAGCTGTGTCTGTTACCTAAGCCTGTCTGCTTACCCACTATATTCCACTGTCTAGACTGTGCACGCTGTAATTTCAATTGACTGTAATCCCCAAACCAGAGAAACCTCAACCTTAGAAGATAATACATGCTTTTAAGCTGCAAAATGATCATCAGTTGACTCACAATTAATACCCTCTATAGATTATTTTGACAAAGTAACAATATCCAACTGTGCCTGCAAATGCCAACACAAAAAATCCTTGTGACTTCACAGATCAACAGCAAATGCCCTAATGAGAAAACAAACAAACAAACAAACCCACCCAACTGTTCTGTATGCATTTTTTCCTGGTGTTTCTTATTTCTGCTGAAAAATAACGCCTAGAAGGAGTCACTGTTCTTTTCAACAACTTAAAAAAAAAAAAAAAAAAAAAGGTTAGCGTTTATCCATTTACATAATACAAAAAAGACCAGCCGGGAAACAGTGAGCTATGGATTCCCAGTGGGAAGACAATCATATGCAGCCAGTGAGTTCCTGGGCAGTTTTAATTTACTTTTAATCATTTCAGAAGTTGTGCCTCAAAGGTATGCGCTAAAAAGCTTCACAGCATGTTGCTTTTTTTTTTTTCTTTGCCTTTCCTTTTTCTGTTCGGCAAAAAGTAGCAAACAAACAAACAAACCTGTGTAGAACCAATTTAAGTATTTGCTTCTCCAGGAAACTTCCCCAGAATGAGAATAACAAAGATGAGGCTAGGCTATCTTTGCACTATCCACATATTTTACTTGATCACTGACTTGTCTTTATTATATGCTAGAAATGCCTTTTCTCATTCATGAGGCTGGGTTCCTTCATGATCATGGTTGCCAGGCACCCTATTTATTCCTTTTCTGTGTTCCTGTGGCACGCTAACGTTATCCCTTGTCGTGATTTATCACACACCATAGGTATCCTGTGGCTCTTTCTCTATGAATTCCTTTTGCTAGAGATCTGATCGTTCGTTTTTGGAGGACCATCATCTAGCATTGCCTAACACACAGTAGGCCCCCATAAGGGTTGAAATTAAACGAAAATGCAAACTTTTCATGTTATTCCCCATGTTGGGCTTATCATATGAACTGAATTGAAGTGAACTGAGTTGAATTAGAACAAATCAAATTGAATACATTAAGACATTAGTATGTTACAGTAAAGTTATCCAGATTATATTTATAGGCAAATTGATTAGCACAACAGAGCTATGGTGTTGTGTGATTCTAATGACTGCTCATGCTAGTATTACCTATTATGTTACCACAGAAAGGGCAATAATCTTTGGGCATAATAGTGTGGTTAGTTCTTTAAAATGAAGCGTAGGGGTACCTGGCTGGCTCAGTCAGTGGAGTGTGCGACTCTTGATCTTGGGGTTGTGAGTTAGAGCCCTATGTTGGGTGTAGAGATTACTTAAAAGTAAAATCTTTAAAAAATAAAAAAATAAAATTAAAATATAATGAAGCTTAAAATAGATCTACCCTAAAATAGGTCATTTTTACCTCAAGTCATGACTGACACAGAGCTCACTCTAGAAGTCGGGCAGATGCCAGCTCTGTCATAGTCTTATTTTTCACTTGTGTGAAATAAATTTACATTATCAAGTTTTCAAGCCACAGTTGTTGTTTTCCAGGAATCACTTTAAGCAACATGCTCATTTCATGAGGAATTAGTTTGGTTACAATTAAATAATACAAAGCATAAGTCAGTATAATTTGGTTCATAAACTGCAGTATATAGCAAAACAAAGCAAATAAACCAGTGAGAGTCCCTCAGGTACCTCAACCTCCACTGTGATGCTCCCATGCCTCCTTCAGGAACCCTTGAGTCCTGAGGGTGAGTCATGCTCAAACAAGGGCAGCACTGGGGTTCTGTACCTCAAATCTTAGTAAATCTCTAAGTCTTTATTCTTTTTCCTCTAAAAAGAAGTAGAAATTCTAATATTTTCTTCCCCATGAGGAGCATCTAACTCCATACTGGAGACCACAAAAGGCTAAAGTTTTCTAGTTTAAAAATCAAAAATCTGCCAGTCATCCTACATTTGCCTTTCTTTGTCATACCTCAGACAGAAAATTATGTTTTTTCATTTTTTTTTAAGATTTTATTTATTTGACAGTGGGAGAGGGAGAAGCAGACTTCCGCTGAGCAGGGAGCCCAATGCTGGGCTTGATCCCAGGACCCTGGGATCATGACCTGCGCCCAAGGCAGATGCTTAACCAACTAAGCCACCCAGGTGCCCCCATGCTGTTTCAATTTTTGTTCTTTTAAAAATATATATATTCATTAACCCAGAAGAACGGCACATTGTAGTTTACCAATGTGATGTATAATTTTTATGTAAAAATGGTATGTTCCAATAAACGACACATCTTTCATAAATTTCAGAGATAACACCACAATTTAAAAACACACATGTAAAGAGATACTAAAGCCAGATTAGTCATGTCTCACAGTGTTACACAAAGAATAGGAATGGCTGGATGTTTAGCCTGTAAAAGGGAAGACTGTGTGGGTAGCAGAAGAGCTATTCGTAAGTACCTGAAGAGCTGTCTTAGGGACAAAAGTATGAAGGCATGTGTTCACCAAGTATGTATTCAATGCCCACCAGCTGAGTATCATAGCTGGAAATACAAAGATGAATAAAATGGGACGCCTGCCTTCAAGGAGCTCAGAGCCCAGTCAGGGAGCTACTTCGAAAGAAATATTGTATGTGATTTAGTAGGAGTCCCCAGATTTTTTCTGTAGAGGACCAGAGAGTAAATATTTTAGGTTTTGAGGCCTCAAGATCTCATGCCTTGAATTCTGCCCTTATAACATGAAAACAGCCATAGACAATATGTAAAGAATAAATGCAGCTGTGTTCTAATAAAACTTTATTTGTGGACACTGACATTTGAATTTCATATAGTTTCACATCTCATGGATTATTCTTTTGATTTTTCCCCCCTGACCTTTAAAAATCTGAAAACCTTATCGCATGCCCACATAAACATGCAGCCGCCAGATTTTGTCTGCGAGCAATAATCTGCTGAGCCCTGATAAAGATTAACAGGAATTTACTGGAGCTCAGAGGAAGGGTAGATAGCCCCAACTGGGGGTATCATGGAGGCTTCGTGGAGAAAGACCTGGGTGAAGGGTTATGCAAGAGGACGGACCCACAGGCCCGGACCCTATAAGCAAAGGCACAGCTGTGTGAAACAGACTGGGGAATGCAGAGGAACCACAAGCAAGGCTGTTACAGCAAAATCTGGCAAGCAAGGAGGTCACAGAGACGGGCAGGGCCAGAGCAAGGAACTGAACTTTATGCTCTGCACGTGCTAAGCAACCACTGAGAGCTTTAAGCAGTGAACGCTCATTGGAATCGTTGGGGGGTGCGGGGGGGAGTGGCGACGCTCATGCTCCAGAACTGCAATTCTAGCCCCGCCTGTGGAGTCAGTCCGACTTGGGCAAGGATCCCAGTTCTGCCATTCATCAGGCATACGACCTCAAACCAGTTTCTTATCTTCTCTAGATTTCAGTCCCCTCATCTGAAAGCCAAAGACAGTCCCTACCTTAGCATTTGTTATTCTCTATTACTGCATTTTGCTTCCCTTATCACACACAGTGTCACACCAGTAACGTAACCACACTGGCGGGAACCAAGCATCCCCAACGGACATCAAGTGCCTCACAAGCTGCTGACAGAGCAGGCACTCAAAGGTAGTTAAGGAAGAAACGAAAAACATAAACCCAACATTCCCCTGCTTTATTATTCTATCAGTGTCCATACTTGCTTCTCATTTTGCAAAGATAAATACGTTGCAGCATTTATTTAAAACTTGGATCAAGAGCATTGAGAGAAAAATGATCTCTATAAAACTATCTTATCCATAATAAGTTTATTTTCCTGAGAGAGTTATAATTACATTACATTTTGGTACATGGCTACCCCCCTCCCCTTCTTCCAGTGATGCATTTCCCTCAAGAAATTTTCTTTCTCTAAATAGGCAATTTCTGGTTATACAGCACTAAACTTGAAGTAAAACAAAATCTTTCTAATGCAAAATTCATCAGGCTAACTTTAGAACAAACTCAGACATAGGATGACAAGTGGCCCGTTTCATGAACGATCCACAAATGACTATTCTTTCCTGTGTAAATTGCCAAAAAACCTTCATATATTACTATCCAGTATCATATTGCATTATAAACTGTACATATATGAATTATCTAATCACAAGATTTCTAGGATTCTTCTTCCAGGACAAACCAGAAGGCAACAGAATCCATGTTGATTTTTAGCTCAAATTGCTTCTTACTGTTCATTAAATCATTACAATAAATGCCTAGAGAGCACCTATGTGTGATGCACTCTTAAATCTTTCCTTTTAGAGAGATTCATGTAACATGTTTTTTACCTTCTAAGTAGTTTAACTCTTACCCATTTTCCATATTGTGTGTAGGGGTAATAATGTCCTACATAGAGAAAGACTATCAATTCTAAGGATAGGATAAAATAGAAAAATTCATAGGACTACTTAAATCATACGAATTTTAAGAAGCAAAAATTGTAGGACTATTTAAATAATAAGAATTTTAAGTACTAGCTTCAATATCGGTCATCCTTCTAGTTTCCAAGAAATCATACCTGCATCCTGAAATCTAACCTCACTTATATATTATAGAATTGCTTTTGAAAATTCAGATGTTAGCTATATTGCCATTGTTGTATAAACAGCTTAGTTCCTGTTCTCCCCTTGAGTCCTACAATCCTTTAAGACTGATTATAAATTGAGAATATCCAGGATGCCAAAATGACATACAATTTACTCAACATACCAAATCTGTTATTTAGAAAAGCCCTGTCATTTTCTAAGGAGTGCTTATAATTACATTCCAACACATATTTTGTCATCACTCCAGTCTCAAAATTAAATAGGAGATAGTGTACATGAGAAAATGGTTTAATTATATTTCTGAAAAAGTTCTTTCCAAGTAAACTCTGTCCAAATGGGATGAGATCCCCTGGGATTTTTTAAATTTTAATTTGCAATTACTAATTTGTTCACCCAAATAAGAGGGGATATATACATTCATTACCACAAATATATAGTATATGAATATCTTTGTATTGTGTAAGTATTCAAATATGTTTATTATGTATGTATTCTAGATATGTATTCTGGAATTATTTTATACAAGATCCTAAGGACAGGAAATATATCAGTATATATAAAATTCAGAGACTTAACATTCAGAAGGCACAAAGTACACAAAAATAGCTGTTGAATCAATTAAGAATAATTTTAATTTAATGTTTGTTGCCCTTTCCCTTTTCTTCCTTGATATACATATTTGCTCATCAACTCAAGAGGTATAGCACATCTGCTATGTACTAGGCAGTTCTGGAGGCTAAGGATAGAGCAGTGAATAAAATAAGCAGTCCTCCTTCATGAGGCTGATATTCTGGAGAGGGAGAAAAACACTAAACAAGATAAGTGAGTAAAATATAGAGTGTGTTAGATAGTAAGTGTTTAGGAGAAAAATGAAGCAGAGAACATTTATGAAAAGTGGTCAGATTCTGGATATATTTTGAAGAACCAATAGGATTTGCTTCTGACAATGAAAGAGAGCAGGGGAGCCAAAATGTGGGTGCACCAGTTTTGGCCTGAGCAATGGCAAGAACAGAGTTGCTAAACACTGGTTTGGGGAAATCTGCAATATGCCAGGTTTGGGGAGAATGGACAATATGGGCTACCTTTGGAACATGTTTAATTTATGACACCAATTAGAAAAACAAATGGAAATACCTAGTATGTAGTTAACCAAGATTAAAACTTATTTTTTTAAGATTTGAGAGAGAGGGATGGGAGGGGTTGGGGGGAGGCAGAGAGAATCTCAAGCAGACTCCACACTGAGCCAATCTGGGGCTTGATGTCACGCCCCTGAGATCATGACTTGAGCCAAAACCAGAAGTTGGATGCTCAACCGACTGAGCTACCCAGCTGCCCCAAAGTTTATTTAACTTTTTAACCTAACACAGAAAATCACTTTTTTTCTTCATCTAAACCATGATGAATTATTCCTAGGTGTTTATCAAGTACATTTGAAGGCTATTGGCTAGGGTATCTTTCTCACTTATATTTTTTCTCCCCTCACTTATACTTCATGTTATTTAATTCTTAACTATATAAAACACAGGACATAAACCATGGAATTTACCCTCATCCTCACTTTTAATCCTCACCCTAGATTTGTATTCCTTCTTTATGCTACACACCATACTAAAAATACTTGTCTCCTCAGATTATCAAACTCAAATTTCCTCCCTTACAAATCTTTCCCTAACTAGGAGTGCTTAAGGCTTAATTCCTCTACAAAATCCTTTCAACCCAACCTCAGTTTACTGATACCTGCCTTTCTCCAGGACAGGTCTAGAAACCTTCAGAAAGTATGACATAGTTTGGAGAATCTTCTGTTATAGAATCTGGCACATAAATACAAATTCTTAACACTCCCAAGAAAATGGTCTTTTGGAAACCATTGCTTTGGTTCTTCCTACTCAAGCTGATTACATAACTTATTTACAGAGTACAACTTACAGAAATGAATTTGTAAAGAAAATATTTTTTTTAATCTGTCGATGAAGGGAGCCTGGGTGGCTCAGTTAGTTATGCATCCAATTCTTGATTTCAGCTCAGGTCATGATCTCAGGGTTGTGGGATTGGGCCCCCATTGGGCTCCATGATTAGCAGGGATTCTGCTTGGGATTCTCTCTCCCTCTCCCTTCACCCCTCCCTCTGCTTGCTCGTTCTCTCTCTCAAATACATAAATAAATCTTTAAAAAAAAAAAACCAATTGATGAGGTTTAGTGGTCTCATAGACTTCTACACTAAAAGCTAGTCTGATTAATAGCAATCCTTCTCAAATCTTCCCCAAAACAAAACTAAACCAAAACAAACAAAAAGGAGGGAAAACTCCCAAACTCATTTAACAAGTCAGCATCACCCTACGACCAAAACTAGAAAATGACACTGGTAGAAAAGAAAAAAGGCCAATATCCCTGATGAATAAAGATGTAAAAGTTCTTAATAAAATACTAGCAAACGAATTCACCAGCACATTAAAAGGATCAATCACCATGATCAAGTGGGATTTATCTCTGGGATTCAAGGGTGGTTCAACATGCCGTTTGCTACATCACGTTAATAGAAAGAAAATCATATGATCATCTCAATAGACACAGAAAAAGCATTTGACAAAATTCAACATTCGTTCATGACAAAAACACATTAGACATAGAAGGAACAGGTCTCAACATAATAAAATCCATAATTCAAGGCCACAGCTAACATCATATTCAATAGCAAAAGGATAAAAGCCTTTCCTCTAAGATCAGAAACAAGACAAGTGTGCCCACTCTTACCACTCTTATTCAACATAGTATTGGAAGTCCTAGATAGAATGATCAAACAAGAAGAAAATAAAAGTTATCAGAATTGGAAAGGAAATAAAATTGTATTTGTAGAGGACATGATTTCATATATAGAAAATCCTAAAGATTCAACCAAAAAACTATTAGATCTAATTAATGAATTCAATACTGCCTTCCTTCCTTCCTTCTTTTCTTTCTTTCAAGATTTTATTTGTCAGAGAGAGAGCGAGCGAGTGCGAGATTGAGACTGAACAAGCAGGGGGAATGTCAGGCAGAGGGAAAAGCAGGCTCCCAGCTGAGCAGGGAAACCCAATGCAGGGCTTGATCCCAGGACCCTGGGATCATACCTGAGCTGAAGGCAGGTGTTTAACCAACTGAGCCACCCAGGTGTCCCAGTTAGTAGGTTTATTCTTAAGTACTTTGTTTTTGATGGTATTATAAGTGGAATTGACTTTTTTCCCCAGAAAATTTATGGTTAGTATATAGAAATGCTACTGATTTTTGTATGTTAATTTTGTATTCTGCAACCTGATTGAATTCATTAATTCAAGGGAGGAAGGCAGGCAGGCAGGCAGGAAGGGAGGATAAACCTAACTAAGGAGGTGAAAGATCTCTACTCTGAAAACTACAAG
This sequence comes from Halichoerus grypus, assembly GCF_964656455.1. Lineage (NCBI taxonomy): Eukaryota > Metazoa > Chordata > Mammalia > Carnivora > Phocidae > Halichoerus > Halichoerus grypus. The sequence continues at coordinate 140,581,760 of NC_135717.1, forward strand.
ACATTGATGAAGGAAACCAAAGAGGACAAATAAATGGAAAGTCATCCCATGCTCATGGATTGGGAGAATATTGTTAAAATTTCAATACTACAAAGAGCCATCCACAGATTTGATGAAATCTCAATCAAAACTCCAATGGCATTTTTTAAAAGAAGTAGAATAAAACACTCAAAATTTATATGGAACCACAAAAGACCCCTAATAGCTAAAGAAATTTAGAGGGGAAAAAAAAGGAGAAGGCATCACTCTACCTGATTTCAAGCAATACTATAAAGCTATAGTCATCAAACAGTATGGTACTGGCACAAAAACAGACAAATAGACCAATGGAACAGAATCAAGAGCCTGGAAATAAACTGAAGTATGTAAGGTCAACTTATATTTGACAAGGGAACCAAAAATACCTTATGGAGAAAAGATAGTTTCCAACAAATGGTGCTGGGATAATTGGATATTCGCATGTAAAAGAATGAAACTGGACCCATGTCTTATACCACTTGCAAAAGTAACTCAAAATAGATTAAAGTCTTAAGCATAAGACCTGAAATCATGAAACTCCTAGAATGAAACATAGAGATAAATCTCCCTGACATGGGTCTTGATAATGATTTTTTGGATAGGACACCTAAAGCACAACCAACAAAATCAAAAACAAGTGATCTACATCAAACTAAAAAGTTTCTATACAGCAAAAGAAACCATCAATGAAGTAAAAAGAATCTACAGAATGAAAAAAAATATTTGCAAACCATGTATCTAATAAAGTGTTAATAACCAAAACACATGAAGAACTCATACAACTATCAAAAAAACAACCCAAATTTTTAAAAAGTAGGCAAAGAATCTGAATAGATATTTCTCCAAAGACAACATACACAAGGCCAACAGGTACATGAAAAGAAAGATGCTGAACATTAGTCATTAGGGAAATGGGAACGAAAATCACAATGAGGTATCACCTCATGATTTTTAGAATGGCCATCATCAAAAAGAGATAACATGTGCTGATACAGATGTGGAAAAAGGGGAACACTTGTGCACTATTGGTGGAATTGTAAATCATCACTATCCCATACTGTGGAAAACAGTATGGAGGATCCTCAAAACCTTAAAAATAGAACTACTATATGGTCTAACAATTCTACTTCTGGAAATACATCCAAAGGAAATGAAAACACTAACTCAAAAAGATATTTGCACCCCTATGTTCATAGCTGCATTATTTACGATAACCAAGACATGGAAACAACCTAAGTGTCCATGTATGGATGAATTGTTAAAGTTGTAAAATAGATACACACACATGCATACACACACACTAGAATATTATACAGCCATAAAAAGTGAGGAAATCTTTATTTTATTATGTTAGTCACCATACATTACATCATAAGTTTTTTTTAACGATTTTATTTATTTATTTGACAGAGAGAGACACAGCGAGAGAGGGAATACAAGCAGGGGGAGTGGGAGAGGGAGAAGCAGGCTGCCCGCTGAGCAGGGAGCCTGATGCGGGGCTCAATCCCAGGACCTGGAATCATGACCTGAGCCAAAGGCAGACGCTTAACGACTGAGCCACCCAGGCGCCCCACATCATAAGTTTTTGATATAGTGTTCCATAATTCATTGTTTGCATATAATGCCCAGTGCTCCATGCAACACGTGCCCTCCTTAATACCCATCACTGGGCTAACCCATTGCCCCACTCCCCTCCCCTCTAAAACCCTCAGTTTGTTTCTCAGAGTCCATAGTCTTTCATGGTTCGTCCTCCCCTCCGATTTCCCACCTTCATTTTTCCCTTCCTACTATTTTTTTTTTAACATATAATGTATTATTTGTTTCAGAGGTACAGGTCTGTGATTCATCAGTCTTACACAGTTCACAGCACTCACCATAGTACATACCCTCCCCAATTTCCATCCCCCAGCCACCCCATCCCTCCCACCCCCCACCACTCCAGCAACCCTCAGTTTGTTTCCTGAGATTAAAAGTCTCTAATGGATTGTCTCCCTCTCTGGTTTCATCTTTTTTCATTTTTTCCTCCCTTCCCCTATGATCCTCTGTCTTGTTTCTCAAATTCCTCATATCAGTGAGATCATATGATACTTGTCTTTCTCTGACTGACTTATTTCGCTTAGCATAATACCTTCTAGTTCCATCCACATCGTTGCAAATGGCAAGATTTCGGGGGTTTTTTTGATGGCTGCCTAATATTCCATGTATTACATCTTCTTTATCCATTCATCTGTCGATGGACATCTTGGCTCTTTCCATAGCTATTGTGGACATTGCTGCTATAAACATTGGGGTGCACATACCCCTTCAGATCACTACATTTGTATCTTTGGGCTAAATACCCAGTAGTGCAATTACTGGGTCGTAGGTAGCTCTATTTTCAACTTTTTGAGGAACCTCCATACTGTTTTCCAGAGTGGCTGCACCAGCTTGCATTCCCACCAACAGTGTAGGAGGGTTCCCCTTTCTCGGCATCCTCGCCAACATCTGTCATTTCCTGACTTGTTAATTTTAGCCATTCTGACTGGTGTGAGGTGGTATCTCATTGAGGTTTTGATTTGTATTTCCCTGATGCCGAGTGATGTTGAACAAAAAGTGAGGAAATTTTACCATTTGCAACAACATAGATGGGCCCTGAAGGCATTATGCTAAGTGAAATAAGTCAGACAGAGAAACCAGTATTACCTCACTTCTACATAGAATTTTAAAACAACAACCACAACAATAACAAAATCATAGGGAAAAAAAGATCAGACTTGTTACCAGGGGTTGGGGAACGAGAGGAGGGTGGTTAAATGGTACAGACTTCCAGTTATAAAGTATTAGTGATGTCATACACAATATGATGACTGTTAGCAAACACTGCTATATAAGAAAGGTGAGAGTAAATTCTAATAGTTCTCATGACAAGAACATTTTCTTCCTTTTTTCTTTTGTCTATAGGAAGAGATCTATGTTAGCTGAATCTATTGTAGTAATCATTTCACAATATATGTAAATCAAACCATCCTGCCGCATGCTTTAAACTTATACAGTGTTAGGTCTCTTACTTCTCAAGAAAACTGGGGGTTTGGGGGAAGGTAAGTCTCAGTCCTAATTTGTCAGTGATTTTCACACCATTCTAATCTAAGAACCACTTGTGAAGGTCAAAAGCACAATTTACTAACCCCAGTGGCTATAAAAACAAACAAAACATGACTCACAGTTGGGCAAATGCCTTTAATGAGATGCTAACATTAAATCATGAACTCATGCTAAGAACAAAAGTATAAATATTGGAATCCAGATCAGCAGTGATTAACCTGAAGAACATGCTGGAATGCCCACACACTGATCCAAACTAAATTCCTCATTTGGGGAATTACTAAATATAACTAAAAATGGTTAGTAGATGAATTTACTGCCCAAAATGGGAAAGCTCTTACATCATCAATTACTTGCATACAGACCCTAGGAGATTTGTGAAAATCAGGACAGTGACTTCTTAACTCAATACAAAAATGAGTATGTTTGTCATACGCAATGGTGAGAAACTGAGAGCTTTTCCTGAGGTCAAGAACAAGACAAAGATGTCCATTCTTACCACTTTTAGTCAACATGGTATTAGAGGTCCTAGTCACAACAGTTAGACAACAAAGAAATAATAAAAGGCACCCAAATTGGTAAGGAAGAAGTAAACTCTCACTCTATGCAGATGACATGATACTATACGTATAAAATCCTAAAGAAGCCACCAAAACACTACTAAGATCTGATAAATACGGTAAAGTTACAGGATACAAAAATCAAAGTACAGAAATCTGCTGTATTCCTCTACACCAATAAGGAGGCAGCAGAGAGTGAAATTAAGAAAACAATCCCATTTACAACTGCACCAAAAACAGTAAAATATCTAGGAATAAACTGAACCAAGGAGGTGAAAGACCTGTATTCTGAAAACTATAAAACACTGATGAAAGAAATTCAAGATAACAAGAAGAAATGAAAAGACGTTCCATGCTCACAGATTGAAAGAAAAAATACTGTTAAAATATCTATACTATGCAAAGCAATCTACAGATTTAATGCAATCCCTAATAAAATACCAACAGCATTTTTTACAGAACTAGAACAAACAATCCTAAAATTTGTATGGAACCACAAAAGACCTTGAATAACCAAAGCAATCTTGAAAAACTAAACTGGAGGTATCACAATTCCAGATTAAGTTATATTACAAAGCTGTACTAATTAAGACAGTATGGTACTGACATAAAAATGGATGCATAGGTCAATGGAATAGAATAGAAAACCCAGGAATAAATCCACAATAATATGTTGAATTAATCACCGACAAAGGAGGAAAGAATATACAATGGGAAAAAGGCAGTCTCTTCAACAAATGGTGCTGGGACAACTGAACAGCAACAGGCAAAAGGATGAAACTGGACCACTTTCTTTCACCATACACAAAAATAAACTCCAAATGGATTAAACACCTAAATATAAGACCTGAAACCATAAAAATCCTTGAAGAGAGCACAGGCAATAATCTCTTGGACATCGGCCACAGCAATATTTTTCTAGATACATCTCCTGAGGCAAAGGAAATAAAAGCAAAAACAAACTATTGGGACTTTATCAAAATAAAAAGCCCCTGCACAGTGAAGGAGACAATCCACAAAACTAAAAGGCAACCCACAGAATGGGAAAAGATATTTGCAAGTAACCTACCCGATAAAGGGTTAATATCCAAAACATATAAAGAACTGATACAACTCAATACCCCAAAACAAATAATCCAATTAAAAAATGGACAGAAGACATGAACAGAGATTTCTCCAGAGAAGACATACAGATGGCCAGCAGACACATGAAAAGATACTCAACATCACTTACCATCAGGAAAATGCAAATCGAAACCATAATAAGATATCACCTCACATTTGGCAGAATGACTAAAAAAAAAAAAAAAATCAACAACCCAAGAAACAACAGGTATTGGCGAAGATATGGACAAAAAGGAATCCTAGTGCATTGTTGGTGGGAATGCAAACTGGTGCAGCCACTGTGGAAAACTGTATGAAGTTCCCTCAAAAAATTAAAAAGAGAACTACCCTATGAGCCAAGAATCACACTACTGGGTATTTACCAAAAAAAAATACAAAAACACTAATCCAAAGAGATACATGCACCGCTGTGTTTATTGCAGCATTATTTACAATAGTCAAACTATGGAAACAGCCCAAGTGTCTATCGATAGATGACTGGATAAAGAAGTGCATACAATGAAATATTTAAAAAGGAATGAAATCTTGCCCTTTGCAACAACATGGATACAGCTAGAGAGTATAGTGCTAAGTGAAATAAGTTAGTCAGAGAAAGACAAATGCCATATAATCTCATTCATATGTGGAATTTAAGAATCACAACAAACTAGCAAAGGGAAAAAGAGAGAGAAACAAAGAAATAGACTCTTAACTAGAGAGAACAAATGGATGGTTACCAGAGGGGAGGTTAGTGGGGAGTTGGGGAAAATAGGGAATGTGGATTAAAGAGTACACTTACCATGATGAAAAAAATAAAATGAAAAAAAAAGTAGACTGGGGATTAAAAAATAATAATTAGAGACTCAAGAGTGCACCATTTTGTGACCCTGCCAGGAAGCATAAACCACAATGTGTATAGAAGATATTATAAAGCTTGCCTTTCTATTTCTGAATTTACATTGTTGGACTTGGAATACTATTTTCTCTCCAATTTTTACATGTAACTTCTTCAAACTCAAATCCCAAAATTAATGCAAAAGATGTATTAATTAAGGCATAAGATTAAAAAAATGAGTATGTTTGAAAACAGGGCTTGTGAAAAGTGTGTTTCTTTTCGAAATGGGAGATCAGGGATCCGTTACCTTCCACCTCCCTACAGGCTAATTTCCTCCAGAGAAAAGAAATGCATTTAATTCTAATGTTCCTGGAATGGTTCTGACAACTTTCCTCATTTTCAGTTCTGAGATTATGGTTTAGTAAATGGACCTCAGACCCAATAAACATGTCAACAGAGAATTTTTTAGCAAGTTAACCAAAATGCAGGCAAGAGAATGGGATATGCTTGAAATAACAAGTCACTTATTTAACTAGGTTAGGAAGACCACCAGGAAATGAAATTCTGTTGTTTTTTTAAAACCTCAGTTGAAAAGATGTCTCGGTAATGACATGTACATTTTCAAGGAATAAAGGAAATTGGCCTTTTGAAGGCTACCAAAAGGTGTCAGCTGTAGATACTGTTCCAAGGAGTCTTTTGAGGACCCTGAAAATACATAAGGGTCTTGCTAATCATCTTAAAATTTCAAAGAGCAGTCTAAACTACACAATAATACGCTAATCCACACAGAGCTTCCTGGTGTTTTATGGAAAGTCTCAGTTAGCCCAAGTGTTTGGATTGGTTGAAATCTTTATTTCCAAGCGTGGTAGCAAACCCCTGGACATCTGGGATTTCAAACAAGCCTCTCTGCTGTCTTTCGTCTCTCAATACAGTAATCATAGATGTTTGTGTACTGAGACATCAACTGATAGAACCAGAACCTTGACAAGCAGGTTTACTAATACGAAGATTATCCAAAACAATAAAAATAACAATAACCGTACTGAGGGTTTACTCCTCTGCCATTCACTGTGCTTACTAGTTTACATGCAGTATGACATCTTCCAGTCACAACAAAGCTGAGACAGCTAGTATTTACCCCATCGGAAAGCTAGGGAAACAAGACTGAGGAAGTTAAAGGTCTTGCCAAGTTCTCACCAGAGTGTAAATGAGTGAACCAATCATCTAAACCAGGCCTTCTAACTCAGAACAGGTTTTCTGATTTGTGAGTCTAAACCCCCTTTCCAGAAACAATTTGACATCTTTGGAAAACTTTTAGAATTGACCGATTTTACCTAAGAAGATTCCCTTTACTATTAAGATGAAAAATTTAACTCTCATCTTGGCCTGTCTTTCAACACTCCTTCAACTCCCCCTAAAAAAGAAGGTATAACAGCACCTCTCATTTAGATCTTTTGAGAAAATATTAACAGCAGGAACTAATTAGCATACCCTGAAGACAGGGCTAGGAGTTCAGAGAAACACTTTGTCAAAGATACAATGTGAAATGTGTTCCTAGAGCATATTTATTCACATTTATACCTTATTCAGTCAGCCAATCAGCAAATACCTATCACTCCTCTCTGTGCAGGGGATCAATCAAGTGCTTTCCTCAAAGTGAAGACAGCTTGTTTCGCAGAACTGGAAAAAACTTTCCTTGCAATCCCCCCCAATGGAACTTTGCAAAAGAGGTTCTCCCCTTAACCCCACCATCTCCTAGAAATACCTAACTTGCAACTTCTTCCTTCTTGAAACCCCAAATTTCTTGGTCCTGCTTAAGCATTCCCATATGTAGAATCCCCAAGTTAGGTAGAGAAATGTACTGTGTGTCCCAGAGTGCCAAACCCACAAAAGATTTCACCAACGTGTAATCATACCACGTCGTCTAAAAGAGCAGAACTAACAGCTATCTTATTCAGACCTTACCATGCACTGGCACAGTGCTAAATATTTGACAATCTTTGCCTCATTTTATTTCTGGGATAATTCTAGGAATATATGCTATCATTACCAACATTTTGCAGCCAAGATAACTATGGCTTAAAGAACTAAGGAATCTAAAGTCCATGACCTTAGCTACTGCACCGTACTTTTTAGTTCTTGAAAAATTGAAGATTAATGGCCTATATTAAGCTACAATACTGTGATTCTGAATTCTGATTTCTACTTTAAAAGACACAGTGTCGATTTTTTTTTTTTTTACAGCATTAGAGATGCATTTCTTTTGTTCTCCCCAAAGGAACTTATCCCTTTGTTCAAAGGTAAAACTGTCTACCTAAACTTTGTAAAACCCTGTAGTTGAGACTGTCTCAAGTTCCCGTCGAATCAGATAATTCCAAAAGATCTCCTCGAAGAACATAAGTGGACCAGCATGGTTACAAAGTACAAAGCAACAAAAGCCAAGGTCCAGGCAGCAGCTCTGCATGGAAATGCAGGAGCATCTCTACGTACTTACTTCCCATCTTAGCACAAAGTGTGGCGAGGGGCTTGAAGAATTTGAATTCTGAATTTCTGTCAGAATAACATCTGCCAAGAACAAGTCCTGAATGTACTACTTGTCCCCCTAGAGAAAAATGAGGAGCTTATCATGCAGGTCTTTATCAAGATAATACCTACCCCTGTTGTCAGGCTAAAGCTTTAGCTACTCCTGGATGAAATGCCACGTTGGCTGTGTGCAGGTTAGGGAGCGTGGTTGAGCTACAAATTACTTGGAAGCAAGCTGATGTTAAGTTGCCATGGCAAAGAAAACGCAGACAATGAAAAGCTCTTACACTAGTATTTTCCATGTCTTGTTAGGATAGGATTGTCCAGCTGAGAGGTGCCTTTTTTTTTTTTCATACTTCTGACATGAACAGATAAAATAACAACATTAATTACAGAGTATTATAATGATTTCTGGCTTCACCTCAGAGGTGCATATATCTGACTAGGTAATTACCTCTGACAGATAGGTTTTTACATGAGAATCAAGGACAAGGAGCCTATTTTATTGCTTGCTGATGAGACCACAGAGGGTAAGGGTCACAAGGCAGGCTTAGAAGACCATTTTTCATCAATGTGTTGAGTTGTCAAAGTACCCACCCCCTTGGCTAAAGAAATGTTTTATAGGAAATGACCCAGTGGCCCTCAGTCACAGGAACTGGTTACTTCAGGGACGTGACTGAGTGGTAACAGATGGTTCTCAGGTTGAAGTGGAAGGCATTTCGTGAAAATAAGATACCTTTGACCACAGCGCTCTGAAGTTTACTCCTCGTACAAGAAAGAACACTGAACTCTTTATGACACTTACGGTCCCTGAAACATTCTTCTCCCCCTGCTAATTCAGGCTCACATTTCTATACAATTCTGGACAATGTTCAGAAGGCCCTCTCACCTCGGGAACTCTTCAGAAGTACAAGAACACGTGCTTTGCTCCTTTTCACATTCTCCGGAGAAACTCCTTCTCTGACACCCTAATGGACTTAGCCAGGAAAAAAAGGGTCGGGGGGGGACGGGTGATTCTCTCCCCTTGTTATTTACTCAAACTAAGAATCTATAAAAGGATAAAAAACCCAGAAAATTAGAGAAATCAGAGAAGAAGGTAGAAGAATCCTAAATAAAGTTTTCCTCCAAAATTGAGGATGTACGCATTGCTACTCCCCTGGAAATGATCCAGCTTAATAAAGTGATACGGTTTCAGCACTTTTCCCCTTAGCCCTAATGTGAGTATAGAGATTCAGAGGAGAAAAGTAGATTTGAGTCTATGACAATGATTTGTACTCCAAACACCAAATAGAGATTCCTGGGGTTTGATGAAATGCCCATGTCACAGTGCAGTCCCCTTTTTTAATTACTAACCTAATTCAGATATTGCAGAAATGCAAGCCTTTCTAGACTACTCTTAAAATTTAAGACTTTTCTCTCAGGTATTCTGTGGTATTTGGTACTACATATAATATAGGGTCACTTGCCCTCTTCTATGAATTCTCTAAGGGAAATTTATCCACACTTAACACAACTGTTGAAACATTTATTCCTAGCCTGATAGAGGCCTTAATATGCTTTGTAGAACAGACAGACCTATTTCCATTTTCTAACTCTATTTTTATCCTGAGCAATAGAGTACAATAGCAAAATAAATTCATATGGTACAGACTGCTATTCAAGCTACCTTTATTTTTTAAGTGTTTTTCCTAAAAAAGCAAAACAAAAAAAATCCTTCTGCTTTTCTAACTATCCTTTGTGAACATTTTGCTGTTGTCCATTGCAGAATTGACAGAGTTAGACAAAACACACAGAGGAATGATCAGAATTTAATTAGTTTTACTTGTTGTTGCAACAGCTTTCAAATTCTTTCATCTTATGAAGGAGTGAATCCCTAAGATTACAGATACATGAAAATAAAACTGAACCACAGAGGAATTTTTACATTGTACTTCTCAGTTCTTAGTCATGTAAAGCAACAACGCCTTTCTAAAAGACACCAATCCCTCTTTATCTTCATTATTTTGATGAGTTATCAAGATGAATTCACCTGTAGAACACTCTAAAAATGAAATTGTGATAAATGGCCCCCAGAATATAACCTCTCCTGGATCATACCTATCATTTGGAAGTTCTCTGGTGAAACTAGAATCATATCAAATATATTTGTGTCCTAGTTATTCAACCAGAGTATTTACCCTCCTCTGAAGAATATTGAGGGTATGCTGAGAGGGGATCATTTTAACCTAGGAGATTTTTCAGAAATTGAGTTTTAGTAGAAACAAATTCTCCATATGCATCACGTTTTCATATTTCACAGAGGGCTGAATTATACCAGCAACACAGTAAGTGAAGAAAAGTTCCCAGCTTTGAAAATACCCAGCAGATTTGAAGTATTTATCCTAATCACCTCTTAAACATAGGCTCATTGCAATTGCTAATATGCAAAGTTTGTGTAAAAGTCTTTATAGCACATATTTCATAAAGTATAAACCAAATTTCCTATGATTAGATTTGTACACCAGAAATCCCTAGACAGCCTTTTCCAGGTCTACCTCTTTAATTCATGGGTATTAAAGACAAGACCAGCCGAACAGTTTTGTATTAAACAGAAACATATCATCTAACAGGGATCTGTAACCAGAGTGGTCATATCTGGAATAGGTAGAAAAAATGTTTAATATCCAGTTAAGCATCGGCATGTAAAATTGGCGCTCACTGACAAAATGTTTAAGTGGCTTTACATTGCCTGACCACATGGGTTAGAGACCAAAATGCTATGGCACAGAGAGGAAGGACTATTTTGACAAACATTTCTGGCAGTCTCTCCTGGGAGATCGGGAGCACCACCACATACTCAGAGCAAGGACGACATTTAACAGTTGAACATTTCAGGTTTTTGAATAGAAGCATATCAGCAAACAAAAATGAAAGTTGATTCAGTATTGTTGGCAGATGTGAGAAAACATCATCCCTTATTATAGGATAGGTTTAATTGGCTTTCTTCTGAATTACAGACATTGTGTTCCTAATCAGTTTATACATAGGTGTTTAATACCCAGATCTTTGAGTTATTGATTGTTTACTCTTTTCTGGTAATGGTTAGTCCCACCAAGCAATTTATAATAAACAGCTGATAGGGACGGGAGGAGTATTGGGTTTCACTGTGGAACAAGCAGATATCAAGAATTTTTCCCCCAAACTCTATAGAGACAAGGACTATATAATCAGTTATTGGAAATGAATTCTCAGGATTGTGTATTTTCTTTTTCTATTCATGGGTGCTCAATCAAGGTTTATGTATATTCATTGATTTTTCAAGTTTGATTAACTTTAAAAAACATAACTTGAATCTTTATGCTCATCCCCCCAAGACGTCACCCACACAATTAAAGTCATGATACCCAAATTATCGATGTCAGGGTGCCAGGATTTACAATTCAAAATGGCGTCAGGGCAAAATTATAAGCCACACTACATATGCAGTATATTATGTGCTTTAGGATAAATTGGTGTATTGGGCCAAAGTTATCAATTTGAGGGGCACAGTCAACCGTAGGTACAAATTTGGTTACCTGTTTCTTAATTCAGGAAAATATGTTGTTATATAAGCATAGTACCTGAAGGAAATAAAGACATGAATAGAATGTGCTTCTGGTGTCTCAGGTGAGAAAATACATGGTGATTCATAGCTCTCCAAAGATTGCTTCTTTTCCAGCTTTTGTCACTTAGCTGGATAAAGTGGTCTATCATTAAGTGAACAAGCTAGAAAAATTCTGCAGCCAAAAGGAAAACAAACTTTGTTATGGAAACTCAGGCTAGCTAAAGATGAAGATGGTGCAGATGAAGGTCATTGCTATGGTCTCTGATCTCGTTCTTGTGCTGTCAGAACTACTTTAAATCAACACTGCATATCCTGGGCCCTGAATTAACCTGTGAGAGTTGTCCAGTCCCTCGCCCTACTCTTAGATAAAATTGCTTTAAACCACTCCCAAAGAAAGGTACAACATCCCTCTGCAGAAATTATTTGATTCTTAACATTTAAAATATGTATTATTTTATATAGAGTATCTATTTAGAAAGGATACACCTCCAACCAAAAAAGTTCACAAATATAAAATTCCTTTGGAAATAGCCACACTTTTCACCAAACAAGTCTTTGGATTTTTTTTTCTTCCCATTTTCTCCAATTGTTTTCTACTGCATAGACTATCTTCCAGGACCATTGTGCTTTTATTTAAAATGTTAATAACTACCTTGCATGCCTGGAATTCTCTAGTGTTTAGGTCTTTAAATATCTTTTACAACCATCATCTCTAATCTCATAATGATTTACAAAAATTCTCAGGGCCGTTTCCCAAAGTTCGTCATTTCCGGGCATCCCCGCCTGCCTGGGTCTGCGGGTGCCCTTGCCACCTCCCCACAGTGGCCTCGGCTTCCCTCCCTTCCGCTGCCGTCCTGTACTCATCCTGTGTTTCCACAGCTCTGCGCGCATCTCACCCTTCCCACTTGCTCTCACGACTTTGACTTCACACACGTCAAAGACGTTCTACCAGAACAATAACTATCGCAGCATTTTTGAAGTCATTCTGAACACATTTGACAAAGAAGCCTGCCCAGTCACCTGCCTGCAGGGGATCAAGGAAATGAGCGTGAGATCAGAGACACGCGTATTACTCCAAATCACCATCACCATTAATATCTTAACCTGTCTCCAGCTCATCTCAATTTGTCTTCATTTTCAGCACTTCCTCTTACCCACCTTATCATCTTTGAATATTTTATGTCACTGATATCCTTCAGAGAAATATTTGACATACTGTACACTTTTGCTTGAAGAGATCGCTGCAATCCCACCATAATGAGAACCATAACCATGGGCAAGTCACATAACTTGTCCAGACGTCAGGCTCTTGAATGAAAAAATTAAACTATTTGACATTTGAGGCCTTTTCATTTTTAAATCAATGATTCTATTACTCTTTCATTTACTAAGGTTTAGAAAGCTGGTCTGTCGAAGTCACTGTAAAGAATAAAAATTATAGTCAAATAGCTTCATATATATATAAGCTCACATATGAAGCTATTTAAATGTCAACTGCACAGACATTTTTGTAATAGCTCTAGCCAGTTATAGTCACAACTTCTTATTCTATTATTCTTTCTATGTGCATTTGATTAAGGATGATGCCCAAAATTCTCTTTTCATATGCATTCTATTGGGGATGCCAATTAAGATTTAGCTTATTTTAAAAGTTATTTATAATGTCAATACATTTTTTTAAAGATTTTATTTATTTATTTGACAGAGAGAGATAGCGAGAGCAAGAACACAAGCAGGGGGAGTGCAAGAGGGAGAAGCAGGCTTCCCACCGAGCAGGGAGCCCAATGTGGGGCTCGATCCCAGTACCCTGGGATCATGACTTGAGCCGAAGGCAGACGCTTAATGACTGAGCCACCCAGGCGCCCCTATAATGTCAATACATTCTTAAGAAAAGCCCAAGTAATAGTTGCTAGGAGAGAGGCTACAATGTCTATTAAATGGTCTTGGAAATTTCTACAATATCTAATTTTGTATAGATCCAGACTATTCATGCTTGGCATACAAATAACTGGTGGGAATTAGAATGGTTTGACCAATACAGGAGATTAAGTGGACACATTTTAACTCTTTTCTTACAAAGCAGTTTTTTATTATAAGATCATATAATCATATTATCAATGTATCAATTAGGTGACCTAGTCAATCCAAAATCTTTGACATCTCATGAAGGTCATTAAGTTCTCATAAACAAAGTCACGTGGCTACATTAAAATAAAAGAGCCTCTACGTCTTGTGCGCATTTTCCTCTACCTATTGTACAAATACTTGAAAATGTACGCATATAGCTCTAAGGGGCTATAGATCAAACCGGGTCAGAAAATATCTACAGAGCGCTTGTCATAATTTTCCAGTTCCTCGGACCCCATCTTTTACCACTACTGCCTTTTCCAGTATCCTTTTTCTCTTCAACATACACACACACACACACACACACACACACACACGTGCATGCACACGGAGTTTGTCTTACTTCTTTCAAAAACAAAAACACAAACACAACACTACTGGTTCCAGAGAAAGAATTATAGGCTTAAAACAGTATAAATTTTATAGTGGTGGAAATTTCTAAGAGTTCCCATGTTCTATTCACAGGAAAATTTATGGAAGAAACCAGTACTTTAAATCCCAATTTCCAGGACTAAATGTGTTGCGAAAAATATCATTCAAGGACATGATATACACATACATGATTTCAGCCCTCTTTTACTAAGCCTGTGACACACCTAAATCTTGCCATTTAACAAACTCCAACAGAACTCATCCTTGAATGCCATTAAGGATATATATTCACAATGCCAGAAACCTGCCTATCCCATAATGTTCAGAAAAACATGCTCAGTAAGGAGATTTATCCCATTTGCCATTACTCTCCAGGACTCTATCTACTTGCAACAGAAATGTAATCACATTATTCCCATTCACATTAACTAACCCTGACAAAAAATAAAAGTGTGGAAATACCAGTTCGCTGACTCAAGGCACACTCTCAATAGCCTAGGGACTATCTTACTAATCATGTCTTTTAGCAACACAAATGTCAACCATAGTTTTTATATAACGACGGTGAATCTATAGCACATTGTAAAACTTCCAGTATGAGCTGTCTATACTTTCCCCTGTATCCTATCTTTGATAGGCCTCGTAAGCCCTAAATTATAAGGCAGCCAGTGAGAGCTAAAAACATCTTTAGTTAACTGGAGTAACTTAAGATCCTGCATTTGCTAAGTGCTTGATAGGAGTCAGGCACTGTGCTGTGTGTCCCACGGAGAACAGCCCACCTAATCCTCGCAGTAAGCCTGGAGGTAGGTACTGTAATTTTCATCTTGCAGAGGAGGAAACTGAAACTTTAAGAGCTTATGTAACTGTCCATGATTTCAGAGGCGGAGCTGGAACTCAGGTTTGTCTGGCTCCTGAATCACTGATCTATACTGCGCCCTAGCAGCCTATTGATACTCAGGCTTCCTCTGCTAGCTCACATAGAATGCTCCACCCCATCGTAGCTGAAAGTATCCTAGAATACTTAGCTCCATGTCCAAGTTCTTTAGTTGAATTCAAAGTCTTTAATGTGCTTCATTCCAGCCACCCAGGGCAAATTATGTTGTTAGGAGCACAGCAATAGTCGTTACTTTCAAGATCAGTCATGGACACTGGGCCCAATGGTTATACAATTGTTTTCTATCAGCAGAGTGCATCAAAACCTCCTGGATTACTTGGCTGAAATGTAGGTGCTCAGACCCACCACAGTGATTCTGATTGAGTATCTCTTGGACAGGGACCCAGGTATCTGCCGATTACTAACTCCCTGTTATTCTGACGCAAAGTTCTGAAGAATCACCCTTTGAGAAACACGAGCTCAAAGATACGCAACAAAACACAAAAGGTTAAAGGGATATATTTAAACAAACCGTAAAAGCAGCTTTCAAAATTCCTTTCCAGGTCTGAAATGTATGCATCTGGGGAGGCCAGAATCCTATTGCTTAAGATTTTTGAAACGCTCCCACCGCCAGGAATGAAAAAACCTAATTTAATAAAGAATGACACAGTCCATAGGTCATTAACTCCAAAGCATGTATTAAGAAGATGGCCAAGAGTTAAAGTGGCCTATTTTCACTGTTTTCTGAATGTGGCAAAGATGCTGCCAAGAACAAAGACAAGATGATGCTATCCTTTGTAATCACTGTAATACAATCTTTAGTTGATCCCCCAACAGTTATGGTAGGCAGAATTACACATGATTACACCCCTTAGGAAACTGAAAGAAAAATAAGATTTTTATTTAGGATGGCAGATTTGTTGTGATCAGAAACCAAGGAATTTTAAAATACCAAGGAGTTCAAACCTGCATATGAGGTTTGAGAGACATGGGTAGAATACTTAGGGTCATGACTGACAATGAGGTCATCAATATACAGTAATTTTGTAAGCTACATGGAAAACATCAATCTGTTGTTGATAGCTCTCCAATCTCTATACATTTTAAACTTATATTCCAAATATGCTATATCCACACCAAATGAACAGCACGTATCACCACAGAAATAACGTTCTCTGAAGGATGAGTTGGTATCAGATACAGTAGACAGGACAACTTATTAATCATTGTTTCTCCAAAGGAGGAACAGTTTAGATATTGTTTTGAGAGAGTGTCTCCATGGCCATCACATTTTCAATCTTTAAAATGTATGTTTGAAGTATCTAGGCAAGTTTCCATGGAAATATACTTTAGACAACTTTAAAACATACTAATAATCACCAACCGTTTTCTAAGAAATGTTTATTTTCTAGTGTACCTACAAAACCACATCAACTTTTTGCCACTGTGAAAAACTGCATGTAATACGAGAAACAAGTAATGAGTAGACAGCTTTACTATAAATTGTAACCTCAGCTGTTCAAAGAGTATATAAGAACCCAGCAAATAGAGATTACTGACATGTAAGTGATAACAGGAAATGATTTGACACAGCAAATGATAACAGGAAGATGGATACTTCTTTACTCCCCACTTGTAATATACAATTTGAGTACAAAGGACAAAGTACAGAAAGAGTATCAAGAGGTAAACCAATTTAAGTCAATGCAAAGTTTAAGACAAATTACATATAGATTATGCACATAGAGAGGATTCAGTTTAGTCCAGAATGATTTGGTACAGTTAAAGAAATCTGAGATCTAGTCTAACCATGTCTGGATAGACAATCCTGAAAGTATTTTTGACTTCTGTCAGCCTCCCTCCATCTTCCCCACCTCATCCTGCTCGGATTTCCCCTGCTCTTGGAAAAAGAGCAAAGACTCCCAATATTTACCCCTCCCCCGAACCCTAACATCTCTATGCTGTTCCATTCTGGGAAAGTGAGGTCCAGAAACAACTGCATTTCAATGTATATACCTTGTTTCTGACTAACTTGAAAGCTATAGCAGGGACTGAATGGAAGAGATAATACATTACTTGGCTGCAATCTGCTCTGATGCTTTAGCATCTGGTCACATGTATTATTTAAAATCAGACAAATACATAAACTGTTCACATAGCCCACATAGCTGGGTGATAAGTACCTGGTAAATGCTAGAGGTATATAGCTAGGTATTAATTTGAATTGCAATAGACCAGCAGATAGGAATTTAATTTAGGATATCACTGAAGCAGTTGTCAAAATGGAAATAATATTGCTTTTACTGGAAAGGAAAAATTGAAAATAGTGAAAATGCAGCTAGAAAAAAATTACAGGAAGAAGCTCAAACAGTGTGTCAGGTTTAACCTGTGCAGGCAATTGATAAAAATTGATAACGATAGATTGCTATACAGTATATGAGACAGTCTGCAGGAGGATTCCGTATCCAAATGTGAACCCATTTAAACTCATAAAGATCAATACCAACCAGAAGTTGACGACACATGACCTACCCTTTTTTCTCATGTCTCATCTTAGAAGATGACACATTTCAAAATTCATACTTTTAAGGATGCCTGACTATTGAGATAGGAACGGATCTATTTGGCTTATTTCATGTTAAAGAAAATTTGTTTCAGCCCACATCAATAACCTGAAATACCTAGCTAGAATTCATCAAAAAAGATTTCCACAGCATCATTTCAAAAAACAGATGATGGGTTTTCCCTCTTGCCATTCTAATGCTAAAACATCTGGACCATAAATTTAATCTTACCAATGGCATATCTACACTCTAGTTGTTTGCTAGTCATTAGTATTTAATCATTAAATGGATTAGCCTGCTTACATAAAATTACTTCCACAATTACCAATAAAATTAAGGTTAAATAGATGAATCTCATGAGAATCCCAATGTTTGAAAATTTTTTATACACCATACACACAATTTTGTATCATTTTTTAATGCCAAGTGATTTTTAAAGGACCTGATACATAGTAGGCATTAAGCACACTTTCTTTCCTTTACTCTCATTTGACAAAAGGTAGAGAGGAAGAAGACTGGTTATAGAAGAGACATCAATCAATCATGTCTGCACTACAAAAAAATCTTCTGAATGATTTCATTGTAGATTAATTAGTGAAATGGAGAGCTCAACATTTATAGACCTTACTATTAATCTTTAATTAATGAAGATATTTCTTCTCCCAGTCTATGTAAAGTATATACTTTACTCAAAGAGTATAATGAAAGGAGAAAATGTACAGGAATATCAAGGGGAAGAAAAACAAGTTGAGGGCGCCTGGGTGGCTCAGTTGGTTAAGCGACTGCCTTCGGCTCAGGTCATGATCCTGGAGTCCCTGGATCGAGTCCCGCATCGGGCTCCCTGCTCGGCAGGGAGCCTGCTTCTCCCTCTGACCCTCCCCCTTCTCATGTGCTCTCTCTCTCATTCTCTCTGTCTCAAATAAATAAATAAAATCTTTAAAAAAAAAAAGAAAAACAAGTTGATATGTATCATATCAAAAGTGAATTTCTAGTAAACAATGTCTTCAGACCACACTCAGTACAGGGAAAAAAAAAAAAGGTATCCAGATTTTCCAAAATTAATCCTTGTAATAAAGTAAAGGAGACTTATTCTTATAGTCCATGAGACAATCATGACTTTGTTTTATTATGGCTGCAAAATACTCAGTAATACTTTGCACATTAGTTACTTTACCTAGACACATAATTTTTAATTGCTTAATGCTCAGATATGAAGTTACCTATAACCACCTCTAAACCAAATGTTTTAATACTTTAGAAATTGAGGTATTTATTATGTTGACCATTTTATAGGCTTCAAAGAGTATGTGAACAGATTTCTAGGCAACAGTAAGGGAAGGCTAATTATCATCTGAGATCATCCCCACCACAGGATGATTGGCTGAGGTGGTTCCGCCTAAACTGATACCTTGTATTTTACCTGAATACATGCTAGGAGAATATATGATAATTTTGTAGCATGTTTAAATATTAAAATATTGAAATATTAAATGGGATATTAGTCCAGTCTTTCTCAGTCCTCTTAGTACATCAAAGTCACCCTAGGAGATTTTTAAAATACAGATGCCCAGGCTCTATCTCAAGAGAGAGGGTTGAAGATCACAGGAAACAATGATTTTTTTTTTTTTTTATGTTTCCCAGGGAATACTAATCTAGCACAAAACTAGGTTAAATGAAGTAATTCTTTTTCTGATTAAGAATAAAAGAAGTAGAGTTCAAAGAACGAAAGTTTTATTAGATACCCAGGCTAAGGGGCACAATCGCAGTCTACATGGAGAAAAGGTTCTCAAGACGACCGACACACAGAATCATACAGAGGATGAATGAGAGGGTGGACTCAGCTCTGGAGAACAAAGACGCTTGAAAACCTGAAAGGAAGGGTTCCAAGAACAAGAAAAGTGAGTGCCAGGTCCTGAGATGGGCGAAACTTTGTAGTTTGAGAAATACCTAGAAGGCTGGTGTGGCCAGATCTCGGTGCACTACCGGGCAAGGACAGGGCATTAGGTCTGAGAGGCAGGCAGGAGCCAGCTCTTGTAGGGGCATCAAGGCATGAAAAGGACTTTGCTTGTATTCCAGTTGTACTGGAAAGCTAGCCATAAAAGGTTTTTAAATAAGATGACAACAACGAGATCTGCCAGCACTTTGGAATGTTGTTATGGTTGCTGTGTAAAAGATGGTCGGGGGGGGGTTCAAAATGGAGGCAGGATCCCCACTGCAACAAGATGGTGGGGGCTTGGTACAGGGAGGATTCTAACTGCTCCTCTAAGTGTCAGAAAGAGCAAGTTCTCATCGTTATCATCATTTTAGGTTAAAGACTCCATACTACAAGTCTTAAAAAGGGGGGGGGGTGGATATGGGATTCATAGAAAGAACAATCCTGATAGATTTTTCCTAAGGCTAGGGGATGTTCTAATCCCAACAGTTTCTAATCTAGGAAAAGTTTACATCACGTTTTCTACAATCAACTTTAAATTCTGTTTTGCTATGTAAAATTGAAATCTCTGGTTTCCTATTTCTTAGAACATTCTGAATTTAGTTTTGTAACTGAATGAGGTTATATTATGTTCACGTTACCAACATTAGATTCTGAATTGTTGTTTTGAGCTAGAAGTTGGCCTTCTAAATGAATTAATTTCTAAAGACAAAATATCTTATTACTACCAGTAATATTCCATTTGTTCTTTATTACACTTCAGACAGAGTGATCAGTAAGCAAGGTCAGTCTGATCCACAGAACAGGAGAACAGTGGGGTACGAGGGCCCCTTACTACAACATAGCTGAGCTCCTCTGAACTACCAGGGAAATCTGTTCAAACACCATGGAGGGAATTTCACACTTTAGGTCAATAGAATATGAAGGCCTATGCTAAGTTCATATCAATTGCTAACTTGTATTTAATAATTTATTTGGCTTTTACCCACATTTCTTTTTATTATGTTCAATTAGCCAACATACAGTACATCATTAGTTTTTGATGTTGTGTTCAACGATTCATTAGTTGCGTATAATACCCAGTGCTCATCACAACATGTGCACTTAATACCCATCACCCAGCTACCCCATCCCCCTGAAATTTATTTGGCTTTTAAACAAGTATCGTCTTTAAAAAAAAATCTTTTGAATTATTATGTTGAATTCTTAACTTATCCTGGCTTTGCATGATCAGCCAACTGTATTTTCCTGCGTTTACTTTTGGCACATGTGTCTTAATGTGCCCATTATGGTGGAAAATATGCAATAGCAAATCCGTAAATGTCTGCTGATCAAAACAAACATTTATAGAATATGATCCCTGTACTCCAGAAGCAAAAAAAAAAATACAATAGACTTTAAAATATGATTAATGTTAACTTATATAAATCAACATATATAAAATGTTGTCAACAGTAGATACATTGCAGATACATATCAAACATTTGCAGACAGGACTTATTAAGGAGGAAAGTTTTCTGGGAGAACTCATTACTATTTTAAAAAAGAAAAGATGTGGTGTATGGAATGGCATGTTTTAGAAACGAAGGACTTTTAAGAGAAGGGAGAACTTGGTATTAGGAGCCAGAAACAATTTTTTTCTGTTCAACAGTGATTTAACAATATTTTTTCACAGCTTTTCTAGCTGTTCCCTCCCCCAACTTCTACTTGCCATCACTCTCCAGCTCAAGATGATACAAATAACCCATACCATGAAAATAAATCATGTAATTTGAATTTCCACCTAGTCAGTGTTGGCAACATTAAAACACAGTCCAGTACTGTTGTACCTGGTCACCTTTGAAGTTCTGCAATCTTAGAATCCTATTATTTCAAAGCTATTTCTTTTCTGAGGGGGTCGGGATAGAGGAGGAAGGAGAAGGAATACTGAACTTTTCCTTGGTCTTTCCAAGTTTTTAAAGGATTATTGATATTGTTATTTTTAAGTGCAGATGGTTATAGGACCTTGTAACAAGCCATCTGTGGTCATTTGAATAATTTTTCCCCTCTTGAAATTTCCATCATTGTCATCAGCAGATAATGTCAAAGAAAATGATGTTGTGATCAAAGATAAAATCAAAAATCAGATGTGATGTTCCTGTTATTTAGAAATTATATTTAATTTTCTCTAGAAGTCAATTAAACTATTCAAATACATGGCCAAGAAGGAAAAAAAAACCTGCACTGGCTTTCTTTACATTAGGAACGTTGACAAGTCGACATTATTACATTTATCTCATCTTCCAGAACATATCAGGGGAGAAAGTAAATTAAGTCTTATCATGATGATTGCCGATGGGTTTTTTTTTTAACGCTTTTTTTCCCCCCATATATAAATGAGGAAAGAGATTAAAATCCTCATGCAGTAGATATTACAGAGTAAAGAAGCGGCTCTCAAACTTGGGCATGCTTCAGAATCATCTGGAGGTCTGGGTCAAAGGCAGATTACTGGCCCCACTCAAGGAGGATCTGGGGTGGTACTCAAGAATTTGTATTTCTCACCAGTCCCCGGGGGGCTGCTGGTGTTGATGGTATTAAGAACCACTGCAATTAAGGATGCTTTCCCATCTCCTACTTTTCCTGAGGAATAGAATATAAGACAATCCGTTATATCCACAAGAACAACATCTTTTAGCTAAGCTTCCATAGATCTTTAACCACAAATATTATAGATCTTTCATATACAGCTCTGCTGGACAAACCAAATAGACTTAAATAAAAGCAAAGAGTTTATCTGAGCATCCTTCTCCCTAGAGCCAAGAGGACTAGAACATACCTAGTTCCACTTTTTCTCCTATTCTTGGATCTCTACTTTTCCTCCAGATACCTGATTTGTACCCTCTGCATGGAGTCCAAGCTTCCCACTCTCACACCTCTATGCCGAACTTAGCCAGTATTTTTACATAGTATGACTACATAGAAACAAGTGGGCACAGGGACAGAAGGCTGATTAGAGCCACAATTTTCCCATCAAAATGAAGATGATACCTACTTCTCTTGGCTATTGTTGATAAATGAGAGGACAGGTATATGGAATCAAGCATAATGCCCAGCACATGGGAGGCCTGTTCTCCTGACCATAGAGCCAATTTCCTTTCCATCCTCCTAGAACTTCCAGCCTCCCCATGTCATTTTATTAATCTCCCTGCCAACTGCACTTTGTGACACTCCTCCATCCCCTGAATATCCTAAAGTGCACCAGGTAGAAAGTAGAAGAAAGAAGATGCCAGGCAGAGTTGAAGAAAAAAAAAAAACCAGAGGACAGATAGATGGTTGCTTGCAAGAAAACAAAGTACCAGCAATCAGAGCTATAGAATTTTCTGGCCTTTTTAATCACCTCTGGCTCAGCAGGTTTAGTTACAGGTAACCAGGCCATCTGACAGAATTCAACAGATGCAACCACACAACGCTTGGTAGTAAGCTTTGGATCAAGGGTGCAGTGCTGAAAGGCAGGCGTTAGCTTTGTTCACCTTTTCTAACTCGTTGTTTCTGTGTTGCCATATCCATAGGACATGCTAGCTAGTCCTTTGGTTTCCATGAAGTCCACGCAGAACCAAACCTCTAATCCAAAAGTGGCACAAATATCGGTCTTATACTTTCATTCACCCTTTTAGACACTAGAACAATAATGGATGGATTCAAGTAATCAGCCCAGCAAGTCTGAGAAGCGCTATCGTAGCAGTTAGGGACACGGCATCGGGGTGCCAGTTCTAATAAACAATGTGACCTTGAATAAACCTCTTCAGGGTCTTGTGTCTCTAACCTCATCTGTCAGACATGATGCCAGCTGGCTAATCCACTTCTCATTAGCATATAGAATCTATCAAAATGCTTCAAAAAGTACAAATGTCCAACAAGGGCAAATTTAATACTGGTGGTTAAGTTGAAGTAACTATATTAACTAGAATCAAGTCAATTGCCAGCTTTCACATATATACCATATTATCAAGCATGTGCCAGAATATTCCCATAATGCTTTCACTTAGCACGCATGAAGCTAGTAATATAAACCCCCCCTCATGATACAGCCTTTGAAAAAAATCCATTGCCACTTCTTCCACTTTGGAATAAATGTCTTTTCTGAGTGCTTTTCCTGGCTAGCAGATTTCTGTGTCAAGAATTTATTTTTCAATTTGTTTCACTTATCCATAGGAGATAACCACTTGGAAGAAATACTAACAATTAAGTCTCAAACCTTTTAGGAAAAAGGATTAAGAAGTGAGAGGGTCCCCGGGGTTTATACTCCCAGCACTGGTGTATGTATACTCACGACGCTGTTTGCCCAGTAAGAGCCTCAGCATTTTCGGAAGTGTAGAGCCCTCCACAGAACCTTCTGACACTAGAGCTGACCCTCCAGCTTGAGTCAATCTCCATTCCAGCCCTCAAAAGCTCCGACAAGAATTTCTCCCGAGAACAGTCACCATAACGCCTGGCACCCAGACCGGGGGACTAGCCCCCTCGTGCTGGCAGCGGAGGCCTCTCTCGAGCTGCCCTACCACACTCCGCCGCTAGGTGCTGCCGTCTAAACACGCGTGGTTTTGCAGTGCGCGCACGGGTTCAAGGTTTCAAGCTCCAGCGGATAAAATCTGGGTTTCGAGTTTGATAAAGTCTTTTTTACACAGATTATCTAAGATTGATCCATTCTGAAGGCTCTAATTTCTGTTCTTCAAGCTAATTTAAAGCAGGGCAGCCCGAGAAATACCCCTCTTAGACGGGCAGCCGGAGAAGCAGATTTTCACAGGTGTTGTGTGCTGCAAACCTAAATAGCCCCCTACGTTCAATCACATCAATGCCAGAGGCAGAAGAAAACCCGCAACAAAGGATGAAAGGAGAGCGAGCTCAGGAAAGCTCATGGCTCCCCAAGAGCTGTTTTGATGTAGAAATCTCTGTGAAAGCTCATTAAGTCCTCAGTGTGTGAGGCAGGACTTAGGGAAAAGTCAAAATGAAGATAATAAGACACCATATCCACCCATCCTGACATAGCTGTAAAGCATTCGGGCTACGCCAAAGAAATTTCACGTGACCCCCCAGCATATGAAGGGCCTAAGTTAGCTCTAGTTAGACCCCAGTCCAGATGAACAGTTACATACCTGGGAGGCAGTTACCTTTAACACTGACCACAAACAAAACTAGTTAAAAAGCAACTCCAAGCAAGAGGGTCCCCACAATGGAAAGCCAGGTAGGTCCTCTTCATGAGCAAAAAGCAGTCGCCATATACCATGAATATCCAACTCATCAGAATAAATCATAATAAAAGACATTAAATGAGGGCTGCATACAAGAAAGGCCAATAAGATTCTTTCTCCCCAGTACTTTCCACTCATTGGAAACCATTCCTAAGAAAAGGTTTCTCCTCAGGCTTCGACCAGAAACTGAATGGAGTGAAACCTTGCATTAGGGTCCTCCAGAGAAACAGAACCAATAGGACGTGTATGTGTGTTAAAAAAATAAAAAATAAAATAAAATAGAAAGACTTTAAGCCAATGACTCACGAAATTGTAGGAGGCTGGCAGGGTAGGCGGAGAGGCCGGAGGCCCGGGAGACACTGATGTGGCCGCTCACGGCCCGAGGCAGTCTGGGAACGACATTTCTAGTTTTTTCTAATAAGGCCTTCAGTTGGACTCAGCCCTCCTCATTTTAACTTAATTACCTATTGAAGACCCTGTCTCCAAATACAGTCATATTCTGGGGTCCTGGCCCCTAGGATTTCAACACACGAACTGGGGAGACGCGATCCAGCCTATCACAGACGTGAATGGGTGTCGCAACGAGAAAGTGACAGATAAGGAGAGGTTGGTAAAAACCTGTGCCTCTTGGAGCAGTGATTCTCAAAGTGTGGTTCCAGGCCCAGCAACATCAACAACACCTGGGAAATCGTTAGCAAAGCAAATTCTCAGACACCACCCCCCCACCCAAGATCTGCTGCACCTGTGAGGAGGGCGCAGCAATTTCTTTTTAAATTTTTAATACCAAAGTACAATTCATATACAATGTGATATTAGTCTCAGTCTACAACATAGTGATTTGATAATTCTATACATTACTCAGTGTTCACTAAGTGTAGTTACCACCTGTCACCATAAAACATGATTACAATATTATTTATGTTCCCTATGCTTTACTTTTCATCCCCATGACCTATTTATTTTATATTATTTATAATTTTATAATAACCCTTAATCCCCATCATCTATTTCACCCATCTTCCCCCCTTCTCTGACAACCACCCACCAGTTTGTTCTCTGTATTGATGAGTCTGTTTCATGTCTTGTTTGTTTTATTTTCTAGATTCCACATATAAGTGAAATCACATACTATTTGTCTTTCTCTGTCAGATTTATTTCACTTAGCATAATGCCCTAATAATACCTAGAGGTTCATCCATGTTGTCACAAATGGCAAGATCTCATTCCTTTTTTTAGCTGAATATTCCACTGTGTATATACATACCACATTCTATTCATCTATGGATGGACACTTGGGCGGCTTCCATATCTGAGCTATGGTAAATAATGCTATAATAAACATAGGGGCGCATATATCTTTTCAAGTTAGTGTTTTCATTTTCTTTGGGTAAATAAATACCTAGTAGTAGAATTATTGGATCATATGGTATTTCTATTTTTCGTTTTCTGAGGAACCTCTATACGGTCTTCCACAGTGGCTGCACCAATTTACATTCCCACCAACAGTGTGTGAGGGTTCCTTTTCTCCACATCCTCACCCACACTTGTTATTTCTTGTCTTTTTGATACTAGCCATTCGGACCGTCTCACTGTGGTTTTCATTTGCATTTCCCTGATGATTAGTGATGTTGAGCATCTTCTCAGTATCTGTTGGCCATTTGTATGTCTTCTTTGGAAAAATGTCTAGTCAGGTCCTCTGCTCATTTTTTAATCAGATTATTTGCTTTCTCGATGCTGAGTCTTGTAAGTTCTTTATATATTTTGGATATTAACCCCTGATTGGATATATCATTTGCAAATGTATTCTCCCATTCAGTCGGTTGCTTTTCCATTTGTTATGGTTTCCTTTTCTGTGCAAAAGCTATTTATTTTGGTGTAGTCCCAATAGGTCTCCTGAGACAAGGGAAACAAAAGCAAATGTAAACTATTGGAACTACACCAAAATAAAAAAAAGAAAAACTTTTGCACAGCAATTTGTTTTTAATAAGCCCTTCAGCAATTCCAACAAAGGCCACAGTTTGAGAACAACTTAGAAGTTGCTTGATTACAAGAACAATCTCACCTAAGAAATTTTCCAACAGGGACGCCTGGGTGGCTCAGGCAGTTAAGCGTCTGCCTTCAGCTCAGGTCATGATCCCAGGGTCCTGGGACGAGTCCCACATCGGGGCTCCTTGCTCAGCAGGGAGCCTGCTTCTCCCTCTCCTTCTGCCTGCCACTCCCCCTGCTTGTGCTCTCTCTCTCTCTGACAAATAAATAAAAATCTTAAAAAAAAAAAAGAAATTTTCCAACAAACGTGGAAGCATATATTATTTGATCTGTGTAGTTTCTTTAAATATATTAGGCTGAGTCATACTTTATAAAAGGGCCTCAGAATCCATTTTACTCATAAATTGGAACTAGAGCTCCAAGGATAGGCACAGTAACAACACTGCAGAGGAACTTGGCCTCTGAATACAGATTTCACAGGGTAAAAGCAAAACTGTGGGTAACCAATAAAGCTTATTTATCAAATACCAGAGCAGTCTAATTGCTGTCTGTCTGGTTGGACACCTCAATTACATCATGCAAGTCCCATGAATGGGAGATTAAATTACAGTGGTTGGACTTAGTAAAATTCATTCTACTCTTTTTAAAAATTAAAAAAAAAAAAAAGAAAACACAAACAGAAATAGAATTGTTAAGAGGTCATGTTTGAGCAAGTATCAAATTTACACTGTGCTACACCTGGCCCTGAAACACATTCTAGACCCTCACAACATTAGCCTTTGCCAATGCACTGGCCAATAAACCTCTGGCCGTGCCTGTCTATAGCATTAGTAGTAGAATCTATAGCATTAGGAACAAAAAGATTGAATCTATAGCATTAGGAACAAAAAGATTGAATTCCCCTGTGAGTTATTTTCAAGCCTCAGTGGATAGTCAGATCTACGAGCAAGGATACACATGCCATTTATCTGAGAAGCCGGCCTCATCTGAGACATACGTGCTATGTGGTGGCCAGGTACATGCCACTCAAGGTAGAGCTTATGTCCAGTAAGCTTTCCTGCCTGTCTAGCATAGTTCTCAGAATATAAGATGCTGGATCCCATTGCACAGTACAACTAGATTCAACACTCGTAATTCTTTTTTTTTTTTTTTTTTAAGTAGGCTCCACACTCAACATGGGGCTTGAACTCATGAGCCCAAGATTAAGAGTTTTATGCTCTACTGACCGAGGCAGCCAGGAGCCCCGAAACTCATTAGTCTTTATGTGGCAAGAATTTCCCAGGTCTTCAGAAAAAAATATTATTTGTGGAACCTAAATTTTTATATTGGCTATCAAGGAAAGGATTGTCAAGTGGCCCTTTCGATTGGACTAAGATCTACATATACCCTCTTTGTGACATTCTGTCATAGAACGACAGCTATGAGCTGAATATATTTGGGCAGGACCTATGTGAGCAAGCTTAAGGACTACCAGCGAGTTGCAGTATTTAACTGTGTCCACATAGAATAGAGAACATTTTCACACTGAGCAATTCTATCAGCAGGTCATTGATCGAGAAGTTGATGTTTGTCTGAATAAGGGCAGTTTTATTGCTGGAAGCTAGTGTTCTAGACAAATAGGTACTGTAATCTGTATTCTTTTTTTACTCCTCTATGACTCACTCTTCTCTGGGTTTATCACTAGAACTCTCCCTGGGGTGGTTCATTACCTGTGACTAATCATATTGTGTGGGCCTCTCCCATTAGTAATAAGTGAAATTAACTTAAATTTAGCATCAAGAACTATCTTGAAAGGAAAATAGGTTCATAAAAGTAGCCTCTTCTGGTTTGAGAAGAGGCCATCCCACAAATATGGTAAGGACCTTGATGATGTGAGAGGTAGTAGAATGTCACCAGTCATGACTATTTAGCACCAGGTGGTAGTATAACCACTTCTGTCCCACTTCCCCTCTCACGGCCCAGTTACCTAGCTGCCTCCCATTAGTTGGGAAGCCATGCGAGAGAGAAAAGATTGAATCCTGGAACGGTTATGCCCATTTGCTGTTCCATTGGGATGGCTCTGATTCTCACATTCTCAGAAGTGCAAATACTAAGTTCTGAGAAGATCCAGAGTCCTTTTTGTGGACCACTGCCATCTCAGTTCTTGGCCTCGGCTTGTAGCTGGGGTGTATCGATACCCAGTCTGTGCTTCTGAGGTACATCCAAACTCCTTTGATGCCTCCTCCTGGAATCAGAAGAGGATCAGATTTTCTATGTTCTTTCACTTGTCTTGTACGTGGCCCACGCAGAGATTTCAGTTACAGAGTAGACGTGTTTGTCCTTCACCCAGTATATTCAGAGTAGGCATACATTGCTGCTTCTTTTCCTCCACCTTTGGCCACATCTCCACCTCACGGAGACTTCTTTGTCCCAGCTACCTCCTCCTACAAACAATAATCTTCACTCCTTTAATCCTGTTCATATGGCCTTCCAACACTGGCCACTACCAAAAGACATTGCTTCCAGAACAGGTTGAATGGGGAACCTCCTGTGCATGGGTGATATTCCTGACTCACCTGGAGGCAGTTTGGCCTGGGTTTTACACTTGAATTTTAAGCAAATGTATGTAAGGGCAGTTCCGGGAGAGCCACTCTGAACAGGAGATGGCAGTAGAAGCTAAGGTATTTGGGCACTCTGGTCCCAGTCCTTCGGAGGAAGGGCATTTCCTGTCTGCTAACTGTCATTTCTGGGAATAGTTTTGTCTCTCCAAAGCCAGGGTGGCTAAATACTGAGCCCAAAGTCCCAGACCTTGTGGAGTCCCACAACTATCAGAGAACTAAAAATTGCTCAAATTGAAGACCTTACAACCAAATGAACAAGGTGGGAAGTTATTGTTAAGTCTCACTTCAAAGGAAAGGAGGAGCCCTCCAGAAAGCACAGACACTCCTACTTAGGTAGGCATTAGTGAGATACTTGGAAAAAGCAAGGATTTGAGATCCAGTGCACATTCTTACTGAGACTTTGAGCAAGTTATTTAACAGAGGTGACTTAGCTCGTGCCCACATGCAGATTAAAAGGGTAAGGAAGTTTTCCTCACAAATTTCATAAAGGACCAAGTAATAGCCAGGAAAACTTTGTAAACTATGACATGCAATAAACATACAAGGAAGGCATTTTTGTTGGTTTGTCCCTGTGGGTTTTTTGCTTCGGTTTGGTTTGGTTTTTTGGTTGTGTGTGTGTGGTGTTTGTTTGTTTGTTTGTTTTTTGGTCCAGGTAATATGTGCAGAAGCAGTTTGACCATGGGATCTACTATTTCTCTGTTATTTATGAATCCCCAGAGAGTTACGGCACACAAATTACTTTGTAACAGCTCTAAATCCTTTGCTTCATCCTGAGTCTACAATTATGCTCTCACCCAGGCTCCTGTCATCTGCTGTCTTGATTTATGAAAGCTTCTGTTCTCTGATCTCCTCATTTCTTACCTCTGCCTCCTTTAAAACTTACAAAATGTGCCTGCAAGGTCAAATTTCTCATCATTACAGCATCACATCCTCAGGTATCCTCATTACGGTCTTAATAAAGCAGGCAGTTAGTTCCACAATAGTCTGTTTAATCCACTAGATAATTGCTCAGCCTTTACTATATAATCCCCATCCTATCCCTTGCCAGGATTCCAGAACCACTGTGCTGTGGTTTGAAACATCGATTAGTTTGTCACATGTATTAATTAAAAATTTATTTCTAGTCAAGTATATGAGGAATCGAGTGCTGCATAGAAGTAAGAAAAATATAACTAATGTTAACCAATTTTACTTGAGTGAAAGTAATATGACAAAGTTTTCTGGTAACGTCCATACACTTACAGACTTCGCAAAAGTTGGGAAAAAAATTAAAATTTAAAGTATTACAGAAACAGTTTAAGTATTATGGTAGAAGATTTATGAAGCATGGAACCACATGAAATTTTTCATGTAGTTAATAAGACAGAGATATATTATTTCATTTTGTTCCACTTGTGACCCAGAGTGAATTATATCCACAGTAAAATTAGACCCAACTGGGCCCTGGCACCTGAATGGCCAAGAGGTATACAAATTTCAGCACAGCTTTATTAGCAAGTGGGATATAACAAGACCATACTCTAAAGCCAGTCCTCAGTTTTATTATTTATTTTGCTGCCTTGATCATTTTTCTGCACTCATTTGGCTTGAAGGCACAGACATTCCCTGTTGATTATCTCTACTTGGCAGTGGGTTTCTGCTACACATTTTGATTCCTAATATGGTAGCAGCAGAGGGTTTTGTATGAGTTCCAGCGAGTTTCTCTGGGCTTGTGGAATGCAGTGAGGAAAGAAGCCTACAGAGATGAAAACATGAACATTTGCATTGACAAAGAAAAAATAAAATAAAGAAAGGATAAAGGGATGTTTCTATGAAGAAATTTGTTCTCCTTTTTAAAAAAAAAAAAAAAAACTCTGGCCACTTTCTAATAATGTCTTACAGTTAGGGAATTAGAGGAATTAATGTGCTTTTTAATTGCTTGTATTTTTTATGACCATTTCGAGTCATTTAAAAATGTCTGAAGGTTTTTACAGAAACAACACTAACAAAATTAGCTTTTCATCATCATCAAAGTTTAAATCCTTGAAGCACACTACCCTGTAAATTAGCCATATAATGATGAAATCCGAGAAAGTAAGCGTCATGTCCCCAAAAGAGAGTAAGAGATAATGTCTATTCAGGGTACAAATTATATTATTCCTCTTAATTTTTGTAGCAATATGAACTAATTCTAAAGAGTCTGTGTATTGGTCTCAGAATTTAATACAGTTTTTCTTTCAAAGTCATAAGTTAGTTCACAGAAATATTCATTTGGTAAAAATTCTTTAAACAATACATCCCAGATGATGAATTCTCCTTCAATAACAGGCTCATTTTCCCTAAATGTACTTATTGATTAAAGGGCTCTGTACTTTAATAAGCCACATTTGCACTGGTGTTAAAACGCCATTATTTCCATCATCATTAACATCCATTCAATGTTTAACTTTCATATAATTAAGAATTACATTTGGAAGCGATTGGCTATATCAACATTTGAGGTTCTGTCTATAAAGGCTTATCTGCTACATCTATAAAAAAATCACTAAAGAGAGACTCATCTTGAAATCCAAGAAATTCAACAAGCCCAGTATAGATACATTTGAAAATATGTTTTTTATAATGTTCCAAATATTTTCTTTTTCTGGACAACTAATCCTAAGAATCCCTTCAGTAGAAGGTTCTGATCAGTTAGCAACAAGCATAAACACAATGTGTTTAGAGAGAAGGAAAAAAGGGAAAATAAGGGTAAACCCCTGCTCTTGAGTCAAAGTTCTTTAAGTCCCACACAGAATTTCCACTTGCATCTCAATGGTCAGAATGTAGTCTTGACCACTTTACTTGCAAGGGAAGCTGGGAAATGTAGTCTTTTAATCTGGGTAGCAAAGTGTCCAGTGACAAATTGTGGTGCTAAAACCAAAGAAGTGGACATTAGAGTAGGCAACACAAATTCTCCATCATAGTCAGGTTCACAGGTTCCTTAACTTGCTCTCATTGTCAGGATCATACAATGACTTAGCTTCCCCATCCATATTCATATTTACTTATTTAAATTAGAAGTAGTGTTTTTGTTTCACTGATTTAATTGTGTATAAATTATAGAAAATTTTAAAATGCAAGTAGAAAAAAATTTAAACAATCTTAAAATTCACCACCCAGATATAACTTGGATTAATTTTTTGGTATATAGTTGCATTAAATCATAATGTCTATCTTTATGCACATATGTGTATCTACTAATTTTCTATAATAAAGTTGGAATATACAAAACACACTAATTTTTAACCTGCTTTTGTGATGACACA
This sequence comes from Halichoerus grypus, assembly GCF_964656455.1. Lineage (NCBI taxonomy): Eukaryota > Metazoa > Chordata > Mammalia > Carnivora > Phocidae > Halichoerus > Halichoerus grypus. The sequence goes on from NC_135717.1 coordinate 140,614,429, forward strand.
ATATTGTGAACATCTTTCTGCATCAAACTTTTCAGCATTGCTTTAAAAGGCTAAAGATCACTGCATTATATGATCATACCATAATTGATTAAACCAATGTCCAACTGATGAACACTTCAGTCATTTCAAGTTTCACTGTATTATAAAACATACTGCAATTAACATCTTTGTTGCTAAATCTTTGCTCTACCTTACTTAGAAGGTAGACTTTCTGATCAAGGAATATACACATCTTGAAGCTTTGACATGCCAAACTCCCCTCCAGAAAAATTGTTAACATTTTACATTGTTACTCTCCCATCTAAGTATATGACAATCCTTTGACCAACAATGTGCTTTATAGAATTTTAAGTCTTTGCCCAATTTGATAGACCAAAACATGGAGTCCTGTTTTTATTTATATTTCTTTGATTACTATTAAAGTTGAATATTTACCCGGCCTTAGATTTAGCCTTCTTTATTATCATGAAAATATAAGGCAGGAGAGAAAGAGGTTCAATTGGTTCAAATTTGTAACTACTAACTTCAGACTGAAAAGAACAAGTCCCTGGTTGTTAGATAAGTCATGTATGCTAACTCATGAATAGCAACATAGAAGAACAGTTATCCTTCCATTGCACTGGGTGCTCAATGAAGATGCCACCTGACCACTTCAAGTCAGTTACCCCAATTTGTTCCTCCACTGTTTAAGAAAGAAACCACCATGATCTTGGTTCAACTTGTGTTAAGTTTGAAGGACAGTGCTTCCTATGTCATTTATCAGTTTTCTCCTATCCCAGTTATTCCTTTGAGTTGACTGTCAAGCTGGTGTTGCCGCAGAGTGGCAAGTAGAAATATTCAGAGGGGTTCAATTTGAATTCAGGTAGTCAGTGAACCACAAACTCTGTCTGCTCAGCTGCTTTCAAACCAGATAGATATCTCCAGTCTAACTTTGTAACTGAGCTGAAAACAACTTTGTGCCTTTAAATATCTGATGATGTGTCACATTTTACTACATCTGAGGCCAGGGTGATGTAAAATAAGTAGCCAGATCATAACATGCCAGGCAAACAGCTGTTTGTGTCATTTCCTGATGTTGCTGAGTAGAGAACTTCCAATGTCTTAGGCACATGCTCTCTGTGAGTGGGTTGTATAAATTACTCTGGAGTAGTTTACCTCTGTAGCTTTTTGATCCTTTTTGATCCTTTCCTTGGACCCAAAAGCCAATTAGTAAAGTAAGAGTTAATATAAGAGAAGTTTGAACACTGTAGGATAAATCCCACTTAGCCCATAAAGACAAACTTCAGATTAAGTGCATGCCTAAATACTAAGGTACAAATCAAAATAGGAGGAATAAAAATAAATTTCATCCTATACCAGCAAAACCAAAAATTAAACACTGAACCACAACTATCTCTTTTTCTCTATAAACCTAACAATTATTTTCCATATAGGTAAGGAAGGCAAATATGTATTTTCGTTTACCATTTAGGCTGTCCTTGTGCACTAATGGAGCACATTCCAATGAAACTTCAATGGGCAATAACATGGAACACTACAAGCCCATAGGATTATAAAACACCATTGGGGTTTGCCCTTCCTCCACCGTCTTCCCAGAGTCTCTTTTTTTCCCCTCTATAGGAGAAGCTATTTAGTTAGAGTCAAGCATCATTAAATCAAAACACAAAGGAAGGAGAAATGAATATGGGTTAGTACCACTTTGCATGCCATTGAGCCACAGCTGGTATAAAGTATTATTGTGGTATGAAAATGCATTGTGTATTCCAGGAGGACAAATAACTTGGTAAACCTGGAGTATGGGTGTGTACCAGGAAGTGGCCGCAGATCAGGATTCTGAGTGTGTGTGTGTGTGTGTGTGTGTGTGTGTTAGCAGGGTGCAGTCACATATAAAAACTCACTCTTCGCGCTCAGAAGTTGCGACTTTGTCCTGAAGTAGGAATCTCCCGGAGGAATTGCAGCTACTCATCTACTATCCAGGAATGTCCCATTATATGCAATTTGACACACTCTGTGTGACCTTCTCCCCTTTCCCACACAAAGAAGCCCTATACCTGCAGTCTTGGTAGAAAAGTGAAACCTTGATTCTTAATCAGCAGATCTGCAGGGTAACAAAGGGAACATTATGATGAGAGCAGCTGTAATCAAGCAGAAGACCTCTTGTGCCATCCACTGCCTGGAGAAAAGAGGAATACAATCAATATGAACAAAGGGCAGATAGGCACCAACGCCAAAGCAATGAATTTCTTGTAATAGGCGTGGAAAGAAGGCAGAGACCCAGGAAGGCCACAAGAATCACAGAAGGCTTCTCGGAGGATGTGATGTTTGCTATCCCAGCCAGACTTGAGCCATAACCTTCAGGGTCCTGAAAGATCAAGTGGCAGTAGGACTCCAGAGAACCATGTCTTCCCTGGGGATATAATGACAGGCAAAACAGACAAGTATCTCGTCTCATGGACCACCACAGAAAACACAAGGGCCTCTGTTCTCTTTGCAGGCCTTGTTAGGGTGCCTGCACCAAAAACACTCCAACGACTGTCCCTTTTCAATGGCCTTTATCTCCATTTTATTCACTTATTTACGTAGACTTGTTTAAAGTTTATTTTTGAAATTATAAAATATGTGTCGAGGACAAAGACCAGACGTGTATCATCTCTTTTCCCGCTCCCATCCAACCCTTCCAACCAGAGATATGCAGTTTCAAGTATATCCTTCCAGAAATGTTTCATGCCTATATATGCATAGATCCTATATTATGTATAAATACTATACCGTTTTACTTTCCTATGTAGCTATGCTATAATGATAGCTCTAGAATGTTGATATAGGAGGGACCTGATGGGGGCAATCTTTAGAAAAGGGTCTTGAAGCTCTACTGTAACACACTTAATATATCAGAATATCAACCATCTATATCAAAGAAAGGAGGGTGCTGAAAAATAGGGAACACGAAAGCCCCACCAAACAATCCTTAGGAATCTTTGTATAAGTGCACACAAATAGGTGCCTACCATTCCCTCTTGGGAATGGACCATCATTTTTTAATCATTCCCCAGTAGTAGATACATAGATTATATGTAGGGTTTTGGTCTTCATAAACAACATTACTTTGAACCTCTTTGGATACTTAGGCAAGGGAACCTATGCAAAAAATGCCTCAAAGTAGAATCCCTGAGTGGAAGAGTGATAAAATGTTGCCAAACTGTTCTCCCAAGACATTGTTCCAGTGTACAGTCAGTGGGAGAGACAACGTGTATAATCTAGGATTTCCTGGTAGAACTGCCCAGTTATGCTGCCACAGAACTCGTTCTGCAAGCTTAAGACTCAAGATCAAATTACCTATTTGGAGCTAGGATCCCAGTCATGCATGCAAGTTCAGCTCTCTCTGAGCTTTTGACGTCCCCAAAGCAGTTTGCTTTAGTAGCTCAGCTAAGCTGTGGAGTAGCATATCCCATCTACGTTAAGAAGCATTTTTGTTTTAGCTTTCTGGAGCGTAAATAGCTATGAGAGGGTCTCCATCGCAAACCTAGGGAAAATTCTATTGAGAATGCAAACTAATCAGAGAGAGGGAGCCGTGAAGGCCAAATGTGAGACTCTGCTGTCCGGAAAACAGATTGAAAGAAACAAGGCAGAGAGATGAGTTCAGGAAATTGAATAATGAACTGTGTGACAATCACGTGACCATTCTGATCTCCTGAAAGAAAAAGCACCTTAGATAATTGCTTGAACCTCCCCCACCCCAACCCCCAGTGGGGGATGGCAGCAAGGCTGAATGGCTATAACGAAAAGTTTAGCTCTTCTGCTGTTTTCTCATGTTCAAATGCTTCTCTGAGATATAGGACTTCATCTCCATTACCATTTTGATGTTTATATGTGCGTGTGCGTGTGCGTGTGCATGTGTGTGTGTGTGTGTATCCTCTTCTAAATAGAGTTTGGGTTAATATTCATGCTAATATTCATCTCTGGTAAAATAACATGATTATATTTTCAAAAATATAAAAAATACAACATAAAAAATGACAGCGTTGATAATTTGATTTCAGGTTTTGTCAAATACCTTTTAAAAATGCAGTTAATATACTAAGCCTTCTCATACACAATTTATGTTATTGATTAAAATCTAAAGGTGGAACGAAAAAGCCCAATTTTTTTTTGCTAAGAGAATGAGTAAAATATAATCAGCCATGTTAATATTTCAAACAGCAAAGTACTGGAAATTTATCTCTGCTCTTAAAGAAAAGTTTGGGACTAATAAATTCTTTTATACATGTACTATTGATGAAGAAATGGGGAATAAAAGGTTCAGTATACTCTAGGAAATAATTACACCTTCAATGAGATACGAAAAGAATAGCTCCTCTGTTAATCAGTAAGAAACCCCCTGTAGTCATGAAGGGCACAAATATAACAAAAATCCTACCTAATATGTGCATATATGTGGGTGTGTATTCTTTCTGTTCTTCACATTTCCTACGAGATTATACAACAGTAATATGTTTTACCTTAATCTAAACTGTGTAGTTTATATCAGTTGTCGGTCATCCAAAAATCTCTGTCGAGTACAATCTGAGACAGCACCGAAACAACAGAGTGACAAACATTTTCGTTTAGTCTTTCCTGCTTCTACAATTTGTCATGGATACCTGTTTTCCTCCGAACCATGTTGTTTTTACATTGTACTTTTATCTGGGATTAGGTATTTGAGCAATTAGGTTTTTTGCTTGTTTGAGTGTTGGTCTTTCTTCTCCCAATGACCTACAATGTATTTCTAAAAGGATTTTCCAAGAAATGAGAACTGTCATGTAGTAGTAAGTCCTGTTGCTCAGCTCTCCTGAAGAGTTCCCTGTCTCCACCTCTGCCCCCTTTCCCGGGGCCAGCCCGGGTTCATGTCTTTACCACTTCTCCAGTGATGGCAACAGTCTCCTAAAGCTGGGTCCCCTGGGCTCTTGCCTTGACCTTCTTCCTTCCATCTTACATACTACTGCCAATGGCATCCTCCTAATGCAAAAATCTCCTGTTTAAACCTTTAATTGGTTTTAATTAGGTTCTCACTGCCTTCATGATGAAATCCAAATTCCTTAAGACGCTCTACAAGCCCCTTCATGACAAGGCCCAGGCCTGCCTCTCCCAATGCCGCTGCTTGTTCCTTATTTATCCTGTGCTCGAGCTGCAGCCGCACCAGACCACTTCACCCACAGAAGCTTTTGTGAGTATCATCCCTCAGCACCCAACCTGGAGAATCCCTCGTTCTTCCTCTAAAATGCTTCTCCGGCCTTCATGTCCATATGATGCCCTTGGGGATCTGGTTAAAGTGGAGATTCTGCTTCCATCCATCCATAGGTCTAGGATGGGGCCTGAGGTTCTGTTCTGCACCTCTAACAAGCTCCCAGGTAATGCTGAGGCTGCTCAAAACGCACGGTGACAAGCCTTAGAAACATTACCATGTCAGCCCTCCCTCTATGCAAAACCCCTCCCCTACAAAGCCGATCGGCACAAAACTTCCTCTTTCCTAATTGTATAGCTTGTGTATGGGATGCGCAGAGCACCTTCTACGTCTCACACTCTATTGTAATTCCTTGGTCACGTGTCTGCCCTTCTAACCTCCTGTGGGTCATCTCAGGGCTGGAATGGTGACTACTACTCCTTGTATTCCCAACGTTAACATCGGAGCCCAATGTATGGGCATTTTATAGAAGTATTTTGAATGGGAAACTAGCAAAGAGTTCTAAAACAACATCTGCATGGCCCCCTGACAAGGTATTTCTAAAGATGTCTTTGCTGGATTGGAAGGTTAAACTACATTCTTAGCTCTCAAACTCATGCATTTTTTTTTACGTTACTACCATTGTCTCCAGTGGGATCCGGGGTAGGATGGAGAAGGGGAGGCCTAGGACTACTTGATTCCTGTTCTTCTAGCCAGCATGTAAGTCTAGACTGAGACTTTGAAGATTCCAGACCTGTTAGCACAAAAAATTGATCTTTGTGGCCTTGTCGGTGATGTCTACACCCCCCTCCTCACTTCCCGACTCCTTTACCTCTGCTGCATAGCATAGCCCTGTTTCCAAACACTTGGCCTTGCACAAAAAGAATGAAGGAAAGCCAAGGCATGATGAATAATCTCCAGCAGAGCATCCGGGCAAGAAGTGGCACATCAAAGACGTTTGCAGGTCTGAGTAGAGAGAATTAGTAGAAACCAACAACGGCCCAGTGTTTCTCCCATCATATCACAACACAAACAGAACAGGATGGGCCAGCAGTAACCATTCCAACAGTAGTAAACCAATGGCCACGAAGATAACAATTGCCACACAGTGGTTCTCAATGCTGAATGTACATTAGAATCACCTGGGAAGAGATAGTGATAAAATGTGAACACCGGGGGAGGGGGGACCCTATATCAACTCATTCAGAATCTCTGGGGGCAAGGCAATAGTTTTTTTAAAACTCTCCAGTGATTATAATGTGAAGCCAGAGTTGACAACTACTAATATGGCTATCACCTCATTGGATGCTTGAAATCCCCTACAGGGGCTTCAAAAGTGAACATCTAGTCTCACTTTCAGGACCCAACAACTGGCCTCCAAGTCTTATCCATTATAGGGTCACATAAAACCAACCCAGGATGTTTTGCCTTTTTCCTCATGCAGCATGTACTAATGAGTCTATAACAGAGAATTTCTTTATTTTTGCCTACATGTCTCATCACACGGTTTCTATTAAGAAATCAGTACTTGGAGAGAGAATGTGACCCATAGAAAGAAGGAAGTTGAATTCATTTGGAAAAGACAATTCCAAATGCACTTGATACCCTTTCTTAATAAGTCTTAATAATCTACCTTGACTTCCTTCTCCTTCCCCCTACACCCTCTCCTGCAAGTCCATTGGTCAGAGGAGGTCAGGGAGGGTCACACTCACTGGATCTGAAGCTACAATGCAAAAGTTTCAAGATAATGGGGTTCTAGTGCATTGAAGAGCACAGACTCTAGTATTAGTGATCATCTTGCCAGATGTGGAAGGGTGCTCTACTAGATACATGGAAGGAACTTCATAAATTTTAGTTGAATCTGAATCAGAGCACCTCAGTTTTTTTTAATGAAACATTTCAGACCTTATAAGTATAATATAATGAATATTCATGAGTAAGCATAATATAATGAATACACAAAAGAATCAAAACAATATATATAATCAAAATCTTGTGTGCCCTTCCCTATCATGTTATGTGATTCCCAAGCCTATTTTCATGTTTTATGTTCATCATTCCTATGTTTGCTTTTAGTACATACATTTTGGGTTTCATTTTCAGTTATATAAATGGTATTACACTCTTTATGTGTTTACAAACTTTATATAAATAATATATTATGTATCTTTATGCAACTAGTCTCTCCATATTATATTCTTGAGATGTATCCATGTTGATTAACGTAACCTTGTTACTTTTTAATTGCTGTACAGCATTCCATGGTAGGAATATACCCCAGTTGATGTTTACAGCTTTCTGTTGATGGATATTTGGGTTGTTTCCAATTTCTTGCTGTCATAAACAATGCAACAAGGAGCATTCCTATACATATCTCTTTATGCAAATGTGGAAGAGTATTTCCAGGATACTTACATGAGCATGAGATTGCTGGGATATAGGGAATGCACATCTTCAGCTTTTCGGGACATTCCCTAATAAATACCCCAGGAGAATATGAGTGTTCCTATTGCTCACGTCCTTGTCAACATTGATGTTAATTTAAATATTTAGCCCTTTTTAACAGGTGTATTTTTCCCTAAAAATCCTGCAGAGGGCAGCATATCCCGGTATTACTTCTCAGGACGCATTCCAGTTTATGGGTCCCTTCTTTCTTTACTCCTTGAAATCCCTTGCCCTACTCCTCAACCCACTCTTACCTCAGTCAACCCCCCGGCAGTATTTCACAAGGACAGACAAATGTAACACTATTTGAAAGCTGAAAGCTCCCTCCCGCTTTTGTCTTCATATTGCCGGCACATTTCTGTCTCCTGACAGGATGGGAGGGAGAGACAAGTCAGTCTTGATTTAAAATACTTTTTCCAGGGGTCCCTGGGTGGCTCAGTTGGTTGAACATCCGACCCTTGATTTGGGCTCAGGTCATGATCTCAGGGTCATATGATGGAACCCCCGTACAGGCTCAGCAGGGAATCTATTTCTCTCCCTGTCCCTTTGCCCCTCCCCCTGCTTGCGCACATTCTCTCCCTCCCTCCCCCCCCAAATAAATAAATGAATGTTTAAAAAAATACTTTTTCCAGTTCAAAGTAGCATAAGAGAGGATGTGAGTAGACAACAAAGTCTTCCACCATTCTGAAGCCCTGGTATGTAACCTAATTAGGAGGCATTGCACACAGTCCAAAAGTGTTTATGTAAATTGGAGAAATACGGAGAAGTAGGGGAAGTTATTGTAAAGCAGAGGATACTTTGTTTTTCTTCTGGAAATAAGATATTTACCCCTTTGCCTTCTTAGTTACACTGTTCCTGGCTCCCTAAGGAAGAAAAACAGTGTTCAGTTTCTCAACACCTCCTCAAATTTCTTTTTTTATTTTTTTAAAGATTTTATTTATTTGACAGAGAAAGACAGCGAGAGCGGGAACACAAGCAGGGGGAGTGGGAGAGGGAGAAGCAGGCCCCCCACTGAGGAGGGAGCCTGATGTGGGACTCGATCCCAGGACCCCAGGACTATGACCTGAGCCAAAGGCAGACACTTAAAAACTGAGCCACCCAGGCGCCCCTTGAATTTCTCTTTTTGTACTGAGTTGAAGTCCTGCCCCAACCAGAGTTCCATGGTGGGAATGCAGCCTTCAAAGGTGCATTCCTTTCAACAAAGCAGATGTGAAATTGAGCTTTGCTGAAGGATTTAAAATGGCTGCTTTAGGAATTTACTGTTAGTTCTTTCAAAGTGGCCCTACAACCACCACTCTGCTAGGAGTACTTTTTCCTTCCTGAAACTAGGTTTTAAGATTTCAATACTTTAAAATGAATGAATGAATGAATGAATGAATGAATGAAATAAAATTTTATTGCTGTCCTTGAAGCAGAAAGTAGACAAATAAATATGATTTGCTTTTGGATCGGTTACTTTCTTGAGTTATTAAATCTTTTCCCCTTCCAATATCATAGATCAAAAACTTTCTCCAAATGGAATCTGTCAAATACTCTTTCAGCAAGACTTTTTTATTTTTATTTATTTTTTTAAGTAAGCTCTACATCCAATGTGGGGCCTTAACTCACGACCCCAAGATCAAGAGTCTCCTGCTCTACTAAGCCAGCCAAGCAAATGAAAATACATTTCAGTGGAAATGCAGGGGTAAAGCCTGTTTTTTAAAACAAAATCAGGTTTCTGGGGCACGTGGGTGGCTCAGTCAGTTAAGCAACAGACTCTCGATTTCAGCTCAGGTCAGGATCTCAGGGTCAAGATTGAGCCCTGCCTCGAGCTTAAGGCGTGGAGCCTGCTTAAGATTCTTTCTCCCTCCCCACCTGCCCACCCCCTGCTCATGCATGCACACATGCGTGCACACACACTCTCTCTCTAAAAAAAATAAAGAAAATCAGGTTTCTCTAATACAAAATGTCTTAGAGTCATTTATATGCTGATGTGTATTATAAATCTCTAAGGCAAGACTTTTAGAGATTCTGTGTTTCTAAGTGATTTGAGCATAGTTCCCTTTCTCATGAAACACCTGACAGGATTAGAGTTCAAAACACACTTTGGAAACTGCTAAAATAGGTATTCTAAGGTTGGCTACACCCTAATCATTAAGCCCCCAAATCCACAAGACCCATTTATTTGGCATCCTTGACTATAGTTCTTTCATGATAGAATACCTGTCTCGACATGTTGGTTGGTATATGCATTGCTCCTGTTCTGACTGTGACTGTGGACATATTTAAGCCAGCCTAATATTTGCTCCCTTGTCTGCGACATTTTTTCTGCTTCAATGCCTCAAGAATGTCTGTCTTCTTGAATTTCAATTATTCAATTGGGAATATGTTTGTAGTATTGAGCATTCTGTTATTAATATTTCCCAGAACATGGTATACCATTTCAATCTATAGATATGGTTACTCTTTGTCTCTAGTGAAGTTCCTTTGTATGATATTTGTGAATATGTTTCCTGTTTTGTGTATTGGATCCTCTTCTTCAGGGACATCAGTTTTACTGATGTCAAGTGCTTTGGAACTCAAATCTGTTATCTTCTAATTCTTTCACTCCCCTTGTGTCTATAAGCCTTTCTCCTAGCTCAATAATTTTATTTGCGGCCATGTTTATTTTGTTCCTTGCTATGTCACCTTATTTATTTGCTCTATAATATTGTTTTTGTTCTCAACTTCCTTAATTCTGAAACCTTCTTGTTCTATCATCTCATCTTTGAGCTCATATTTTTCTGAGTTCATGTTCTCATTAACTTGATTCATAGTACAAAGCACTTCTGAGGAATTTTGTTTTGTTTTCTGGATTATGTTTTCTTTAAGAGTGGGGGTTTTATCATTCTTTTGCAGGCTATGTTCCTCTCTTTTAAGGGTTGATTGGTTTTGTTTGCTTTTATTTGGGAGTGTTGCCTTAGCATATTTGGATATTTGCCCCTGCCTCCCCCCACCCCATCTTGTTCATACCTGAATAGCTCTATCCAGATCTTCTCTTTGTTCTGATCTGCGGTAGATGACTTCTCCTTGGCTCCATTTTCACGGACTCAAACTTGTTTTCCCCCTGAGCTATGGTTGAGTACATATACAAATACCGCCTATCTTACTGTAGATTGATGGAGGGGGTAAAGAAGGGAAGGGGAAAGCTCTGTGGAAGCTACGTGACATCTGTCTGATGTAGAACTCCTGGGCACTGCTCTCTCCTCTGGGATTTGTAGGTGTTAACCCCTCCCTCTAATCAGGACTCATACCTACCATGAAAGGGGGTTTTTTGGCGGGGGTTCTAATCATTCAACCAATTTTTATTGAGTACCTATTCTCTGTTAGGTACTATTCTAATCAAGACACTGGAAATACAGCTGTGTGAATAAATGAGACAAAAAAAAATACCCTTTCTCATGAGTTTATATTCATTGTGGTGTCTTTACTGGTACAATGTAGTATCAGAAAGAAGCAGCCCACTTCTGCCTAATAGCCATTCCAACCGCTCCTCAGTCAAAAGAGAGGAGAAAAATAAAGAGAGTCATTCACTTCAATTTGGTCTCGATTTGAGGGCAATAGTGAAGTCTTAAGATTCATCAATTCAGCAGTAAAGCTTCAGAGGGCCAGGGAGGAAGTCAGGTTTAGGAGCTGCACTCTGTCACTCCAGAATCTTCTTTCCTTGGCCAGCATTTTGCATGTGTACGTGTAAGTGCTCATGTTTTGTTTGAGTGTCCATAATATTAAGTTGCACTTCTTGCCTTATTTGGTGGCTGATTTCTTACTGGGGAGGAGGAAGCTAGTGTTTCTTGTTGTTGGCATTCACTTTTTTAGTTGTAACAGAGAAGAAGATTATATGAATCTGTTTTCACTCTATTGCCTTCAGCTAAAGGCCTCAACTAGTTCTTTTAACTCTAATTGAATGTCCTACCTATGGTCTGCAAATATAAGCTTGCCATGAATTGCTCCTTAGGAATTAATCAAATAGTTTAACATGCAAACAAAGAAGCATAAAGCTGAAGTGGTTTGCTTGGGTTGTGTGCCAGCTTCTCTTGGCTAAAAAACATTTCAAGGACTTAAACTCCAGACTACTTCTAAGAAGTCAGTTTGTCTTATCCCTGGACACTGAAAAACGGGTTCCCTCATATCTAGGAAAGAAATTCTTCTGAAGAGTTCCTCAATTTCATGATACCTTATGCTCAGGACTGTTTCTGCACAATCCCACAAGAATCCACTCTCTCTCAAATATGTCAAACACCTATTCAGGCAGTGGCAGGTGGAGACAAGATGTGAGAATCAATGCGGGTCCCCAGACTTCTTCCAAGATATGGGCTTCTGGGTCAGCATTAGAAATACCACGCTCCTAGATCTATCTAACTAAAGAGTAACCAAACACTTGTGTCTTTTCTTATGTACAGTAAAAGACCGAGCATTACCTACAAATGCCTCCCAAATAGATGATACTTAATTTAGATTATGACAAGGATATTTGATAAATACTGTACTTATAAAGGAATTTTAATGGCACTAGATTGCATCTTCTTGTGTTACTACCATGCTTCTAATGTAATTTCCCCCATCCAGAATTGTAATCCTTAGCCAGTTGCCTTGAAAGCTGGTTACCGTGGTGATGATTATCAGTATTATGATGACCTATTTAGAGGAATTTCCGCAGTGCCAGAAAACAAATAACCATTGAGAAAGCCTGAGAAATGAATGATGCTCTTTCCCTGAAAGTACCTTTACAGACAATTGCCATAGATGCAGTGTGTGTGCACGCGTGCGTGTATGTGCGTATGGTGTAGATTTGTTCATAATTAGCATCTGCAAAGGTTTTTGTGAAAGGATGGTTGTCCTTAAGCACTCCAAGAGTAAAAATGGTAGTACGATTCTTCTTCCTACAATCTGAAATGCATGGCCATGGTTGTATTAATTTCTCAGTAGTGTTAACAGACTTTCCATTTGCACAGTTTCTTTTTCTTGGTCAGCCTGTTTTTTTGAGGATTGTCTAGGGGTGCTGGAGTTTGGCTGACAGGCAGTTGGTGCAGATGGATTTTTACAAACCAGCTGATTGGCCATTAATAGTTCCTAAATAAACTGCGACTATTTGATAGCTATTTTGATTTCCTCACATTTCCTTTATGCCACAAAGTCTACACTGTGACCTCTATTTGGTCTCCCATCTCCCATTTTCCTGTGAAACTTGTGTTTGTGATTGTATGCTGATCTGGGTTTTAAAGTGTTTAAGTTTAAACGTTTCTCATTAATCATTGTGCTGTCCATTGATGCTTCAGTGGTTGTCTTTTTTGGTTTTGTTTTTTAGAGAAATTTTTGGTACTGATTTACACCTGTAAAAATTCCAATGATAAATATTAAACTCTTATTATGATCAAAGAATCAGCAAAAAAAACAAAAGCCAAGCATTACCCAAAACAGGACAACCAGACCTAATTTCCTCCTTCTAACCCACCAAAATTGTTTTCTGTCATTTTCATGCTTGTCCTTAGGTTTTCAAGTGAACTCCTTTATCTACTCTCATCTCTCATTCATTGTAACTTCCTTCAAGGTAATAGCAAGGTGTCCATATTTTCTACCATGTTCTCATATCATTCAGCAAAGTGCTAGCATATAATGAAAATTCAACAAACTTGACTCTTCATGTAATTCACCCTCCAAGAACTTCTAAAACCTCTTCAGCCATGCTTTCCAACTCAGTGTTCATCTGTTCATGTTCACAATGGCCTTCCAGCAAAATTATGTCGGAATCTCTTTCTTTAAAACCATATACAGTGAGTCTGTTTTTCACACAGCATCTTGAGTCAAGGTCAGTTAACTCATTTGGGCTCTATTTTCAATTTCAGTACCACAGACCTCTCCTTATGTCTGAAATCACATTGCTCTGAACTGAGGGCAAATATCAAACTCATATGAGTTACCTCACTAAATTCTTTATACTGGTCTGACTGCCATATTGAAAATGCCATTGTAAGAAAATTTGCTTTCATTTGACTAAATATGTTATATTTATGCTGGATATGTATTTCTCTTTCAACATTTTTGAGAGGAAATCACACTGATCTTTTAATTAATTTCTAGCCCAATCTCAACTTCAAAGAATCTAGCACAACATATCCAAATTGATCTTGCAAAATGTTGACTTCTCTCCATCTAACAGAAGTGTGCAGAAAAGGCATTAATATTGCTTACTGGCATATGGCCTTGGACTCGTATATACCATTTCCTGAAAGAGGTACTGAAAACAGAGGGCTTTTTAACTCATTTAATTCAGAGCCCATAAATGGTAGCTTCTCTTAGAACATAACATCTGCCCTCTTATTCATTTATTCAAGAAGATATTTAACTGTCCCTTTAAAATGGCCTTCAGATTAAATCACAAGTTGTGAGTTGTTTGAAGTATATCCACATCTAGCACTGCTTGGTAAGAATTAACTCTCTTGAAACTAGACTGAGAATCTTAAATCATTCAGGATATTTCCAACAAGATTCAAAGTCAGACCTCTGACTCTGTACAACAGTTCCACTAAATTAATTCACTCTGCATTTGTTGGATGGATTTTTCAAGGCAAATCATGAGCTTTCTTTAGAATATTCCTCTATGTCTAATCTTCACCCCTAGAGAAGACAGTGCTTAGAATTTAGTACTAGCAACCCTTCCCACCCTGGAGCTAAACTGGGAAGAATGAGAACAGAATGTTCTAACCTCATCCATACCACAGGCGGTTATTCAAGGAAAAAAACATATTTCACAGCCTTTTGCTAGATAAATTTGCTTTACAAATAGGGCACAATCTTCTGAAGACTGATGTGGAATAGCTTTTCTCCAAAAAGTTTCCATGGCTTTACTCCCTCTGCTCTAAGAAAACTCATGTCTTTAACTGCTAGCAATCCATTGCAAATCATTTTATTAACTAACTATAATTATTCCAGCTGGTAATTTTTGTCAAGGTCTATTCAGTCTAGAGCAGTACCTGGTAGAGTGTTTCTTATGAGAAACTCAGGGGAAAAGGTTTGGGGTAAATTAGCCGTTTTCACCAAGTCCCATTTACCACCCTTTAGCGGATTATAGAGATCATTTTTGAGGATTATAAAAGGAGAAGCTGCTTTAAAGTGGAGAATCAAAGTGTTTCCAGAAAAAGGGGTATTAGAGCTGAGCTTCATTAAAGAGGTGTTAAGTAAGGGCATGAAGAGGAAGAGGCCTTCCAGGCATGAAGCCCCAAGAGGGGAGAGCACACTGCATATCCAATGAGCTGAAAGGGCAGGGTGGCTGGAGCAGAAGCAGCATGGGGGAGTATCCTGAGAGATGAAACTGGAGAGGTAGGTATGAAACACATCATTCAGGGTCTAGTACTCTAGTTAAGAAACAGAAACATTTAAATCACAGTATAATTACTGGATTAGAAACAATCTAAGGAGTTATATCATGTTTTAATCATCCCTCCTTGAAAAATGTATATAGTCTAACACTGATAAAGTTTATGAATGTTGAATTAGGATGAATGTTCCAAGCCATAGGACTTCTATGACAACTAATATTAATTGTGTGATCATGACCCAATTAGACTCAGGTTCTTTAGCTGTAAAGTGGAGATAATATGCCTACCTCTCAGGGTGACCATGAAGAATAAATGAGATAAACTAAAGACAGTAAACAGTACAGTGCCTGCTAAGAGCTATTTAAAAAATGGAAAGAATATGCAGTACAGAACAAACAAACAACAACAAAAAACAGAAGCAGAATCATAAATACAGAGAACAAACTGATGGTTGCCAGAGCAGAGGGGGTTGGGGGATGGGTGAAATAGCTGAAGGGGATTAAGAGGTACAAGATTTGGGGCACCTGGCTGTCTCAGTTAGTGGAACATATGACTCTTGATCTCAGGATCATGAGTTCAAGTCCGACATTGGGTATAGAGATTACTTAAAAAAAAAAAAAAAAAAGTACAAGCTTCCAGTTATAAAATAAGTCAGAGGGATAAAAAGTACAGCACAGGGAATATAGTCAATAATATTGTAATAATGTTGTATGGTGACAAATAGTAACTACACTTACTGTGGTGAACATTACATAATATATAGAATTGTCAAATCTTTATATTGTACACCTGAAACTAATATAATATGTGTACCAACTATACTTCAATTTAAAAAAAGAATGTGCAGTGCAGCCCTGCGATGTGGATAAGGGACCCTGCGCTAGAGCCCAGAGTTTGGAGGGCCCCACTCTGGTCCTCCCCTAGCTACACTTCCAAGGGATGAGGAGTCCACAAGAGCAACAGAACTTACTCATCTAGAGGCTGCACCTAACTCTCCATTCTAGACCAGGCTCTGAGTACCTGAGACCCAAAGTTCCCTGTCAAAATGACCCCAAGTTGATTCATGTAAGACTTTTTCCCCAAGTCTGAGCACCTGAAGGCTGGTCATACCCCATAGCTGAAGGGTGGTTAAGAAGCAGGTTTTGGGGACTGGTGGATAGAACTTGGCCATGTGGACTGGGCATCCCCATATGCATATGTGAAATGCACATCAGAGCTGAAGAACAGGGGTCGGGGGAGCCTGGGAGCACAACTCTCCCACACTGCCAGCTTCCAAGGCTGAACTCCCAAGGAGTCTGAGAGTTCTCAATTTAAAGCTGGGTTTCCTGGTCGCTATGAATGTGTATCTGTTAAAATATGAGAATAGAAAACTCATATATATGTGCATATATAACTCTTAACAATTTAGACATACTGTATATGGACTTTCATTTGTAGTCTTAACCTGGGCACTGCAAAATGTGACAGGCAAGCCTAATCCTATAATTTATAAAATCCTGCATATCACACAAAATTCCATTTCATTTAAACCATCTTAAAATGTATGCATTGCCTATTTATGAAAATCACATTAGGTTAACCATGAAATTCCATTATGCACAGAAAGACTGGAAAAGGCCCGAGGAAAAAACAAGTTCAAAGAAAGACAATCCATTTTTGGAGTGTCCATCTCAGTGACCTCTTTCTCACTCTACATAAGCATTAACACTATGCAAATACCATTGTATTTACATTTTATGAAATTGCACATCTATATATGGAGGTGAAAGGATAACAAGGCATGGGAGCTGATGATTTTTTAGTATTAACAAAAGGTCAGTTCTCTCTTTGTGACATGTGTTTGGACTCCTTAACGGTACAGCCTTGAATTCAAACTAAGCATTTCCAACTGAGTGAAGGGTATTTGTCCTCTGTGAAGTCCTCTTACAGTCACTGCTGTGCAAATCATTTAGCAAGAAAACATGCACTGTCTTATGTTATCTTTCCTACCACAGATACGTGGGTTGGTTCAAACCTAATTCAGAAATGTCTGTCTTCTCTTCCCAACCCAACTGTATGCTCTTTAAAGAACAAACTGGCTTCTATAGTTTTCTGTATCCCCTCACTCTCTTCCCTAAGAATTGCTCAATAGATATGTATACTTTGCTGATTCATTCAGGCATTTAGCAAATATTTACTGGATCCCTATCATGTGTCGGGCTCTGTGTCAAGCATGGGGACAGGATGGAACAGGACGCTGGTTGGAAGATAAATACCTGGCACATAATAGGCCCTCTGTAAGTGAGTAACTGAATGATTGAATGAATGAATGAATGAGTGGATTCTGTACCCCAGAGCTAAGGAATAATACCAAGAAAAATGGAATAACCACTTAAGTTACCTTAGGCCAAAAGTCTTCAAGGTGGAAGGTGTCAGCCTACAGAGTATCTGTGATTCAAGAAAATGGAAAATTGGGAAAAACAAGACCAGCCCTCCTCTTTGTATATCTGGGCCATCTCTGTAGCAATGTGGTGTGGGCCTCTGAAATCCTGCAAAGACTTAAGCCATTTCACAGCAACCAAATCTTCTATGTAGAGAATTTGGCCGACTCTAACACCCCAACTCTCACTCTTCCCAGATTTAGGGAGGAAGTATTTTAGGTGATGTCAATGTCAAAGACATCGGTGTACACAACAACATTATTGTGAGTTTTTACTGAGACTTGAAATACTGATATGTGGTGACTGACTTTAATCACAAATTTGCTTCATAAAAAGCAGTAAAATCACCACAGAATTATATTACTTCATGTCATTTTCCTACACGCAGTGTAATATTGAAGTCATAGCTTATTTTTATTCTCTTTACAATATTGTAAGAAAACCAGATTACCAAGGTAGAAGTGGATCTCTCCTGCAAAGCTCCTTATCTTCTTGACGTGCAGAGCACCAGCTGATCTCAAACAGTGTCACAGCTTTATGAAAGAGACCCATATTTGGCCATCAACAAACCAAAATGAAATCTCGCTCTTGAAGGATAAGCGAAATCAACATTCAAATAAAGAAATTTAATAACAAGCCAACCGGGGTGCTCAGTTTTTTTTTTTTTTTTGAAAGGACATGCATTATTCATACTATAAAATCTCAAACCAAAGGTGGGAAGTATGAGTTACCAACAATATTATGATTCTTAAAATCATTATCTCTTTTTCTAAAGGGAAAATGAAAGCTGCTTCATTAATCCTCTCTAGGGCCACAGGCTCAACAATTTCACTTAAACCCAGGAAGGAGGAGAGCAAAAGGAAAGAAACCCTCCTCTGAAAATATTAATGTATTTTCTTTTTCAAGCAGAGAAAGAAGCACTGAGACATTTCCAGCTAAGATGCTTAGGGGCCATTCCCCCTCTCCCTAGGAAAGACACCCAGACACTTGACAAGTTCTAGAAACAGTCAAAATGAAGACTGGGAGAGAGATTCCTTCACTCCATCTGGAAACATTTCCAAATCACTCCCTCAATTATTGTAAGGCAGTCTCAGTCCATAAACTTTCTAATGCTTAGACAGCATAATGTTTAGAAGACACACAGACATTTTAAAGCAAGTATGCGCAAGAGATAGGGAGTTAATGTGAGTAAAATTGATTCTGGCCAAACCAACCTGAGAGCTAAGTGAGCCTGAGGTCACCCCACTGCAGAGCACTAACTCTATTTAGTCATATTATGTGTAAGAGCACCCCTATTCTTACATTGTTTGCATTTTCACCACATGTTGAATTGCCGGGAAACTACCTCTCTGTGGAGAAGGAGTAGCAACCATTTGTCATATTCCATGTGCTTAAAAGTCCTCACACTGTTACCTCACAATGCCACCAATGCTGTCTCATCGAGTACAAATGTCTAATACTACTGTAAAAAAAAAAAAAAAAAAGACGACGAAGAGGAAGAAATATCTCACTAGTGACCTTTCATCTGGCATAAATAAGAGGTTAAGCCCAAATCTCCAGAAAAGACAAAAAAGTCAAGTCAAATTTACCGTTTGCAATTTTGTTTGCTTTACTGAATCCTTTGACTGTTTTTGGTTATTCAGTTCATACAAACAGTTTATACTTGGTCATTCCACCAAACTCTTTGTAGTCATCCAGAAAGAATCAACCATAATTACTATTGCTCCTGCTCTCATATGTTTGCCCTTCCTGAAAGATTTTCCAAAGTATAGGGAAAACAAGGATGAATTATAGATGAAGAATTTCACCTTAAAAACCAAAGAAAAAGACGAGTTTTGCAAGATGACCGGCTCCTTCTTCTACCAAGTGCGGCGCTCAGACCATCACTCCGCTCTTGCACGTGCCCAGAAACACACCGCCTCAGTGAGAGTATTCCTTGATGTGTCCTCATTCCCCAGTTCTGGGACATACATGCCTACGTTTTTAATCAAGAGGCTGGCAGTCATGTACGATCCATTTGGCAATGTTAGAAATGATTGTTGGAATTCAGTGGCTTCCTCCACCACGACCAAAAATGTTTTCCATTTAATTCACAATAATAGCATTTTGCATTTATGTTTTTGTCTCCTCAAAGCACTTTGCCACCATTAATGAACTAAATCAGCCCTTGCTATTTTATGGTCTGTCTCATTAAAATGAAGTCGATTTCCTCTGTGGCAGTCACTTATCTAATGTTGTTTTCTTCTAGCAAACACTGCACTTAACGAATGTAAATTCATTTTTAAATTGTGTGCTCATACAGAAAATTTTCCTGGAATATATTTTTAATGCTACATCCTTATATAATATTACAGGGAGCATTTTAAACTCTAAGACACATAA
Source organism: Halichoerus grypus (assembly GCF_964656455.1). Taxonomy (NCBI): domain Eukaryota; kingdom Metazoa; phylum Chordata; class Mammalia; order Carnivora; family Phocidae; genus Halichoerus; species Halichoerus grypus. The sequence goes on from NC_135717.1 coordinate 140,634,210, forward strand.
GCTTCTCAGTGTAGTCTTCTCTAAGTACTGGCAAATTATTTATGAAAACCCCCTCAAGTAACTGCCACTGATGGAAATTGCTCTGTGGGCCCTATTACTATTTAATTATTTGTATACTATTAAATGATTGGCTTACTGATAAAATAGGCTTACTCAATAAGCACACAAGAAAAAGCTGCAGTTGGCAAAGAAACTCTGATTCCTAATTCTGTATGGTTTAACTCTGCTGTCTCTGCCATTGCTGGATCACGTGTATAAGGGCCTGATGGCTCATTCCTAGGAATTTGATCTCAAGTGGGAAGGAAGTGTCTTTCTGCAAAGAAGTGCATGCACACTTCCAAGTTTAGACAGAGATAGGATCCTAGAGAAGAGACACTAGGTTGAAAACTCTACAAACATTGGTCGGTTGCCTCCCAACTTCTACTTCCCACTCTTTTGGTAAGAGCCTTCAAATTCCTGTTTGAGGAACCACCAAATTCTTCTATTCTTAGCATTGTGCTTAGAATAGAGTTGAGCCTACCCCCAACTCCCAAGATAGGACTCCTGGTCCTCCTGATTGGTTTAGGGATGTATACATGACCCAGGACTAAGCCAACATAGCCCATCACACTCTCTCCACCACAAGGATTAACAGAGTAAACATTTCACCACTGTTAGTTGAGTAAGAGTGAGGTGGGACTTTTCCTGAGAATTCTGATGTAGACTCTCTTTTCCCTGGGGGGGTAGAGTGTGATGATATGAGACTTGTAGCTAGTAGAGTCATTTACATCCTTACAAAAAGAGTCCAGGATGTCTTGGGGAGCCCACCATGTGGAATCTGAGGATAACTCCACAGAAAACAGAGTAGTGATACAGACAAACCTGGGACCTAGCTGGTATTGATGAACCTGTGCTACACAGGGAACAGGCTGAAGTGCTGTAACAAAAAGACTCCAAAAATACAGTGGCTCAAAAAGACAGAATTTTTGTTTGAAATTCTTTATCTTCCACATGGGCACATGTGGGTTAGTGGACAACATTGGTAGGTGGTTTGGCACGGTGGTTCATTTAGGAACCCAGGATCCTCCTATCTTGTGCCGGCCCCCTAGAGGATTGTTTTCACATTACAAGGTAAAAGCTGATTCACTGCCCTCCTATCATATCCATGTCTCAATTGCAAGAAAAAGAAAGAATGGAGGGCATGAAGTGTATATTAAGGCACTGTTTATCAGTTTTAGCTCTGCTGATATTTTGGGCCTGATAATTCTTTACTGGTGAGGGCTGTCCTATGCACTGTAAGATGTTTAACAAAATCCCTGGCCTCTGCCCACTCAATGCCCATTATCACCTCCCCTCCAAATTATGACAATCAAAAATGTCTCCAGACATTGCCAGATGTCTGAGAGATAAAACAGCCCCCAATTGAGGACTGCTGTTTCAGGTTATGGTGGGGAGTTCCCACTCCCCACTTCCATTCACTTCCAATGGCCAGAGGTTAGTCATCTGGCCATACTAAGTTGCAAGACAGACTGGGAGAAATATTTCCAGCTGGGCGAACTGGCGCCCAGGTAAAACTTCAGGAGTTCTATTGCTAAAAAGTAGGGGGAATTGGATTTCAGAGGACAATTAACAATCATTGCCACCCACCCCTACTTCTGGACTTTTCCATCACGTAAGTCAGTAAGTTACCTTTACAATCTACACCGTTTTGAAATGGGTCTTAAGTCACTTGAAATTCAGAACCCTAACTGATACAAGTATTACTTTCCTTGTCCAACACTAGAAGTTGAAATTTGGTGAGCATTATCCAAAGAAAAAAGGATAAAAGGAATAAAGCCCGTAGTTACTCAGAAGCTGGGTACTGGCTCAGAGGGATTGAACAAAACAGCTGAAATGAGGCTATTTCTTATCAAGAGAAGTCTCTAGCTGAAATGGAAAGGCCATGGTCACAAGGGCCCACGGCCACTGTGGTAGTTAGGAAAGAAGACAGTATAATTACACCAAATTGTCCAAAATGAAAACTGCAGGCATGTTGCATTATCCGGCTTTGAACTGCTGCTCTCTCGTTCTCATTGTAAATACAAAAAGCCTTCAGTGGCTCTTTGATATCTCACACAAAAGGATCATTGCTCACAGCCCAGCTGTTTTGCAATTATATTTCCATGAAGTTGGCATAATTTGACATTAGGAGTGCCTAAGGGAAGCAGGGGGTGACAATGTGCCAGGGTGTTAAAGTGGAGTATGGAATAGTAATGGAAGAAGCTCCCGTGTCACAAGTCTCCCCAAAGTTCATCTTGAAGCCAACAGCTCTGAATTCAAGACACATTTTCCCATAGGAATATGGTTTTTATGTCATTCGCTTACCACAAAAGTTCTCCAATACCAGAAAAGAAAGAGATATGTACTTTGCAAAACTACAAAAGAAAATGCTGCAGGGCAAAGAAAGGTCTGTCTGAAGGTTCTGACTGAGAAAATCATCAGTAAAATCTTCAGGGAAGAGGTGACTTTTAAACCAAACTTAAGATGGGAAAAGAAAGAAAGGGCATTTCAGGCTAAAGGACAGTCAGTCCAAAGACATGGCATTTTAAATTCTCTGTGAGGAATAGCGAGTATTGACCATGAGTAGAGCACAGAGTTGTGGAAAATGCTAAGTTAGGATGGGACTGTGAAGGTCATGATAGAGTTTGGATTTTTTTAGTTGGCAAGCCACTAAAGACTTTTAACATGGGAATGGTGTAATCAAATATAGTTTTAACAATTATAGGAATAGTGTGGAATTGAGGGCGAGATCACAAGAGAGATTGGACTTCTGATCTTGAGATGTGACAACAAGTTAGAAAGAGGGAAACAGCCAGAGAGACAATGTGAGGGTAAATTGGCAGGATATGGTGGTTAACTATTCATAGGGAGTAGAGAAGAAGGAATCAGAGACAGCACCAAATTTTCTAACTTTTTGGTCCAGGAGGCTGGAATCCCAGCATAAGAACAGGCTTAAAGAGGAGGTAATGAGCTCAGTAGGTATCTATCTGCAGGATAAGAGAAGCTCTAGATGGTTATGACCTTATAGTACAGCATATAGGCTGCACTTATAAAATTTTCTCATGGTAGAAAGGAGTTGAACAGAAAAATGAAGAAAGGAGGTATAGCTTTCACCTCTCTCCAGCAACCTATAGGTATTACCCCATCCCCAACGACAGCAACAAATCTCAAAGCTGAGGGCTTCCTTTTGCCTATTTCCTCATTTTAAGCAGCATATGGAAAGTAGATGCCCAAGTGTATCAACATTAACTGGCCTCAGTATCTAGAAAGAAAGCTCAATAAATCATAGTTTTGACTCACGCTATCCTAGAGCCTTAGTAAAAAGTTTCCACTTAGAGCTCTCGAGTTTAACTTTTCAGCTCTGTGTAATTTCATCTATTGACTTGAGGAGTAGGGGTAAACTGTACGGGATGCTGAAATTAGTTTCCCATCTCACACCTCAAGACTACCTCATATGGTGGTAATGAAAGAAACTCCCCCTGTCTCTTTCATCTCATACATGATTAAATTCTTCATGAATGAACCAGTTGCTTAGAGTAAGTATGCTTCTTTCCAGAAATAAATCTGGCACTCAGGGCAGCCTGGCTTCCTTCTGCAGCAAGTAGTGCAATGGTGGGCACCGAGTAAGCAAAACTGGGCAAGAGTCTGATACCTAGATGCTGACTTAGATGTCAGCCCTTTCACAAAACTATAATAATAGTTAAGAATTAATAATAATAGGTGCTGGACACATATTTGAAGCATTTTCCACATAGTAACTCAATTTAATCTTCAGAACTCTACGAACTAGGTATCATCATTCTCACCACTTTATGTGGAAGGAAGTAGGACACAAAGAGGTTCAATAACTTGTCCAAGACCACACAGCTAGTAGCAGAGCCAAGATTCCAGTTTGTCTGGCTTCAGAGGTTGTACCTGTAACACTACCCTAAATTGTTTCTCTAACTCATCACAAAGAGCAACAGGTTGTGAGTTGGAAGACCCTGGTTTGAGTTCTTGGGGGAAAAAAAATCAGCCTTTGGGAGCCCTAGTCTCTTCATTGGGTTGGTTGTAAGGGGTAAAGAAGATGATATGATTTCAAAGATATATATAATCTTAAAGTGCTTTACAAATATGAGGGAACATTATTATATTAAACTTTGCAAAGGATCTTACTTTAAAAAATAATTCAAAGCTAACATTTCATTCATTTTCACTAATTTTATCACGGATCCTAAAACATCTGTACCTAACTATTATCTTCTGATTATATGCTCTAAGTTAACCTTTTTTTAATTAAAAAGACTTAAACTTTTTGAAGGTTTTTGCTTTGAAGAACAAAGTAATCACTTTTAGAAGTTTGAAAAAAAACATGAATTTTTCCCAAAAGATCACTTCCCAGACCTATTTAAATTTGAGTCTCATCCTCAAACCTTCCTAGATAAACAACAGAATCCTCTCTTCAACTTGTTATATTAGTTTTCTATCACTGCCATAATAAACTACAACAAACTTCATTTAAAAAAACAACATATGGTTATTATTTTATAATTCTGTAAATTATAGGTCTGACACAGGTCTCACTGGGCTAACAGCAAGGTGTCAGTAGGGTTGCATTCCTTTTTGGAGGCTCCAGGTAAGAATCCATTTCCTTGCCTTTTCCATCTTCTAGAGGCCACCTGCATCCCATGGCTTGTGTCCCCTCCTCTATCTGCAAAGCCAGCAATGTAGTGCACCTCTGACCCTTCTTCTGTTGTCTTTTTGACCACAGCCAGGAAAGGTTCTCTGTTTCTAAGGACTCATGTGATTAGATTGGGCCCTCTTGGATAATCTTCTCATCTCAAGATCCTTAACCTTAATCACATTTGTAAAGTCTGTTATGCCATATAAGGTAAATGTTCCCTGGTTCCAAGGATCGGGATGTGGGCATCTTTTGAAGGAACTATTATTCAGCCTATCATAATGGTGAACTTTAGGAATAAAAAAGCCCCCAGTTTTGTATATTAAAAAGGCTTGTCAACATATAAAAGTTTGAAAGTGATTTCATTACAGTGTCCTGAAAAACCTCTAAGTCATAACAGCTAACATGATAGAAAAGAGATAAAGTTCAGTTAAGCTGATTTCAGATGAAAAGAAAACCTGACAAGCAGTGAATGAAGGGTAGCGCCACATGGATAACAAAACCAAATGAAGAGACCTCAAAATCATCCAAAACGAGGTGATAAATTGCACTCATTGTACCTGCAGTTTATTATTGGGAATGAAGAACCTTCCTTCTGATCCCAGTCCATCCTTTTCTAGAACTGCAAGCTTACAGTCACATACTCTTAGAGACTAAACAGACATCAGAAAAGGGACTTTCCTTTCTACCAAAGTTAGAAAAGAAAAAAGGCCCTACTCTTTTTTGAAGATAAATTAAAGAAGCAAAGTGTCCCAAGTCCTGCCCACGTTTCAATGGCAATAGGGATGATCTAAATGGTGTTGAAAGAAGGTTTTCAGTATTTAGATGATGAGGAGTTCCATGAGTGCTTGTTTTGGGGGACAGAATGAAGTGATGCAGCCATAGAGATATGAAGTCCCTGAGGACAGCAGCCAGTTTTGTAGCTGGCATATGTTTCCATGCCATTTACATGTTGACAAAAACTTAATGGATATTTGGATGCCACACGTGATGTCCAGCAGTTGTACTCAGGAAAAGCAATAGCAGTATCAGTGAATCTCATTACAGCCTATTTTATCATTTCCATAAAATTATGTCCTATTGTGTAATGACCAGAACTTCTAAGCCACCAAGAAACTCTGAAAAGACAAGGATTTGCTTTGTGGAACAGCCCCTAAAACAGAACAAATTTAATTATAAAGAGTCCTACATTGCAAGAGAGGTGATCCTTATTGTAAAAAATACGTGCATCCTTAAAGCATGGGTGTGACTCATAGTTAGGTGACTCATAGTCTTCCATTTAAAAGACTGACTCAGCCATAGTTAGAGAGAGAGGAGCAAGGTCTGGATTCCAGAAGAAGTTACTAATGAGCTAATCAAGAGATTAGGGCCATCTCCAGAGGGACCAGAATTCAGGAAAAGACTTTGCACAATGAAAGAACCAGAGGACACAGTTAAGCCAATCAAGGTTGAATGACAATGGAGAAGATGGAGAGCAATCCAAGACTTCAGATGGCTGAGCCAAGAAGACCCTCAAATGTGTCTACCTTGAATACATAACCTATCAGGCTTAGACAGTCAAAACTTATCCAGGCACAAAAGGTGATAAAGAATAAGATCTCTAACAACCTATGGAATGTGAGAAAATATTTGCAAACTATATTAGATAAGGGCTAATATCCAAAATATTTAAGGAACTCATACATCTTAATAGCAAAATAATTATCTGATTAAAAATGGACAGAGGATAAATAAACATTTTTCAAGAGAAGACATACAAATGGCCAACAGGTACCTGAAAAGATGCTCAACTTTACTAATCATCAGGGAGATGCAAGTCAAAGCCATAATGAGATATCACCTCACACCTCTTAGAATGGCTATTATCAAAAAGACAAATGATAACAAGCGCTTGCTAGGATGTGGAGAAAAGAGAACCCTCATGCACCATTGGTGGGAATGCAAACTGGTGCAGCCACTATGGAAAACAGCATGAAGGTTCCTTAAAAAATCAAAAATAGAACTACCCTATGATCCAGCAATCCCATTTCTGGGCATACACCTAAGGGAAATGAAATCACTATCTCGAAGAGAGATCTGCATCCCTATATTCATTGCAACATTATTCACAATAGCCAAGATGTGGACACAACCTAGGTGTCTACTGATGGATGAGTGGATAAAGAAGATGTGATATGAATATATATAATATATACAATAAATTTATATAGAAATAAAATAATCTAAATATTATTATTATTCATAGTATTCTAAAACAAAAATGTAATATATATAAATTTAAAATATTATTCAGCCATAAAAAAAGAAGGAAATCCTGCCATTTGCACCAACATGGATGGAGCTTAAGGGCATTACGCTAAGTGAAGTAAGTCAGACAGAGACAGACAAATTCTGCATTACCTCACTTATATGTGGACTCTATTTTTTTTTTTTTATTCCAAACTCATAGGGGCGCCACCTAGGTTGCTCAGTTGGTTAAGCATCTGCCTTTGGTTGAGGTCATGATCCAGGGGTCCTGGGATGGACCCCGCATCGGGCTCTCTGCTCAGAAGGGAGTCTGCCTCTCCCTCTCCCTCTGTGCTCTCACTCTCTCTCAAGTAAATAAAATAAATATTTAAAAAATAAAAATAAAAAATAAATTCCAAACTCATAGAAAACAGAGAATAGGATGGTGCCAAGCAAGGGGGTGAGGGAAAAGAGGACATGTTGATCAAAGGATACAAACTTATAAGATGACTAAGTTCTGGAGATCTAGTACATAGTATGGTAACTACAGTTGGCAATGCTGTATTGTTTAACTGAAAGTTGCTAAAGAGTAGAGCATAAATGATCTCAACACACACAAAAAAATACTGCAATAATGTGAGATGACAGATGTGTTAACTAAACTTCCTGTGGTGATCACTACACAGTCCGTATGTATATGAAATCATCACGCTGCACACCTAAACTTAAACAGCGTTATGTGTCAATTTTATCTCAGTAAAGTTGAGACATTATAGAATATCTTGGAATCACTGTCAGAATTGGCAGATTCTGCTTACGAAAGTGACAGGTCAGCAGTGACCTCTCTGACTTCACCAGCTACCTCTCTCCCCCTTGCTTTCTTCTTGTTCCACAAACATGCCAAAGGATGTGCACCTTAGGGCCTTTGTGTGTCCTGTTCCTTCTGGTTGATATAAGCTTCCACCACATCTTAAAATGACTGGCTCCTTCCTGTCATTTGGTTCTTAGCTCAAACCTGGCCTCCTCAATGAGGACTTTGCGGAGCTCCCTTTCTAAATTACCCTGTTCTCCCCAAGGCATTAATCACATCACATCAGAACTTATATCTGAATCTGAAATTATCTTGTTGGGTTTTTAATTTGCTTACTCAAATGGCAGGTGCACAGGAATTTTCTTGTCATTTACTGTGTTAAATGAATAAACATGTAGTCATCGCGCATCTCTTGAGAAAAGCTATACCTTAGTTAGGCTGATAAAGTTTCACCACATGAACATAGGAGGCATAAACATTGGTTTATGGGTATTTAGTATTTGGGTATTCAGTCAGTGCCAAAAAGCAACTGGAAACTTGCCCATCTTTGTAAATATACAAGGGGTTTGGACAGAGGAGCCAGGGAACGTCTTAAGCAAACAAGATCTCTGACCCAAGAATCAGTATTAGTTGTGAAGAGCAAGATGGTTTATGGGTGAAAAAAGCCATTTTCCCTCTTCATTTGCAATTATTTACAGTGATTTAATTGACCAACTATTTAGTTAAGGGAGCTGGTTCCTCATCTCTAGGTCTGGTTGAAAATCTTATGTTGAAAATCTTCATTACAAACCCCTTGAGCGGATGGAGCATTAAAAACAAAAACGAAAACCCCAAGCTACACATATCCAAGTAACGTGGGCTTTGGGACAATGGAAGACGACTGCACTAAGAGTAAGGAGATCCACATTACGAGACCCTAAGTAAATTCCACTTATTCAACAAAAATTGAATAGCGCCAGGCATTTAGTAAATTCAATTAGCGAACACTGCAGGCAAAGTTTCTGTCCTACAGGACTTATGTTCTACTGGCGGATAGGAAGAGGAAGATACAAACAACCTGTTCCGGCCCCACTGGCTGCTCTAGAAGAGGCATCCTCGCGTTGTTCCCGCGTCTGGCTGCTGCCTCGCGCGGCCACCACGGCAGCCACGGGCTCCGGGAGCATGCGCACCAGCGCGTCCAACTCTCGCGTTGTTTGTAGGGCGCTGCGCGGGATCGCCCGCCGCTCAGTGCCGGACACCTGCTGCGGGATCACCACCTCTACGGAAAGGAGGCGGGGAATGAAAGAGACGCAGCTGCTCATGGGAAAGCTGCGAAGGAGGGAGATGGGAGCCAGCAATGAGGTACATGGGGAAGAGGAAGAGGAAGACGATGGTGAAGAAGAGAGTAGAGATAGGAAGATGAGGCTGAGGCGGCTGCAGGCAAACAGGCAGCTGAAGATGAGGAGAGGGTGATGGTGACGCCAAGAAGCAGAAGACCAGTGAGGATGACTAGACAACAAAAAAGGAAAAGCTAAACTTAAAAAAAAAGGCGGCCATGACCAGTTTACCCTCTACGTCCAGTCTCCGAATCTACACGGGGTCACCAAGGAGAGAGGCCCACCCGCTGGCAGCGCCCCCACAGTGACACGTGCTCCCTCCCACACAACCCAAACCACAACGTGGATTTGCAGCAGGGGGGGAAAAGAGAACCAACATATCCAAGGCCCTGCTTTTCTCTTAAAAATACTTAGAACGGAAAATGTGTGTGTAATCTTTATTTACACCGTATGTTCTGTGCATATTGTTGGGGTCAGCCATTTTTAATTTTGGATAAACAAGCCAGCCTTCGGGGCATTCTCTGTCCTACTTTGACTCTACTTGTAGTGTGACCACGTTCGTTACAATCTCAAAGGAGAAAAAATTGTAAAAAAAAAAAAAAAAAAAACCACACACACACAAACAAAACAATCTTACTCCGAGAATTCCAGTAACATTTTTTGTGTATGCACTTAGCTGTACTATGAACAGCTGGTCTGTATGAGATGGTTAAAGAGGCCAAAGATAAAAGGTTTCTTCTTTTTTTCCTTTCCTTTTTTTTTGTTTTTGTTTGTCTGTCTATGAAGTTGCTGCCAGTTTTGGCATGTTTGATGTATGTGTAAACAATGATGTCCAATAATAAACCGGAATTTTATTGTGCTGAAAAAACTACAGACCAGAAAAGGTTGTTATCTAAAAATATGTGGGTTTTAAACTAGATTATCTGTAAAGTTTCTCCAAGCTTTACACATACTAAAAGGGAGGAAAGAAATTTTAGAAGGCTTAGCACTGATTATTTTAGGGGAGTAAAATCATGGATGATTTTTAATTTTTTTCTTTATGTTTATCATTGTTTTCTGACCTTTTTCTATAAAGAATATGCATTACATGTGAACTGGACAAATATTTAAGAAAACAGTAGAGAGATTTTATTGTCAAACCTGGGTGTTGGTTCTTAGTAACCTGAAGGTATGTCATTCATCCATTAGTAGTGAGAACTGTAAATGGGAATTGTCTTACCCCTCCATTGATTTGCTTATCACTTTACCTTTACTTAATGAGGCTTTGGGGAAACTGCTAAGGGAATCCTGCTCCTTTTCTCATTACCTCTATGTGTACTGACTTACTCTCTACCTAGGGATGATCCGGCACGTCCTGCAGAGCTCCCTTTCTAAATCTCCCTCTCTCTCTCTTGCCCTCTCCAACCACAACCCACCCCACCATTGCATGCGCAACACACACACATACACACACACACATGCGCGCGCACATGGCCTCTTCTCTCCCTTTAACCTTCAAATCTCAGTTTAAATATTGTTACCTCCACAGAGAGGCCTTACCGAGCAATCTAAGTATAAGAATTCCATTGCTACCTTAGGCTCACCATACCATCCCTGCTATTCTCAATCCTATCTCTATTCTTGCTCTGTTCTTCTAGAGCACTCTTGTCAACTTGTAATTTCATATGTATTTCATTTCTTTACAAGCCTACTGTCTCCTCCCCCCAACAAGTCTGAAGTTCCCTCATGAAAACAGCAATGATCGGTTTTATTCACTGCTGTATCACTAGGGCCTAACTAATATTGATTGAGTAAATGAATAAATGAATGCATGTAATGGCTTCTTTGTCCTTTCTCTGTCAGGAGTTTTATTCCCATGCAGTGGTAAGCTGCAACCAGTACTTTGCCAGCTCAGAAGAGCCAATTGTTAATATTTCAGGGATTTGGTAAGCTAGTTGTTAAACTACTCAGTAGCTTGAAATTAGCCATGCTGAGAGTATTTCTACCATGGACACTGGCAAATGTTACATGTCAAGACTTTTTTTTTCCCCCAAATTGCTGGTTCATTAGCACACAATAGCTCTCATCCCCTAAATCCAGCTATAAATATTGAGATACCATGGCAAAAAACCTGGCCCATAGGTTACTTAAAATCTTTCAGTAAAGAAGGCTTACATTTTTTTAAAAATATTAAATATATGCTATAAAATGATTTCTCTGTTGGGAATACTCGAGTTTTTTAATAAGCTAAATTATAATCTAAAATATGTATCTTTGATCTCCTGAAGTTTTTGTTTCTGTTTTTCAGATCCTTATGTGAAGATCCATCTGATGCAGAATGGCAAGAGGCTGAAGAAGAAAAAGACAACAATTAAAAAGAACACACTTAACCCCTACTATAATGAGTCCTTCAGCTTTGAAGTACCCTTTGAGCAAATCCAGGTAATGCCAAATATAAGTTGGTCTTCCCATTCAATTTTATTTCTTCAGACCAGATAAATGAAAGACATAGACCTTGTAAATTATCAGTGCACATGCCTTCATTAGAGTTGCCATTCTTATTCCCATGCACACTTGATATTCAAGCTACATCAAGAAGGAAATGATGAAATTTACAGCACAAGATGTGCTGACTCATCAGTCAAAAACAGCGGACATTCTGTAGAGCAGAAATAAAGTAGGAAGAAGAAAATCAACAGAACGACTCTGCTAACTCAAAAAGTACCATAAAGATTAAAAGGCCAAGAGAAAATGAATTTTCACTGTTCATTCCCAGCCCACAATGTGGAGTTCTCCTTATCACAGCCTTATGCCAAAAAAAAAAAGAGAGAGAGAAAAGAAATATTTTGGTTGATGCTAAATATGCAGCATCTTTAATCTTTCATTATTAAAAGGTGATTAACAATAGAAAAATCAGAGTAAATCGTATTTTAATTGTTTAAATTTAGCTTCCTGTTTCTGAGTTGGAATGGATGGATATTTTTGCAAAGATGAAACCTTAATTTGCTAGATAATAATTGTTATGATAGGGAGTATTCTATGAAACGAATCTGTGGATAACATTGTCAAAACAGGATGCTACATGTAGCCACAATAATGGTATATGATCTTAGGATTTAGCAATTTTTAAATAATTTTAGGTTCTCTTACCTTCTATCCATAATGAGACTATTGGAACTCAAAGTTCACATCCAATAACTATCGGCTATTTCTTACTAATCTTTAATGGATATTGGATATTAGAGAGTCAGATGCCTTAAAGCAACACTACTTTTACATTTTATTAAATAATTGATATGGGTCTATCTTCTCAGTCCTATAAAAGTTTACCCACAACATGAAGGAGAAGTGAAGGGTAGGCATCAAAACTACACCATGGAAATTTCTAAAGGTCCAGAATATAAAACATCAGGAAATATTCTTTATTTTTACTTTAATCTAGAATCTAATTTAGAGTACAGTATCTTAAGAACAAATCATACCTTTATCCCATGAAGAAAGCTAATATAATAGCTACATTTATTGTATATTTATTATGAGCTTAGGCCCAATTTAAGCACTTTACATACATAATCTCACTGAGTCTTTACAATAACCTTATGAGAGAGTTTATTATCCCAATTTTATATATAAGGAAACCGAGGCTTAGAATCTCCTCACATATAAAATAGGAATAATAGAATCCACATCAAAGAGACTATGCATATAAAAGCCCTTGGAACGGTGAACACTCAGTAAGTGGTTCCCATCACCATTATTACTCACACTGTTAATTTTGTCTCTTTTTCAAATTAACATTTTATTAGAAAATAGATCTAACAATAAAATTAAAACAATATATGAAACAGTGCTGTCTACTAGAACTCTCTGTGAGGATGGAAATGTTTTATCACCTGTGTGGTCCAATACAGTAGTCACCAGCCGCAAGTAGGTAATGAGCACCTCAGTCACTAGTGTGATCAAGGAACTTTATTAATTTTAATTTACTTCAATTTATATAGCTACATGTGGCCAGGAGCTACTTACTGTATTGTATAGGGCAGTTCTTTAAAAATCACCAGCAATCCACCATCTTCACATCACTTCATGGGATTTATATAACCTTTCTCGTGCACATTTTCACATGGTAGTAAATTGCACATATTTACTTTCAACAGTTGTTATATAAGTAAATGACATTGCAGAGGACACTGATCCCCTGTCCCCAGTCATCTGTTTACTAGCCTGAACCAGTGGGGTCACTGCTTTGGACCCACTGGCAACCCCCGAAGATATCCAATTTTCTCCAATTTATTTTGCAATATTTGTTCAGTGAACTCTTTTTTGAGTTCTAAGAACTTACTCCTATGGAAACTTAACACCTCCTGGAGTTTTGTTTTTTAATACTGCAAAACAATACAAGGCGGGGTATTGTGATGAAAAATCCTATTGTAAATTTTCTTTGAGCTACAATTCTACACCTATAAAAAAAAAGGAAATGTTCTTTTACAACTATAAATTGCAGCAAATGTAAATATATTAAAAATGAAGAGGGATGCCTGGGTGGCTCGGTTGCTTAAGCCTCTGACTTGGGCTCAGGTCATGATCTCTGGGCTCCTGGGATCAAGTCCCGCATCAGGCTCCCTGCTCAGCAGGGAGTCGGCTTGCTTCTTCCTCTGCCTCTGCCTACCTCCCCTGCCTACCCCACCTGCCACTCGTGGCCATGCACGCCCTCTCTCTCTCAAATAAATAAAATCTTAAAAATAAATGAAGCACATTAAAAACAAGACCTATGCTGGGTTTCTGGGGCAGCGTTTTAGAGTATTCTGTCAGGACAGAGAGAACTTGAGCGCATCATAGATTACGTTAGGTATGGCAATAATGAGCCCATCTTTGACTGCATCCCTCCTCTTTCTCAGCTGCTTGTCAGTTTGTCCTTTTCTTTTTTCTTCCTCTCTTTTCTTTTTAGTTTTCCCCAGGAGACTGCTTTCCTAGTTTTCCTAGAGAAACAATTGAGCATTTTACATACTAAAATAGGGGTCTGGGTTTCCTTTATTCTGAGGTTATAAGATTATCTGCTTTCTGTCTGTCTCTATCCCTGTGAAAAAGATTATGAGCAAAATATGCTGATTTCCAAAAGTACATGTAAATGTTATAACCTCCAAATGTATAAATAAACTACATATGCAGCTGCAAAAATTAATCCAAGGCCTTTAGAAGGATATTGTCTTGAGTACTATTAATCAGTCCATTCCTAGATGAAATAATCAAAACCCACTCCAACCATTCACTCCAACCTCCAAAAACCCCATTTTTTTTTTTTTAAAGATTTTATTTATTTATTTGAGAGAGAGAGAATGAGAGACAGAGAGCATGAGAGGGAGGAGGGTCAGAGGGAGAAGCAGACTCCCTGCCGAGCAGGGAGCCCGATGCGGGACTCGATCCTGGGACTCCAGGATCATGACCTGAGCCGAAGGCAGTCGCTTAACCAACTGAGCCACCCAGGCGCCCCTCCAAAAACCCCATTTTACCTTTGTGCATAATGTCCCTAATTAACTCCTACCCCCCATTCCCTGCAATATGATTTCATCCTGATGAATTTGCTCAGGAAAAGTTCTGAGAATTTTTCTGAGAACCAAAGTGATTCTGTTCTCTGTTCCAAATACCATCCAGTGGATAGATGATGCCCTTGATAATGGAATCAATCCAAGGCTGCACAAGGGAAGATGGTTTGTTTCCTTTATTGCCAATGTGTTGCATTTTACATTCTAAATTCCACTTTCAAGAGCGGTCATTTTCTCTGCTGTGAAGCTGTCCATGGGTGCCATCTCTTAGCACACTGGTACAATAATGCAGTCCTCAGAGTACAAAGTCCATAAAAGGGCCAGAACTCAGCAGGAGCTTCATTTGGCCCTGGCTTCCATCATTACATTTTCTGTTCCTTTTAACTCTGGCCACCAAATGTTATGCGTTATATTTTATTCTAAAACTCTTCCTTTATCTCTGCACTCAGTTTCTAGATTAGAGCCATCACATATTTTGACTAAGCAAATCCATTACTTAGGAAGCAGAACTAAAATGTGCTTTCAAAAAGTGTGTCTTTCATATCATAATGGCATGGGTTTGCTTTCGCTGATTCAGACAGTTCTAAAAAGTAAGTTATTAAATAAACTCTCACAATGTAATGGAATAACTGAAGTAAATCTTGTGTGGCCTAAAAAGTTATTTCCCTTTGAGATCAGCGCTGGATATGCAACAGTTACTCAGCAAATGTTTATTGGGAAAATATATAAATGGGGAAATTATCTTTAGTTATTACTTTTTAAAGATTTTCACTCTATTGTCACATTTAATACTCACAATAATGTGATTATTGTACCCGAATACCAATGCCAGAAATCTTGCTGATGAGACAGTTGAAACAAATGGACTTAGAGGTGGACACAGTTGACAAAGACAGAAGGCATGGTGGAGTATAGCACGGACTGTGAAAACCAACCCACTCATTCCTTACATGACCCCAGGCCGGAGACTTCATGGCATCTTCTTTGTGAAATGGCAGTATTTTTAATAGGATCTATTGTGAGAAGTAACTGAGTAGTTCATGTAAAAGAATTGTGCTAAATACCCGAAAAAATTTAATGTGTATTCAGTATTTTGAAGAAGCTGAAGACGGTGATGACGGTGACGTCGTAATGGCGAAAGGGGGATTGGACTCAGGTTTTCACGTTCAAGTCATTTTCAGTCTTGGCCCGGTGTTTTGAGACTGGTTCTTATTTCCAGTTGCTTAGATCTCAAGGCAGCTTTGTAAGAGGGTGGGGTGATTAATGTTTCTTTTGTGTTCTCTTTCAGAAAGTGCAAGTGGTGGTAACTGTTTTGGACTATGACAAGATTGGCAAGAACGATGCCATCGGCAAAGTCTTTGTGGGCTACAACAGCACCGGGGCGGAGCTGCGACACTGGTCAGACATGCTGGCCAACCCCAGGCGACCCATCGCCCAGTGGCACACCCTCCAGGTAGAGGAGGAAGTTGATGCTATGCTGGCAGTCAAGAAGTAAAGGAAAGAAGCCTTTCTGCGTTTGCCCACATAGTGCTCTTTAGCCAGTATCTGTAAATACCTCAGTAATATGGGTCCTTTCATCTATCCAGCCATGCATTCCTAACACAATTCAGTGGTACTCCAAATCCTGTTTTAATTTGCACAGATTTAAACGTAGAGAGCCCCTAAGTCCTCCATCATGCCACTGCCCTCCAAATCTACTCTTCTTTTAAGCAATATGATGTGTAGATAGAGCATGACTGAAATTATTTATTGTATCACACTGTTGTATATACCAGTATGCTAAAGATTTATTTCTAGTTTGTGTATTTGTATGTTGTAAGCGTTTCCTAATCTGTGTATATCTAGATGTTTTTAATAAGATGTTCTATTTTAAATTATGTAAATTGACTGAGATATAGGAGAGCTGATAATATATTATACGGTAAATATAGTATTATCTGCATTCCAGCAAAAATACCAACTCGTAAGGCACTAGCACAGTCTAGCTGACGTCTTAAAGGACAACTTAAACCTGAGCTTTCTATCGACCATGTGAGAACCAAGATACACTGACACCACATATTTGGTGGGTGAATCCAATTTTGTAGAATTTCTTCACAGGCAAATTAGCATGATCTGAGCAGCATCCAGACTGACCTCCAGGAAGCGTAGCCACAAACCAGAACAGCGTCTGTCTGTACATATCTACAAAGCTAAAACCAGGGCTTCACTCTTACATTTGAGGAAGCAACTGAACAGGAGTCAGTGATTTCATATAACTGCATATAGAGTAACAACATGATGGTGTTCCATGTGTGGGTGGGTGGGTGGGTGGGTGGGTGGGTTTGGGTGTGTGTATGGGTGCATTTGTTTGGGGATGGGGTGGGTGGGAAGAAGCTGAGGGCAGAAGTCAGCATTTCTGAAATATTGCCTGACTATTTAAAAAGAAAAAAAAAGTAGCTCTCCGTTATCACCTTTATACAAATGTGCATCCTGTGAATTCTGCTCCAGATTTCATACCTATAATAATTCCAAAAGGTTTGCACATTAGACTTTGTAACAAAATATTTTATTATACAAAACCATATTAGAAGGAATGCAGAATATTTTTAACACAGCAATCTGTGCTTATTACACAAAATTACTTTGTGGTAAACAGACAGTATTGTAATCCCATCAAAAGATGAAAAAATAAACAATTAGCCATAGTTCTGAATGCACTTCAATTAAGCCAAAACAGACAGCTAGTGATCTTTTTATATGCTCTTTTTACTTAAATAAGTTTTAATTTGTCCTTTAAAAAAAAAAAAGGTGAAACAATACAAAGAACAAGTTCTAGCAAACTGAAGCAACCTCTTATGTATACTAGATGCTCGATTTAGGAGGAGTTTTTAAATGTTCTCAATGTCATTATGTAGTAAATGGCACTATTATGAAGCTACTAGTCATTCCCTAAGAGTCTTCAAGGACTGCTCTGTGTAACACTGTGACTGCCGTGTGTGCTTAGACACGTAGTTTCCTCAGTGGATAGCACTCAATTTATTCCGTAGTGATGTTGTAACAATACTGCCATTCCCTTCTACTGCACTGCCCAAGGTGTGTGTAGCACAAACAGTTCTCATTACTAAGGACCAATTCAGAACTGAAAAGCTATGCATAGGACAAGAAAGATACATAGAATGGGGTGGAACACACAGCATTTTGTCAAGCACTGTGCAATATTCCATATTTTTCCCCACTCTGGTAGACGACCACTTTGTGGAAGGGCAGCCTATTAGCTCACGCTGCATCCATGCGCTTCTGTGACCCATTTCAACTCCTAGGCCACAGACAGCAGTGATGCCCTGAGGTGAAAGTTTATCTTCGCGAATACCAAAACAAGATGGAGGAAAACCAAGCATTAGTCTCATGTTCAGATTCTAGGATATCATGCCACGTTTTTTAAAAACTACAGAGAATTCAAAAAGGGCTGATGTGAGGCTTCACACACGAGGTTGGCTGTTTCCTGATAAAACTAGAATTCCTGTCATTCTTCTTTTCTCATCAAAGAAGAGGCAAGCTCTTGGCCTTTCAGCCCAGTCAGGGCAAACTCATCAGGACTGGGACAGACACAAAGGACAAG
The DNA here is from genome assembly GCF_964656455.1 of Halichoerus grypus. Lineage (NCBI taxonomy): Eukaryota > Metazoa > Chordata > Mammalia > Carnivora > Phocidae > Halichoerus > Halichoerus grypus. The sequence goes on from NC_135717.1 coordinate 140,652,364, forward strand.
GGAGTATAAACTCTCTTCTGTGGATGGCCCGTACTTTTTAAAAACATAGATAACAGAAGATGCACAAGTCATGATGTGAGATTGAATATCAGTTTGAACAGAGTCAAATGAGAGTCTTTCCAATTTAAAAGACCAAACCCTACCAAAGAGAGGGAGTCGACTGACTTTTAAAAATTCCTTCAACATCAGAAACTGACATTTAATTTCACTGTATTCAGCTTTAAGTTGTTCACACTGAAACAACACTTTCAGGCAAGCAGGTTCGAGCTGCCGAATACACATTATTTCTCGCATTAAAGTACTACTAATGCATTCTCTTGCAACACTGCCAGACATGGGACTGTCACCATAGAATTAGTTGGGACTATGCCATGTTTCACCAGTCAGTGACCGAACCTGCTTTAAAGACCAAGATTCATCCTTAGATAGGCCACATGTACCTTTCTGACAAAGCTGTGTAAAGTATTAGAAGCTGATGCTCTAGAAAGATCCTAGTTGCCTTTGTGTATATTTACTGCCTGCTTGAGTGTTTCTATGTGTGGGTTTTCTCTGTACCTTGTAGAAATGTTGGGGTGTTCTCTTCTGCCATATGGCTCGTGGCCCGCGAGCCAACTACTTTAGCTGTATTTACCTTCGTTTTTGATGAGGTGGTTTAAATTTTGTTTTACTTTGTGTAGTGACCCCACAGTAGTTTTCTGATTGTTGTTAAAAATGACTTAACATATTCCATGGATATTCAATAAAAATGTTTTATTTCCTGTTGATGCTGCCGCCTTTCAAGTCTTTCCCTTCCTGGACTGCTGGGTCAGAGGCCTGTGGACTTCGGGGGCTGCGGGAAGCAGTGGCCGCTGAACAAAAGCCTGCGCTGACTGCCGGGCCCTGAGTCGTGCCTGTGCATACAGAACGGTGACAGATGCGGAAGCAACGCCCAGAGAGCACGGGCCACCCTGCCCTGTGCTCCCCGGTCTCCAGGAGTTTCTCGCTTCCTGTCTATCCGCAGTTCAGCCGGTACACATGCAGGCTTTCTGCTCTGCCCACAAGGTGTCCTCCAGGGTTTTTATTCTACGGCCTGAGTCACATAGTGTCTCCAAAATGGGACTGAAAATAAGACTTTTTAAATTCCGTTCTCAGAGGGTAGCATGCTGCATTAAATTCCCTGCCTCCCGCAGTGACTAGGTAAAACAAGTAAACATCTTTCCTCCACTAGACTCGACATTGAGTACCATGTTTTTACTGGAGGCTGGAGAGACAACAGATGATGTAATAAGGCACCCCTGGCCCCAAGGAGCCCACAGGCTCACACAGACACGTGAACACACCATCACAATACATAACGATGGCACCCTGAGTCTCTGGGAACCTTCTCTAGACCAATCACAGTGGACGCCACAGTGTGCCAGCATGATCCCCGTTCCACACTGAGGCACTCAGCCTGCAGCTGCTAGAAGCCTTGCCTGATGGCAGCTCACAGCTGTGTCCCTCTGCCCTCTACGGAGGAAGCTGCCTAACTAAGGTCAGGCAGCCTCCCGGCCACATTCCATGGCCCGCCACATTCCATGGCCCACGCAGGATCTCTCTGAAGCGCTATCTCAGTTTCCAGCCCCAAGGGTTAGTTGAGAAGGCTATTGAAACTGCAATGCCGGTCACCTTCTCCCTCTCCCCAATCCGTTCTCCTCGCTCCTTTCCAGAGGTTTTTCCCAAGAGCATTTCTCCGTAAACCCCCTTCATCTCAGAATTGGTATCCTGAGGATCCCAGCGTATAACACATTGTTTGGGGGAGCAGATAGCAAGAAAAGTTTAGAGGTTAAGTCCTAAAGGAACTGGTAGGAGTTATCAAGTCAGAGAGCGGGCAAGACCGTGGCAAAATTTATCTCATTATCCAGGCTGGCCACACCATATTCCCTTCAGCCAGCTTTTATTAGGCAGTGTCGAATAAGGATGGGACTGAGCCAAAACTGCTTAGGCAGGCAGGGGAAAGGCCATTTAATTACGTGCACGCTGAGGAAGCAGTTGACAGAGTTCTAAATGTAAGTTGAGAAAAAGAAATTTAAGGCCCACTAAGGTTAGGTGCAAAAACAAAACAAAACAAGAAAAGAAATAGGCATTAAATATATGTGGTTTCCAAGAGTGAGCATTTTGTTTTTCTTAAATAGCTCTCAAAATTTGGTACAAAACTATTTAAAGAATATTTCTTAATTACAAAAAACAAAAACAAAAACAAAAAAAAAACCACCTCAACCTTTTGTCAATGTCTGTTTTCCCAAAAGGCTTTTAGGTTTGAGATACATACACTTAGGATATGTATTAGGTGTTTTAGAACAACAAAACTATTCCAGGTATTTCAAAGAGGGAATTTAAGAAATTGGCCACATAGAGAGGGCTGAGAAAGCCACATACAGACTGTGGGTTAACCTAGAAGTTAACAGATGCCACCGGTAGTTGTATGCTAGGGTTGCCCTAATAAAATACCACCGACGTGGTGGTCTAAACAACAACAATTTCTTTTCTTACAGTTCTGGAAGTCAGAAGTCCTAGACTGAGGTGTCAGCAGGGTTGGTTTCCTCTGAAGCCTCTCTCTTGGGCTTGTAGATGGTCATCTGGTCCCATTGTCTTCACGTGGTCTTCCTTCTCTTTGTGTCTGGGTCCCAACCTCCCCTTCTTATAAGAACATGAGTCATATTGAATTGGGGTCCACCCTAATGACCTCAGTTTAATTTAACTACCTCTTTAAGAACCCTATCTCTGGGGCGCCTGGGTGGCTCAGTCGTTAAGCGTCTGCCTTCGACTCAGGTCATGATCCCAGGGTCCTGGGATGGAGCCCCGCATCAAGCTCCCTGCTCAGCGGGAAGCCTGCTTCTCTCTCTCCCACTCCCCCTGCTTGTGTTCCCTCTCTCGCTGTGTCTCTGTCAAATAAATAAATAAAATCTTAAAAAAAAAAAAAAGAACCCTATCTCCAAATAAAGTCACATTCTGAGGTACTGGGGGTTAGGACTTCAACATATGAATTTGGGGGGGCAGGGCACAATTCAGTCCATAAACACCAGGATAAGGCTGGGTAAACAAAATGGAGGGGTGCCTGGTGGCTCAGTCGGTTAAGTGCCTGACTTCAGCTCAAGGCATGATCTCGGGGTCCTGGGATCAAGCCCCGAGTCGGGCTCCCTGCTCAGCATGGAGTCTGCTTGGCCCCCTCTGCCCCTGCCTGTCCCCCTGTTTGTGCGCTCTCTCTCTCAAATAAATAAATAAAATCTTAAAACAAAACAAAACAAAATGGAGAAGATAGTGTTACCATACCCCAGAACTCTAAAGGAGGGGCTAGAACCTGGGGGAGGTACCATGGGGCCCCTTTTTTCTGGAACCACCAAAGGGTATCAGGTGCTGGTGCTGGGACCAACAAAGAGGCTTCACACCGGCCATTCTGGGAATGCCACAGATCCTGATCCAGTAGCAGCCCCACTATGGCTAGAGGAAAGCCAACAGAAGCTAGAAGCAAGAAGATTTTTTCTCCTCTCCCCCTACCTTTCCGTTCAACCAGGGCTTCCCACTGGGAAAACTGAATCAGAGTCGGCTGTAAGGAAGTTTAGGGAATAGTCTGCTGGGTCTTAGAGCCCACCCCCCAAGTACATAGCAGAGGACCGGAAGGTGGGAATGAGGGCGGAGAACAAGCAGGCAAAAGACCAGTATGCTAAATGTCTTAGTCCCTTCACGCTGCTGTAACGACAGTACCGTAGACAGTGGTTTAAGCAACATATATTTATTTCTCACAGTTCTGGAGGATGGGAAGTCCAAGACCAGAGCACCAACAGATCCAGTGTCTGGTGGGAGGCCATCTTCTTGCTGTGTGTCACCATGAGGTTGCTCTCTGGGGTCTCTTTTATCAGGGCACTAATCTCATTCATGAGGCCTCCACCCTCATGACCTAATCACCTCTTAAAGACCCCACCTCCTACTACAATGGCAATGATGGTTAGGATTTCCACATAAGAGTTCCGGGGGGTGGGGTGGCAGGGGAGACACAAACACTCAGTCCATTACATTAGCTAACCTTTTAGCAGCTGCATAGACTTTCTAAATGCTCTCGTTTCTTCCTTGGAGGATTCAGGGGTTCCTATCTGAGCCACACAAGTCATCCCACCCCTGATGAAACAAATGTATAGGAATCACATTCTTATTCGATTTATGTGGAGAGTTTACTATTATAGATTTGAAAATTCCAACCATGACTGCCGTTATCCCCAGCCTGCAAAACATCTTTATTACCAATGCACAGGACTCTTTGATGTTTAGCAAGTGATTTAAGCTGCACAAAAATTTTTACGGTAAAACAGTCAGTGACTTTGGAATAAGAAGTTAAAAGAGCAGGAAAATAAAGATGAGAAATAGCCTGATCCTAAATGTACAAAGAAATTTTCCAAAGCATACAGAGTAATAATTATGTAGGAGGAACCATCAAGAGGGAGCAGTAATAAAAACACCATGCAAACCTGCTGATGATTTGTGTGATCGAAGTTCCAAGGCTGGCTCCAAGTTCCTTGCATTTTTAAAATCTGCATTTCAGACTTATTGATTTTTTTACCCTCCCCCACCAATACACATCGCTAAAGTTCCCACACTCATCCCTTTTCTTTGACAGTAGCCATCCTGCCAGCAAGGCTTTTTCCGCTGTGCAAAATGTACTTGCGGCTGGCCCGCCACACACAGGTTACAAAGCACCTCGTAGCAAACAAGTCACTTCCTTTTCGGCTGTCCACTTTACCTCTGTCACCTTCTTACTGCCTCCTGACTCGGAGTGCAGCGAAGTGTTGACATCCTTTATGGGCAGGATTGTTTGAGTCGTCTGTGGAAGGAACCCAATTTAAATTGGATTAAAGAAAAGAGAGAGGGAAAGAAGAAATGGGGAGAGGAAGAGAGAAAGACAGAGACAGAGACCAGGAAAGAATGACTGCATTCGAGAACGACTTGATCGAGGGCCTCAGACAATGTTATCATCCCCATTCATTCTCCCTCTCCCTCTTTCTCTCTGCCGCTCTCCTCCTCCCACCCCCAACGCTACCATCTCAGCACTGACTTCATTATCGAGTCCAGTGTCACCACGTGGCAGCACAGATGGCCCCGAGCAGCTCCAAGCTCATATTCTTCCAGCCTGGCGTGCTTGCCGAGAGTGCTACTTGCACAATTATATCACCACAGTTCCCAGACCTGATGTACATGCTTGGGTCACATGCCTTCCTTAAAATGATCATGTCGTGCTCACTTTGGCCAAACCTAGGGTATGTCCCCAGCCCTAGAGCCACCATGGCATACGGACAGTTCCTCAAAGGAAAATCGAAGTGCTACTACCAAGAAAGAAAAGTGAACGCTGGGCAGACAAAAACAACAGGCGTCTACTCTTTGGCACCCAGTATACCTCCACCCTAAGAGGAGAGACCCTGAAGGCATAAACTCAGGCCACAGCGATAGCCTGGTCATGCTTCCCTGGGACCAAAAACACTATCGCAGGGGCGCCTGGGTGGCTCAGTCAGTTAAGCGTCTGGCAGCGTCAGGAGTTTGGGCCCCGAGTTGGGCTCCATGCTGGGCGTGGAGACTACTTACAAAACAACAACAACAACAACACATCATTATTGGAAAGAAAATTTTAGAAGTATGCAGCATTTTTCAATTATCTGAAAACATCTATTCACCTTGCTATTTATTGTCAGGAAAACCAATCATCTGCTATATATATTTTTTTAAAGATTTTATTTATTTATTTGACAGAGACAGACACAGTGAGAGAGGGAACACAAGCAGGGGGAGTGGGAGAGGGAGAAGCAGGCCTCCCCCTGAGCAGGGAGCCCGATGCGGGGCTCGATCCCAGGACCCTGGGATCATGACCTGAGCTGAAGGCAGACGCTTAACGACTGAGCCACCCAGGCGCCCCTCTGCTATATTTTTTTAAGCAGACTTTTTTTGAAAGCATTGAGACATTAACATGATTTTAGATTCTTGAGTTCATTTTAAAATGTTATAGAAACTGGACAGTAAGAAAGGGAAATAAGAAAAAATCTGGGACACCTGGGTGGCTCAGTCGTTAAGTATCTGACATGGGCTCAGGTCATGATCCCAGGGTCCTGGGATCGAGTCCCACATCAGGCTCCCTCTCCCTCTGCCACGCCGCCCTGCTCTTGCACTCTTTCTCTCTCAAATAAATAAAATCTTTAAAAAAAAAAAAAAAGAAAGAGGAAAAAATCACCCTACACATTCTTGTTTTTACATATTGGTCCATATACATCCACCTTTTAATTTTTTTTTTTTAAATTCATGCGACAGAGAGAGAGATAGAGAGAGAGGGAATATGAGCAGGGGAGAGAGGCAGAGGGAGAGGGAGAAGCAAACTCCTCACTGAGCCAGGAGCCTGATATGGGGCTCGATCCCAGGACCCTGAGATCATGCCCTGAGCTGAAGGCAGACGCTTAACCATCTGAGCCACCCAGGTGCCCCATACATCCACCTTTTAAATAGTTTTACTCATAGTGTACAATTTAGTATCAATTTCTTTCACTTAATGTGAAAAACAAGCCTTTTTTCATGTTGTCACAGTCTTTACAATTCCTTTTTTTTTTTTTTAAGATTTATTTATTTATTTGAGGGGAGGGGAAGGGCAGAAGGAGAGGGAGAGAGAGTCCCAAGCAAACACCCCACTGAGCACTGAGCCCACGCTGGGCTCGATCCCATGACCCCAAGATCATCACCCCAGCCAAAACCAAGAGTCAGATGCTCAACTGACTGAGCCACCCATGTGCCCCTACAACTTCTATTTTTAATGGCCGTCTGACTTTTCTTCAGGCAGATAAACAAAAACTTAATCAACCATTTCCCTAATATCAGATATTTAAGTTGTTACTAAGGAATTTCTTACATAAATAACATTGCAGTGGATACTTTAGTGAGATCTTATTTATTTTTCTATTACTCGATCAATATCTATTATTAAATAGATTTTATCTGTTTATTTTCTTAGGATAAGTCTCCAGAATTTTCCAACTTGGTTTCTTGGCAGCTTCTTCCAAAATACACTGCCATTGGTGTTATGTGTTCCGGTTTTCCCACAGTGTCCCCAACCGTGGGCATTGTGCTTTTAATGTCTGGCAGCTGTAGAGGGTCATGTGCCTAGGTAATGACAGGTCCGGAGCGGGAATAGGAGTCTCTCCATTTGGGGACTGCTGTCCTTGTCACTAGCCCAGGCAGCTTGGTTAAAAAATCCGTGGCATGAGAAAACCATTGGTGGAGAGCCTGAGGAGAGAGGGTGTCAGGAGAGAACCCTACAGAAGAGAATGGCCCAGGAAGACAAGTGTTCAGAGGTGACTCCTTCTTCCCCCTCACCTGCACGTCAAATCCTGTAGTCTGCATCGTGGAGCTTCTTCGCTTGCTCCCTGCTTTCTATTTCCACCATCACGTGCCTCACGCAGACTTGCATCGTATCTCACCTTCAGGGTCAAGGAGCCTCACAAGAACCCTCCCCGTGCCCACCCTCACCTCCTCTGGTTCTTACTGTCAGCTTGACAGTTGGCAGCCTGGGCTCCAGTCCTGGTTCATCCACTTAGCTGAATTACCCAGGACAAGTCCCTAATTTTGCAAATTCAAAATAACAGATATTAAAATCTGGCATTGAATAAGCATTTAATAAATGGTAGTTATTATTTTTTTTAATCTAGTCTGGATTTGGCAAACTTTACCTATAAAGAGACAGATTGTAAATAGTCGGGATTTTGTGGGTAATCTCTTCTCTTTGTCTATCCATCCTTCCTTCCTTTCTTTCCAACCCTTCAAAAATGTAAAAACTCTTTGTAGCTCATGGGCCATACAAAAACAGGCAGCTATATATAATTTGCTGACTAGATTCAAGTTATGTCACTCTTCTTAAAAGCCTCTCGTGTTCCTCTTCCTTACAGATCAATGTTTAAATTCTTCAGTGTCCCCATTCAATGCCGCCCCCTGATATGAACCACCTCCCCCACTGTCCTCCAAGCCCTGCCCCATATGCTAGCCACACAATTCTCTAACCCCATCCACGGGTTCTCCCATCTCCGTGCCTTCACTTAGGCTGTCCCCTCCACCTGAAATTCCCTGACAAAGTCCTACAGCTGGGGAGAGAGGGGAAGGAAGGGTGTGGAGAGACTCAGGCAATTTGGGGAAGGAGAAATGCGAAATTTATTTCCAAATGCACTGCACGGTCACTCTCTCTGTGAAGCACAACCTATTGTCAGGCTCAGTTCGCTATTGCTGGATCCTTCTAGCCCACACACAGTTCCTTCTACCCCCAGATGCCTCTCTGACCCTGAGGCAAACAACAATGCTCTTTAAAGTAACAATGTCTGAAAGATTCACCACTTTCCTTGAACACACAGTAGAATTTTTTTTTTTTAATTCAGGGGAAAATGAACACATTTCAGATTAAAGCAATGCCTCCTCCAGCAAAGGCGAGATAGTGAGATGATTTATAAACTATCAGAAGGAGTTGGAAGATAGGTGCCTAAATTCTTGTCGGTATCATGATTGCCTCACTTCCTCACGTTGCCCTTAGATATGTGCTGCTGGGCTTCTCACAGCCAGGCCCAGACCCAGGGACTCAAATGAGGCAGGCCTGGGAGGGTAATTTATGGGCTGAGGGATTCATTCACTTCTGCAGTGCCCCCAGCCAGGGGGCTCCCTGCTTGCGACCCCACAGCCAGGGTGAAGCCGTCCGTCTCTTTTGCGTCCCCACCCCTGGAACACACCGTGACCTCAGACGCACCTAGACCTGCTTTTTTATCCTGAAAACATCCTCCTACTTCACCAAGAGTTCTTTTGGCACACGTATACCATTTCTACATATTTATTCAATACTTACTCTGAACTAAATGCTAATTCTTTGGTTGGGAGTCTGTGAGGGGAAATTGAACTGGGATCACATTATGAACTGCAAATGTGCTCCCCCCAAATTCCTATGTTAGAGCCATAGCTCCCAGCACTTGAGAATGTGATTATATTTGGAGATAGGGCCTTGAAAGAGATGGTTAAGTTAAAATGAGCCCCTGTGGGTGGGCCACAATCCAATCTGACTGGTGTTCTTGTTTAATAAAGATTAGGCCGCACAAGGGCACATCAGGTGTGTGTGCACACGAGGGAAGACAGTGGGCAGACTGCAAGTGGGTGGCCATCTGCAAGCCAAGGAGAGAGTGCCCTCAGAGGAGACCAACTCTGCTGGCACCTTGATCATGGGCTTCTAGTCCCCAGAACTGTGAGAAAATAAATTTCTATTGTTTAAGCCACCCGATCTGTGGTACTGTGGCGTTATGGGAGCCCTGGCCGACTAATATAGGGCCCATCCCCTCGAGAGAACTCAAAATGTTTCAACCCAAGTGAAACCAGCCTTCCCAGCGCCATAGATCAGACCATCCAGCCCTTTCTCTTACTTGAAACAGAATATGCTCTCTCTTTCCAAAGCCTGTCCCAACAGACCCTTCCCTTCCAGTCCCCCCACCTCACCAGCCAGGGCAGTATAGCACCCCATTTACCCAGTCTCAGATTGATCACTATTCTATAAAACTCTGGATTATGGACACAGGGAGACGAGGAGGTCTACACAGGGTGTGTGTCTACACTTTGTCTCTAATACATGCTCTGTCAGTCAGGGTTCTCCAGAGAAACAGAACCAATAGGATGTGTGTGTATACATAGAGAGATACTTGTTTTAAGGAAATGGCTCACATGATTGTGGAGACTCAGGAAGAGTTGCAGTTCAAGTCCAAAGATGGTCTTCGGGCAGAATTCCTTCTTGTTCAGGAGAGTTCAGTCTTTGTTCTGTTAAGGCCTTCAACTGATTGGATGAGGCCCATCCATACTATGGAGGGTAATCGGCTTTACTCAAAGTCCATTTAACGGTTAATCTCATCCAAAAAAAACACCTCCAAAGAAACATCCAGAGTACTGTTTAACCAAATATCTGAGCTCTCTGACCCAGAAAACTGACACATAAAATTAACCATCACAGATGTCTTCCTTGTATTAACTGCTCTGCCCTGTCCTCACCATACCGGTTAGAAGTGCAATGTCCAAAATAATAGTTACTAGCCACGTGGGGCTACTGAGCAATTTGAAATGGGTCTAGTCCAAGTTGATGTGTGCTGTACGTGTAAAATACACACCAAGTTTCAAAGACTAAGTATAACAAAAAGAATGTAAGTATCTCATTAATAATTTTTATATTGATTTCATATGGAGATTATCATTTAGGAGGTATATTGAGTACATTCCTTTCCTATGACAGCCATACAAATTATTTCCAACTTATTGGCTTAAAACAACACAAATTTATTATCTTACTTTTCTGTAGTTCAAAAATCTGACACAGGTCTCATTAGGCTACAGTGATGTTTTGGCAGGGCTGTTTCTTCTGGAGACCAGGTAAGAGTCTTATATATATTTATTTAATATATATATATTTATATATATATCTTATTCTTTCATTTTCCTTAGGTCCTTACCTAAATATCAACTTTCACTCTCTCGATGCCATCACCCTCTATCCCCCTTATACTGCTTTATTTTTCTCCATAAAAAATACCATCTGGCACTAAATACTTTCTGGTTTATGTTTACTGGGTGTTTCTTCTCAAAGAAATGTATCCATAAGGATAAGCCTTTCATTTGCTTTGCTAATTTCTGTATCTCTAGCATCTAAAACAGTGCCTGGCACACACTCAATAAAAATAAAATACTGGACAAGAAATATATATTTGACTCAAAGAATTAGTACTATGTTAGGCTGAATAATTAAGAAAAAGCTAGATAACCATGTATTCAATATTATTTTTTCAGAACTGCAGTGTTTAGTTCTAGCAGATTTTTAGAGGCATCTTTCGAGACTGATCAACCATGTTAGCTAATTTTCAGATGAGAATCTTATCCTTCAAAGAGCTAGTGGTTTCAAATCCTAGTTGCCCTTTTGCCATTCAAAATCATTTTCTCTTACATGGATAATTATTTAAATCTAGGCTTTAGAACTGGCAGAAGAAAAAAATGCAGACAATTGCTGTTACAATAAATGGAAAAGCAGCAAAAATTACCGATATTTTCAGTTCATTTAACCCCTCCCCAATCAACTGCCAAGCAAAACATCCTTCCTGACTGACAGCTTCCGTTAGCAAACCAAAGGGCCTGCTTCTCTCAGGTTCCTGTCACACCATCAGTCTCAGAAAGCAAACTAATTGCTTATCATTCATGCAGAATGGGAACGGGGCATTATTTTTTCTTATTACTGTACAACTCTATTTCCCCATTTGCTAATGTTTTTGGAGCTGTTGATTTCAACTTTCAAATTGCATTTTTTTTCAACCCATACAGAAAGCAGCTGTTTGACTTTGACATAAATGTTTCCTTTGGTTTGTTTTTCTAAAATCACATTGCCCTTGATGTTATTATCTCTATGCAACATTGTCATGTTGTAAAGAAACTTGCAAACTACCAACAGTCTTCGTCTTCTTTCCAGAAAACCTTAGGTAATGTCTACATGTTTTCCCAAGTCTTTACCAGTCTTATAACCCTTAAAGACATAAAAAGTATGTTGTTCTGCTAAATCACTTTTTAAATTACCAAAAAATTGGACTAAGAGTATCATAAAGTTGGAAAGAAATATCATAATTCATAAGTTAAGGGCAGTAGTAACTTCTACCCTACCAGATATTAAAAATTTAGTCACTATACTATACAGATAAACCAATGGAATAGAATAAAAAAAGTCCATATAGAGACCAAAACATATATAAGAATTTACTATATGAGGAAGTAGCCATTTCAATACATTTTTAATAGAATGTTTTATGATTGCCCAATCATTTGGAAAACAAAATATTTTTTATCATTAAATACTTTTTAAATTTTTTTTATTTTTTATTTTAATTCCAGTATAGCTAACATACAGTGTTATATTAGTTTTAGGTATACAATATAGTGATTCAACAATTCTATACATTACTCAGCGCTCATCATGGTAAGTATATCTTAATCTCCTTCATCTACTTCACCCATCCCCCACCCACTCCTCCTCTCGTAACCATCAGTTTGTTCTCTATAGTTAAGGGTTTGGTTTTGGGGGTTTTTTGGTCTTTTTTTTCTTTGTTCATTTGTTTTATTTCTTAAATTCCATATATGAGTGAAATCATACGGTATTTGTCTTTCTCTGACTGTCCTATTTCATTTAGCATTATGCTCTCTAGATCCATCCATGTTGTTGCAAATGGCAAGATTTCATTCTTTTTTAATGGCTGAGTAATATTCCATTGTATATACATACCACATTTTCTTTATCCACTCATCCATTGATGGACACTTGGGCTGCTTCCATATTTTGGCTTTTGTAAATAATGCTGCTCTAAACATAGGGGTGCATATATCCCTTTGAATTAGTGTTTTTGTATTCTTTGGGTAAATACCCAGTAGTGTGATTCCTGGATCGTCAGGTAGTTCTATTTTTAATTTTTTGAGGAACCTCCCCACTGTTTTCCACTAGCTATACCAATTCACACTCCTACCACCAGCACAACAGCTCCTTTTTCTCCACATCTTCGCCATCACTTGTTTCTTGTGTTTTTGTTTCAGCCATTCCGACAGGTGTGAGGTGATACCTCACTGTGGTTTTGATTTGCATTTCCCTGATCATGAGTGATGTTGAGCATCTTTTCATGTGTCTGTTGGCCATCTGGATGTCTTCTTTGGTGGAAGACAAAATATTTAAATCCTACATCAGATAGGAATGCTCTGGCTGCAAATAACAAAATAACAAAAACTAATAGAGACTTCACACATAAGGGCACGGAGTTTCATATAGCGTGAAGTCCAAAGGGAGGCAGTCTCAGGATTGGTTCATTACTTAAAGATGTTTTTAAGTCTTCAGATTCTTTTTATCTTTTCTCTTCAACATCCTCAGTGGGCTGGCTTTTTGTCCTTGGGTTTGTTGCCTCATTATCCAAGATGGCTGTCGTCACTCAAGATACCAAGTGCTCACATACCAAAGTAAAAGTAGGCCAGGCCCTCCTTTAGTGTCTCTCTCCTTTTATCAGGGAGTTAAGTTGTCTTTCTAGAAGCCTCCCAGAATTTTCCTACGTCTCACTGGTTAGACGAGGTCCAGAATCATCCCTTGCTGCAGATACCTCACTGTGGTCGACTTGCATTTCCCTGATGTTAAGCCAATGTCTGACTTTTTCAGTCTGCAGTCGGGAGGTGGGCAAGGGAAAAGGGGGCTGGAAATGGCTACTGGGTAACCAATCAGACTCTCCATAATGCATATCAAATACATGCTTCTGGCCATCATGAGAGTAAATGCCAGTGGCCTAGCTTCCCCCCCGCCCCCGCCCCAATACACAAGTATCAAAGTAGAAAAAATATGTAAAATGACTGTTTTCAGATGTTGGACAACAGAATAAACAGGACTGAGCTCACTGAGAAAGAGAAACAAACAAAATGAACCATATGATCATCCCAGCTTTCTGGAGAAACTTTCAGACTGCAGCAGCAGACAGGTGGGGAGCCCACACAAAGTATGGTGGTCTTACTGAGTTGAGGAAATAGAGATTGAAGCTCGTAGATATTAAGGTAGCTGGAATATGTGGGAGATACCAGAAGAAAGGGAGATGTGCACACAAGGAGCTCCAAAACTCTGCATAGGAGTCCCCTAGAATCTTTGGCCAAATATTAAACTGTGTGTGTGCAAAATGAGATTCCATGAGTCTAAGCCAAAAAGAACTATTGGGATAAGAACAACCACCAGGACACTGTGAGCTGAACAACCAAAGCCTGCATGAGCCTGGGAGAAATTTGAGTTTCAAGCTGTTGGAGTAAAAAGACCTCATTGTACACCCTGGGAATTGGGTGGAGACTCCCAGAAAGGCTATGCTCAAGGTGTGGCTAATGTAGCCCTAGGATAAAGACCACTCCAGACCTGCCCTGACAAAGCTGAAACACAAACCTGGAAAGACTCACACTGAGTCACAAGTACATTAATTGCCTGCTGAGCAAAACTCACTATTAAAGAAGAAAAGAAATCCAGATGCTCAATTATGTAGCATCCACTGCATTTGTATACAAGCAAATATTATTAAAAGATAAATGAAGAAAACATGACCCATAACCATGAGAAATTCAGTCAGTGGGGCACCTGGGTGGCTCAGTTGGTTAAAAATCTGCCTTCAGCTCAGGTCATGATCCGGGGGCCCTGAGAGTTGGGCTCCCTGCTCAGCGGGGAGTCTGCTTCTCCCTCTCCCTCTCCCCTCACCCCCACCCAGCTCCTGCTTTCTCTCTCATAAATAAATGAAATCTTAAAAAAAAAAAAAATCAATCAGTAAAAACAAAACATATGTGATTAAAATATTTGAAGGCAAAATGGAAAATATGAATGTGCTAGAAGAAAATTCAGGAAATTTCCATGCTTTATACTGAAAGTTAGAAAGTACCCATAAAACGATTGCTAAATTTGACTTCCTACAAATTTAAAACAACTGTGAATCAACAACAGAACATTTTGTGAACTGAAGTTAAAAAAAACAAGCAGCAAACTGGAGGGAATGTAGTTGCTTTGAAAAAGGGCTAAAATTATTAATATATAAAGCCTTTCCGAGATTAATAAGAAAAAAAATGATGCAAATTTTTAAAAACCCAATGCTTATAAAAAGATGATGGTTGGGGGTTAAAGAGTATACTCATCATGATGCAAAAAATTAAATTAAATTTTAAAAATACTGATAGTCAATAAACATACGTATTTAGCTTCATTAATAATAAGATAAATGCATGTTAAGTACCAAAAACTTATTTCATGTAATGCATTAGCACACATTAAAAAGTATAATATGCTGTTAACAAGGGCAAAGGGAAACTTTCATATACCACAAACGAGGAGGGAGGTATGGATCCATTCTGAAGGGTAATTTGGCAGCATTTGGTAACAGCTGAAAAACCGTTTATAATGTCCAACCCTGCAATTCTACTTCTAGGAATATAGCCTAAGAAAATAACTAGTTAAGTGCCCACGAAATGTATATGATGATGTTTGCCACAGGGTAGTTTACAGCAAGCCATGGATAGGACAAAACATTTGAGCACTCACAGACTAGCCACGCTGCCAGTGCATATACAAGCTAATGAGACAAAATGCATGTGAAAACTAAATGACCCATCTCACTAAACCCTGTCACAGTTAAGGGTTCCTTGGACCTTAACTGAACATCACACTGTGAGGAGGGAGCCACTGAAAAAGCCCGCCAGCTCTGTGCAGAACCATGAAGGCGAAGAACATGCTGGATAGAAAGGTCTGCTTCAGAACGGCTGAGGTCAGTAGCTGGGCTCCTAGATTGATTTTTGTCACATGAAAGACACTCATGAATCCTCCCAGAAATACTCAAGTAGGAGGACCATTTAGCAAGGGGTTCAAGGAGGCAAAAGCAGATGGAAGCAAGACCCAAGGGATTTGAGTTTTCTGCTTAACATTCACCAAGAAGTGAGAGGTGGGAGGAATGCCCACTTCTCTATTATTGTTTTCCCTATGGAGCCTCATCCCATAAAAAAGCCAAACCAAACCAAACCATACTTCCAGTCTACATCCAAAGCTGCTAGAGTTTCATTTCTCTCACTTGGTTTCTAAATTCCTCGTCCATTATTTCTTTGTCTTCACTCTCTGTAGGACATTCCATTGTTCTTACTAATTATATTTTTTTAAAAACACAGATTTCTACTCTTAGCTCTTGAGATAGGGGAATAATGGGTATATTATTTTTCTTTACTTTTTTTTTTTATATATTACTACATCTTGAAATTTAAAAGTAATTGGGGTAAAAAAAAACACCCATGTATCTATTAGGAAGCAAAAGTGAAAACCACTCAGAAGCAATCCTGATACACTACTACTTAAATGATCTTCTTATATTTCTATCTTGTACTGAAGTTATTCTTGATATAATACTCATCTCCACTGGACTACATTCTAAATACATGTTCAAAAAAAAAGAACACATTCTCTAAACTGAAACTGTTGAAAGCAGGGACTTTTTCCTTTTATCCATTCTTTTATTCAACAAAAGCAGTGATTAAGTGCTTCAAAGTGCCAGGCACTAGGTTTTGCCCTGAGTTTTTAATCTGAGCAAAAGAGATACAATTTGTTCCAAAAAGAATTTTAGGTGAAGAGATTGTGCTTTTTTCCTTCATATCCAGGGGTCTCACAAATGCCAGGAATGGGGCACACTGGATAAATGTTGGCTTAACTAATGGTTAACTGCCTTGAGCACCAGGGCCTTTATTTCCGCCTCCCCAAACCCCCAAGGCATTATTTATTCAACCATCTTTTGTCCATTCACTGTGTTAATATTACCTATACATGTGCAGATACCCTGCTTTGCAAGACAGGACAACAAAAACCACACTGAAACCTTTGCAAACAAGAAGTGTGGATGGTGGGAGGGGGCAGAGTAGACGGATCATAGATCTGTCTTTGCTTCAGTAAGAGTTGTTATCGCGCTGTTTATGACCCCTGTAGGAGCTTAATACATAGAGATCTTTGATGAGAGCTAATGAAGGGGTATATCCTATTAAAAAATAACACAGAACAAGATAGAAATGGCTGGTTCTTTAAGAAAAAAAAAAAAAACAGACCTGTGTGTGGGTGTGTGTGTGTGGGTGTGTGTGTGGGTATGTGAAGGTGGGGAGAATTCCAATGATTTTGCTATTGCTCAAAATATTTTCGGAATTCCTTTTGGTAACAGTATTCATAAAAATATCCTAAGGAGAGGTTTAACAAAGGTTTTTGGATATAGCTGAGATAGGAAGAATTTCTTTTGGTCAATCACAAGATAAAATTCTACTCAACATTTCTCAAATTGGGATCCCTTTTATACTAGTCTTAAAAATAAACCAACAGAAGAATTCTGTGGCCAAAAAAGTTTAGAAGTTATGTCAACCTATTCTCCCCCTTGGAGATTTACAAAGTGTATTTCTATTATATTATCAGCTCTTGCTGAGTAACTATGGATTCCCGAACTAACTTGACTCAGAAGTCTTTTTATTTTATTTTTATTTCTTTTAAACTTTTATTTATTGGGGAACCTGGGTGGCTCAGATGGTTAAGTGTCTGCCTTCAGCTCTGGTCATGATCTCCAGGTCCTGGGATCAAGACCCACGTCTGGCTCCCAGCTCAGCGGGGAATCTGTGCTTCTTCTCCCTCTGCCTCTCCCCCTGTTTGTGCTCTCTCTGTCTCTCTGTCTCTGTCTCTCTCAAATGAATAAATAAAATCTTTTTAAAATTTATTTATTTATTTGAGAGAGAGAGAATGAGAGCACAAGTGGGAGGGGCAGAGGGAGAAGGAGAGAGAATCCCAAGCAGACTCCCAGCTGAGCACAAAGCCCCATGCGGGGCTTGATCCCAGGACCCTGAGATCATGACCTGAGCCAAAACCAGGAGTCTGCTGCTTAACTGACTGCACCACCCAGGCACCCCTTAAAAGTCTTTTTAAAAAAAAATGCCTATTAATATCTCCTAGAATGCACATTGGACAATCTATTATTGAGATATAATTGACATATAACAAGAAAATCTTTTTTTTAAAGTAACACTTATCTTCTTGTGTAATTTAAAATTTTTTTTCTAAAAACACTTGGACAGGGGTGTGTGGCTGGCTCAGTCAGTAGAGCATGCACTCTTGATCTCGGGGCTGTGAGTTCGAGCCCTGCATTGGATGTAGAGATTATCTAAAAATAAAATCTTTTTTAAAATAAAAAAAAATAAAAACACTTAGACATATGATTTTAGAAAAATATACCTATTTTTAAAATCAGTTACTATAGCAAACATGGCAAGTTGTATTTCTCATATCCATTTTCCCCTTCTGCCTTTAAAAAACAAATCTTTTCTGTTAAATGTGGCAATGTGGGGGCGCCTGGGTGGCTCAGTTGTTAAGCGTCTGCCTTCGGCTCGGGTCATAACCCCAGGGTCCTGGGATCAAGTCCCACGTCGGGCTCCCTGCTAAGCAGGGAGTCTGCTTCTCCCTCTACCCTTCCCCCTTGCTCATGATCTCTCTCGCTCTCTCTCTCTCAGATAAATAAATAATTTTTTTTAAAATGTGGCAATGTGCTCAACTGAAAAACACTCACCTAATCTACATCCCTCTGTGGCCTTGTGACCAAGCTCCAGCAAATGAGATCGAGGCGGAACTAATTAGGTTCGGTTTCTGGGGAAGCCATTGAAGGGGGATGCTGCTGGTGTGCCTGTGAGACCTCTGGCCTCTGTCCCTTTATCCTGGCTGGGACACAAGCCTGACACCTGAGGTGCAGCAGCATCTCTAACCAGGGAACTGAAAGCGGCACTCTCAGAAAGGCAGAGAGTCGAGGGGCCTGGGTGACTCACTGATGGCACTACTGGGCTGCCCTGGGCTCCAGGACTATGTTTGTTTCAGAAAAATTAACTTCTTTCTTGTTTAAGCCATTGTCTGTCACGTTTTCTTTTAATTCCCTTTGTTTTAACATTCTCCACTGAGAATCACATTTATGATCACATTTCACATTATTTTTATCTCGCAAAAAGTTGATTGTGTCTCAGACTTAGAATGTTTGTACTTTCATCATAATTCACCGCAAACCCTTCTTAACATTAGGTATAGTATATAGGAACCAATAAAAGTGTATGTATTTATAACTATTGCAAGCTCTACAACAATGCAAACCTCTGTAGGTCAGCACTGAGACATGAATAGCCTAGTAGTTTCTGGGCCACCTGGCTGGCTCAGTAGGTAGAGCATGTGACTACTGATCTTGGAGTCCTGAGTTCAAGCCCTATATTGGGCATAGAGCCTACTTGGGAGAAGAAGAAAGAAAAAATATATATATACAAGTAGTTTGTTAAGATTTTTCTAAACCTGGAGGCGCCTGGGTGGCTCAGTCGGTTAAGCGTCTGCCTTCGGCTCAGGTCATGATCCCAGGGTCCTGGGATCAAGCCCCACGTTGGGCTCCCTGCTCTGCGGGAAGCCTGCTTCTCCTTCCCACTCCCCCTGCTTGTGCTCTCTCTCTCAAAGAAATAAATAAAATCTTTAAAAAAAAAAAAAAAGATTTTTCTAAACCTGAATATTCATCAAAGAATCTAAAACCATTAGTTCAATTTTGTAGCAATCACCTCTTATCAATTCTTTTTGTAAATATAGTTATATTAATAATTTAAGTAAATGAAAATAAATTCTGTGGTGAGAATTTTATTTCATCCTTTGTGAAAACTATAAATGTCCTTACATATTAATGTCCTGCGTTGGGGTGCCAGGATCCAGATTCGTATCTTTAACTTCTACTTTGTTGTCTTCACATGGAGAAAATCTGATTCCACCCCAGTTCCCAGCACAACTGGACTTGGGAATGCTGGGAAATGGGTAGTGCTAAAATATGTGAGAAAATGAAGGGGATATAAATTGCTGAGTATTATCATCATCTTGATGGCGATGTCTTTTTCTCTTCTTTAGACACAGATTTAGTGACTGGGAAGAAAGATAAAATTGAACTCTGTAAGTCTAGGCAAGAATGGAAGGGCAATAACCCAAACCACTCTTGAAGTTCTATTGAAGATGAGCTGCTTTGCCGTTATTGCAAATTGCCCTGCAATTTTTAAAGGTAACTATAAAGACTTGAAGTTTTTATCTGTGGGAGAGTGATGGGACAGAAGCCAGCCTTATTTAGGAAGTTTCACCTGATCAAAAAAAAGTCAAGGAAATCAAGCTCAATTCTGGAAATTTCCATGCATATTAGTTCTTCATAACTACAAATGGAATTCTATCAAGTGCTGAAGCTGTCACTTAAGGACCTTCTAAATTACTTGCCATAACAATAGAGATATCAAAAAGGAATGATATTTAGTATGTGGTAAGAGTTACTTGAAATAAACTACAAAGAAGATGCCTCTCAGCTTTGCGTACGTAAAGAATCTCCATTAGATAAGGAATTAATTAATCCAAAAGAGATCCTGAACAATTGTTACATTTAACAAACTTCACTGAGGGCCTAAGATCGTTAGCACTGAGATTCACACCAAGGATACAAAAAGCATTTACATGGCAAAACTTTGTAAGCTTTAAAAGTTGACAACTGAATAGTAAACATAAGACATATGTAAAAGCAAAATAAATAATATACATAGATTAAATATGCTACACCCAAGTGACACAGCCAAATGGACTACAGGAATTCAGGGAAATAAATAGAGTGCCATGGTTAAGTGCTTTGTAAACAGGCAGAATGCGCTTGTATCCCTTTCTATCACCCTCCACCTATGTGACTCTAGGCATGTTAAGTAAACTGCCTATGCCTCAGTTTCCTCATCTGTAAAATGGGTTTAATAATTTTAACTAATGTACAAAGTTGTTTTAAGAAT
The DNA here is from genome assembly GCF_964656455.1 of Halichoerus grypus. Classification (NCBI taxonomy): domain Eukaryota; kingdom Metazoa; phylum Chordata; class Mammalia; order Carnivora; family Phocidae; genus Halichoerus; species Halichoerus grypus. The sequence continues at coordinate 140,672,770 of NC_135717.1, forward strand.
TAAATATAATGTATGTAAAACCCTTGGTATGGAGTCTGGCAAGATTAAGTACCCAATAAATATCACCCATCATAATTAATTATTGGAGGAATGATAACTGAAGACTGGGTCCATAGCTGAGGTGAAGTCTTTCCAAAAATGTTATGAAGGATCCAATTTAAACAGAGGACAGAGGAGAGAGAATAACTCAAAGCAGGGACCAACATGAGTAAATACAGGGAAACAGGCATGCACAGGGCATGCTGTGGACTCGATGAATTTGAATGCAGCTAAGCAATAGTTCTTAACTTTTAAAATTAAATAAAGAAGCAAAGGACATGAGCAGCAAATTCACAAATTACAAAATAATTAGTAAATACACACAGGAACATAGTCCTATTAGGAATCAAAAAATGCAAACTAAAACACAATGAAAGGGAAATTGACACAAGATGGTGGATTAAGCCCACAAATCTAATTACTCTCTTAACCCCAACCCCCAAAATGACAGGAATGATACAAAGAAAACAGAACAAAGTGCCATCAGCAGACGAAAAATGTGAAATTCTAGAACTAGAAAAATCACACACACTGGATTAATGGAGGAAACCCAAAAGAGTCTGGAAAAGAAAAAAAACAAAAGAAGACTGCTGCCGTGATGCTAGCCATTCTGGAAGTTATCCAAGTTCACAGGTAATTAAAACATGAAGGAGTTGGGATAATCAATGGGGGGATTATTGGGTAGCTGCTGTAACAGATACATCCTGAAACCTCACTGGTTTGACACAATAGAAGTTGATTTCCTTTACTCACATCACATGCCATGGGCAGCAGGGATGGGCATGGGAGTTTCTGGGAAGGGGGCTGCTACATTCTGTCTTTCAGACTGATGGAAGTCCTACTATCTTCAAACTACAGCTTCAGTATTTCCCCAGGATAAGAAAGAAGATGGATGTAGTCACACCCCTAGACAGGAGTTAAGTGGGGTGCCTGTCCTGAATCATGCCCCTCAAGGATCCCTGTGCTTTGGAGCATCTTCCTTGAAATTTTCTCAGTTTGGTGCCTGGAACTGCTTGGAGACAGTCATCCACGAGGGGTACTTCAAGTCTGGACCTTATACAATGTGGGTCATGCTCACCAAAAGTCCCTTTTCCAAGTTCCCTCCATTGACTGGGGAATGGCAGGGGCTACATGAATATTTTTCTCTCCTTTTCTCCTCTTTCTCTGGGAGCCCAATTACATGTGGCTTGATTGCTTGATATTGTCCCATAGATCATAATGCGTTTTTTCAAGCTTCTTGCTCTTTATGCTTACTTTTGGATGGTTTCTATTACTGTCTTGAAGCACACTGATCTTGTCTTCTCTGGTGCTTAATCTGCTCTCAATCCCACCTGGTCTCTTCTTCATTTCAGATATGGTATTTTTTCATCTTTAAAAGTTCCTTTTGGTATCTATATCTTCCATTTCTCTTTTCAACATGCTCATATTTTCTTCTACCTTCTTAAACATATGGAATATATTTATAATAGGTGCTTCAATATTATTTTCTGCTAGTTCCATCATCTCAAGTTTATTGTATTCCTTTGAATAAGGTTGAATATTTTTTTTTCGCATACAAAGAAGTTATGGTGTCAGTTGAATGTTTTCAAGACCTGCTATTTTTTAGGGGTGCCTGGGTGGCTCAGTTGGTTAAGCGTCCCACTCTTGATTTCAGCTCAGGTCCTGATCTCAGGGTCCTGGGATCGAGCCCTCTGTCGGGCTCCCCATTCAGTGGGGGATCTATCTGATTGTCTCCCTCTCCTCTGCCCCTCCCCCCGCTCATGCACTCTCTCTGTCTCTCTAATAAATAAATAAATCTTTTTTTTTTTAAAGAATTATTTAAAATTTTGTATTTATTTTTTCAGTAGGCTCCATGCTGGGCATGGAGCCCAATGCGGGGTTTGAGCTGACGACCCTGAGATCAAGACCGGAGCTAAGATCAAGAGTTGGACACTTCACTGACTGAGCCATCCAGGCACCTCAAAGACTTACTTTTAAGCTTTGTTAGGGTAGGTCCAGAGCAGTCATTGGTAAGGGCTAATTTAGTTCCAGTACTAAGACAATATTCCTTGGAGGTTTCTACACAATGTTGTATAAAATGAGGTCTTTCCACTATGGCTGGTAAAAACATGAACTATTCCCAGCCTTATTCGAGTTCTAATAATTTTTCTACCTTCTTTCTGATGGTTGCTCTTCTGGTCTCAGAGTTTTCCTCTCACAGAAGCACAGATAAGTACTCAGCCAAAATCCCAGGAGGATCCCTCTGCAGCTTACTTGCTTCCTCTCCCCTTCTGCCTCTGTCACTCCTTCCCCCTTCTCCCCACAGCTACATTCTCTGGGGAACTCTGACCTACAAGTTGTTGATATCTCGGCCTCCGCAAACTCAGTCTCTGTCTCCACAACTAACTGAGACAACCTGGTTCTGTTTGGGTTTCCCCTCCTCATGCTGTGGCCTGGAAATTGGCTCTAGGCAGTGAGCTGGTGCAGTCAGAGAGCCCACCTTGTTTGTTTGCCTTCTCTCGGGAGTGTAGCTCTTGCTACTTCTTCTCCAATGTCTGAAAACTGCTGTTCCATGTATCTTGTCCAGATTTTTTAGTTAAAGTGGTATCTCCTTCATTCCTTCTGGTACAGAAACCTCTCAATGTAACTCTAATTTACATTTCTCTGATGCTAAGTTCTTGATCAAAGGACATGTACATTTCAAAATTATGAGACATACTACTTGCTCTCTCAAAAAAGATGTTAAAAATTTATAGTCCATCAAGAGTTCTGGAGAGTGCCTATTTTCCTGCATTGGTGCCAATACTAATGATTGCCAATCTTAAAACATTGGATATGGATAGACAATAATCAGAATAGGAAACACAGATGCCTTTAAACATATGAAAATATGCTTAATCCTGGGTAAATATAGAAACCCAAAGCACAAAATTAGGGGGGGAAGAATTTAGTAAAAATAGAGACCATGCAAAAGGAGAAAACATCAAATAATATGTTATTAATTGGAGAAGATATTGCATTCATGAAACAAAAACAGGATGCTGGTTTTTAAAACAGATTTTCAGAGAACAAAAAAATGCTCTCTTAAGTTAAAGATGTGATCACAAAAGTTAACAAGAACATAGAAGGATTGAGGAAATTTCCCATATGTGATACACTCACACATAAAAAAGACAAAGATCTGGGAAATAAGAGAAAAAGGATTAAAAAAAATATGAAACCGGATCCAGGAAACCCAGTGCTTGAGTAGTACAGGCTCCAGAAACAGAAACAAAGAGGAGGAAATTATCAACAAAATGATAGAGAGACATTCCCCCAAACTGAGATGCTGGATTGAAAGGATCCACTGAGTGTTCAGTACAAGTGGATGAAAATAAACCTAGATGATTATTGTGAAATTTCAAAACGCTGAACCAAAGAAAAGATTCTGTAAGTTTTGAGAGGGGAGGTGGAGGAAGAGGAGCAGGGGAAGAAGAGGAGGAAGAGAGGAAGAAGTCCATGTAACTGGATATCTCAGGAGCTATACTAAAGGCTAGAAAACAATGGAGAAATGACTTCAAATGATATCAAACCTAGAGTTCAATCCTCAACCAAGCTATCAAACAAGTGTGAAAGTGCAATATAGGCATTTTCAGACATTCATGATCTCAAAAAAATAAAAAATCAATCTCCCACTAACCCATTAGTAAGCAAAACTGATTAATGTGTTCCATCAAAATGAGGAAGTAAGTCAAGAAAGAGAAAAACATGGGACTTAGGAAGACAGGAGATACAATACAAAAGGGAATCAAATGGAATCTCTAGGGGGAAAGTGAAGGAAGAGCCCAAGATGGCAGTTACATAAAAAATATTTAGAGCAATCAGAACAGTGTTACTCAAAAGATTGACACACTAAGGACTACCATTAGCAAGATCCTCTTGCCTTTTTGCCAACCTTATAATCTGAGGACTGAATGCCAAATAAAGCCTGGCCCAGTTTCTCATATGCACTTGGCTTATGTGAACCATGCGCTAATGCCTTTCTTCTCCACTCCACATTCTGACTCTTGAATCAGTTGAGAATATTCATTTCTTTCTAGAGAAATGTTTTGCTTTGATCTATTCCTGAAAGTTTGAGGTAGGCCATAGTAAGCTTAAAATGGAAAATACAATGCAGTCTCTTCCTTTCATCCTATTCCTACTGGACATCCATTACCAGGCCCGTCTATACTTTCACCAGATGCCCCAACTGTGCTAAGTCCTGCTTCCCAAGAGTCACCTCCTAACTGTGCATCCTGACTTCCCCAAAAGGGGCTCTTAAAATTTTTCAGGAAAGCTGAAGCCAGGTTATGACCCAGTGACGCTGCAAGTTATGTTTTCTGTTTCATTTAAGAGTGGCCATATTGCCTTTTCCTTACACAGGTAGGCTTGTGCTTGCTACTCAGTTTTTCCAGGTATTGTTGAAGGATACATGCATGGGTGATTAAACCATGCATTGTTTGACGGATACATGCATGGGTGATTAAACCATGCATTGTTTGAAGGATACATGCATGGGTGATAAAGCTATAAACAGAAATACCATAATGAATATAAAACGAGCAAAACAGTTCCTCTAGAAGGGTGAAAAGGAGGCACCTAGAGCTGTTTCTAAAGTGTTGGTAATGCTTTGATCTAGTTAGTGTATTTACAACTTTTCATTTTATAATTATTCTTTAAAATACACATATGCATTTTATACACTCTTCTATGTGTGTGATACACTTCACAATAAAAAGAAAACATGTTGCAACATAATAATGTTCATAACTGGAAAAGTAGGCCATACAAGTGAATGCATGCTATGATTACAACTATGTGCATTATATGGCCAGGGGGGAAAGAATGGAAGGCAGTTATACCCAATGAGAGCAGTAAATTATGGTTGAAAGATCATGTGTGATCTTCTCAAAAACCCAGCAGTTTTCAAATGATTTCAAATGCATTATCCCATTTAATCCTCACCATTCTGCAAGGCAAAGATTTTCACAATCCTCATATTACAAAGGGAGAAGCAGAACTTACATAGTTTAACAAACTTGCCCATAATCTCACCATCAAGGAACAGTGTATCTGGGACTCAAACCTCCATTGCCATACAACCTCTCTATGCCACTCATTTCTCTCGCCTTGATCAGGTAACAACCTCACAAAGCCTCAGCATCCTCATCTTTAAAGTAATAATGATGCTGATGGGGCTTTATTACAAGAGTTGTCAGGATTAAATCAAGTATGTAAAGCACTTACATACAACCTAGCACACTGAAGTACTTGATAACTATTACACATCAGTAATAGTAATGTTAATATTAAGGATTAATTAGATAGTTGAGTTCAGTACTACTTAACCAGGCATTAGGCAAAGAAGAATGCATATGAGTTCACTGTCCAGCAGAAACAGACAATTAAACAAATTAAGAACCTATGGAAATGATGGAGGTATAGGTATACATGTGATGCTATGGGAACAGGGGAGCAGCACTTGGATTGGGCCTGGCCAGGGGAAGGCAGTTGGGGAAAGCTTCCCTGGGAAAATGTTACACACTCTGAGATGTACAGTTGAATTGGAAAGGAGTCTATGTCCAAGCTATGCCCTCAACCCTCATCAGAGAAAGGAAAAACGATACTGGAGCTGAGGTAAGGATATTACTGTTCCAGAATTTAATATTACATACTAAAATGGTCTACAGTTGGGCGCCTGCGTGGCTCAGTCAGTTGAGTGTCTGACTCATAATTCCAGCTCAGGTCATGATCTCATGAGTCATGGGATCGAGCCCCGTGTCAGGCTCTGTGCTCAGCAGGGAGTCGCTGGAAATTCTCTCCCACTGCCCCCCCACACCCAGCTCACATGTGCTTGCTCTGTCTCTCTCATAAATGAATAAATCTTTAAAAAAGAAAAAAATTAAATTAAATGATCTACAGTGACTATCATATCAAAGGAATAAAGACAAAGCGTCCCTGGTTTTAACAATTAAAAGATAAGTAGTTTCAGAAAAACTTGAGTATGTACCAGGAATTACACAATACCAAAGTACTGTTCATTTTATTAGAAGTGATATGGTGGTTATACTTTTTTAACGTCTTTCTGTTAGAGATGTAGAGCTCATTCTCCAAAGTTAACTTACACAAATGGCCTGCAATGGGAATGGGATGGGAATGGGGATGATGATTATAAAAGAAAGTGTAAGAAATAAATCACCAGAATTCAATGAGAATAATCTTATCTCTACTTTTATATATATTTGGCATTTTCCATGATAAAAATTTCAAACAAAAAAAGTCACTAGTGACCTCGAAGGAAGCCATTTCAGATAAATATTGTGGGGAGAAGACAGATGGCAAAGGGTCAGAGAGTACATGGGTGATGAGACATGAAGACAATGAGTACAACCTGACTCAAGAATTTTGGCCATAGTTCAGTGGAGGATCAGGTTGAGAAAATGAAGAAAAAGATAAATACACAGATATACACAGAACTAAACATGGTTTGGCTATAAGGGAAATCTAAACACACTTGTAGGTCTAAAGGAAAAAGCCGGTGGAGGGAGAAAGATTGAAAAGTAGAAGAGAGGGGCGCCTGGGTGGCTCAGTCGTTAAGCGTCTGCCTTCGGCTCAGGTCATGGTCCCAGGGTCCTGGGATCGAGCCCCGCATTGGGCTCCTCGCTCTGCGGGAAGCCTGCTTCTCCCTCTCCCACTCCCCCTGCTTGTGTTCCCACTCTCGCTGTGTCTCTCTCTGTCAAATGAATAAATAAAATCTTTAAAAAAAAAAAAAAAGAAAAGAAAAAAGAAAAGTAGAAGAGAAGAGACAGTAGATTAAAATCCCAGATAGCAGGCATGGGTCCTAAGAAGAGAGATGATTCAGGCACCAGTAAGAGAGCAGCAAAAGAAACTGCTTTCAAACCCATGTCAGATGGGGAAAATGCCAGCCTGGGCCCCACCTGTTTCAGAAAGACAGCACCCATCACCACTATGGCCTGTGTGGAGCTTCTGAGGCAAGGCCTGACACAGAAGGGCATAGGCTACCAACAAAAAGGAGGAAAAAAGGAGTGAAGAAACATACGGATTGCAGGGAGACAGCTACTCAGAGTGAAAAATCTGATCCTGAAAAGAATCTGATAGCAGGGTGAATCATATCATTCAGCCACAGGCCTGCTCCACCACTCAGTCCCATCAGATTCCAGCTAACAGCCTACACGCAGTCTCAGGTCTCTAGTTCAGGAAAGATAGGATGCCTGGCCCAGGTTGGAGTTAGCAATCTACGGGTTCATATGGGCTCAGCCTGAGGTAAAGGTTAAGGGGTGGAAGGGAGCTGTGTCCATTTCCCAGAAGTTCCAAGACCCAGATTCAACAGGCCCTGAATCTCAAGGGTCAGTCCAAACCTGGGCCAACATTTTTGGTTTGAAATGGCAGCAGGCTGCTTAAATGGCGACTCACTAACAGAACCCATGTTATTATCCGACATTAAATTTAATGATGCAGGAATTTTGGCTCACCATTTCTCTATAACTCAATTTCCTTAAATTGGCCCATGGTGGGAGAAAATTATTCCAAAATAATTACCATAAGAAAAAAAATTATTTCAATGAGATGAATAATTCCTTTCCTCCATGCAAACCAAAGAAATATTTCCCACCTTTTCCCCTATATCCATCCAAAATGTATCTGACTCAGCAGTCCTTTGAGAGCCAACAATAACTTCCAATTGTTTAGGAACTAGAATTCTACCAGAACAAATCATTTTCTTAACAATGCCAGCTGAGGAACTGCGAACTATTTGTTGCACTGTTTAGTTGCTTTAACAGGGCATCGTTAACATTCCCTCTTCCATTCACTACTTGAGATGCAAAGCCAGGGAAATGGTCCACTAGGTGTGAGTACAGATACTCTAATTAGCAACATTGTAACCAGGGTTTCTGCCCACTGATATGCTAAATCATGTGAACTGCATGAATAGTGAAATAAGAGTGGCAAGTCTTTCGGATCTGCCTTCTGAGCTGAATCCACATTCTATTTCTAATTAGAGCTACAAAGATTTCCTATATAAAATTTCACATTTCTAACTCTGCATCCATCTGTTACTGACTCCTCCTTGGAGCCACCTCACCTACAGTCCTCACAGCAATAATCACTCCTGTGTGTGTGTTTTTTTTCTTCCTGGGACAAAATCCATTTGACCTCACCAGGAATTCTCAGTTACAATACCTGGAGAAAAGAGTTATTCTCAGAGAACAGCTTGCCCCGTGCCGGGCTTCATTTGTCTTTCCCCATGGGTCATTTATCACAGGGAGGTGGCCTGTTGAGGTAAATCCTAATTGAAAGCCCAATGGGCAACCTGGATGCCAGTGCTGAGCAAAGGGAATTATTTTGCACCCTGCATACAGGTGCACTGGCACAGAGCCAGGTAAAGTCCCACCAGCCGGCAACAGCACATGCCCTATCACTGTCTCTGGAGAAAGACTCTTCTAATTCTTGGAGAAGAATAATCATACAGTTCTGCAATTTACATATGCAATCTGAGATTTCCACCCTGCTAACGGCTTTGGCTTCTATAGCAGCTTGAACTACCTGAATAAATTTAGGTGTGTTTCTGCTTCCATCTTCTTATCCTTCCTCCACCCCCCTGGACTTGCCTTTATATGCAGAATCCATTTATAAATACCTCAGGGTCACTCGTTCAGCAGACACAAATGCGTGGTATGCACCAGGCACAGTGGTGGGCATATTGAAATCCCTAGAGGAAGACAGAATTTTGATTTTGAAAGAGAATTCCACATCACAGTGATACAAACCTTGGTTGTTGATTTCCAACATTTAGAGTGAATCTATGCATAAAATTTGTAATCCTTAAACAAGGTACAGAGCAGGATGTGATGGTGGCAAAAGTGACGAAGTAACAACACAAATGACAAATGCTGGGAAGTGGAAAGGAGGGAATACTGCTGAGGGGCAGGGTTGGGGAATCAAGAGATACTTTCTAGGGTCTACGGAAGAATAAATAAAAGTATAAACATTAAGTCTACCGAGGTGATTGTCACCTCCCCACTCATCTCCTGCTTCCCTCTGCCTTTTGCTTATTTGCAGAGCCCAGATTGTATTCATCTGTCCACACTATCCTTTGGAATCATGTGCTGAGGAACGACTGGGGTAACTCACGATTCATCTAAATGGTGGTAACTCTGCACTCCTTGTCACTCCTTATTAGTGGGAATGTGGCTGGCTCTAGCCAGAGACATGAGGAGAAATCTGCACTGGCCTTCTGGGAGAGATAGAAAGGAAGAAATAGCCTCTCGTGTTCTTTGAGACATCATCTGAATTAATTAACCTTAGAGCTCTTCTGCTATCTTGGAACATCTTATTGTGGGAAAATACATTTTTCTTACTGCTTGAATATTTGGAATTGATTTTTTTTCTTACTAGAAGTGAAATCAGCCTAACATACAATAACTCATTGAGGAATTTAAAATGATGGTTTAACTGAACTGGGTGGAAGGGGGAAAAGAAGGAAGGAGGAAATATAAGTGAAGTAAATTCCCATGTATAATAGCAGAATCAAGGTCAACATATTTTATGTAGGATTATATATAAATTTTTTTAAAGAAAAGAAAAGTAAGCAGTGTAAGCCTTCTATTTAGAGAGATGGAGGGAGTCATCAGAAGAAACAAGTTAAAAATGGGACTGGAGCTGAGGAGGGGAGGGATAAGGAAATGTTCCTTTTCATTCTAAGTGCTTTTGCACTATTTTATTTTGAAACTATGTGCATGTGTTATTTTTGATAAAAGCTTTAAAATTTACATAAAGAAGAAAATGAATTCAAAACTAGAAATTAATTTCCTCTTCTGGAGCCACTAGAGAGAAAAATAAAATTCTTTTTCAGAGACAAATCAGCAAGTTAACAGAAGCACTTTTCACCCAGGAAGAATTCCTGGGCCCCAATGCTTTTCCTCGTGGATCAGTGCCGGAGTGTTCCCTTTGTGCAGATGTGGATTAGGCTTTTGGCAGGGAAAGGGTTTGAAATAGGAGGAGATAAGGGAGCTTGGAGGGCCAAGAAAGAGAAAAATCCCCCAGCTGTAGTGCAACCAGTTTTCCTCTCCCTCCAAATGATGCAAATGACACAGACTCTCAGATTCCAGTGTGTTAAAATAGGTAGCAGTTATAGGAGTTGGATAACTAAGCATGCTGAATTTCTCCCACTGAAGGAAGGCACCAATTTTCTTCAAGCTGATTTCACTCTCAAAAGTACAAGAGAAAATTGCCTTGGTTATCTTGACAGTCTCCTCAGGGATGTGAACAAAGATCACACTTCATCTCCTACACCCTTTTGACACCGTTGACTAAAAGGTACTAATGACCTAACTTGAGCCACCAGCATAGTTTTAAATCAGCTAAAGACATTCCTCTTCAACAAATCCCAAAGCTTCCAAAGCTGCAATTTTGTTCCCAGGGGATCAGAGTTACTGATACAAGTTCTAGGAAGAAGACAATCCTATAACTTCCAGAGTCCAGAAAACACTGTTTACTTCTCCAACCTTATTCACTTCATGTCCCATTGAACTCCTGGTCAATTAGGCTGTTTCTTTTAAGCTGTTTTTCAGTAATGCAAGCCATACATATAGGTTTAAAGTCAGCTAAAATAAATCCTGACTTGAATCTAGTAAAGTTTTCTAAAAATGAACCTATTACAATATCAATATGCATTGACCTAGACATGCATATTTCTAGGAACATATCCTACAGAAATAAAACATACACAGAGGTGCCTGGCTGGCTCAATCCAGTCCAACTCTTGATCTCAGGGCCCCATGCTGGGTGTGGAGAAATAGAAAAAAAGAAAAGAAAGAAAGAAAGAAAACATACGAGATTGTATACTGCAGCATCATTTGTTATGGCAAAATAAAATAAAATAAGATTTTAAAAACCCCTAAGAGTCAAACAGCAGGAGATCGAACAAATAATGACATCCATACTGCAGAGTATTATAGAGTTATTAAAAAATAAAAACTAGATAGCACTTTGTGAATTTTCATAGAAAAATGTCCATGTTACATGAAAAAAGCAAGTTGCAGAAATACGTGTACAATATAATTCCATTTTTACAAAAAGTATGTGTGTGTTTTCATGTAACTGGAGAAAGATTATGAAAAGGTATACATCAAACTGTTCATGGTGATCACCTCAGGGCATGGAATTAGAAGGGAGTAGAGTTTTACTTTATATACTAGTGAATATTTTGAATTGTTATGTCAATTATGCAACACAAAATAAAATTTGTTGGAAATGTGGGAAAGGTGATCAAATCTCCTTTCCCAGGATCATACCTAATATCACAATTTAATGAGAATCTGTCCAATTTCTTAAAATCTTCAGAAAATACTTTACAACCTTCTTTTGTAACTTTGTCCTAATAATAGTTTCCATTTATTTAAAGGCTAACATGTACCTGATATGGTTTAGGTGCTTCTCATACAGTTACTTACCTTAATCTTTCAGTAACAGCACAGGCTTTATTAGGTCCATTCTACAGGTGAGAGGATGAAATTATTCAAACAGGATCACATAAATCAAACAAGCAGCCTAGTCAGGATACCAAAGCAGATCTAATTGGAAGGCTTGCGCTCTTCGCAGGACTACACCGTATCTATTAAACACATGCATCTAAGTTAAATCACTCACTTCACTAAAAATTCAATTACTTTTGTAAATGGAAATAGCACATACTGAGGGAGTCCAAAACCTACCTCACAGAGTTGTTAGAAAAGAATCAAAGGCGATCTGTCTCAGTTCCCTCCCCTTCCACTCATCATGCTAGTCTCTTAAAGAAAACTCATCCCCAAGCCGCCATGTCCTCTGCTACTCCATGCCATGCTCCTCCAGCCCTATCTTCTACCTTTATCCAATTTCAAAAACTCTCCCAGGGAGGTCTCTCCAAATTCTCTAGATTACTCTAGATGTGAAATCTGAAGAGATATTTTCAATGTTGAAGATTACTTCACAGCTTCTAAAAGCTAAGATCTTATTCGTGGGTCCCCAATAGCCTGCAGGCACTGTGTCCGGTTTTGTAAGTTAACAAAAACAAAAATAGTGTGGATTCTTGGTCATTTGACTAACACCTTTTAGCTCTTCTTGTAAACAGTTTGTCATTCCTGGCCCTGAATTTGTAATATTTGTTAGTAACTCTGCGGGAGGGATATTGGTCAACAATTTTGAGAGGGACATGTTCATTAGAGCCAAAGAGGAAAACTCAGTAGGGTTTATATAATGCAAAGCATAGTAAATAAGAATGCGGAAAATACAATAGACATTGGAGAGGCAGTAGCTCCATCTCCTATCGTGTACCCTGAGACTTGACTGGATTTATTACTGATGCTGTATTCTCACACAGCTTCAGTGACCAGAAATGCCTTTCATCCCATCTCTGGCTGGTGCAAAGATCATATTCCCCAGGGACCTAGCACTTCATAATAATGATTCATTATTTATTCCAGCCCCAGGACATTTCAAATGAGTGTTTCAAACCACTGCTGGTTATTATATTGGATTTAACTCTACTGATGCACTTACTGACACCACAGGAACCACTGAAATGCAGTGGCAGTCTCCATAACTCTTGGAAAGCTACATTTTATTTGATTTTCTTTCATGAATCTCAAAACCTAGCACAGTCTTTTCCATAATAATTAATCAAAATAGATACATTTGCTGAATGAATTAATAAATGAGTGTTTAAACAAGCTAGCAGAGTAAGAGACTAAGGACTTTAAAGTTTTAAGGAATTAATTCTTTTTCTTAATGAGTATACCAAACCTTTCCCAAGCCTGTGTCAAAATAACCATGAGGATGAGAGCATCTGGTATTGCCTGGCATACTGAGGCATTCAGTATTTGCTGAGGAAATGAATGACAAGCTTGCCACAACAAGTTTATTCTCATTATTTTTCCTGATGACATGGTAAGTGTTGTGGATTAGAAATTGGAAATTTATGTCTGCTCCCCCCTTTTTTTTTTTACCTACCTTTAATTTCTCTGCTTGGGCTCACTGTTACCTGAGTCATAGTGTCTATATATCCTACAAATAAAAAGATACATACCCACCAGAGAGAAAATTCAGCAGGCTGCTTCTAAGATATTTCCAGAAAACAAATCTTCAGAATCAATAAAAGGAAAGGAGACAAAACAAAATTAAAAAAAAAAAAAAAGGCATCACCAAAGTACAGCTATGGTTAACTGGAAAGGACTCTTTAAACCATCAGAGGAAATCTTACCTTTAAGTGTCCTTGAATTGGAAAATGACTCAGGTGACAGCACATAATAAAGCAATTACATTATAATAATATTTTCTTTTTCTTTTTAAAGCTACTGGTATTAACTGGTTTGGCAATCTTCTTACTTAGATCTGGAAGCATGTGCCTATGGAATTTCAAGAAGGCACATATCATGACTCTGTCTTTCCTAAAGGTACTGAATACACCAATGGCTAAGTCACAAGCCTATGTATATGGGAGGGATGTCACAGTTGGGGGACAGGTGAGGGGTGTTCCTCTTCATTTATGTTTTATCTCCATACTGTTGCTGTAGTGGTTTTTCTAGTATGGAAGGCTAGAATAAGTCACCTCTACATGTGAAACTCTTCAATGACTCCCCCTTGCTGCCAAGATAACTTCCTCAGTATGATGTCTACCCCCATTCAGGATCTGGCACAAAATTCTCAATCTGGAATCTCCATCTGAGAATATATATTCACAGGGGAAAAAAAGACATGATCGATCTTTCTATCTATTTCTATCTGAGAGCCCAACAAAATCAGGCATTTTAGATTTGGTTGCTTTCTTCAGTAGGACTTGTTAAACTGAAGACACTGAGGGATTTACTTGTGTTTGCTTTCTTACTCTCAAGACTAATTTGTATCACTCTATAGTCCAGAAGCCTCTGCAGCCAATAAGTAAACTATTTGATTGAAAATAAAATTATAACCTGGTTCTCTATTGCCTAGAGAATTAATTCGAATCCCAATTCACTTCTTTAGTTTAGGGGGAAAAACTAACTGAAGAAATCACATGTTACCAGTACTAATGGTTCACCCAGGCCACAAATTGCAGGCCACTGAGTCCTGGGAAACAAACTGTCACCTAAAAGCATCCCCATTGACATCACTAGCTAAAAGTATTAGTGCAGACTTCTAATTACATCAATAGGGTAGTTTGGCACAGAATGACTGATGTCTTCCACAAGTCCGAACAGAACTCTGTAAAGAATCATTTCTCTATCAAAACCCCTTCCAACACCGCCAGAAGCCTTGATCAATAGCATCATCACTTACTCATTACTCAGGTCAAAAATGTAGTAGCCATCCCTGATTCTTCTCACTCATTTTCTACCTCCAGTCTATCTAAAGGTCTGACAGCTTTGACTACAATAAATATCTAAACTGACCATTTCCCATCCTCACTCTTACCACCTAATCCAAGGCCACTGATGGGTTCCATTTGTCCATCCTCTCCACAGCAGCCAAATTAACTGTTCTAATTACATCAGCCTGCATCCCTTTCCTACATAAAACACGCAGTGACTTTCATTGCAACACAAATAAACTCCAGACTCCTCACCATGGCTTATACAGCCTTCAGTGACCCAGCCTCCGCCTCCCTCTCCCACCTCATCCTCCCTTCCCCCTTGCTCACCAGAGTCCAATCCACTGGCCTTGTTTCTGTTAAACAGGCTGTGCTCAGCCCCTACACCCTCAAAATAGTCAAATGGACTTTCTTCCCAACATTCAGACCTCTACTCACATGTCACTCTTCAGAGAAATCTTTCCTGACCAATAGAGGTCACTCTCTAGCACATTACCCTATTTTATTTCTTCCATGGCTCAACTTTTATTATCTGCCTCCTCTCACTGAAGTGGGAGCTCCTTAAGGGCAGGAACCCATCTGGTATGTTCTCCGCTCTATCCTCATGGACTACAAGAGTTCTTGGCACAAACTACAAATGAATAAATATTTGCCAACTAAGTACCACAAAAAAAGGATCTACTTTCCCACATACCATATGCTAGTGTTCTGCCAGAATTAGCACACCTAGAAGGCACCATAGTTTGAAAAAAAAAACAACTTATCTCTTTGAAAGGAATATTTCAGACAACTATGAATCAGACTTGTATCCCAGAGTAAAGAAATGACTTGTCATAAGCAGATACAAGAGTAGTTCATTTTTCATTCTCCTTGAATTAAGATCTAAAAGTCTGATTTCAGCATCCTGAGATCTTCAAACTAAACCTGATGAGTTATTTCCCCTTTCCTGTCAACTGATAAACAGAAGCTGCCGGTCAATTCTTACTCTCATTTACTCAATCTTCAATCTTTGGGATTGTTTGCTTTATCTTAATGCAGTTACAGCTCCACTCTGTGGAAAAACAGGGAAAAGAGGCAATGCAGTGCAGGTATGTTACCTACGTGACCATGACGCAAATTGGGGAAACTGTGTAGAGATTACAGTCTGTAAAAAGATGCACAAAATATCAAAATGATGATGTGTCTTTTATTCTTATTTGGATTGGATATGGTTAATCTTTAGAAATTAAATATGAATCACAGACCTATAAATGTTTGATGATTTACTTGCTCTCTTTCCCATAGTCCTACCTCCCATCTCTATTTCCATACAGGCTTGAAACTGTTCAGTAAGTTTCTCCTTTTAGTAATACATCTGTCAGTCGACACGGTGACATGTATAAAAATCACAAAGTTCATTTTGGTCACACCCAGAAATTAGACAATTAAAAGCAAATGATTTCCTATATCTAGATGCACTGAGATACAGCCATGGAAACCAGCAGAGGCAGCACTGCCTTTTCTTAAAAGGAAAAGAACATTTTTCACTGATATCCCTTGACCGTTGCCTAGAAATAAGATCCTTCATGAAGCTGCCAATCGTGATGAGCAACACTGAAGACCTAATCAATGTCCAACTGGTTCAGTTTCTAAGAGAGTGGGTGCAGATATGAGTTTCAAATGATCTCTCCCAGAAAAGCTCAGAAATATTTTTAACATTTCTTAGGATTTAATACATTGCAGTTTGGGGTCTCCAAGGTATCAAAGCACAGCCTGGTTTCTAGTAACACAGCGACACCCGACACAAGAGCTACACTGCTTCCACCACTTTACTATCTAAGAATTTAAAACCATTTGGACCCAGTTTCAACATATGATCGACGGACACAGTATTCATCGTCCCTTCTCTAGCTTCAGTGAGTTGAATTTGAGCTCCACTTTATACTGGGATTTTCACTGACTAACTCATTAGAAAGCTTCAACCCTCAGTGAAATTAGAAACTAGGCAACATTTATCTTTGGTGACCCAAGATAACCCTTCATCTCCACCCTCCCCCATTTTCCTGCCCCTTTTTACCTCTCAAGTTCTTTCCTTATCAAAACAGCCTCTAATGAAGAGATCTGAATTCCTCAGCACTAAAATAAATCTCTGCTAGAAGCTTCAAGGATGACTTTTCTCAAGGAGCTAAGGGAACAAATAGGAATCAAAGCTTTGAATTACACTATGTTTTCAAGAGTAAGAGAACAAGCATAAAGGACAGATTAGTACAAAAAGGGAAAATTTCATAGAGGAGCCAGTGACTGAACTTGGTTCTTAAGGATGAATAAGAATTTGTTCAGCAGTCAAGGTTAAAAGACATTTTAAGCAATGAGATCAAAATGAGCAAGCTAAGGTGGAGTGAAAGCATTCTATTAGTAACATGGCTTCTAATTTACCTCTCTCCCCCTGCCCCAGAAGATCTTGACCGTCAGGATTATGAAATCTGCTTAAAACAATCGGCGCTCAGTTTTAGAACACAGATTATGTACTGAGAATATTATTGATGGATATTCACTATGTGGAAGACAATGATGAGTCAGACACAGCCCAACCCCAAAGCAATTCACAATATAATGGGTTTAGATAGAAATGTATGCATATCATATAAGAGAATGAAGATTGACTAGGAGGGAGAGAGAATGCTGCATGAACTGGATAAAAAGCCAGCTCGCCATAAAGTTAGTCAGCCACTAGCTTCCAAATTGGAAGTGACGGTGCATAGATGATTTTAAAATCCTACCGAGTGATAAGGTCAGTGTTCTGAAGTCTTACCTGAGTTAGAGGAGACTGGTGTGGGTAGAAGTGGTTTGCCTTTTGTCCCCCCACTAAAGTTTCCAATTTGTTGAATAAATTCAACTCACATAGATCAGGTTATTCCAGAGTGGGACAAATACTCAAGGGTTTTACGTTTTCCACATTTACTAACTTCTCACAGAAGAATTCCTAATCACAGGAGAATTCACCCATAGCTTAAATCACGTGGGAGCGTTCTCAGCGAAAAGGGTGACCACTTCCTTGTTTGCTCTGACCACAAAACCCATCTTCCTTGAAAAAGAGATTAAACCTCGATATCCTGCTGATCCCTCAAAATCCTGCCTCTGTTTCAAAGGGCTGCATGCCCCGGTCATCTGGTTCCCTTGGACACATCACCTCTCAGCCTCATCTCCTTGATGTGGGGCTACAGATCACTCAAAATGAAATTCAGGAAATATCTCAGTCTGGGTAGAGTTCTCTCCATATGGCTGCCAGCAGTGGTCCCGGCTGAGGCCAGCCTTCACTCAGCCAACAGTATGAAGGCCAATTAGGGCAGGGAGAGCTTTGCTGCCACTGGAAATGTTGACAAACAGCCCTCCACTGTGGCTAGATCATGGTCCTCTGTGTTGAGTTTGAGCTTTCTAGGAAGCCTCTGACCTCTCTGGTCAAACAACCAGCTGATTGTTTTGGACGATATGAACTGTGTCAGTATTTTTTTAAGGCTGAACATTTTTAACAGTTTGAGAGAATCCTCTTCAAAGCTTCAGGTACTGGGTCAAATGTACTTTTCCTTTAAAGAAAAAAGGCTCATCCTTTCTCTTTTTAACTTTTATAGCATTATGGACAATAGTTGAAAGAGCTTTTTTTTTTTTTCTTGTTTGCTTTCTTGCGTGTGGAAGTGTGGAAGGACCATGTTAAGATGGTCTTCTCTCTTGAGAATCCAATCACATGCCTTCAGATTCCCACCAATGTAATAACATGAGCTCTCATGTGCAATGAATGTACAAACGGGTGATAAAAGCAATCTCAGTAAACACTGAGTTTCCTATTACCTGAAAATATGAGTGGGGTATCCTATAGTTTCAAATCACAGATGCACAGATTCAAAAAGACCTCTGGGTATTACATATAAGTGATGAGTCACTAAATTCTATTCCTGAAACCAATATCAATACTGTATGTTACCTAACTAGAATTTAAATAAAAACTAAAAAAAAAAAAAAAAAAAGATTCAAAAAGACTTCAGAGACCATCTCCTCTAATCTCTCATTTTATGATTTAGGGAATTCATTCTCATTCATTCATTCATTCATTCATTCATTTAAACCAGGCAAGATTCATCCCAGGCCGGCATTCATCCCAATGATTCTCAAAGTGTGATTTCAGGACCAGCAACAGCATCATCACCTGGGACCTTTTAAAAATGAAAATTCTTGGGCGCCTGGGTGGCTCAGTTGGTTAAGCGACTGCCTTCGGCTCAGGTCATGATCCTGGAGTCCCGGGATCGAGTACCGCATCGGGCTCCCTGCTGAACAGGGAGCCTGCTTCTCCCTCTGACCCTCCCCCCTCTCATGCTCTCTCTATCTCATTCTCTCTCTCAAATAAATAAATAAAATCTTTAAAAAAAAATAAAAAAATAAAAAATAAATAAAAATGAAAATTCTTGAGCCCCATTCCAGATCATGCATCAGACATGGTGCGGTAGGGCCCAGCAGCTGGTCTCTTAACAAGTCTGCCAGGTTATTCTAGTGCACACAAAAGTCTGAAAATCATCTCCCTATACCTTATAAGTGGAATGTATTAGTCAGGGCTATTTATTTTAATTGGATTAAACAGAAAAGGGAATCTGTTAGTCCATGCCAACTAAAGAGTTCAGAATAATCTGTGAAAAACACCACGTTTTGCTTTTCTTCAATGGCTGCAAATTTCCTCCTCCATCAGCTACATACTGCCCCGTTAGGACTGTCCATGCCCCAGCACCAAGCTGCCCATCAAACTTGACTTCCTGCTGCTCTCCAACAGCTGCCTGGGCCATAGTCCGCGCAGTCCCTTCCCCGTGCCCTCACCGTAGCATATCCCTTCTCCCACTGTCATTTCATCCATGAAGTTCCCCTGAATGAAACACCGCCTTCCCTCAGCCAATCAAAAATCCTGCCCGACTTCAAAAGCAAGCTCAAGTTCTACCACTTCCATGAAAAATCCTTTGTCGGCTCCAAACCTGTCTTAAGACTTTCTGTGAACTCCTACAATTTTCAGTGTCTGACACATATAATACGACCCTTAATTACATGTTTAAGGCGGGGACCATTTTGTTAAGAGGAAACGTTCGTGCCCATTTAAATAAATATAGTTCAGAGGGATTTCATGTAACCCAATCACAGGGTAATTAGCTAAACCTCCATAGTTTTGAAAGGTCACAAATATTAGATAAGAATATTTATTCCTCGGGCGCCTGGGTGGCTCAGTTGGTTAAGCGACTGCCTTCGGCTCAGGTCATGATCCTGGAGTCCCGGGATCGAGTCCCGCATCGGGCTCCCTGCTCGGCAGGGAGTTTGCTTCTCCCTCTGACCCTCCTCCCTCTCATGCTCTCTGTCTCTCATTCTCTCTCTCTCAAATAAATAAATAAAAAATCTTTAAAAAAAAAAAAAAAAAAAAGAATATTTATTCCTCAAGTTTTGATATGTATGGCCTCTCTCCCTACCCCTCAATCAATTTTGATTAATTATCTGATTGGTGAATTTGTGAGAAGAAACTACACATGCTCAGTGTAGTCCCTTCCTCTTTTCTTTTCGGGGGACTTCTGTGGGGGGCATTCAAGGGCAGGGGCTCAGGGCAGGGAGAAATGCAGGCAGGGCAGCGGGCAGCACTGTGGTTTTTTAATTCTGCCTCTGACTAGGTGGGTAAGTTTATTTTAAAGGTGAAGATAGTGAGTCCTTTGTGACTACAGGGTAAAAGTTGTTCTCCAAACAGTTTAATCAGTAATAAAAGTGTCACTTATCTCCATCTGTCTGACTTATTTGTCCCTTAATTAGTTTCAACTCTGGAGAAAAAGAAAAGGGTATTATTACTGGTCACCCTAAAATTTAAACAATAGGCAGCTATTCTCTCTTTCTCTATCTGGAGCTGCATATTTATCATCCCTGCTATAAATCCACTCCAATTCTTTTCATTCTGAAAATTAACTTCTTTTTAACTTGGGCTTCTGGCTCCTCATTAACTTCGGCATTTGTGTGGAACTGAGTGTTACCATTAGTGACAGAGACTGCTAAGTTCCCCCCCCAAATGTAATCCTCTCGTCTTGTTTAGTAACAGAACACCCAAATTTTAGCTGGGCACATGGAAGCCCAGAATAAAGAATACATTTCCCAAGTAGATACAGTTGTACGATTAAGTTCTGTCCAGTGGGATTTAAGTGAAAGGGCTGTATACAACTTGTGGAAGATATTTTTTAAGAAGGAGGGAATTTGCTCTTCTCTTTTGATTTCTTCCTTTCTACTAGTTGAAATGCAGTTTTGCTTTGTTTTTTAAGATTTTATTTATTTATTTGACAGAGAAAGGGAGAGAGCACAAGCAGGGGGAGCGGCAGGGAGAGGGAGAAGGAGAAGCAGGCTCCCCACCAGCAGGGAAGCCCAATGTGGGGCTTGATCCCAGGACTCTAGGATCACGACCTGAGCCAAAGGCAGATGCTTAACTGACTGAGCCACCCAGGCACCCCTGAAATGCAGTTCTAATGTCTGGAACCAGAGCAGCTATTTTGGACTATGAGGGAGAAGCAGTGCATGCTCGACCTAGTTCATATAGGTTCAGGACAGCAGATTGTTGAACATTCTGGAATTTTGCAACCTGGTTATTAAAACATTGATAGCTTGAAATTGGCCATGGTGGGAGTATTTCCACCATAGGAATCAGGCAACGCTACAAATCAAGCCACCCCCCTCCCCCAGAGCCAGCTCACCAGCACAGCACTGGATAGAAGTACACACTGAAGATGACAAAGCAATAAAACGGGAGAAGCCTGAGTCCCCGATGGCAGTGAAATGGCTTGCCATACAAGCCCTGGGCTGCCTATGTTTATGTGAGAGAAAAATGAGTTTCTATCTTGTTCAGGCATTTCCACCTTTCCAGTTCTTGCTTTCCACCCCTCAAAGCCTGAGATCCAACTGAGGCACTGAGCCTAACTCAACATAATCTGATCATAGTTTGGGGTCATTAGGAAAGAAAAATCTAACTGCTTCAACTTAAGTCAAGTTTCCAAATCCTTGGCACAAACTACGGGGAACACAGGAGTGTGGGTTCCATGGTACAAACCTGGCCAACTAAACCCATCCTTTTAGCAGGGGCTATGGGTTGACATCTGGGGAAAAAAAAAAAGATTTGAATGGAGCAGGCATCCAAACTGTACTATAGTTGACCACAGTGCAGTGCAATATAGTAATATTATATGTATTACATGGAGTGTAGTGGACTATACTCCATCTAATACATCATATACATTATTTAATGTCATTCCATGTAATGTCTATTCCCTTTAAGCCCATTTATTATTTTCCAAAAATATTTTATAGTTTATCTGTATTTTCCCTATAACGGATATATTTTCGCCTACGCCCTGAGTGCAGCGGACTACACTGCACTCTCCCAGCCCCCGAGAACTCTACAGTGCTACCCTGAGTTAAGTGTCTTGTTTATTCCAGTGTGGCCTCCCTCCATTTGTTTTATGTTCTGGCAAACAGTTCTGATCAATAATGCCTGACAAAAGCTGTTCAAATGATAGTGCTGTACCTGCCGAAAGGAACGAGAAAGAGTATCACAGGAAATTTCAAATGCCTGTTTTATTGTAGCTCTAGGCCCCTGCAAGGAAACAGAAACTAAAGTTCCTTAGGCAGTAAGAGACTCACAGAAGTCCTTTAACTTTATGAAAACCCTCACAAACATGACTGCATCCAGGGCAGACTGACCAACAGTCGCGTAAGTAGCTACAGAAAGATACAGTTGGAGGCAGAACCTCAGCGGATGTGACGAGACTGAGAAAAGCTATTGCCCATCTACTCAGAGGAAATGCATTTCCAGCGGACTTTGCTGTAAGGGTCTTTTATAATGCCAATTCAGTTGGAGTACCAAAATTCAAAACTACAACTGCATCTACTTAAAATGTATATTGTATATATGATATGCATCTACTTAAAATGTGTATGTGTATGTATGTTTCATCTGTGGGTGATATTTTATCTCTAACCAGATTATAAACTCCCAGAGGACATGGAGAGAAAAAGATAAAGACAAGATCCTTGACCTACTAGGAAAACAGGCAAGTGAAGAGACTACTACAGAATGGTGTGAAAGTGCTAGGAGAGAGAGATGAGTGGAGGGTAGTGCTCTTGGTGGTTGACTCTTGAATATCGATTCTACTCCATATGAATTGTCTAATCCACTCATGAGAATCCCATTCCCGTCCCTGGTCATTGGTTTAAAAATGGGCCTGGGACCTAATCTTGGTCACCGAGACATGAAAATAAGTGGAAAATTTTCTCACTCCTAAATAAGAGACACACACAAAAAGAGATGCTTCCTCTCTTCCTCTGGACTTTGGGGTCAACCACCTGCCCAGTGGGCTTACTATAAGGCACTAGGCAGTATATCAGCAGGTGAAAAAAGAAGACCTAGAAAGATGAAAAAGCAGGGTATCCGAGGAGAGACTTTAAGTGCTATAAGAAGAAGTAGCAATTACTCTTCTCATAGCCAGGAGGTAAGCCTCTTAAGAAACCAGCTGATTTGTATGACAACTATTTACAGAAATCTCATCTTACCCTATTCTCTACTATGTTATAGGGCAAGGACCATGTCTAAAACAAGGCCTCAGGCACAGTGCCTTGAGCAGCCCAATCAGCAGTAAGAAAAAGTTCAAGAGCAAAAACTCCAACAAATGTTTTGCAAGGAGTGAGCTTGGGTATTTGATGGTGAGAAAAACCACTAGAAAGAAATTTGGATCCCTTCCCCAAATTCTTCCTCCCTTAAACCACTCATACAGAAGCCTACTTCCTTTTTTTTTTTTTTTAAGATTTTTTATTTATTTATTTGACAGAGACAGCAAGGAGCACAAGTAGGGGGAGCAGGAGAGGGAGAGGGAGAAATATCAAGAATTATTGGGGCACCTAAATAAAATCTTTAAAAAAATTATTGAGGAACACTTGGAGGTAAGAACAAAACTCTATCCCACATTCCAAATTTGGAGAACTTACAGATGTAGGGGACAGACACCTTCACCCAGGAATTGGAGACAGTCAACATATCAGCAGACCCACTTCTTTGACGAAAAGAAGGATGGTAGAAAGAGAGGGGTTACCTCTGGTAGGGGGGAATGCATCCTACAGAGTGGCAACTATCCCTCCCATCACCCCTTTGTGTTCAGGTTAGAAATCTACCTGATCCCTCCACACAACAAGATGGACACTGAAATGTTGCTTCCCACCACTGCAGCTAAGTTGTGGACTGGAGATTGGCTCTGGTCTGAGTGTCGGCAAGTCACTGGTCAGGCACAGCACTTGATCCTCGGGAGAGTGGAATGAGGAGCAGGAAAGAGATGCTAAAGCTGATAGGAAGCACTGGAAGGCAAGCTACATTGCCACTTTTCGGAGTAGCAAGAATACAAGGCTTTCACATGGCTCTAATAGACTCTAAGGAAGGTGGCTGCTTTTATACAAAGCTATATGCCCCATGGAATAAAGGAGAATATGGTACCTGAGAGAGATCCCCACCTGGAGCCTGGCCAGGGGTAGACTGTAGAGCCCACTGAACAACCAGCACTGTGCTCCAAGAGAGCAACAGCATTCAGACTCCTTCCACACAGAATCAAGCAAAGGACAGTTAGTGTTGGCCAAATAAGCAGCCACAGCCTACAGAGAGAAGAGGTAGTACAAGATACCCTTACTAGAAGCAGGCAGATAAGAGGACTCAATGTCGGCTTTAATTTCTACAGCAGAGTGTGAGCACAAAAAGGGGGCCGAGATGAGAAAGAACAGACCAGGACCCCCATCCTACCCTCCAGCATTTAAAATTACCAATATTTCTAGGGGTGGGCAAGAGAAGGAAGGAGGAGACCTTTGAATAGAAAATCATTTTTAAACTCAAACGAACACTACTGGGTCTTGAGATTTCAGTGACACTATTTTAATAAACTGGCAGTGACACAAGTTATGGAATTGGGCTGGGACACCATTAAGGGTGTTTGCCCGCCTTAAATGTGAGATAAAGTGTTGCCTATCCTAAGTTACACATTTATGTTTCCAAGGAGGTTTTTATGGAGACGAAGGTGGAGAAGGGTGCTGGTATGAGGTGGCTGCAGTGTTTGAGGGTAATATTAACTCCTCGTCAAGAGCCAGACATGCCTCAAGATAATAGGTAAATAAATAATTCAAAAGAGGAGCCTCATGTTACCTACCAACCAAATCATGTTCCCCATGTGAGATTCTTCTAATTATCACAAAGTTATTGGGTGTGTGCGTGGGTTTGATGATCATCCTAATTGTGTGAGTTAAGTGAAAAACATTAAAAAATAACCAAATAAAAAATTAATGTGGATAGACAGCCAAAGAGACTCTGATGATAGTTTTGAGTCAAACTCTCCCCCATTTTTTCCCCTTCTTTCCTGTAATGAAATAAGACTCCAGTCTAAGTTCCAGGAAGTAGCAACCCCAGGATCAGTACCTTAGGGCTCAGCCTTGAAAAAACTCATCGCTACAAAGTTGCCTCCTTTTGCTTACCAATTGTGTTGAATACAACTAAAATATTACAACAAATAACTCCTTTCTCAAGACTTAGAGCCAGATTAATTTTGCGTATCTGCAGTTTGCTACACCATAACCACCTATCCCAGAGCCCTCTGTTCCCAG
The DNA here is from genome assembly GCF_964656455.1 of Halichoerus grypus. Taxonomy (NCBI): domain Eukaryota; kingdom Metazoa; phylum Chordata; class Mammalia; order Carnivora; family Phocidae; genus Halichoerus; species Halichoerus grypus. Next base: position 140,697,812 of record NC_135717.1, read on the forward strand.
GTCAGCAGACAGAGAGGGACTCCAAGATGAGACTCCGGCTTCAGAGCCAGTTCCATAGCTGGAGGTAATTGTGATTTGAGGTATTCTTGAAGGCCTTCCCTCTGGGCCAAAACTTCCTTTCCTGTGGGTCTGCAAAGTAGTGCCTGAAATTCTCAGCATTCCTGTCATTCCCTAAGGGCTCAGGCAGCTCTCTAAACATTCTTGCCCACAGGCACCTGAGGAATGGGCCCCCAAGTTCTTGCGTGGGAAGACAGCAGGAAGTTAAGCGCATAGTGCAGAGTATTTGGGAAATATTTGGGAAAATGACATCTAGGCCTAAAGGAAACACAGAAAAGAGTGGAGTGTGCGAGATAAGGAGCTTGGTCTACGTGAGCTGCTGCAGCAGATGGTTCCACCACTCATCATGGTTAGTGACCTAACTTGAAATGGAATGTGGGCCAGGGGAAGCTGGTACAAAGCTCTGCAGGCTGAAAAGCAACCCAGGGCCCTAGTGCAAATCCTTAATAAAGAGTTTAACTAGTTATCACTTGCTGGAACCCTGGGAAAAAAAATGTTCTCACTGAGGTCCTAACTGGATCTCAGAAGCCCTGTTCAGAAAGCCCAGTCTTTATACACTGAGATGAGCTACACTGGCAAGAATCCTCTCCCCGTTCTTTCTTTTTCTCGCCCTCCTTCCCTCCCTTTTTCTTTCCCACACACAATCTGGGAATTTATTTGGATAAATTTTTCTGAAGAACTGGGGTACATCTGCAGTTTATTCATTTAAACCACAGACAGGCCACTAGAGGGCAGTGTCATCACTAATCATGGAAACTCTCCTGCGTTCCTCTGGCTCCAGTATTTGAGGCAGGCCCTTCTGCACATCCTGTGACAGGATGTTTCAGAACTTGTCCTTCAATTCCCACTGTAAATAAAAAACCTCAGGGTGGATACATCCAGATGCACATCCCAGCTAGTAGGAATTGCCCAGGCCAAAGTTTCTGGTGTATCTATAACAATCTTGCCCAAATTCATAGCACAGTTCAGAACCTAGGGCTTCAACTTGAATTTTTGTCCTTCCAAATTTCTTCCTGAGTTTTGGAACTTCTCCCATATGCTATCCTCAAGAGCAAAAGGAACTTTTCAAAGAAATGAAGAGTTAAATAATCCAGCACAACCTGTTTGTACAAGATTCTGCTTTGTTTCCATATTCAAGTTGCAAGTGTTTGGCTTGCTCAAAAGCAGGGTTGCCCAACTGGTCAAAAGCTATTAGGAGATTAGTCATGTGTGCAAACACAGGGACCAAGAGCCACATGTTTCTCTCCACCAGAGGCACTGGGAGTGTAAAGTGGGCCCAGTAAATTTGGTCCTAGTTAAGTATGCCAAAGAAAGCAAAGTTGCTAGAAGTTTTGGGCTTTTTTTGGCATTATTCCCCTTCTTGTGAGTTCAACTAGTGTTCCTAGGCAGACTTTGCACCCTTGCATGGGGGCAGACTAGCACCTGATTTTTCTGAAATTAGTATTTTAAGAAGCCATGCAAACTAACCTACTGACCGAAAACCTGGGTGCAATTATAAATCATCAGGTAAAGGACAAAACGTGGCATGGATATTGCTGCCCCAACACTGGTGCCGCACTCCTTCAAACAACTGGTGTCTGCGGACATCAAGCTCATCCTCAGTTTATCAGCAGAGGCAGATAAGGTAAGGGAAACATCTGCAGCCAGAGAGATTTCTGGAATTTTCCTACAGTGCTGAAATACCATCCAGAATTCAAGTGGGCCATATTTAGACAAAGATTGCCATGTTATTTTTTCTATCTTTTGTATTTTCCCTGCTATATAATAACATTAACACTCTTTACACAGGTCAGTACTATTTACCTAAGACTTTCCCACAGGTTTCCCTTCTTTCCTACCATCTCTTCTCAAAGGATTATGAGTACGTGCTACACTTTTTTGAGGGGAAAAATAAAAGAGAGGAAAAGTGTATAGAAATTAGTCAGGTGGGGATTGTAACTCAGCAAATCCACATTTACTGAGGGGAAGATGGAGCTGAAAATTAGTCCCAAGGTTTAAAGATTATGTTTCAATAGAAGCCTTCCAGAGTTGGGCCAACACTGTGTTTCACAGCAGGTGAGAAGAGAAAAAAGTACAGAAAAACAAAATAGAAGAAAATGCTATGGAAGATAACTCCTGAGTAAAACCTGACTAGGTGGAATGTTGACAAAGGGTGGAGATGGACTCAGGAGTTTTGCTGATGGCACCCGTGGCCTTCATCCACCTACGCACAACCCCGGGAACATTACCAAGAAGGCATCACGGCCTTTTCTTTTACAGGCACCCGCTTTACAGGACTGTGCCCCAGGAAATCAGGGAACAAGCACCTCTTTGCTTCCAGCTTCCCTTTACAACTCCAAGATTTTGGCACACTGGGACAAACAAAAACAGGTAGGAAAGGATAAACAGAGGAGATCCCAGCTGTAACTGGCTAAATAGAGTTGCTTTAGAAAACAACTTGGCTTTAGTCTGTATTATTCTGAATGTATAATCAATGTGGCCCGTCTTTTTCCAGGAAAAAACTTTTGCTTTGCTTTTTTTCTTCTACACTTTCACTCAGAATGAATGGCTTCCTGATTCACATGCCCTCAGAAAATGTGTTTGGAATAGAGACTCCCTGGAATCACAGATTAAAATGCCAGCAGAGTTGAGTATGTTCTTCCCTATTCTGAGCTGGTTAAATGAGAACTCATGCCGTTTTCCACGCAGGGAACTTCTCAGGTAAGACTATTAAAGCCATGGAGCCATCTACTTAGTGTGGTTATTAAAATCTAGTGTGGTTATTAAAATCCTATGGCACTCAGGTAAATAGTGTGTAAATTGGCAGCCAGAACATCTCTTCCTGTTCAGGCCTCTATATTTCCTGGATTTATAGAAGCAAAGCAAATAGGAAATATTTGGGCCTTCTCACCCATTTTGAAGCTATTAACTGAGCACCTGTGCAATGTATTAGCCACTGGAGTACAATAATGAACAAGATCTAGCAGTCTTTGCCTTCAGAGTCTAGAGTCATGAGGGAAACAAGCCAGTTAAAGGCAATTATAACTTCACATCCACTAGGGTAACTATCATTTTAAAATGACACAAAAAACAGTACATAACAAGTGTTGGCAAGGAGATGGAAAAATTAGAACCCTCACAGACTGTTGTGGGAATATAAAATGGTATAGAAATGGTGTAGAAAACAGTTACCACATGACCCATCAATTCCATCTTTAGGTACATATCCAAGAGAATTAGAAACATATGATCACACAAAAACTTGTACACAAATGTTCCTAAGAAGCATTATTCATAATAGCCAAAAAGAGAAAATGACCCAAACGTCCATAAACTAATAAATTAATGGCTGGATGAGCAAAAGGTAGTATATTCATACCATGGAATATGATTCAGCCATAAAAAGGAATGGAGTACTGACACGTACTACAAAATGAACCTTACATTATGCTTAAAGAAGCCAGACACAAAAAGACAAATATTGTATGATTCCAGTTATATGAAATGCCTAGAACAGGCAAATACATAGAGGTAGAAATTAGATTAGCAGTTGTCAGTGGATGGGAGAAGGGGGGAATGGGGAGTGACTATGAATAGGTGTGTGATTTCTTTGGGGGATGATGAAAGTGTTCTGAAATTATACAGTGGTGATGGGTGCATAACCCTACGAATATAAAAACCACTGAATTGTATGCTTTAAAAGGGTGAATTTTATGGTATGTAAATTGTATCTCAATAAAATGACATAATTATAATGCCATGTGACAAGTACCTCATTAGAACAGAGTGCTGTTTGACATATTTGGAGTGGAGCTGGAGGAGTCCAAAAAGGCTTTCTGAAAGAGGCGGCTCTCAAACAGAGACCACGAAAGACAAGTAGGAGTAAGAGAGACAAAGGAGGAGGAATGATCAATGCTGAAGAGAGAGCAAAGCATGCCCCGTGCTGAGGGAAGAGAGCACATGGTACTGGGGGGGGGGGGGGGAGGGTGCAGAAAGTTCTGCTAAGCCGAAGCAGTGCTGGCAGTGGGCCAGGAGAGAACGGAGCCTAGGGCTAGAAGGGGCTGACAGGCTATGCTAAAGACTTTGGACTTTGTCCTGATTATAAGGGAAAACCCTTGCAAGAGTTAAAGCTCAGGAGCAACAGATCTGCTCTGCTCTTCGGAAGGGTGCTTCCAAGTGCAGTGTGAAAAACAGATTGGAAGTGAAGCAAGGCTAGTGGCTGGGGGATTAATTAGGTTACAGCACTAATACAAGTCAGAACTGACCAAATAGGGAAAACTGGAAGGTACTGGGGAAGTTTATCCAAACTCTCTGTAATGCCCTGCCAACCCTAACAGCACTGGACTCCACCAGGGGCAAGAAGATAATAGTTTCGTAAGGAGGTAGTGCTGAGGCTGACAGCCGGCCCTATCCCCGCTTTTGGTCTAAACTTTATATTCAACCCCCTCTAGACTTGGCTTCCCTTTTCAGACCACCATGACCATAAAGATCCTCACCATTTCCAATGGAAAACTAGTCTACTCTTCATAGAGTATGAAATTGAGAGTCAGAAACACTTGGATTTCAAATTCCTACTCTGCCATTTTCAAACTATGTGACCTTGAGTAAGCCATTCCATTTCTGATCTGTTTTCTTCAAATGTGAAATTTGGAAGATACTACCTATCTCATAGTTTTTACTGAGGGTTGTGACTACAAATGTAAAAAGAAGCCTTCTACCAGGTCTGTCCTGTAGTGGGTGCTCAAAAAATGTGGTTCTGTACCATTCAAGCCCTCTGAGATGGTAACTCTGTGGTTAAAGTTTCCATCATAATTCTTCAATGCGAGCATGACATTGAAGAGCAGTAAGTAAGCCTTAGGCACGGTGCTGTCAATATTTTAGCAAGCTAGGAAAGACTATTCCACTAACAACCTAGAAATAGGTATTTGCCCAGATGACAAACATTAGTCATTTGCATCCACGGCTCCTTAAGTATGACTTCAAAATCAAATATATTTAAATTAATTCCTAAAAAGTCTGAGAGCTCCTCAGACAAGTCATGAAACAGGGCTTGTTTACACCCAAACGGAAAGGCCAAAGTTCCAGGTAAAGGCTCTCCTTTCTAGCAGTTCAGCATAACTCCCAGGCAGCAGACCATATAAATAGTTTGAGGCACTGAACAAATGGAATGCTGTCTGGAATGATAATGTGGAGAGAGAAAAACAGTTCGTGTAAACACAGCAGGCAATTTAATATAAAGAAACACATTTAACAAGCCACCTAGAGCTTTCTAGGCACAAGTGTCTGGTTAGGTTTTTATGCAGAAAGGAACGCATTTAAAGAACAGGCAAGAATAGAAAGTATCACAAAATGTCTTAAAGCCTTACTTAAGGAGCTTATTGTTATCAGCACTAAAACCAAGGTCTTTACTCTTCTCCTTTCCCAGGTTGCAATTTCTAGTGATAAAATGTAATTTTAACACTGATGTAACCTAAACGAGCCCCTAAACTTCCGGAAAGATCTCTCTCTCCCTTTCTCTCTCTCTCTCTCACACCCACACCCAATTATCTTCCATGTATTTGAAATGTTTCCCTCTCACCCTCTTCCTATCCTAAGAAAATTTACCTCCAAAGAAACAACCTTCCCAAGTAATTTTCTTTCTTCGCGGATCACTGTAATGGGTTTCCGAAAGCACAAGGTGGCAGAAGCGCACTAGAAATGCAACTGGAATCAGCTTGGGCATCCTGGAAACTGTAGCTACAATCAAGTTATTTTTTAGAAAAATAAAAGAGACTTCTCCGTTGTAAGAACAAATATGCTCAATAAAGTTTGGGAAATATAACTCTAAAAAGAAGAAAGAATTCTATCACCCAGAGATACAAATGTTTAATTCTTCTCCCAACTATCTCAGTAGTTGTGATTATACTAGAATATGCAACTTTATATCCTCCTTTTTAAACTTTAACAAGGTAAGCACTTTCGAACCTTATTTATTCATATATCTCGTTTCAAAAAAGATTTAAGGCATCTTCATGTGTCCATATTTTTGTAAACCCTTTAAAATGTTCATTTATTAGACTGTGGCTTATTTAATCTAGCCATTTTCCTATTACCAACAACTATTTTAAGTGAAACATACTCAATAATGTCTCACCGAGTAAATTTACATTTTTAAGATGCCATTTCCAAAAAGAAAAAACCCAATTATCAGAGAGAATCAGAACTGAACAAATATAATGGTAACCATTTTTTTCTAAAACAGAGAATGAAATGATGGTATCCTTCTCTGTCCAAACAGCATCTACTCAAAGACCTTTGTAACTCCAGTAAGCAAGTACAGAACATATGATCTCTTGAGCTGACCTGTATGTAATTGGATCTTATTTTTCAAACCTGTATCTATAGTGTATAATATGAATTATATGTGTGTATAATTGTATATTTATGTATAATTTTATATGTAGGAAATATTGCCTAATAATTTTTTTTAAATATTTAAGTTCTTCCCAAAGCAGCCAAAGGTCATTTAGACTTTTAAAAGACTGCCACTAATTAGATTTGCTCCTGGAAAATTAACCAAAGCCAAAATTTATTGCTGCTTTGGAATCTTGAATCTGAATGCTGAAAAGAACTGTATACAAGTACCTTTGGTCGAGTCACCCATTATTATTCCCCTCTATTCAGGCAAGTGAAGCCTGCACCAGTTATCAGGCACCTAAGTAGGAGGCGTGGTACTTAGAACTCTGTAGCACCTGGAAAAATTTCGTATGTTTCAGGTCCTTAATTCATACCTTTAACACACAGGTCAAACTGAGAAATTAGAAATAATGTGATGACTCCTCCCCTTTTTTAAATGAAAACTTAATTTGTTAAATGAGCAAAATACTGACTTCCGAAGGAGGGAAAATTCAATTGTCAGGAACAAATATTACATTCAAGAAACTCCTGAATGCTAAGTCCTGACTCTCTCCTTTGTCAGAACTTAGTAGGTATCACATGAAATTCTCTTCAAAGAACAACTCCACTCATGACTCCCCCCAACCCCAGTCAGAACTCCAAACTAAAGGGCTCTCACTCTGATGGCTTCACTAGCTCCTTCCCAGCCTCCTCCTTCCCAGGCAGCTTTGAAAAAGTTTCTCTTTTATTCAAATGCTCTCAGTCAGTTCACAGAGGGGATTTCTTCTCCTCTGAGCACCAATGTTAAGTCTCCGGGGTTCAATACATTGCAAGTTGGAAATAGTGGAAGGGGCAAAAAATCAGCTTAAAGAAATTCATTATTAGTGCAGGAACTTACTGCACTTTCTCCACATTTCTTCTCCTTAGGCCTATATAAGAAGCTCAAGAGTCTAGATAATCTGACTGTAAACTCAGTTTCAGAAACTTTTTCTGCCTCCCTGATTGCTGAGGTTCCCCAAAGATTGGGCTTATCTATCTCCAGAGTCCTGGAGAAGATGAAGAAGCAAGAGCCTTGTCTATGGAGCATCCACATGTTAAAAGCCTAGAGACTGTGGTTTGGGAAAGCTGAAAAAGTAAACACCAACTACGATGACTGGAGACGCTGATCTTTCCTTTGCTCAGTCTTGTCCCCAAACTTCCAATAAAAATAATTTAGGTTTTTGCCCTCAGAACTATTCCTTACAGAAACTGCTTACCATCATACAAGAATAGCTTCCCCTATTTTTTGTTTATTTGTTTTTCCTCTATTTCTATTCTTTCCCACATAGATTAAACCAAAATAAGATTAGCCAGACCGAATTTGATTCCAATCCAAACCACACACCCTATGTATTCCATTCCAAATCAAGCTTAATTTACTGACTTCCTTGGGTCCCAACTGAATGACCTACTGGAATTCATGAACGAGGTCACAGAATATTATTGCAGGCCAAAAAAAGAATGTGAAAAACACAAACAAGCCTGGAAACAGATTGGCCCAAAGACATGACTTGGTTAAGATGTTTTTTGTGGAATTCAAATGATAAAAGATCAAGTCTTCTGACAGAAAAAACAGCTAACAGAGAAGCAGATGTATTTGCATTTACATATCATTCATTCATTCATTCATTCAGCGAACATTTATTGAATACCTATCATACAATCGGCCCTTCCATACTCACGGACCTTACAATAGGATAGGAGACTTGAAGAGAACATCTGCTTTTCTGGTGCCCAATTTTGCACTGAACTGTATGTTGTGGAATCTGTGAGCATAATAAGCTTTATTTTTTATCTGCTTTATCTTCTGGTATTTTAGAAGCTGAATTAAAAACCTCCCTTTTGATTCTGGCAACCCATAGCTTTTGGATTCTTTAATCCAAAGGATTTTAGACTTTTTTTTTTAACCTTCTTTGAAGTCAAGATTGACCTCTAAAAGATAGAGCCAATTTCATTTGATAACAATATAAGAGCTAATAACATAACAGCTTTATATGGTTTTAAACTAGTGATAAGTCACTAATACTGTTATAGCTCATGTTACAAACTTCCACAATATTTTGGATCGAGAATTCCTCCCTATGATTCAGAAGATTCCTGCTTAGTCCTAAATCTTTGGTTTTGCTTTAACAACATATCATCTGCCCCATTTGGTTTAAAAACAAAAATTAAACACATGATAACAACAGAGTATAAATAGATCAGACTTTCATAAATAGAACAAAAATGTTCACTTCTTGGTTAGCGCATGTCATTTTGGTGGACAGGAAATCAGAAAAACTGTTTTAGTTCCCATTTCAGCATTATTTAGCTGATTAACTTTGGGCAAGTCTCTCAAGTTCTGTGCCACAATTTTACACACAATTAAATGGGTATGAAAACTGTCCTTTAAGTTTTACAAGCAGTACAAAATCATTAATTGTAAAATATTTTACGTAGTTTCTAGTGCTACTGGTATATGAATTCTGAAAAGGTCCAGAAAAAAAAACCCATTTCCAGTTCCATCTCATGTAATATCTTAAGAGACAAGGTACATTTTTTTGAGGTTTCTTGTTTAATATCTAGAATATTGTGTTCACATTCAATGAATTCTTTAAATTCCTTTTACTGACACTCATTTGGACCATGAATCCAGAATCATGTAGGTATTTTCCCTATTACAAGAATAGACTGACTGGTTTGCTCAAGTTACACAGTAAGTTAGCAGCAGGATCAAAGGTCAAAATCTCTGATCGATATCCTAAGCCTGCCAGGATCATAGGTAACACCTCTGCTATCAAGTGAGAACTGTGACACCCTCTCTAGTATCAACAGAATTCTCTAACTGAGCCTCATTGTAGCCATCAGTTCTCTCAGTTCACATACTAAATCTTTTTACCAGATCTGCTGCCTTCTCTTTCTCTATTCATGCCTAACGAGCAAAGACACAGATAAAAGGAAACCTGTAAGTGCAGAGGCAAAGAATGTGAATAATCCACAAGCCAGAAAAACCTGACTAAATAAGAATTGACTAAATGGATTTCTTTTCTACAGTTTAGAAAGTGAATTTCCTGAAATCCTATGTTGAGTCTCAGGATATACAGCAAGGTACAATGTGAGTGCAATTAAATTTCATTTTCATGAAAACTTTTACATAGTCATAACATGGAAATGAGAAAGCTAAAAGAGAAAGAAAACACCTGTCACAACTCTGTCACCAGAATAAAACAGTAAAAAATAATCAAAATCTTCCAGAAAAGTTAGTATAGTCATCCAAGGTAATTTACAAATTGGCTGGAGAAGATCTATTGGTAATACAGACCCAGTCCTTACAGATTAGGAAGAACTGGAGGATAGAGACAAAGCATATGTGGAAATAACAATACCAATCGTTCTGCATTTACCATATGACACATATTGATCCAGGCATTCTTTACATCTTACTTAATTCTTACAAATGCTAGATCATAAAAAGTTTCACCAATCCTTTCAGAGAATTAATCTCTCCTTCCTCTGTGCTTGTTTATATTATGTCTATCCTTTAACTATATGTAAATTTATTGAAAACAGAGGCAATCTGATTGCTTTTAGTACTGCCTGGGGCATCTATCATAGTGCCCTGCCCAATAAACAGTACAGTTTAAATGAGTTGTTTTCAAACTTTGGATGCATAAGAATTATCAACAGATTTGTTAAAGGGCAAATCCCCAGGCTCCAGAAAACCGGACTCAGTCAGTACAGCTGAACTGAATCTAGTGATTAATTCAGATACTCAATAAACATTTAATAAGTACTTTATGTGGTACGTGTTATTAACTCCACTTTATAGACAAGGAAAGACATGGGTAAAGTAACTTCCTAACGGTCATAAAACTTGTAATAAATAAGACTCAGAGTTAGGCTAACATAGCAATCAATCAAGGTTCTCATTCACTCATTCATTCTTTCTTGCATTTACTTATTCAACAAGTATTTGAAAACCTCCTATGGGCTTTCAAAAGGAAAATGTAGGCAGACACTAAATGTCAATTATTTCTGTACCATTAGCTGACAGTCCTGGAAAAGCTTTCCCCTACCAATGTAGCCCAGAGTAGCCATCAGAAAGGGTGCACATCTAGAGGAGAAAAGGGATGTCCTAGAGTTTTATTTCTAGATACAGCAGCAATTCACTATTTTAGGAATAGCTTTTTACTTTGTATACTAAATTTTTTCAATTGGGAATATATTTTTTAAAATACCCTTTCAATCTCTTTTCCTGTGTAGCAGCTTAGTTGGCTATTTTTAAGACATTAAGAAAATCCAACTATCTTCTTCAATCCATTACCTTTGGTTCCCCCACCAATTTAAATTGAAGTCCCAAATATTTTTAGTTGAAAAACTAAACTCTATTGCCTGCCTTAATTTTTCTTACTAATCTCACTCATAGGGAAAAAAAAGTTCCTATTTCTGAACTTAATTAAAATAGAGATTGGGGCACCTGGGTGGCTCAGTTGGTTGAGCACCCTACTCTTAATTTCAGCTCAGGTCATGATCTCAGGGTTGTGAGCTCAAGCCCCATGTCAGGCTCTGTGCTCAGCAGGGAGTCTGCTGGAGATTCTCCCTCTCCCTCTCCCTCTGCCCCTCCTCATGTGCAAATACGCTCTCTCTCTCTAAAAATAAATAAATCTTAAGTAAATAAAATAGATGAAACTTTCTTATACTTTACAAATTTCATATAATGACAAGTAAATCAGCTGTTTAAGCTGAGCAAGGTAGTATCCTACTAGAGTGATATTAATCAGATATGTAAGATCTAAGAATGGGCAAGTATAAAATCCAGTATTTGAGGAGAGAATACAACAAAAGGAATGAGACTGTGTGTACAATTTCAAATTAATATATATAATTGGACAATAAAATGTCCACATGCCAGTTAACTCTTTTTTTAGGTCAGAAGACAAACATTCCTTTCAAATTTGTGCAATTCAGAGGGAAAAATGTTTTGTTCTAATCCTTTTTTAAATACCCCTGTGGCATTGTGCCACAGTGATAAAAAAAATCATCCCCAGTACCTACACCTATAATTGCCATCCTCTGTTTTGCTGCCTTACAGTATGCATATCCAAATCAACAAAAACTCCTTCTTGTTATCAAGGAGCAGGTCAGTAGACAAACAACCTCTTGCTTTGATATGCTTGCTGTTCTCTGTTATCAGGACATACTGCTCACTAGTAATCAGGTACACTGAAAAAACAAGTGGAAAAGTAGAGAAAGAAATTGACTTGTTGCCAACCTTCGTGAATTCATGCTGATTCACCCTGTTTGTTTAATTCCCATATCAGCTTGGCTAATGACACTGCCCTGGAACATATTTGTTCAAGAGTCCAGGCAGAGGCATTTCTTAGTAGGAAAGCAGGCCCAGGATGAGGCTGGGGATTTGAAAGAAGGGAGACCTACCTGGGAAATAATCAGAGCTTCTCAAGTAAACTAACTCAAGAAGCTCTTTATTTCTAAAAGATATTTTCCTTTACCCAAGGCTTTGCTCAATGTTCCTTCAATAGCTACATTTAGCAGGGGATATAGAGATTATATTACATTTGAATCAATACATACTGCATTCTTTTTTAGGACAGAGTTTTGAGTTGCTTCTAAGGACAGATAACCTCCCTAGAAAAACAGATATATAAAACCAGATGGTAGTTTTATTACTTATCCAGAGCTTCCTGATTTTTTTTTTTTTTAATTTCAGGAAAGAGAACCATTATAATGTTCTCAACTTCACTGGCACAAATCACACTATAAGAGTTACTTCATTTTAATTCTTTTCCCATCATAGCTATGAACAGGCATTGTATCACATATCTTACATGATTTATCTCATTTATTCTTCACAATTGACAAGTTAGTACTACTTTGTCTTGTTGCAGATGGTGAAATTATAAAGCAACTTGTTCAAGGTCACACAACTAACAGTGGTACAGCCAGGATCTGAATTCAAGTAGGTCTAACTTGGAAACTCGTGCTCAAGTGGGTTGGAAGCTGCCACTTCAATAGGTAGTGTGCATACAAAGAGCATTAGATGCGGCCCTCAGCTGTAATACCATGATTCATTAGATGATGAATACATTTCCTAAATATTCCTGGCTATGGTTGATACCAACCCTCCCTCCCCAACTCCTTCAAAGTTTGCTTCAAATGCTAGGTCCTAAAGAAGTCTATCCCAGTCCTTTAGGAATTCAATCTCTCACTCCTCTTTTACTTGTGTAGATTCTATTCTTTAACCATATGTAAGCTTTTTGGGAACAGAGACGGTCTGACTCCTTTGAATATTCCTGTGGATGCAGGGGACTCAGGTGTAGAAAGAGAGGAACTATCACACTTAAACACTGCCTCCGACTATCTGTGACACTGAATTGAAATCATGTTCTAAAGAGATAAAGAGTTAATTTCTCTTCTCCATCAAAAAATAAGTTTTATAACTTTCTGTATCTTACAGTGTTTTGTAATCTCTAACCTTCCCTCTAAACAGACCCATGTTACAGACTAATCTTGTCAGTAGTCAGACACCTCAGTTTTCAGGTCCTAGCAAGATATGATTCCACTTATACCACCATGTAACATCAGGGTAAACGACATGCTCTTCTCAGTCTTACCTCCTCATCTGCACAGAGATCATCAGCTTTTTAAATGTTAGGAAGATATTATAAACCCATTTGAGACCAAATAAGAGAACCTCCTCAAGTAGCCTGGGAAAGAGAAACAGCTCATACCAAATTTCTATTTTTAAGAGTTTTTAAAAATCTAAGTATAAAAAGACTAATGCTAGTCTATAAGTGAACCAAGGGTAAATCCTCAAAACTGGATCTAATTCTCCCACATATGAAATGAAATAAATTTTTTAGGCAAGAACCACAGCAAAAGGATAAAATGTCCTAACCACTCAGTTACAAAAAAAAAAAAAAAAAGGCAATTGATGATTTCATCACAGGGGAAGTGTTTCTCAAGTAACTAGACAACAAAAGCCTGTAAAGTACACTGTACTTAGTTCCACCTCAACTGCAGAGCTCAGAAGAAAAGAAAAATTCAGGAAGAAATAGTTTTATTTAGCTGTGGGTGACTTTGGGAATTTATGAGCTATAGGAACACAGATATTTGAGATCCATTATAAAATTAAACATAGAAACTGAATAATTACAAATGCTTCCGAAGATCAGAAAGTACTAGAAAACTGGGGCCTTGACTCCCACTGAGGACTTACTAGCATCAGCCATTGAAGACATGATTTTGGGGCAAACCTAAAATTCATATAACAAATTAATGACAGTATGAATTCATGCTCTAAATCCACAATCACTCTCAATTTCTCAAGATCAGGGGAATAAATCCTTTCCAAACATTAGATTTATAAGCATGATTTTGAGAACACAAACTATATAGCCCATGACATGTATTAAGGCTACCATTGCTGTCAAAAGATAAATGAATTTCAATTCTCATCTTTTGGAAAGGTCCAAAGAACATTCTAAGAAGCAACCACTCCTCAACCCTATGTCCACTTTTTTACTGGGAAATAAAGAATAAAATGATGTAGGTTAGGATTTTTTCACTGCTGTCCCTTGTACCTAGAACAAAGCTTAGCACAAAGTAGTGTATAGTAAGTATTTGTGAACCAATGCAAGATGCAAGAATTTAGGCTACAGCTGGTTTCCATATTCAGGAATAAAAGAGTGGATCCTTCCTTCTGGATGAAGGTATTGGCAGGAGTAAAGGATTTTGCCAATATTAATTATTAGGTGCTCCCCTAGGATGGCTGCCAGCAACTGGGTTTTATTCTAAGCACAGTTTAAGGACTCTTGATGGCCCAATCAGTCACATGGTAACTTCACAACCTGCCTTAGCCATCATCCAACTTTTTTTTTCATTTAAAAAAGTAAAAAGAAAAAAAAAAGGTAAAGTAGTTTATATTAAGCAATATGTACCCTAACACTCAACTTGATGCCTTTTAAAAAAAATCTAGTGTAGGCTGTTCTTTCAGACGACCCATCCCGTCCCCCTTCTCTAATAAACCACCATTTTGCACCAAAGACATCTCAAGAATTCTTTCTTGGTGGTTGGCTCCAGACCTCACCCCACGGAACCTCACCTATATTCCAAAACCACATCCTATGGTGACTGAACGTGGGGCTTTGAGTCTTCACATCTGAACTCAGCTTTGGTGCAAACTTGATGTCTCAAGAATTCTTTCTTAGTCGTCGGCTCCTGAACTCAACCCACCGAATTTCACCTATAGTCCAAAACCCCATCAAGAAGAGCAACCCCTGGACTTAACACCACCCACTTCAGATTTCCCCACCAGGTGCGGGAACCTCAGGATATATTGGGGACCTCGAGGAGAGGAATCTGCCCACATCTATAGCATCTCTCCACTTAGTGCTGAGACTCCGTCCCTACTATGATTTCACATCAACAGATGATTCTTACCACCCACAGAGATACTTCCTTACTGACTTCCTGTCAGCCTTAGATTCAGCTGCCTCCCCTTTCGTAACTCCCCTGGGTAGGGACATCTCTATGCCCCTTTTCAGCAGGAGGACGTTTTACAGAAAATGAGACCTTCCACCTTCAACAACCTTAGATTTAAGGGTCAAAATTGCTCAGGGAGGAAATGAGGAGGGAGCAGAAGGGGCTAGCTGAAGACAAAGTGGAAGCATACACCCTGCAACCTCTTCCACCCCCACCCCCACTCTGGGTGGGACATGAGTGACATTCTTCCAGGAATCTCCCAGCTGTTTTAAGGTTAATACCTTGCTGGGGGAGAAACAACCTTGACAATGGCAAGGTCTCTGGTATCTTGTAAATCAGTCCTCTTTAGCATATGAAAGTTCTTTTGAAATCTCCCTTTTCCTTACTTGCCCCAACACGGGGACAGAACCCATGCTTTAATAAACCACCATTTTGCACCAAAAAAAAAAAAAAATCTAGTGTAGTTAACATACAGTGTGGTATTAGTTTCAGGTGTACAATATAGTGATTCAACAATTTTATTATGTTACTCAGTGCTCATCAAGATAAAAGTACTCTTATAACTCCCTCACCTATATCACCCATCCTTTTTCTAACTATCAGTTTGTTCTCCATAGCTAAGAGTCTGTTTCTTGGTTTGTCTTTTTTTTTTTCCCTTTGTTCATTTGTTTCTTAAATTCCACGAGTGAAATTATGTCTTTCTCTGACTTATTTCACTTATACTCTCTATCTCCACCCATTTACCGCAAATGGCAAGATTTCATTCTTTTTTATGGCTGAGAAATATTCCATTGTATATTCCATATACCCCCCACTCCACACACACACATTTTCTTCATCCATTCATCCATCAGTGGACACTTGGGCTGCTTCCATATTTTGGCTATTGTAAATAATGCTGCAATAAACACAGGGGCACATCTATCTTTTCAAATTAGTGTTTTCATATTCTTTAGGTAAATAATCTGAGGTGGAATTATTGGATCATATGGTAGTTCTATGTTTAATTTTTTAGGACCCTCCATCCTGTTTTCCACAGTTGCTGCACCAGTTTGCATTCCATCATCCAACATTCTTAGTCCTCCTCTTCACCAGGACTGCCTCCCAACCAGCTGTGAAGACTTATCAATGGCTGGCACCACTGCATAGAGTCTCATTCAGAGGTGACTAGAGATGGAAAAGTCTAGTCTCTATTAAAATCCATAGTATGAGTTTGAGTCAAATTTTAATGTGGTGGGGTGAAGAAACTGCAATTTGGTCACTTTTTTATTATGAATTTTAGCTTATTATATAAAGCTCTCTTTTCACACCCAACTTACAGAATATCTATACATTTTTACACAGTTATGTGGCTGCATTCTAACTTGAACACTTTCAAGTGATTACCTACTCAAATAAAATCTTGACTTTTATAATTAATCTGAGATTCTCAACAAGCATGAAAAAAAATCAAGATATGTTTAAGATCTACCTTCTATTTGCACAGAAAATGAATGAGAAAATATTTAAATGAAAAATGGCAAAATAACAAGTAGACTTCTGTCACCTCCTTAAAAATTTTCCAGTAAAAGTACAAGTTGGAATGTTTCAATATCCATATAGCTTTCACAGTTAAGAAGAGCTCTATAAATGTCCTCTGGTTTTTATATCATCTGATAATTTCAATGGCTATCAAGGCTTTAATTTTCCACAAAGAAAGGTAGCTCTTGATTCTGGGTCCTGAAAAGGAATGTACAGGATGAGAATGAACACCTTATGCTGGAAAACAAGGAAGGGCCAAAAGGACACAAAAGCCAACTTGGAAGGGACTCCTACTAGCTAAATATGAGACAATGTAGACATAAAAATAATAACTGCAGTGGACTAAAACACACTAAATATATAAACAAACATATGACTTACCTTTGGAGGTTCCTTTGGCTGTGGCCTATTATTATTAAAATGATAAAGGGAAGCAATATGATCTTATCTTACTCATATTTTAAGGAATCAAGTAATTGATAAATGGAAGTTTCCCTTTAAAGAATTCCAACTACAATTCCAATGTAAATAGAATGATAGAATTAGAAAACTATATGATCTAATGATATAACGGGTCTGGGCAATAATTATCAATGTTTGCTAAACTATTACATAAAAGGTTGATGAGCAACTTTAAAATAGAGTAATGAAGCTAACAGTATCTGAATCTGTTATTCTTAACATTACTAAAAAGTGAGAAAAGACATAGGGTACCTCCTTATGTGATTCAATACAAAGTACACACACCTATGAATTATTGTCCAAAAGTATATATATTGAATCTAATAAAGCCTTTACATCTAATCAACAATTTGCAGGAAATAGCAGGGATAGAGGAACAAATTAAACAGCATCATTAAGATGTAATCAGTCAAATCCAGAATGTGGAAAATTCTACAGAGCAAATTATCTAATTTCTTCAATTTGAAAAATGGCATAAAAATTGGAGATGTGTGTAATTTATAGGCTAAAAGACTTAAGAGACATACCAACCAAATGACTCTCATTTGGATCTTTATTTGAATAAACTAACAGTAAAAGGACACTTTTGAGGTATCTGGGGAAATTTGAACAACGTACTTACTACCTGATGTGAGAGCCATGCAAAGGGGCCTCTTCTAACCTCCTACTGTGGGGAGGGTAATTAACTGACAGTTCTAGCTGCTGTGGTCTGAATCCACCATGGTCTTCAATGCTTATCCGTGCTTCCTACTTCCTACGGCTTCCTATGGCTGCTTGCTATGGCTGTTCCCTGCCAACAAAAGAGTATAGCAGGAATACAAAGTCAAGCCCACTCCTATAAGACGTGGGTCTACTCTGATGAACAGGCACCTTTGGTCTGAGGACTTTTACACCTTCCTAAAACTTTTTTCAAACTGCACTATGTATTAAGACTGCCTGCTCAGCCATCCTTCTTCTCTCTCTCCTTCACAGTAGTCAGACCTGTACTGAGGTCTCCCAGCCTCTCCTAGCTCCTCACAGGTGTTTTCCCCCAATAAATCCCTTGCAGTCCTTCCCCTCAAGAACCCAATCTAAACAGATGATATCAAGAAATTAGCATTAAATTTGTTAGGTATGATAATATTGTCGTTATTTTTTAAGTCCTTATCTATTAGAGATACATTCTCAAGTTTTTATAAGTGAAATGATAGGATGATTGAAATTTAACTTTAAAATACCCCAGCAAAAAAAAAAGGAAAAAAATGGGGGATAAAATAAGATTAGCAATATATGGATCATTATTTTATCAACTTCTGTGCATATCTGAACATGGCCATAGTAACAAGTGAGAAATACCTGACCCCTAATCCTCAAAAGCTCATCAAATCCTGTCAAGGTCATCAAAAATAAGAATAGTCTAAGAAACTGTCACAACTAAGAGGAGCGTTAAGAGATATAACTACTAAATGTAATGTGGTATCTTAGATTGGATCCAGGAACATTAGGGAAAAAGTGAGGAAATACAAATCAAGTATGGACTTTAATAATAATGTATCAATATTGGTTCATTAATTGTGACAAATGTACCATACTAATGTAAAACATTAGTAATGAGGAAAACTGGGTGTGAGGTATTCAAGTACTCTCTGTACTACCTTCACAGTAATTCTATAATCTAAAATTGCTCTAAAGTATTTAAAAAGCAGAAATAATTAAAAATAATAAACTATCTGGAAATAAAAAAATTATTCTAAATCAATAAACATAGACTTTAAAGTTTTTCTTTACTCACTGATATGCAACACTAGATTTCTCCTCACTGATCAAATAGCTAGAAGATGTTACTGATTTTCTGAGTTCACAGTAAACTGAAGATTCAACCTCCCCATGGGCCACCCCAGTGTCCACACATGGAAAAAACAAAACAAAAAGACCAACAAAAACAAAACTGTAACTAATGAAATATACATTTATTTGTTCCAATCAAGTTTTAAAATTTGAAAAAAATGCATTCGTTACTAAAAAACCTTCAGGCAATAACAGAGATCCAGCTTAACACAGTAAAACAAAGATTTCATTCCACAGTCTCCTGGACTTAAGAATCCATTTGAGTTGCAGAGATAATACTAAACTAATGCAGTTATGTCAAGCCACTAATCTCCACACTGGGGCTTTTCCTCATACAGTCTTTTGCACTGTAAGCAACAACGAAAAGATCACTTTTTGTTTTTTTAACGAGTTCATGTTATATTATTTACATAATGTCCAAAGACCAAGATCTTTACCTAAAAATAGAAATGCACAATGCAAATTTGCAAGCTTTGACCTGCATCAGAATCACTTGAAGGGCCTGTTAAAACATAGATTGCTGGGCCCACCTCATTCAGGTGTTGGGTGGGGCCCCAGAGTTACTATTTCTAATAGGTTTCTTTGTGAAGCCAGTACTACTGGTGTGGAGACCACACTTTGAGAACCACTGGCAAAATGTTTAATAGGACAATGATTATGTCATAAAAGTGAGTATGTTACAGTGTAAGCACAAAGTACTGCTTCGTAACTTTGGGCAAATTACTCTTCCTAATCTGTACTTTGCACTTTAAAGAATCAAATAAAAACAATATTTAAAGCACTCAACACAATGCCTGGCAAATAGTGCTACTGAATTTCTAATTATTTAATGTTGTTATGCTATACTACATGTGTTAAAGTTGTGCTCAAATTGTTAACTAAGTGAGTCACTGTACTTAGCTGAACCTCGTAAGGTACACTGATCTTAAAGGAGTTACAAGAAACAAAAGG
This sequence comes from Halichoerus grypus, assembly GCF_964656455.1. NCBI lineage: Eukaryota > Metazoa > Chordata > Mammalia > Carnivora > Phocidae > Halichoerus > Halichoerus grypus. The sequence continues at coordinate 140,717,504 of NC_135717.1, forward strand.
CACTTCTAGGCCCCCTATGATCATCAATTAGCATTACCAATGCCAAGTCATTCATCCCACTACAATTTTCGCTAAATCATTTTAAAGAATACAGTTAATGTGACAGTTACTGGCATAATTTATTTTTTTTAAGATTTCATTTATTTATTTGAGAGAGCGAGCGAGCACAAGCAGGTGAGGGGCAGAGGAAGAAGCACACTCCCCACCAGGCAGCGAGCTCAATGCATAATTTTACTTTAAATTAGTGATGTTGTTCATTGTCCCAAATCACCCATTCATGAAATTTTGATCTGCTATGGAAAGCTAATAATTTTCCAACTTTTCTTAACATTATATCAAATGAATGCATTCTTATCAAAAGTGATTGGCGGGTTCTACAAAATGGGATTTCCTATGGCTTTGACTGATAGCTTTGGTTATACTTTTGCACTACAAGAATAAATCAGATACCTTTCTATTAATTTTGCACATTTTAATGTGAATAACACACTTAGCTGTCAAAACTGTTACTTTTCTTTCACATGTGTAAAGTCCAAATCCAATCTACCTTTCTTAACTGGTTCATATTAATTTTTTTCATAATGCTCAACTATCTGACACCAAGTAGAGAGCTTCTTCCTTTATTAAACCTATCCTGGGCGCCTAGGTGGCTTAGTCGGTTAAGCATCTGCCTTTGGCGTGGGGTCCTGGGATCGAGCCCCTCATCAGACTTCCTGCTCGGTGGGGAGTCTGCTTCTCCCTCTCCCTCTGCCCCTGCTCATGGTCTCTCTCTCTCAAATAAATAAAATCTTTAAAAAAAAAATTTAAAAAACCCATCTTTACTCAGTCACATTCATTTTTTGAAAGTGAAGAGTAAAATTGCGCATTTGGTCCAATATTAAAAGGGAAGTTTTGCTTTCTAGCTTCCTTTTTAACCTTATCTGGTTAGACATCAAAATAAAACGAATGAATTGTAAAGGATATTATAACCAGTCCTATCTCTTTAACATGAAGGTCCAACATTACATAAATTCTCTCCAAAATGTAACTCTTGCAGAGGTGAAAAGAGAAAAAGACACAGGAGATTAAGAAAATATGTGGGTAGTATACAGCTACTGATAGAATTGTGTGCATGCACAGAGTGAATCCAGAAGAAAAAAATACGGATTTGATAAAGTCTAAGATAAAGGGCTCCAGGTCCAATTAAGACGAAGAGACCTTACAAGTTTTTCGATAGGCTTGCTAATGGAGTAGGTCCTTATATAAGGACTTGAGACATTATCTAAACAGTCTGACTGAAGGATGCTTGTTCACTTGTTAGACATGTATGACATTACTGAGAAGATTAATTTAGAGTTCTAGAAGTAAAGAAGACTGATTAGCTTGTGCAGGTGTATGAAGAATGACACATTAGCAAAAGGTTATGTAAACCATTTACTCAAAAAACAAAGACCGGACTTGTACATTCTCAGACTCCTACTTATCTTTTTCAAACTATTAAGGACCTGAAATTCTTTGAACACCATCAGATTTAGTTGATAATAGTTCCAATTCTGAATTAAGAAATTATTCATGTAGTTTTAAAACAAAGACAATTAAAATTTTTAGTCAGATTGAACATGTGTATACTTCCTTTCTTCAAGAAGTCCCACCATTGAAGTATACAGATCTTATCAATATAGCATTTTTATTTTTTTAAACATTTTTCCCTTTACAATAATGTATACTAAAGATTTAAATGTACTGCATATTGTTTTAGTAAGAGGCACACAAATTAATTAGAATATTAACATTATCCCTTAACTCCAAAAGTAAAACTCATGGTCAGGGTTTTACTGATAGTTCAGGGTGAAAAAAAAATAACCAGTGTTGAAAAATAAATGAAAATTTATTTTTTTACTGAGTATTTATTATTTTACATGCAAAGCCTATTAAAAGTGAATCTATATCAAGCTGACTATTCCACCATGAAAACCTATGCCATGGGAATTATGAAAGCTCTCTACACAATACTAATGTGGTCAATAAATTATCGAGGTGTTTTTCTACAAGTATTTACTTAACTGATTTTTCAACAAAACAGTAAATTTTAGTTTTCATATGGTTGTTGCTGTTGGCAGCAGCCATCTAATACTTAAATTTAGAAGAAAAACCCTGACTAAAATAGCCAAATCTTCCAAGAAACAAGTTCACCAAAAAGGGCCATGTGTATCTATTAGGTATCCAGAAGAGGAATCAAAACAAAACAGGCGCGTAATTAGTGTCCATCAAGTGATCATCATTAACATTCTTTTTTTTTTTTTTTTTTTTAAGATTTTATTTATTTATTCATTAGAGACAGAGAGAGAGAAGCAGAGGGAGAAGCAGGCTCCCAAGGAGCAGGGAGCCCAATGCGGGACTCGACCCCAGGACCCTGAGATCATGACCTGAGCCGAAGGCAGACGCTTAACCATCTGAGCCACCCAGGCGCCCGATCATCATTAACATTCTATTATTACCAAAGCAATATGTGTCAGGATGTGAACTGCTTATTAGATGTAAATACCTAAAAACAAACTAGTAATCAATAATGTACAGAGAGAATACCATTAATAGTTTGTTGTATCTGAAATACACTGAATTCTTTTTACTTCATTACTGCTATAAAGTCTTCAACAATGTTCTTTTCATAAAGCATAATTACCTAAATGAAATATGGTAAGATATTTCCCAACATGCATCAGGTCTTCCACTCCACCATTCAGTAAGTGCTGCAGCAAATTAAATGGTACCTATTAACTAGACCTAAAAGACAATGGCTAGATAATACCAAAAAAAAAACCACACTTCTGAATGAACTATTCAGATTAGACCAGCTAATGCTAATTAAGAATGCACTTTGTGCTACTGACACACACTACATAGATAGTACACTGCTAAATGAAGGGCTGGTCCATGTCCATTTTTAAAAAACATCTATAAGAACTATAATTAGATATCTACTAGACTAATAAATACTTGCTAAAAGAATAGATATGAAAATTTAATGTATTTATAGTCCTCATCCATATTCCTCTCACATACCGACACGTTAATGGGTAGAGGATTTTAACGTGCTGTGAGAGTCTAGCTAAGATAAATAAAAAAACAATATGGGTTCAGGTTTTCTAGGGTAATCTAGGTAATTTTTCAAGTTTGAGAATGACAACCAACTTCTAAACTTCAATGAGAAATTTAACAACATGGGGGAAGCACCTGAAGAGCAAAATGTTTGTTGTCTACTAGTATTACGCTTTCAGTTAAATGGAACAACAAAAGTGGCACTAGTTCTCACATAAATAATATATAAATTATGATCCTAGTTGATGGGATGTCCTTTAATTATGAGAGTGAGCACAGGAAGTCAAGCTTACTGTTACATATTAGGAATGGTTCAGATACAATAAGAGAATGTTTAGCACTGACTTTAACATATTATTTTAAAGTTCTGACTCCTGAATGTTAGTTCTTTCTTACTATTCCTCCCAATGAAAAGCTGGTGTGTTTCGTTTCTTATAGTACAAGATGAAAATCTATGCCTGAATCTTGTAACAGGCTATTAACTAAACCATGAACAGTTATTAAATAAGTGCCAATACTGCATGGAACTTACTAGGCATGGACTCAAGATTATAAAACTACAAAAAAGATGAAAGATGACTATCACTGTACATATGAATATTGTCTAGGACATCAGATCAATGATCAAACCAAAGGTCTTTCCTGTTTTGTATTACAGTGTTGAACTTACAAAGTCTATTATACTGACTTGTATTTTCAACAAAGTATTAGTGGACTCAAAATGTCACATTTTAATTTCTAATTATAAAAATCCAGACTAATCCAGAAAACATAAACCCATATATAATTGAGGTAGGTTTTTCACCTTAGGAATACATTGCTTTAAACCACAATTAAAAAGTTAACTTTAAAAAAAAAGAATACATTGCTTCATGTGTCTGCCCCCCGATACTTAATTTTCTATGT